>NW_022194792.1:2342155-2942155 GCF_900067095.1 Fusarium proliferatum ET1 | reverse complement strand
TGTGCAGACGCAGGACCAAGCTCTAAGCCAAACCTGCAGAGAACCGGGACATGCAGGGGTATTCCCCGCTGTTTACTCTTAGCAGCCTCTGGTGCAGAACGGTTAATCTATCTTGAGCATTGGTAAAGAACACAGTGGGAGAGTTGAACTGAGTTTATCAAAGAACAAGAGGGTGTCATTGGATGACAAGGGAAAGGCCGGGAATTTAAGGTGATAAGAAAGAAGTGAAGAGAAGGGAACTCTAGGGCATCTAATCAAAGAAACAAGAGAAAGGCAAGACAAGAGATCAAAGACGAAGGCGATAATGAGCCACGCCTAATTTCCCACTTTAGGCTCCAACGGAAAGAAAGGAAGTGAACGGAAGAAAGAAATAGAGGAAGACAGAGACGGCATTGCAGGAGCAAGCAGTTTGATTGTTCTTTGGAGGCTACTGAATGGGCTACCATTGAACACACAAAGACACAGCCCTGCACAGACAGACAGTGGCCCAACACTGCGAGAAACATCCCATCCTCTTTCAGTCGAGAAAGGGAAGAAAGAAGAGAAGAGCCTATTCCGAGGAGCGAAAAGGCCATAATAACACACGGTCATTGATTATATCTTTACTTCCTATATCTACCTCATCAAGAAGTTGCGTCTCCTCAGCTCATCTCTCGGCCTCAATCTCAACGACACTGAGACCAGGGTACAGGGTCTACCACTTCCCGTTCGCTTGCCCGTCAGAGGAACCAAAGGAGAGGAGAGCAAGGCAGAGCAAAGCACGAGAAGAGTTAAGCAAAAATGACACAGGTCATCTCTTTGGTTACGCCCTCCCAGGCTATGACCCCGGCCCACTCCCCCATGGATTCTGATGACTACGATAGGCCCCGAGCCTTTCGTGCACTCCCAGACACTCCAGACTCTCCTAGTCCTCGCACTGCTGGCTTGGGTAGAAAACGTACCGCTCCCATCAACACTTCTGACGCTAGCTATGGTAGACTTGAGAGACTCAAACTGAATACGCCGAGCAGTATGGCAAGTAATGAAGCTACAAGAGATATTTGTCTCTGCACTCCGGCGCCCAAGATCCCAAGACCTCGAAATGGTGAGTCGCTTCTGTCTTTATTTCTATTTCTTTATTTCTTTCTTTGTTGATATGCTATTTCGTTGGTCATGATAGTGAAGCTTGGAGTTGTGGATAGTGACAACATTTATGCACAACAATCCTCCGACATATGTTCAGCATCATAACTAACCGTTACCAATAGCTTTCATACTATATCGCCAACATCACCAAGCACAAGTCGTCTCTCGCAACCCAAACCTGTCCAACCCTGACATCTCCAAGATCATAGGAGAACAGTGGAAGGACGAGCCCCAAGAAGTGAAAGACAACTGGAAAGCACTGGCAGACGAAGAAAAGCAACGCCATCAGCAACAGTACCCTGACTATCGCTATCAGCCACGACGTGGTAACAAGTCGCAAGGCCTCCGATCAGGATCTGTCTCCGCTGATGAATCTGGGAGATGCTTAAAGTGCAACCTCCGGTGCATTGCAACCCCTTCAACCCCCTCTACACCATACCCCACACCATCGGCAAGTGAGGGCAGAGCTCCCCCGTATCCATATACGCCAGCTTTGCGTGATCCAGAGGCAGCTCGTCGTGCAAGTTTTGGTAATCTGGCCATGAGACAGCCACCGCCATCCAAGCGTTCTCCTTATCGAGAAGCAGAGGAATACGGCCCCGAGTCACCAGAAATGAAGAGACGTCGCTACAACACTGCTGTCGGCTATCACCCGATATCATCCCCCGGAACGATGGGACGGGCACTGTCACTGGGAGCGGCTTCTCAGAGACCTTACCCTGTCACGCCCCTGCCCGAGCCGTACTTTACCAGATCAAAATCAGGCCCAATGCCTCCCCCACCTCGACCAGCAGCAGGAGGACCTTGGCCTGACCAGGAACATCGAGGCCGGCACCCTTCTTATGATGATGAGTCCCTCAGACTTCCTCCACTGCAAACTCAAACTGCCATGTCTCCCACGAATGCGCAAGAGGTTGATATTCGACAGCTCCAGACTCCAGTCACGGGGCTTGGAATATCAAATGCTCGAGACCCTCAAGCTAGAAGCGTGGAGGCCATGGTCATGTCTATTCCGTTCACGCGAAAGCTGTCTGTGCTTTCTAAGATAAATCACACTCCGATCAGCTCTCTAGGTTCTGGAACTTTATCTCTTGAGAAAGTCGAGAATAGGGGGGCTGTCATTGCCGTAGAGGGACCGAAGCCAAGAATATTGAAACAGGTTGGCTTGCTGGTTGAGCGAGCGCTTTCGACCTCCAGCGAAATCGCGCTCAAGACCTGGGGACAGATAACGGAAGACGAGGCCAAAAGCAATCAAACTGGCTCCCAGGATAACGAAGAACCTTCAGAGTCGAACCACAGCCTTGTGTCATGTTTTGAAACGATGATTCAATGGCACCAGAAGTCAAGAGAGATGGTAAAACACATCACCAGCCAACCCGAATCGCTACGTGGCTCACAGCGGGAGAGGGACTCAGATTCAGCAATTTCGCGACGTGGTTCAGTTGAAGAGGACAATGCCTCCGGATCATCACGGGATGACAACGGTAGTTCAAAGATACCGGTTGCCCTTATTAAGGAAGGATTCAGCCTCACTCTCTCGGACTCGTTCGCCTGTACGATACCCATCTCGGACGCCTATGCACCGATCGACCATTGGCAGTGGATGGCCACCCTCTGGCGCGGTACCATCAATCCCGACCTTGTTGTCTACGTGAAACCAAGTCTAGAGGACGAGATCGCGAAGTGCGGAACGGTCGATTCATACAAGGGGCTCATGGTTGTCCGTGTTGCGGTGGGTAAAGACTTGGATGATGCAACTGAACGACGAATTGTTTTTGAAGTCATTGAATGGGTACGGGGAGGGAGCTTCAGAGAGAAACTCGACAAGGCACGTTGAGATAACCGAAATACGATAATTCTTTTTTGGAAGTGGGCGATGAAAAGGACATTGTCAAGGCTACACCTGGATCTGAGGACAAAACTTACAGCACCGCATAACTGATGGGGTTATTTATTTGGAGGAAGCATGTGTTGGTTCAGCTAATATCACATTCCTGTCCAAAGGATGGGAGTAAACATGTAAAGATTAGTAGGTAGGAGTCCATGGCGTCAATACTCTCACATCTGTTTGTTTTTTTGTTTGTTTGTTTGTTTGTTTACATACGCTTCCAATAATGAGAAGAGTCTGAGCCAAGTCCGGAGACTAAATAGACAAAGAGTATGACCTGAAATGCTAATTATAGCCCAAAGAAATAAGCATCTTTCTATGCTCTTTGTTCGGCCTAGGTACACCTGACGTCTTCCAAGTGAAGCTGAAGCTAAGCACCCTTATAACTACTAAAGGTATTGATATCCAATCCCTGCAAGTCGGTGGAGTTTGAGTTTACCCCTGCAGCAAATGTACGTACCTTAACCGCTAAACGCCGGGAATGACAGCCGCCATCGTAATTTATCCGGGAGGTAAACGCGCCCCGACTCTAGGGACCAAACTCAAGTACCGCTCCACTATCCGTACGCACTACCCAGACAGCTCCCCTCCCGTCTAATTAGTACTGTACGCGCCTCAGGAGACAGCATCAACAAAGACAAAGAAAAGGCCGACGACCCCCCTCCTCGACACCGTTCAAGAACACCTCAAGTACTAGCGGTGCCGGCACGATGCCCTACGATCTCGACAACACCTTATAATGCCGGATTTCAAGCCTGGGCAGACTGTCCAACTAAACGATGGCTCCAAGGCCATCGTTCGTTTCGTGGGCACCACTCACTTCCAGGTCGGAGAATGGATAGGCGTTGAGCTGGAGACCAAGACGGGCAAAAACGATGGAAGCGTTCAGGGTGAGCGTTACTTTGATTGCCCCATGGGCTATGGCATGTTTGTCAAACCTGTGATGGCCAAGATTATCGCACAAGCACCTACACCAAAGCCACCTGCTCGGAAGCCTGCTGCAAGGCCAAGCAGCTTCGCACCGACTTCAGGTAGAGCCTCGAGTGCGGCAGGGGATGCAGGCTTGGGTAGAAGAAAGAGTCTCAATGCCCCCAGTCCTAGCCCAGTACCTAGAGTGTCACGGCCGACAAGCATTGCAAGAGTAGGTGCTATGGTACAGCTGTTGAGTTGAAAGCTAACCCGGATCAAGTCGCCTACGAAATCTCCCACAAAGCAGTTGAGTGCTGCTTCGAGCACCACTGTATCCCGAACAGGAACACCATCAAATGCGCGCGCCCCTTCCGTCGGAGCAAAGTCGCGCCCATCAGTTGGAGGACCACGAACATCTATGGGTCCTCCTCCACCCACTGCTCGAACAAGACAAGTATCTACTTCGTCGGGCACAGCAAAAGCTGCATCCGCAGCCCCGAGGACAACGACTAGCCGCATGTCTTTGGCCGGACCACCACGACCAGCATCTCGGCCAGCATCACGGCCAAGCTCAGCAGCCAGACGGACATCTGTCGACTCGCAAGCAAGAAGAGGCTCCTCGGACAGAGATGACACTGCTTCCCCTATTAAGGATAATGGGGACATTCTTTCACCCCAGCCCAGGAGCCCTGTGCAAGCTAGAACAAAGGCGCTTGAAAAGCTTACAGGTGGACCTTCATCGCGAACGACCACACCCCCTGCGGCACGAAAACCTTCAGCTACGACCACCGGACCCCGTCCTGCTGCAAGTACGGCAGCAAGCAGAGAAATCGAAGACCTGAAGGCCAAGTTGAAGGTTTTAGAGCGCAAACGGGCTGAAGATCGAGACAAGTTAAAACAACTTGACAAAGTCCAGGGCGAGAGAGACAAGTTCGAGAGCGTCATCCAAATGCTGCAACAAAAATACCAACCGCAACAGCAGGAAAATGCTGAGCTGAAGAAGTTACTGAAAGAGGCGGAAATGCGACTTGATTCCGTTGAAGAGCTGCAGGCAGAGCACGACAGCATATTAGAACTAGCAACACTCGACCGGGAAATGGCGGAAGAAACAGCGGAGGTTCTGAAGGCCGAGCTGGAGGCCCTGAAGGAGAAAGCCGAAGAGATGGAATTGGAAGTTGAGATTTTGCGGGAAGAGAACGAAGAGTACAGCAAGGGAATGGCCCCCGAAGAACGAGCAACTTCAAGCTGGTTGCAGATGGAACGGACGAACGAACGATACAGGGAAGCTCTTGTGAGATTACGTGACCTAACTCAGGAGACAGAGGAACAACTGAAAGGTCAGATTAAAGGGCTCGAGGAAGACGTTAAAGAGTTCAACACTATGAAGGAGGAATTCTCCAAGTGCCGCGGAAAGCTCGAGCAGTCAGAAAGTGCCGTGGAAGATTTACGTCAACAACTCGACAATGCGCTTGGTGCTGAAGACATGATTGAAGACTTAACGGAGCGCAACATGAGCATGTCTGAACAAATCGAAGAGTTGAAGGCTGTCATTGATGATCTTGAGAGCCTGAAGGAGATCAACGACGAGCTCGAGATTAATCATGTGCAGAACGAAAAAGAGATGCAAGAAGAACTCGACTTCAAGGACAGTGTCATTGCTGAGCAGGCTCGACGAGCTGCCCAGCAAGAAGAGTCTCTAGAGGATATGGAATATACCCTCTCACGCTTCCGGGAGCTGGTGACAAGTCTGCAGAGCGACCTGGACGACATGAAGGCCTCACAAGCTGTGACTGAAGGCGAGTCAGAGAAACTCAACGACCGATCCAGGGCCATGATGGATCTCAACATGAAACTTCAGATCTCAGCATCCAAGGCTCAAGTCAAGACTATCGACCTCGAACTACGACGACTGGACGCCCAGGAAGCAGAGCAACACCTGGAGATGGTCAAGCTATTCCTCCCTGACACTTACAAGGAGGACCAGGATTCTGTTCTTTCTCTGCTTCGCTTCCGTCGGGTGGCCTTCAAAGCGAACCTCCTCAACAGCTTCATCCGAGAACGACTCAATGGACAGCCTCATCCTGGACATGAGGATGATGTGTTTGCTGGATGTGATGCCTCGGATAAACTCGTCTGGGTGTCTACTATGTGCGATCGCTTCGTCAACGACATGACGCACTGCACCATCGAGCAGTTCTCCAAGTACCAGAACGCACTGCACGAGCTAGAGCCTGTTGAGCGAGCCTTGAACGTCTGGATTGACGGTCTTCGCCGCGACGACCTGAAGGAGAAGACTTGCGCCGACGAGTTGCATCGTACCATTGCTCTCCTTTCTCACTTGGGAGAGGTGCACATCTCTAACAGCCTGGCTAACTATGCTGACGATCTTCACATGAAGGCCATGGTCATGCAGAGCCACCTTGACTCCGCAGCCGTTTCCTTTACCACCGTGCGAGGCCTCGTTCAACGAGTGGTTCCCGCTGAGGGCGAGGAGGATGAGCTGGCTCAGCACTTCGCGAAGAAGTCTGAGGCGGTTGTTACTCATACTCGAGGCACAAAGGTCATCGCTGCCAAGGCTGTCCGGGCCCTCCAGGATTTGCGCACGCGATCTCTGTCTCTACTGCCAGACACCAACGAAGCGTTTGAGCAATGTTGTAAGGCGACGCAAGAGCTTGCCGATCTAGCACGACAGATTGGTCTCGGCATGCACAGCTTGTTCACTGCCGACGAGGGCCGCACTGAGCCCTTCACCTATGCAGAAGTACAAACTGCTGTTTACAAGACAGTCCTATCTGTCAGCACATCAAGCGAGTCGGACCTGTTCTCTACTTATTTGTCCAAGTTGCGAGCCGTCACCACTCAAATCAGTGACCTGGTGTCCCTTGCTACCGATCTCGACCAGGTTCAAGAGTTCGACGTCACTCCTGCGCCCTGGCGACTGCGTTCGCAAGAGCTCAAGGCTCTCAAGACCATCCCCGTCGACGCGGAGGAGGAGCTGCGTCGCCTCAAAGAGGAGCATAGCGAGGCTCGCCGTACCATCGCCCAACGTGATGAGCATCTCAGCACTGCTGTCCTCAAGATCGAGACGCTCGAGTCCAGAATGCGTGATGCCCAAACTAACATTGATCGCATTGCCAAGCTGCAAGAGGAGCTTGAGGCTTCGGGCCAGCAGATCGGTAGCCTCAAGGAAGATATTGAGAAGCAAGATCGTGAGCTCAAGAATCTTGAGTCAGAGCGCGATAAGTGGAAGAAGATTGCCAGCGATAGCCGTGCTTATGCTGATGGCGCAGATGCTGCTGGAGCCAAGGCAGGCCAGGAACGAGCCGTTGCCACAGCTCGCGAGATGGATGCCCTCAAGAAAGATATCGAGAGTCTGCAGTCTGCAGTTCGATATCTACGCGAGGATAACCGCCGGGCTCGTACATCCGAGCAACACAAATACGAGTGGCTTGCTGAGCCACTCAAGAAGCCTACTTCTGTCGCTGAAAAGCGCCGTAACATGATCGCAGCCGAAGGCAAGGATGTCCTCGGCGAGCTCGTCAAAATGGCGTCTTCCGCCTCCCTTTACGACTTCTCTTCCCTGCCCCAAGACAAGCTCGCCTGGAAGCCTGTGCGATCAACGCCGCAGTATCACGCAGCCAAGCAGATGGAGGACTATGCAAGCTGGGTATCCTGGCAGAAGTTGGTCCTTAAGAAGGCACAAGTTCTCCAAGGACAAACGGCTAACGCTGAACGGAGAAAGAAGACTCCTACAGCAGCTCGTCTACGTATTAAGTTGCCCGGCGTCGACGGAAAGGCTGTGCCAGGCTCAGGAAGGGGTGTCCAGATCGTGGGATCGCAGGAATGGGAGGCTCTGCAGGGCCGGTTGGCTGTATGATTATAGAATATTACATACCCCTTGATTTCGTCTTTGTCTTTCATCAATTCTGGTGGATTTTGTTGGTATGAGAGAACGAATAGCAAATCTACATAGCAGAAGCAAGCTTTGCCAAATCACTCCTGACATTCAGGGGCTTTTAGGAATTGAATCTTGAATCATTTCATCTTTTTTGTTCATCTGTTTGTACTTGATCGCTGGGTATCTCTATCCTTCCCAGATCATGGCATCCTCCTACATTCCGGACAATAGATCCCCTCATACTTTACCCTTACCCTTCTTATCCTTCTTCTTCTTACTACCACCACTGCTACTCTCTTCACCGCCACCTCCTTGTGCACCCATGAGGGCCGACATTGGGTCTCCGCCACCCTGCATCTCCTTCATCATATCCTTAAACAGATTCTCAGAGACACCACCACCGGTCATAGCAGCACTTAGATACGGCACCAACTCGCCCATCTTCCATCCGCGCGGCACAGCGGGCTTGGGGTAGGGCTTCCCAGCCTCGGGCTGTAGCTGGCCTCCGATGCGGACACGCAGGCCGGGGCTGTCTTCGGTCGTAGGGTTCTCGCGCAGGTGTTCAGCAACAAGGCGATACAAATGATGCTTGTTCTTGACAGGGTGGCCAGGCGTCTTCTTCAACCCGACCTTGACACGGCCAGGGTTCGCCCAATCCTTCGGATGCACCTTTTCAGGTTCAAAGAGTGTTGGTAGGCGTAGTCTCGAGCAGGCGTTTGCGATCTCTCGCGCAAGGGGATCCTTCACAGCGAGTTCTGTGCCCACACGACGGCCCTCTGCGCGGGATCGTGATGCATCGAAGTAGACAGGGTAGAGACATTGGAAATCGGCGTAGGCAGATCGATCGGCTGAGGCGGGCATGGTACCGCCAGCAGGGGCATCGGCGGGGACGATGGCGGGCATCTGACGAGGAGGAGCTGCAGCAGCGGGAACTGTTTTAGGAGCGGCCTCTGAGGGTTCGACTCGGCGCATGATATCGGAGTCGGCGAAATCATCAATATCGGCCTCTGCAGGGTCAGAGTCGAAGTCGCTGTCCGACACCTCTTCTATTCTTGGGTGGGACATTTTTGCGGTTTTGGTGGGTTGCCAGAGGACGATGAGGAGGAGGGGTAAAGTTGGAGGGACGTTTGGTAAGTGTCAGTATCCTCCAGCAGTTGAGAAAACACCGAGCTCGATATAGGTAGGCAAGGCTACTCGTCGGGGGTGTACAATTGAGGCCCAAGGACTCGGGACGGTAACGGTTGAGGTGAGGTTGGGAGATATGGGGTACAAGTGGGACATGGAAGGTGGCACTTTGCCCATGAAGTTCACCCAAGCCCGGTGTGGGATGAGCCTCAATGTGGGGTATAGGTACTTAAGGTAAAGTTGTGTTGCTCACCGAGCTCACCGAGAGTTATTCCTATTGGTATGAAAATGAAGGGTCAGAAAGACAGGGGCAAAAAGAGTGGCAAACTTAGTTATTAACTACAAGAATTCTATAAAGTAAAAACTTATCTGGCTATCGAGGGAAATGCAGAAAATCCGAGATTTGATCATCATTGACAACCGAAGTGACATTGAGACAGTTCGTGGTATAGTAGGCAGCCTAGGCTAGGAGTAACCTTTGGCAATCGCTTGCGTGAGAAGCAGAAGGGCTTGAGATCTACAATTAGAGGGCCATGAACATCAAGATCGGGGCATGAACTAGAGATATGAAGTATTTAGAAAGGTGAATATTATGAGACCCTCAATTTAGTTTATGAGTGACGCAACACACCAAACCCCGGGCGCCTTCACCAAGGATGAAGAAATACACATCGGCAACTTGAAAAGTACGATGGTAAAGTCAATCAATTTATCGAAGCCCAGTTATTCCGTTCCGTAGCAAAGCCTGTCGTAGGCATAGTAGAACTTCCTAGCCCTTCGTATAATGAATATTAAAAACGTGTGATCGAAAAACGAAGCGTCTATAGTGTACACCAGATCAAGTCCGAAACTGTGCCAGCCGAGTGCCGTGCAACCTGTTGCAAACGCTACACATAATGCAGCTAGTTTTCGTGTATCTTGCTGTTGGTAAACTTGGTATTCGGGGGATGACCGTCGACCTTAAATCTGCAATGTGACCGAGTGCATACACCATTGATTACATTGGGGCACTGCAGTTGCGAAGTGAGCAAGTAGTAACAAAGGCTTTGGAATTTGAAAGAACTCACATTGTGCCCATATATGCAGTCGTCGACATCACAGTCTTGTCCGTTGATGCAGGGGTTCTGCCGGGCGAGCATTGCGAGTGCCTTCAACTGCTCTTTTGACGGCCTGAATGTATGGTTGAAAGTACAAGCACCTATTCTGGTACAAGGCCCACGGAGAAAGTGATTGTTGCAAAGTTTGTCCGAGTCCTCACGACGCTTGATATCTTCCATGGCTGGAATGCCAACTGTGATGGGAGGATCGCGGCCCCGAGGTCCAGGGCTCCAAGCTGGCTGAGGAGGTGCCTTACTCGCGAGCTTGGTCTTGTCCTGTTTGGGAGGCAGGGGCATGGTCAGTTTGGGGGGAGGAGTGGCGCTTTTCGTGATCTTGGCCCAGGAAGTTTGTGGAGGTGACATGGATGAAGTGCTTGTAGCAGGCGTTAATACTGCTTGTGTTGTTGCAGCGCGAGCTACCGGTGAACCCTCTGGTTTAGTCGTCTCGGTACGCTGCAAACTCGGGTTCTCTATCAAAGTCTTATCCACAAGTTTGGTCGTGCGAAAGATATCGCCGTCAAGCGCGTAAACAGTGTTGCCGCAGGCCTCGATTTCGCGCGCCATAGGTTCTCCCAGAATTAGGGAGACGCACATTCTGGCATCCCCGGCCTCGTTAACTCTGCGCAGAAAAGGAGCATATTGGGCACCATGGCCGATGCCTAACATGACGTGTCTACAGTTATAGCATCCCAAATGCCACGTTGCCGTTTCTATGCACGTCAGTCAAATGTGTCTCTGATTATTTCACCAGCCGTGGGACGCACCTTGGATCTTCCGAACCAGTGTTCCTTTATTCAAGCCAATATCAATAAAGTTGAAAGAAGACTTGGTCTCTGTGAACCCGAAAGCAAATTCATGAAAAAGACTTGGGTCATCAATGCTGCCATCATTCACAAGGGCCCGGCCCATCTCAGCAATGTTGACCAGAACGTCGCAGAAAATTTCGAACGAAGATGGCAGGCTAGGACAAAGCCTCGTTACCGCGAGATGCAGAGCTTGCGCCGCCTGCTTACCACCTTCGCGGCCTTGCTTGATAAAGCGATTATCGAACTGCATGGTAGTTAGCGAGGATTTCTTTCGCGATGGACAACCTTTCGAGAAGACGAGCTGGATGAGATTAGACAAGACGAGATCGAACGTACAATGAGTCCATTGCCGTCCATGATTATATAGACATAGTTATTAACACCCTGAACACATTAGCTTCTGCGTTCTGTGCGCACAGCGACATATATGTACCTTGATGTGACTAAGATCCGAAGTGAGCATTTCACATTGCAATCGAGTGCCTTCATAGAGTTTGCGGAGCTGGCTCATATGATTCAAACCCAAGTTAGCGTCGGCAAGCTTTTCTTGGAGGACATGATTTGTTTGTTGCAGCGCATGCATTCTTTCTACAAGGTCCTGTCATGAGAGTCAGAAATGATCGGACAACACGAAGTCACAAGGAGGATACTGCAGAAAGTACCGGGGGCGGAATTCAGACCTTGATATATTTCTGCTCGGGCATTTCTCGAGCCTGGAGAGCATTAAATCGACTGACCAAGTCATTCATTTGAGTATTGGATGCCATTTTGGAGGTCTCTTGTAGCGCGAAGACACGAGTTGGTGAAAGGCGCGTGTCAGACTTCTCGATAATGAGAAAGTTGGATAATAAATGGGAGAAGAAAGAAAAAAGATCAGCTGTTGGCCCTGTAATTGCACGCACCCAGCCAACAACCTGCACACCCTAATAAGTAAGGCAAGGTAGTAGATACCTTAGGTAGGTACCCTTTCTCCGTCGGCGCAAGGGGATTGGGTTGTATGGGGGTGGGAGAAAGGAAAGTGCAGTGCAGTGCAGTGCAGCGCAGTGCGAGTATAAAAGTAGGTAAGGTACTTTAAGGTAAGGTAAGGTAAGGTAGTATGCACGTTTGGGGGGAGATGAGACGAGGAAAGAAGAGTCAGTGAGTTCAGTTGCCGAGAAAAGCAAGCAAGCAATCAAACGAGCTGAGCTCTTGATTCGACACTGTTATTGGCAACCGGAAGCTACTTTGATCGGGTCGAATCAGAGACGGAAAATCGTTGATAAAGAAAAGAAGATGACGTTGACGTTGATCCTATATCAATCAACTGAATGCGATCGAGTTAGATTTGGTGTGCAACTTTTCGCAAAAACTTTTTTTTTTAACGTCGTGTTCCTTGCGACCTTGCCTCGATAAAAGCCGAAGTTAGGTTGGCTAAAATGTGGTGACATAAAAGTTAAGCACAACCGTATTTATAACCGGGACTTAAATGTCTTGCAAAAGGACGTATCATGGAAACGGAATTAAGTCTTATGATAAAAGTAAATTTGCGGATTTCTGAAATGCACGAATCTAAAATCTGCAAATGCAAAGGGAGTGTAACTGGGAACTGCATTCACTAATCTGCTATATTTCATACCTGGGTACTAAAATTGACGATTTATTATAGCACACTTGGCTCCTTCCCGCCAGCGATCACAGTTTAGCAGACCTGAGACAGGGATCATCAGCCCACGGCCTTGCCCATGCAAGCTGCAGGTGCAGATCCACAGTGGAGACGCGCGCCAAAGGTGAAAGTTCGAACCCCGGGTCAATCTGATTGGCTCAAATTTCACGCCTCGCACCTACCTATTGATAGAAGGACGACACAAATCAATGGAAAGAACTACAAAAGGTACTTCCATCTTTCCAGGTGTGAATATATGATTGGGTGCGAAATGTTGGACTCAAGAAGCCAATACTAAATCAAAATCCTGGTTTGCCGTTTCTCTCCCCTCCTGAAATCTGTTTATATTTCGGCATACAAATTTAACTGTGTGTGTGTGACTGTGCAAGTGTGCGGCTTTTTATGTCGATTCGCCTTACATATGGTCAAACTCCACTCTAGTTATCGTTTGATCTGGAAAACGCCTTGTCATCTCATTGATTCGTCTACGGTTAGCGCTGAGACAAAAACACGGGACCTCAAAGACACTCATACACTTTGCTCAACATATATTCTATGATTTCCTGATCTTTCTATGGACCAAAAACATCTTTGGCTAGGTATCCAGGTCTTATATTCACACAGAACTTGAATAATCTTCAGTTACCCCAAGGCCTGCGCAGCGCCTCCAATGTAGCCCGGTGGATGTTATTTCACATACGGCGACTAATACATCTAGCCGTATGTAAAGCAAGCACAAGACTTCACTATTCGCCACCACCGCAGCAGACAAATAATGACAGCGTTGGTTTTCGGGTTACAGTAGGTGCCACAACAGACCAACATCGGCTCTTGAGGCCCCCAACAGCAGTGTCCGTCTATCTGACAGCCTATCCGTGCCGTGGGTCTCAAGCCCTCAGCCTGATCATGCAGACACCCGTGCAAGCGACATGCTCCGCGTGTCAAAGATATTGCCTGTCCAATCAAGAGCCGCCCCTATTGCGGTACGCGTGCAACTGCATTGACTAGAACGCCTTGCCACTATGGACTGCCAGAGCTGGCAAGCCCTGAGGCGTACTGTCTCATTCAAGCATATGCCCGTTTATTCTGTATCACAATGGCTGTAACTTTAGGCTTCGAGCGGCCATTCGTATAAATGGAGAATATAGTCTACCTTATTAGGCACTGTGAGATACGACAGGCTGTCTGCCTTGATACACTCATAAATATGTGCAGCCTAGGCAGCTTATTCTGTGGCAGTAAATCAGGCTCTGGCGATTTCTGAGTTCTCAAGTATTTTAGTCTGATTCATCCATGTTTCAACTAGTTCTTCCTAAAGTGTTGGAAAATGTGAAATGTGAAATCAGGCTATGAGCCAATCCTAACCAATGAATCAGAGAAGACTACCGACTATTGTGAAACCAAGGAGAGCCTACACGCTCACTGTTTGCACGGTGAGTCTACCACAAGATTCGACAATCTGGCATTTTCAAGACCCTAGATGATGTCGGGAATGCTCCCGTCTGTCGCAGCAGGGAACTGGTTCAGCATTTGCCAAACAGTATCATCCCCCCATCCACCTCCAAATTGCCACATGGAATAGTTACCAATATCTCCTTGGCCACTTTGCAGGGGTAGAGGAAGCATAGTCATGCCGGGGCCTGCTGTAAGGTCATTGTAAACAAGATCTCCTGTCGGAAAGAAAGGGGCCATCGCATTCAGGTTGTCCACTGAAGGAACTATCCATGCCGAGTCCAGCCCCGGAAACTCACCGCTGCCTAAAGATGAGCTACCTGGTGTCGAAACTGCGTTTGCTTTGATCGATCCCGCCGAGGAGCTAGGAGCTAGAGATGGCAAGGAACCAGCCTGGGCTTTGTTCATCGCTCTCTTGAATCGAGCAACAATAGCTCTGAGCACGCCCTGAGCCGACTTGGCCAGCGGATTACGCTCCTGAATGGCCGAAAACCGTTCGATCGTCCATTGAAAGTGTTCTATCGTCTTGTCGGTGTATTCCGTGTGCTCACGTGGAAATAAGATATACACGGAAGCCAGGAGTACAATCGCATCGAAACTAGCGAAAAACAACATGAAGTTCCTCCACGAGTCTGGGGGCAGACCTTCGAATGTCATTTTCTGAATTTCGAGAGTTTTCAGACTCGCATGAATAGCCTCTACTCGACTCTCAAGGCGATTGAAGATAAAGGGCCTATGAAGAGCCATCTTGCTGAACTCATGAAGACTCGCAAAGTAGAATCGATTTGCCGGATACCAGTGCGCCTCTGGTAAGTGGTCCCACCGCGTATCAGGGTTCTCCATTCGAAAGGAAGCAGGAATCTTCTTATCGAGATTTAAAATACCTTGGTGAATCTCATCAATCTTTGCAGGGTCCATGGGGTATGAACCGTCGACTTCAAGGTTCTGAATTGCCCGCAAAGGCCCACAGAGTTCGTAGTTCCACAAGAGTCGAGTAATTGGTGTAGGATGATCATCTTCGCTTCGAGGAACCACTGGCATCTTGGTGCGATCTTGAGGTATAGGCGCGTCAACTGGAGGTGTAGGAAGAGTCTGATTCCAGTCAACGGTTCCTGGACGTCCAAGAATCATGGCACAGTTAAGGTCCCAGATGGTGAGCAGGATGTAAATCCTTCTCCTCCGTTGAATCAGCCATTGATTCTCTAATATACTCTCGGTGCTTGCGTCCTTTGGTCTGGGATCTAAGCTGTCACGATGCATCCCTAGGTCCTGAGCATCGCGAATCGCAATTGCGATGGTGTGCCACTACCCAACATCAGTCGACGCTTCTCTAGGCACCATCTCCTAACAGGTACTTACTGCATCTGTAACCTTTGCCGTAAACTTGTGGAATGACGCCCTGAGAAATTGTGCTTGCACTGCAGACAGAGACAAGTTCTTCTTCCCCAAAAGGTCAAGAACTGCTTGCCCTGACTCGCTATACTCGACAGCTAAGTCTTCGAATCTCATGCCCCCAGCAAATTTGAGCGAGTCGAATGTGGAATCTGGCTTCTCAGGCAATAGGAGAAGGGCCGTCGCTATGATTTGAAATACAACCGCTGGAAAGGCTCGCAGTTCAGGGTTCAAGCCGCGGGGACCGACATCTGAGAATACAGAGAACGGCAACGAGTTCCACTCGTCGAGTTGCGCATAAAAAATGTCAGGGTCGATTGGGTAGTACTGCCAGTTGAAGCCGCGCATGTACATCTCGACGAGTTTTTCGACGTAATTCCGGGCAGGTAGTTGTCGAATTATAGACTTGTATTTTTCCCTCAACGCAAGCTCTTTGCCGGGAGAGCCCCCAGAGGAATCACGAGATGTTAGATCCGGGGGCCCATCCTCACCGTCTGTGAGAGTCTCGATGCGTTTGAGTATACCCATGGTAGACGCGCCATTGTGAGCGTACCCCCAGTCAGCTACCTTAGATGACAGAGGCTCGCCTAGCCTTTCATTCGATAAGTCAACAGACCGTGGCGGCGATGGCTCCGCTTGGTTAGTGAATGTATCCGAATAAGTCGGCGTTGCTTTTGTTGTTTGCTTGCTCTGTTTGGCCGTTGGAGCTCCTGTTTCATAAATACAAGCTGACTCTTTGTTTCGAGATTTGCAATTGCCGCATGGCTGTTCGCGGTCGCACTAGAAATGTATTCAGTCAAATATTTCTTGTATCAGACAAATGTACCGTAGTCTCATAGTTACGGACCCTCTGCTTTCTTCGATGGCATTCAGTGCACGATATGACAATACGTCTTCTCTTCCTCAGACGCGGACCATCAGCATCCTCAGTTGCTGCTGTCATGTCGGCTTCTTCGGAAACGGATATGAATGATTGATCACTTGGGAATACTAATTAGGAGCAAATATGCAACGTTATGGCAAAGGACCTAGCATGAGATCCAGAAACTTGGAGACTAGAGGTCAATATTAAGGTGGAGTATGGGAAGGTCTATGCTGATCTCGGCGGACGAGGATCAGCTTTCAAAGTCCTCTTCACTTAACTCCGGACTTCCAAGAAAACGGCGTCACTTTGATTGTGGGGCATCCATCACAAGAATGGAATTCAGCCCTGTGCATCTTTGAATGGACCCACGTTATTGAAGGAAGAAATGGAAATGCGCGGTTGGAGTGGATTAGCTAGCTCTAACGGTCGACAAGAAGTGCATTGTAAGCACACGCAAGGAACCGAATTATTCCGCCATTGCAATATATATTTCGTATCTTTTCCGATAATCATTCTCGTAATGTTGTGTTGAACTTGGTCTCATTGATGCCTGTACTGTATAGAGCAACCACGCTTATGCAGTATGAGGAGGTCTAGTGCTTAGATGATGTTCCCAATCAGGGAACCAAGTCTCATTCTCTTGTAAGTGAGTTACTCCATGGATACTGCATGTAGTCATGATATTCACGTCAGACCCACTAGATGTCTTGATAACTCCAGTGCAGCCTGTCTACCGCGCGAAAAACCTCAAGGCCGTCCCGACTTCCAGTCGTTTTCGCTTCTTAACGAACCCGCTCCGTGTAAGCCTTCCATGCCGCGGACCGATATCGCTCAGCTTCCTCCTCGGGATCGCTTGCCTTGATGATACCGCGTCCAACAATGGCAATGTCCGCACCGGCAATACCAATGATCTTCTGTGGCGTGTTGTACTGTTGACCCTTGCCATCACCCTTGATGGCTTCATTCTCATCCGCGCCCTCAGGGGGCAATTGGCAGCCGGGGGTCATGTGGATGAAGTCATCCTCGGGTTCTGTGTTGAGGCACTCCTGTGAGACAAAGCCCATGACGAAGCTCTTGTGTTCCCGTGCGGCCTCTACACATGCTTGTGTATATTCCTTATTCATGAAGTTGCCTTGACTCGACATCTGTGCCAGAATAAGCAGGCCTCTCTCGATCGGCGCTTCGTCGGTGCCGGGGAATATCGTCTCATCGCCCTCAGGAATCGTCTTGACGAGGCGCGGTGAATCGGCCGACTCGTACTGCTGGGTGACGGTGGTGGTGGAAACAATGCTACCTTTTCGGCCGCTGTCAGCGCGAGCAGGTTCCGGCGTGTCCTTCTGGTTCTCGTTGTCTGAACGCTCGCTATCCTCGTCCAGTTGACTGGCGGTGGGTGTTCCAATACTGATAGATGTCTTGACCTCGTAGTGGTACCGCTCGAGCCATCGGTTGGCAGCGTGGGCCAGAGATGCAACCGATGCCTTGCCTGGAACCATATTTACATTGGTAATATGTGCCCACTCGATGATGCGCGCAGCACCGCTAGTATACTGCAACTCAACCGTATTGCCAATGTCGCCAAACTTGCGATCCTCAAAGATGAGGAAACCATGCTTGCGCGCTAGTGAGGCGAGCTTGGCACCAGTACCTGTCCTAGGGTCAAAGTCCCAGCCGGCAACCATGTCATAATGCGTCTTGAGAACGACGATGGAGGGACCGATCTTGTCGGCGAAGTAGAGCAGTTCGCGAGCGGTTGCGACATCGGCGCTGAGGCAAAGATTCGAGGCCTTGAGGTCCATGAGCTTGTAGAGATGTCGACTGAGAGGATGGGTAGCTGTCTCAGCTCGACTGGCGAAAGTCGCCTTGAGGGTAGGATGCGGCGACATGATACGGTAAAGCTTGTTCGAAGATCAATTTGATATGAACAAAGGTATCGGAAAAGACGGTGACCCGAACTGGGGAGCGAGTTCAAGTACACTAACTAAATCGTATGTGGATCTAAGTCGCAAGTTTTGGGCAACCTCGAGACTAGGCCAATTCACAAAGAAGTTCACAACGATCTAGTCAACCTGGCGCAGGTGGCGGTTTCGCTTGATAGAGGGGAAGCTGGGGGGAATTGAAAAAAACGGACACAAGAGCCACAGATAGGAACGAGGGGTGAAGATCTTATTAGCTTCGGCCGAATGGGTCTCGACTGAAAGTGTCGTCCAATGTGAGGCGTAAATGGGTGGAATGTCGATCGGGAGTGGGAGGAGAATTATGACGAGAGAAGAGGAGAGGAGAGAGGAGAGGGAAGAGGAGAGGAAAGAGAGCGAGTCAAGAGGAAGGAGGAGGAGGTTTGAAGTAAAAGACCTTTCGCAGAATGACACGGGATGGGATGGGATGGGGGTAGTTAAGAAGAGACTGTAGGTGAGAGGTGAAAGGTAAAAAGTGAAAAGTGACGATCCACAGCTCGACTTAAACAAAAGTGACCTATGGAACCAACCAACTAAAAGGCACTGAAGGTGAGGCGAGAGGATCACTACCACCTAAGGTAAGTTAGGTGCTAGTGCTAGGGTACCTTAGCTTAGCTCCAACGTGAAGCGAAAAGGCGCCTGAACCTCGAGACTCATAACAAGCTAACACCTTTTTAAGGCCCGAGGCTCAAACGCAGCCAGAAAGTAAGTACCAAGGTAGGCATTCGGAGGTTGAAGGTAGGTACTGTACAGGCGTGGCGTCAAACAGGGATCAACAAGAGTGTCTCTTTTTTACTGTAACAGGCGGCAAATGCAACATGTATGCACTAGGTAGAGGCACTACTGTATGTACTCAGACAGGAACAGGGGCAAGGATGTTTGACAGCAATTCAAAGAAAATGGCTAGAATAGCACTGATGGACGATCCAAAGCTTGAAACTCAAACTTATCCTGGTAGTTCTCTTTTAGCCGGAGCGGACAAGGCCAAGGACTGACACCCATCCATCCATCTTCGCAGTGGAAGACTCTGTAAGGAAGAACCAGCCAATTGAAACGGCAAGCAAATAAATCCTTCTTTGGGGAATTGGTCGGAAGTAATCCGATATGTATAACTACATGTCTACACCTTGTCTACAAGTCCTCTCTCTATTCGCCATTGCTTAGTGAAACAATGCTCAACTGGGGGAAGAAGAAAAAAAAAACACGTCCTCTCCTCATCCTGACCATATGGAAACAAATTCTTCCTAGCCCTAGGACCCATGCCCCCATACCTAGATCCATACCGTCAGTGACGTGTATCGTGGGGGGGCACTAAGTCGGACAAGTCGAGAAGTCATTTCAAGACAAGCTTGGTGGATGAACAAAGACACGAAACCCCAAAAATCATCTGATTTTAGAGGAATCGAACAAGCATACACCTGTTGTCGAGACCAGGTCCAACGTTGGCTACCCGGATAGGGTTTGGCCTTCGCTGCACTTTGCGGATCAGGGATCAGAAACTAGAGAAATAGGGCGAGATGATCACAACCAATCCTGGCTTAATGATCTGTTCAAGACAGCCCAAGAGGCGGGAGGCTTTGCCATGATGGATTGATGCTTTTAACCGTGGGAGTGGCTATGTATCAAAAAGTTGATGGTTTTTACGATACTGACCTGACTGCAGGTGATGTACCAACACAGAACATCACCAAGCTCCACATAGGGATCATCTCCCAGGTATGAGGCGGTTAGAATACGGTCATCACTCTGAGTTTCCAAAAACTCCAAGTGACCTGGTTGGGTTACACGGCATCTACACTATTGCCGCAAACACCCGTTTCAGCGGTCCTTCAAGCCGGAGCCAGCGAGGGATTAAGGGTGACATGACAACTAACCTAACTCACGGAGTACAGCGTCAAGATCCACAGAACCCCAGGTACATGTCTTTGCATCAACCTGACCGTCTCCAGATGCGCGTTGCCTGCCTGTCTGGTACATGTTGTTAGTAGCTCACGAAGCTAAGACGGCCTACCGAAACGACGAGACGGGGAAACGGGACGATACAGAGAGCCCATATCCTTGGGCGTGGTACCTGGCGTACCTCAACTGAGTACCTGGATTGAATCCGACTGGCACAAATACAAACCCTGGCAATAGCTTGCCGGTGGATAAGATTGCGGTACGCACCGAGACTCGCTGCTAAAGTATCTGTCACTTGTGATGAGACGCAACGACGGAACGGAGCAACCGGCAGTGAGGTGAGCTAGCTGCAGTAGCGGCTTCACTTGACATGGGGTTTTTGGTTTTCGCTGCTGCAAGGCACCGCCGTTTTATCACCAACGACTAATTATCAACTCTGATGGAGGGCTTATTCCAAGCTAAGAGCTCTGTCTAAGTTAACCTCTCCCCTGCTCACCTTGGCAGCCCAGCTAGCCACGACAAATTGCCTCCCCCAGACTATCAAGTCTCAAGCTCGGGCTCTTCATCATGACCGTCCCAAGATCGTCGGCAGGGTCAGGATCCGCCGTCCCCAGACTTTGCCTTTCTTAGCCTCCCGCCCGCAAGTGACAACCAAAACTCCTACACTTGAACCCTGGCAAAGTTAACCTTACAGCATACAAACATACCTCAACGCAAGCACTCAACAAGCTCCTCAAGCAAAACAAGGGTCCCATCTGCGTGCCGCACTACTGTACGGTACATACTGCCTGGTGTCTCGGCTATGCCGTGAGTCCCTCCACTCTCCGGAACTCCCGAATATCTATCACAGTCGGGAAAACCTAATGCAACAGATGGAGGACTGTTCTGGAAATTGCTCTTGACACGATTACCGCTTTCTGCTAAGCTACGCCTGTCGCTAGCTCCCTTGAGTCTATTTAGAATTTTCAGACCTCTGGCGTGTCTGCAGCTCGTAAAGCCACCAACCGACTGATATTCGTCGTTTTTTATACCAGTGAGAAGCGACAATTGACAACTCGGGACACTTCAGTTGCCGACTGCCGCCTTTGTAAACGTGCAGTTGAAAGTCCCGCAAACTAATGAGTCTAGTCGACCGCCACAATCAGACTGATTGCATGGCTCACAGAGTCAAGCAATTCAATACTGCTTGGCGCGCGACTACCACAGTTCTAGCCAAAGCTACGAAGAAATATATCCAGACGGGACGGGAAGTGGGAGTCGTTCCGAAGCGAGGCGCGTTGGGGCTTCAAGTCAGAGAGACCCTGGATATGAGATATCATAAAAGTGTTTGCTTTGGAGTTTGGAAACGAGTTGGAGATTTGGACTGAGTCGTCGAAGTGTCATTGTGCATATTGGTGTGAATTGTGACCAAGGTCAGGGTCCTAGGGATACTCGGGATTAGTCGCTCATATAATATCATGATTGCTCAGCCACTGACAACAATAGTCCGCCCCAGTCGAACTCTGTTGAAGCGAGGCTGTCGACGCAGCTGAATCGACAGTTCCACCGGTAGAGTTGCAGTCTTGAGTCTGCGGGGTGTTTGAGTGTTTGAACAAAGCGCGAGGTATTCGACTCGCGGGTTTAAGGCCACGGTTTTACTCATCAACTTATAGTGCCATGTGTTGACTCGCATTCATGAATAAGGTTGCGGTGTCCGTACGACAATGTCTGCAGCTGAATGAGTTCTTAATAGTCTAATGCTCTCACCGCGCATATATCTCGATCTCAATAACGATTGCTGTGGCTTAAGGTGTTATGATAGCCGGGTTCACGGTGATCAAGAACCAGCTGTCATTACAAGGGATCATAAGGAGCCAAAGAAAAAGCACTAAATACATATATTGTGCTGGGACTTGAAGGCTCTTGAAGCTCAATTTTATCTATACAAACCACGACCGCGGCAATCATAGGGGCCGTGATCTGAATATTTTGCCGCTAATGCATTTAATCCATGTTAGAGTGATCACCACTCTATCTGTTCTGGCATTATTACCAGTGCGACGGACGTCTCGACTACGCATGTTAGCCGGATATAACTCGATGTCTCGATGAGACA
This sequence comes from Fusarium proliferatum ET1, assembly GCF_900067095.1. Classification (NCBI taxonomy): domain Eukaryota; kingdom Fungi; phylum Ascomycota; class Sordariomycetes; order Hypocreales; family Nectriaceae; genus Fusarium; species Fusarium proliferatum. The sequence goes on along the minus strand of NW_022194792.1, from coordinate 2,920,010 downwards.
ACTGAAGTCATGACATGACATGAAAAAACATATGTTGTCTCTCCAAGCCGAGGCCGCGTTCACAATCAATACGACTGGCAACATTGGATCTCGAGACTTTCATGAGCAAATCATACGTCTTGATAGTGAGATGATGAGTTGTTCATCATTGGCAAATATCCATCCAAGAAATTGACCTTGAAAGTGGAGTAAGCGCCCTCTTTCTAAGCTGACAATTTGCCATGAGCGGATATCAATTTCAGGGGATCAATCTGCGACTGGTGCAAATTTGGAGCTCTCCGCCAGTGGAAAGCGGGCAAATCAGCACACCACGCCGCTGAATTTACACGCGGCCAAGCTCTAAACATGTCCGAGACTACCGAAAAACCACCCCCTGTTGTTCGCTTGGCGGGAGCATCTCATGGAAAGGGAGCCTCTAACCTAAGCTTACCTTGCCTTCCGCCGTTCGTCATCACCCATTGACTTCCTCCGCTCGACTCGATTCGAGTTTTTGGAGCTTCCTCCTAGATTCTATTTTTCTTCTTTCACATCCACTCCTTCTGACATCTTTCACGAGTCTCTTTTGTTAGCCTCTCGCGAAACGCGACAAACCCTAGTACCTATAAATTCTCTTTGGCCTCTTCGATAGCTTCAACAGCGCCGAGTAATCCCTGCCCCTTTCGCAGATTCTGTCCGTTATCTCGATCCAAACTCCGCCGCTGCATGATAAGCCACACCACCTTGATAATCACGACAACTCGAAGCTTCACCTTTAACATACAATAAAACGAAACCTCATTAACACCATGAGCCCACAAACCCGACGACAGGCCGCAAAGGCCCAAAACCCTTCCTCTGATTCCGAGCCTGAAGTCAGATCCAACGGTAACGGGTCTGCCAACGGCGTCGCGGATGCTTCGGACGATGCCCCTCGCGAGAACATCTTCCTTTTCATCCCCAACATTATTGGTATGATAAGGAAAAATCATTCTCCAAATCAAGTCAAGGCCTGCTAACGATTGCTCAGGCTACGCGCGCATCGTCCTTGCTATCGCGTCACTCTACTACATGCCCCTCCATCCTCGTACTTGCTCGTTTCTCTACAGCGTCTCATGTCTCCTCGATGCCCTCGATGGCTACGCCGCGCGTATCTACGAACAGTCCACTCGCTTTGGCGCTGTTCTTGATATGGTCACAGATCGCTGTACTACAGCCTGTCTTATTGTCTTCCTCTCCTCCGCCTTCCCTCGATGGGCCATTGTTTTCCAGGGCTTGATTGCTCTTGACCTTGCCAGCCATTACATGCATATGTATGCTACCCTTGTTGTCTCAGGCACCAACGCCAGCCACAAAAGCATTGACGAGAGCAAGAACTGGCTATTGCGCCTCTACTACACCAACAAGGTATGCATCTTTAAACATTGGCACCTGTGTCATATACTGATTGCGTCTAGAATGTCCTTTTTGCCCTTTGCGCCCTCAACGAGCTCTTCTTCATCGCTCTCTACCTCCTGTGCTTCTCGTCTCCTCTTGTCTCGCCCTACCTCATCAAGCCCATCCAGACTGTCGGTGCTGAGCTTCAGGCTGGTGCTCAAGTCAACACTTCGATCCTCGCCCAGATTTTCCCTGACCCCTTCAGCCCTGCTGCTCTCGAGCTTGCACGTGCGAACAAGATGGATTCTACAGTACCTTGGATAATTGCCGGTGTTAGCTTTCCATTTATGTTCCTCAAGCAGTTCATCAACTGCGTTCAGCTTTACAATGCCAGCTTGGGCCTCGCCGAGATCGATCTCAAGACTCGCCGAGAGCAGGGTCTCCCTCGTCCCAAGCCCAAGCAAGCTTAAATTCAACACGCTTTCTTCTAATGGTGTCTTTGAAATTCGATGATAGCTCGATGGGATAGGACGACCATTTTGCTAAACTATATGAAAACTAGCAGATTCTGCTAGCTACCTTTTTTTGTGACTGAGAAAGCAGCTTGTTTCAAGTTGTGTCTTCAGCCTGTTTCAACATGCTCTGTCTTGCCAGGGAGCAATCAAGTAGGGATATTGGAGGGGAAGACTGTGGGTTTTCCCCTTACTGCATGACGCGGCGTATGAGGTGTGGTTTTTAAAGACTCTGACTCCGGAGGGGATGAGACTTATTACTGGGTAAAAGTATTGGAAGAAGCGGCGTCCTCGAAAGCAGTTGGAGGGATATCATGGACTGCTGGAGGAGATAATCGTGGGAATCTTTTTGAAACCTTTTTTTCATGGAATCTAGCGGGTGCGGTTAGACCTCGTTATACACTTTTCTTTTTATCCATGGTGGCCTCTTCCTTTTGTTCTTACTTTTGGCCTATACTTTGTTAATAGTAGACGATGTCGATACACTCGCTGGAACTGAATAAGATTCACAACATAATTCTTGAAAAGAAGACTTACGCATTAGTTGTTCCATTTCTTTGAAGACTACTGGCCATGTGGTTCCGAAGGTCAAGGGACACTTATACGAGAAATCACTAGGATTAACCAGGGGGGTGGCCATCAATCGTCTCAATCAACCTTATCTTGATGACTCTAGTCTAAGTTCATGCATGAGAGCCTAAACTCTGGAGGGAATGGGCTGATAATGCATTCCTTTATCACTTTGCAATAACCAGGTCCCGTCATCTCAGTTCAAATTCTTCACCAACGTTCACTCTGGAAGCTTTTACATTTCTACCACCAACTTGGGGACTTCAGCACAGCCTTCCTGAGTAGTACTTGATTGAACAGTACTTGATAGTTCTAGAGCTTTTTATCAGAACAGAAAACTAGAGTTTCCGTGGTATCATAAAGGTTGGGGGTTAGCCACTGAATGCCTTCTGAACGCCGGAGAAATAGGTCTCTTGGTAGCTTCTTTTTAATTTCATTTCACTGATCTGTGCTCTTTGGCAGATCTTTCACGGCTTATTGATGCTTGATAACTGCCAGCGTTAGCACCAACGTGGTGGACAAGCGGACATTCGGACTGCTGCTCCGGGCTCACCAGCGTGCGTTGTCGTAGTATGTGAAGTTGTGTTGGCGTGTCAAGAAGCTTTATTCGGTAGAGTGTCTTTCAGACGGGAAAAGAAACGAATTCAAACACGAAAAGACGCATTGCTATAGCCTTGAACACCATTTTGATAACATGAGAAGCTCAGGCACCTCGTATACTTGTTGCTCAAAGATTTGACTACCTGGAGATCTCTACGTCTAGCTGTCACAGAGGTGCATAGAGTTGCACTGGGCCCGGGAAGCTGAAAGCCTGGGGTCTATATTGTAAATGTATTCGAGATCAACTGGGAAAGGCATAGTATTGGAAGATAAGCAAAAGTCTCGACGGATTGAAATAGAAAGATAGCGCAGAGTCTAGTGCAGATATTGACTCAACCACAATCAGCAGTTGAGTCTCTGTGGAAATATACATCAAGATTTGTACATCTAAGTTGGATTGACACCTGGACTTGAAAAGAAGAGAGAATATCGCAGTTTTCTGACAAGACAAGGTAGCTAGTTGTTGGCCCGCATGGATGATTGCTGTGATCTAGTGTGTTGTTTAAGTGCGCATTTGCGCAAAACATTGAAATATCCGCAATGTGTCAATTGCTGTAAAGGGGAATATGTTTAGCAGACAAAATTATATTTGAAAACTATACAGCAGGTGATTATTTACAAAAGATACACTTGTATTTGCAATGCCATGCAATGCCATGCCAATCCTACTGGCATTGCCATACAAGGTTGAACCGGCGAGGCTGAGTATAGCACGAGGCGTCCATGTGCAGGAGGGTTCGTCAAATGTTCAACGCCAGGGATAACCCCGCAAGAGGGACAATATGTACACGTATTTTGATTGGTCTGAACTGCATGTAAGAAGCCTCTTGAAAGCTAGATCGGGGAGATTGCAGGTCACTCAGGCACCACAAGCAAGGCTCTTTAATACACTAACAAGAGGTTATATCATAATAAGCCGGGAGTATAGTTGAAATATTTGACAGTGATTGTTTAGGCTTTCCCAAGCATGAGGTAAAGAATGCCTCAGGACTTGATTGCCATTATAATATGCCTTATAATTTCGAATTGATCATTCTGTGCCAAACTATCAAGTTAGCTTTTGCAAGGGTCCAACCTGTCATTGACAGTCTGTCAGTCTGTCAGATCCAGCAGCATGGAACGACCTTAACATCCACCATGACAGGGCTGAGCCACGTCAAAAAGACTTGCGATTGGCCAGCTGTCGGCTTGTAAGTGGATTGTGTGTTGTGCATACAGTGGGGGTGGAGACTGCGCCCAGGGGCTGTACAGGGGTCACATGAGAATGCCTTGTCCCCTGGTGGCGGCCCAGAAGGCGAACCACACACATACATACATACATAATCAATGCTGTGACGATGGAGAAACCGCCTTCAAGGCAGTGCAGGGGCAATGGAAATGAACAAACACTATGGATGGTGATGATTAGATTTGCATTGAGCGACAACGTTTATTCTGCCTTGTGTTATTGAACATCGACATGCATCATGGCCAATATAAAGAGTTGCCATGGGCACACCAGATTGCCTACCTACCTGGGTACTATTATCAATCAATACGAACAAGGCCAAATCACCACCACCACCACCACCACCACCGAACAACAAGTTTATTTAAAGCCATTCACATCATTGAACTCACCTTACTTAGGTACTTTGTGAACAAGCTTCCATCTCACGACAAAGAACACGCGTGACTCACAGCCTCAGCTCAAACCTTCAACCTTCAACCCAAACACTTATAAAATCACCTTCGGCGACATGCCCCACGCAGCTTCACCTTCATCACCAAAAATGTTCAGCCGCATCAAGGATAAGTTCTCAACCAAGAAGTCCTCCACCGACGAGAATCACACTCATCTCAACATGGGCAACTCAAACTCAAACTCAAACACCAAGAACAACAACCCCTTCCTCGATGTTCCCGAGGAGGCTCCTCCTGCTTATGAGTCCTCCCAAAGGACCGCTCCTCTCCTCGATGTTCCTCAGCGTGGAGCTTCACCGGCTCCTAGCATGTCAAGCATCACCAGTGCCGAGGATAAATATGCATTCCTATCTACTTTCGATACCATCTTTGTCATCGACGACTCTGGATCCATGGCTGGTCGATCGTGGAGGGAGGTTCGAGAGGCCCTGAGCACTATCGCCCCGATCTGTACTTCTCACGACCCTGACGGCATTGACATCTACTTCCTGAACCATCGATCACCAGCCGCCGGAACTGGAGTTCAGGCACCCGGTGGATATTTCCAGATCCGTGACGCCAACCAGGTCCAACGTCTATTCGAGTCCGTCCGTCCCCGAGGAGCAACACCAACGGGCTCTCGTCTTCACAGCATTCTCAAGCCCTACGTCGCCCATCTCTCCCGTCGTGCGGCCAACCTTGACTCGACCAAGCCGGTCAACATCATCGTAATCACCGACGGATGCCCCACGGACGACCCAGAGGGCATCATCGTTCACCACGCCAGGAAGCTTGATCAGATCGAGGCTCCTCCTCATCAAGTTGGCATCCAGTTCTTCCAGGTTGGCAACGAGCTTGGTGCTACCAAGGCTCTGCGTGAGCTCGACGATGACCTTGCTGACCAGGGCATTCGCGATATGGTTGATACGGCAACCTGGAATTCCACTACTTCGGACAATAGTAAGGCTTTGACCGCAGATGGGATTCTCAAGGTTGTTCTTGGTGCTGTTGTGCGACGCCTGGATCGCAAGTCTACGCATGGCTCTCCTCAGGGCCGTCGTCATTAAACATTCACTTTGTAATGGCTCCTTCTTTTCGGGGTCGCAATTTCTTTCCTCTATTGTATTATTATTATGGTGGTGGTATTCTGCTTTTTCTTGATACCAGGAGTTTGGGGCTTCCTATAGACTAGACAAGATGATTCTCACAGGCCAACAGGACTGGAATGACTCTCACGAGAACACCAGATCACAGTTAGTTTCGCTAGTTTAATGCGTCAAAATCAATTATTACCCCTAAAATCAATCGCATCTACATCTTTTTGCTTGAATGTATCTGCCTCGTTTCTTCTTTGAGACCGCAACAATTCCCATGACTGATCGTAAACCCAGTAGTAGTTGCTTTTGCCCCCCCGACGATTGATTGCATCTTCAACCACCAGAAACCCCCTTGTACCTATTTTCCCCACGATGGAAAAGAAAATGCAAAGAAACAACACCGTCTTCGGGGTATAGATCTCGGTTATCTCCAGAAGGGGTTATGAGTTGCGATATGAGGATGCCTATATCCTACCGTGAAGTGAAGTGAACCCAATGCCGTTTGCATGCAGAAAAATGCGCATAAAAAAAAAGTAAGCAAATCTCCCTAAAATCAAGTAGTTACTAAACGCCCGTGATCGCCTGGTTTTCATGGATGACCGTCTCTAAGTCGTGCTGATAGGTAGAATGTGTCTTCCCCTTCTAGATAGTCACAGCATCCTGGCTGTGCGTAATCATTGTCAACAGTAGTGTGACAGTATGGTACAGTGGTAGTGTTCACCGTACTCGAAAGAACCTCGGTGGCTCTCTAGACCCAGAGGTCTTTTACCCTCACGTTAATCGCACAGATCAACAACAATGAGAGGTCAACTGTGATGCATTTATCGCATGCATACAACATCAGCCATACAAACTGAGTGAGCAGAGATATTTGAACCGGTGTCATTGCGGCAGGTCACAACAGGCGTGGTGACGAGAGCAATTCGCCAATGCTCAGCCTGAAGCTCGTGAGGATCAGAGTCGGGCCAGATAGGGAACATGGACTGGTGCGAAAATCGGCTCCCGATCTCAGGGAAGCGGAAGTCAAATGTCAGTCGACTGCTGAGAATGCGGCTAGACAGAGCCCAGGCACCAGATGAGACCTTCTCGAGCTCGCTGTAGGTAGTCTCAGGATCGGCGGTGGGGTTTAGGAGTGGCTCGACCATGTGAAGGATGACGTCTGAGATCTCCCGGCAACGGACCTTGCTGAACTCTTCGAAGCTGTCCAGCTTGAGGATAGAGTCCACAATTGTTGCCTGCCGGTCAAGGATGTGCTGTCGACGGACGGCGGTCTGGCCTGCAACATCCGTTAGTCGATCACTTTGATTGTCCGGGCTGGTGTCTTACCTTGGGTTCTCTCAAGATCCTTCTCAACTTCAGCGAGGCCGTAGGTGGCATCGGTCTCGGCACCTATCCAAGCCCGAGGAACCCAAACTCGGTTGACAATGTAGTCAATGATGACGCGGGTGACAAGGCAAGACTTGGAACTTCTGTCCTTGAGGTGAAAGTCAAGGTAGGAGATGGCCTCGGTCTCTGAGAGGGGGTGGTAAGTAGCCAAGAGAACGGGCCAGAGACGAGTGCTAGAAAGATCCATAGGGTTGACGAAAGTCGGCTTGTCAGCATAGACGTCGACGAAGAGGCGGACAGTCGTGTAAAGTTCCGTCAGCTGGTCATGCCAGGCCCCAATGGTCATTTCGGTGATGTGGATAGGGGGACCGGGGAAAGATGGACGAGTAGTCAGCGCGCCAGGAGGGTCGGCGAAATCAGGAGCCTGGACAGGATCGCGGAAGCGACTGTACTTGTTGCGGTTGTGAGAAGGGGTAGGAGGGTAAAACTCCCGGCGCTGCTGGCCGAATCCGCCATTGCTCGGGGCAGACGGTCCCTTGTCAGGTTGCCCGTAGGATTGAGGATAAAATTCAGGTGCATTGGGACGATAGGTACCGTTGCTGAAACCACGGCGGGCGACACTTCGACCAAACATGGACTGAGGTCCAGCACCGTTTGGGGGAGGGACTGGGTAGCGAGGTTGGCTCTGAACAGGAGTAGGAGGAGCCCACTGGTTGAACCGGCGCTCACTCGGAGCAGCAGAGCCTGGACGAGAAGGAGGAGGCACAATGTGAGAGCCAAAGCGCGTGGGCAGATTGGGTGGACGACTATTCTGCAATGCAGAGGAGGGGCGCTGAGACTGAAGAGCGCCGTCACTGATACCAGCAGCCTTGTTGGGAGAGTCCACGCTATTAGGACGCAGAGACATGATAGACTTCTGCGTGGCGTTTCTATCAGGGCATACCTCAGCGATGGTCTCAAGAGCGCGTGCCACGGAGCCAGGACTGGAGTTGCTCATGGGCAACGTGGATCGGCCAGCATTGGACTGGTTCTCTATGTGCTTGATAGAGTTTTCAAGATGCTAAATACGTTCGTCAGTTTTGTTAGAGTGATATAGAACAAACTGCACACCTTGACCAACTCATCGTGAATGGCACTCGATATGGTACCCTTAGAACAACCATCGAGGACTTTCGCCTTGAGAGACTTCAACTCATCCATGTACTTCTCAAGATGACCCTTGAGTTTGGCGGCTTCGGCCTCCGCTTCTTGGCGCTTGCCCTTCTCATCCGCCAGCTCGGTACGAAGGTTACCCAGGTTGTGACTCTGGTCATCAGCCTCTGCCTTTGCAAGGTTGGCCTCGATACTCATTCGCGCGATGGCCTTATCCGTGTCCTCTTGATCGAGGGTCAAGTTCATAAGTGCATCAACAAGCTGACTCGTCTCTGAGCTGATGATTTGCCCGACTTCTTGCAGCTTTGTGATAATCTCGTTGGATTCCTTGGAGGAAACACCAGGCATGCGGCGAAGAGATGTCTGGATCTTGACAAGTATCTCTTGTGACATGCGAGCCTTTTCAAAGGCAGGCTGTGAGACGATGTCAGTGGTTGACTCGGGGATGCTGCGACAAAAGAATCAAGAGATTCGTTGACTTACGTGATTGTTGGTCATCTGCTTGATCCTCTCGGATCGAGCAGCTCCCGCGAGCGGTGTCGAGAAGTTGATACTCAACATGGTGTTCGTGTTGGAGGGTTTGGTATCACGACTCCCAATGCTGGAAGACCACTTTGACGAGGGTTGACTCGGCGCGAAGTGACTGTCTGTAGAAGAGGATGTTTTGTATCCGTGTGTCATCATCGACAAAGCAAACTTGCTCGAGTATTGGAGGGTAGGAAAAGCGCGATGCTCGGTAAGGGAACAATAGAAATGAAAATAGGAATGTGTGGAGGCCAAGTGATGAGTGCACTTTACTAAGGAGGCTGAAGTGTAGGAGAGAGGCTGAAAAAACAAGCCCGAGCCAAACTTTTTTGCTTAATATTCGTCCTGTGTTTGGCACACTCCGGGATGAATCCTTTCTTGTTTGCCAAGCGAGAAATCAAGACTGAAGGGGGGCTCGGGGGTAATAGATGAAAGATATCAGCTTGCTCTCACGTAAATATCACCAAAGATCTTCTATTTTGCAATCGTAGGTGAATCCAGAAGCTACTGAATCAGAAATAGAGAGAGAGAGAACCAAAGAGGTCCTAAAACATATCCTCCTAAAAAGTTCCCTTTCAAGGCGACTGACTCCTCGGTTGCCTGGCACTGACACTGGCACTGCCAGTCACCAGCAGCTCAGGAAACCGGGCTCGGCCTGACTGAACAAGGCTGGGGATTAGGAACCTTGCTAAGAGTGATCCATAGGACAATTCAAAGAGAGTTCTCTGGACACAATAGCACTTGCTACGGTATCTGACTCAAAGGTCAAGAGAAGAGTAGACAATCAGCCAGTTGAGACTCGGAAACAAAGATCGAGACGAACGCTCGTCGAAACGATAGGCGAAGGGATGAGACAGTGAGATTGAAACAGGCTGATATGTTCAAGCAATGCATTTCAATTTAACACCACGGAGCACGTCCTCGTCAGATTGAGTTTATGGTTGAAATAGATCGGGAGGTCAAGTTCACCTTTTTCAACACTACACAATACCTCGAGACCACCGTCAAGACTTACACTAGACCCAAGAGCATGTCTCTTCTCGTCAGGTACTCTGCTTTTGGTAAATCGATATGATCTGTAAATATCACACAGGGCGCGCCGCGTCCCTTATGAGGCAGGAGATGTAATAATGAGGGCCACTGAACATTATCAGTAAAGCAATGACCATGTTTCATATCTCCCTTACCATTTGTATATCACTGTACATGGTCACAATAAAGATAATAAATCATCACTCTCAAGACATTCTATATTGTAGCAAACTATTCAGATAATAAAGGTGCAAAACTGGGCTGCTGCCCCTTCTCGATTAAAAGGGGAAGACTTCCTAGGGTACAGACATCAGCAAAGGTCCTTGCGACTAAACGAGTGCTGAACCTGGAGTTCGATCATTGATCCGGATGAGAGAGCGCGTGCGCATCGGGTCCAGATATGGTAGGTCGGGATATGGGGCGGAAACCTGCGACACCGTGATTTGGTTAAAAGGATATGTGATGTTTCGAAACTTGAAAACCTTGATGTGTGAGATGAGAGTCGTAATTTTTTATGGTGGGAGTCATGTTCGAGGATCGTCTTTAGATGACAACGGAGGGAAATCCGGAAAAAGCGGAGACTTCAAGTCTGTTGATCACCAGGAATTCTTAGTGGTGCTCTTCAGCCAGTTGATATGGACTCTGCTAACCTGCGAGAGTCCTAGAGAGCGATGTTGACAAGCCAAATATTAGCTTAGATTGCCCGGGTACGTGAGAACAAACTGCTGTAGACGGCATCTACAACAGGAGACGCGTCGATCATTCGTCCGCCGAAGTATCGGCCATTTAGGCCCTTGATGGCATTCTCGCCTCCCTGGACTTTGTCAAATTTGAGATAGATGTCACCCTTGGAGTTGGGGTCAGCCGAGATGTGAACCACATGTCCATACTTGCTCTCGGCCTCTTGACGAACATCGTCCTCAAGCTCCTTGATCCAATCGGTGCCTTCCTCTCTGCGAAATGTCAGCATTTGTGTAAAATGAAATGGAAGAGACACGTACTCTTCAGGATCAAACATGTTGTGCAACACAACGCAGCGACTGGCCATGTTGACATTAACAGGCAATGGCTTCGTCTCTGTCTTGGGTTTAAGCACCTGGCGCTCGTCATGGCCGTTGGTGGCGCTATCATCGGTTCGAGCGAGTTTCCTCATCAATGCATCGCGACTATAGTTGTTAAAGTTCACACCAGCGACGTCGGTGTCATCAAGAGCACTAGCACCTCCAGTCTTCTCGTTGTCTCGACCGCCAGCTCGGTCGAAGGTTGAGGACTGAGGGCCTCGTCCGCCGGAACCAGAGAATGCTGAACCTTGAAAGTTCTGGTTTTGATTCTGTCCGGAAAATCTCTGCAACATGTTGGCAGTACTCTCAGGGGTAAACTTATCGTTTCCGAGTCCGACGCGGATAGGACGTCCAGCTAGATCAAAGCCGTTCATCTTCTCCAGCGCCTCTCGTGCCTGACCAGCATCACGGAACCTGGGAATGTCAGCAATTAGTACAGTGAATGGATAGAAGAACTTACTGGACAAAGCCATAGCCGCGGCTGCGGCCGTTCTCATCTTTCTGGAGTTGAACGAATTCAAGCTCACCAAATGGCTCAAAGACAGCCTGCAAGTCTTGTTCGGTAACGTTGAAGTGGATGTTGCCGACATAAAGGCGGTGGAAAGGGATAGAATTGGGGTGAGGTCCCGAAGCTTCAGGGTTTCGGGCTTGCCGGTTCTTCTCGGCTTCTGTGACTTGTACGATGACAGGAATACCTAAAAGCTTCTGTCCAGTAAGTTGTAGAGCCTGGGTAACGGATTCCTCATTTTTGAACTCGACATAACCAACTCTGCACATTGTTAGTGATCAGACTCTCGAATAGGTTTTGTATGGCTTAGCTTACCCCTTGGATCTTTGGCTAATACGGTCCTTGACAATTTGAGCCTCATTGACAGGTCCAACCTTCTCAAAGAATTCCTTGAGTTCGCGAGTGCGCAGACGAGCGGCAAGCTGCTGCACAAAAACAGTGCGACGATCCCTTTCGTCCTCGGTAAGCTGGGGGTTGCCTTCTTCACGCTTAGTTTCGCGACGTTCGTCATCACGGCCGCGTCCATAATCGCGGTTTCTTCGGTCGCGGTCTCTGCGATCACGGTGATCCCGGTCGTCACGGGGGCGGTAATGGCGGTAAGGAGAGCGAGATCGTGAACGTGAACGTCGTCCACCTCTGTAGTAATCACCATCTCTGTTTCGGCGTGATTGACGACGGTCGCTATCGCGGCTGCGGCTTCTCCTCCTACTCTTATGGCTTCCAGCATCGCTTCGAGGCGTTCCTACATCGGGTGTACCCCTACGGCTTCGGTTAGGGCTGTCCCTGCGATCTCGGCGTCGCCCATGATCGCGGTCGCGATGTCGACTTCCGTCTCTATCACGGCCACGATCGCGTTCCCTGTCCCTCCGTTCGGCCTCATCTCGTGCTCTATCCTCTACAGGGCTCTTAGTCTTCTGTTCAGAGGTATCCTTAGCGGTGGCGTCCAGGAGTGCTTCCACGTCCAAGGTAGCCATGATGTCTGCGTAAGTCTGGGAAAACTCCGATTTAGGGCTCGTTTGTGATTTAGCACCAGGTATGCGGTTGCTTGTGAGTCTCGTCTGTCGGGTGATTTGATAATTATTGTCGTCGGGTGAGAAGTTTTTGGGGGGAGGTTGCCTTGAAAACTCCTGATGGGTCAAGCTTTTGGCTGGACGGAAAGTCCCCAATGGCTTGCACGTGACGAGACACGTGGCGATTATAGCAGCCACCACGTCGGCAATGCCGCGAGATACCGTGAAGCAGAGAAGCAATGGAGAGAAGTAGAAAATATCCAATAAAAGGTTCATTATTAAAATAACTCTGTCCAAGAATAGACCGACCCATTGGGCAAACCAGTCCCAACCATTAAAACTATTTATGAGAATGATTCATCGCCATTAATGTCAGTGACCACCATGTTCGTTACCATCCATAAAATCATGACTGCTCCGTACAACTCAGTGTTCACCAACTACTATGAAAACAAGACAGATATATACTGTGTCCTGGCTTGAATTGGTTCTCCTTGCGCCAGGCAGATTTAGTACATTATTACAGACTTATTTCGTCTTCTTGGTGTTGTAGACCAGCTCAGTGCCAAACACACTGTCCCAGAACTTGCTCGTCACACCGAAACCGAGTTCATAGTCAAGGAAATGGTGAGCAAGATGGTACTTCTTGAGTTCCTTGTACCACAGAGGGAGGTCTTGGTGGTGAAGGAAGTAATGCGTGAGATCGTAGCAGACGTATCCAAAGATACCGCCACAGTAGGCTGCAGTAGCAGCATACCAGTTGTGGAAGAGTACAGCATGTGCAAACCTCCAAAAGGGAGCAGCCAAAGCGGCGAAGAGCGTGGGAGGCATAACAAGACGATACTTGTCCATAGGGAGATAATGATGGATGCCGTGAAGGATGAAATGAAGTGTGATTCCAACACGGTTGTCGGGCAGGTAGCTATAACAGTCAGCGGCAAACTCGGGAGTGAATAAATAATCGGAAAACATACTAGTCAAGATGGAACAGGAAGCGATGCAGGACATATTCAATTATGGTCCAGAAGAACACGCCAAATAGCCAGTAGCCCAAGGTGAAGAGCTGGTTGTCAAAACCTTGAGAAGCAACCCAGGTACCGTACGCAACGCAAGGCAGCCAGACCATAGGAACAACCCACCAGGCGGTTTTGGAGAGAGGCTCAAGGAAGTTACCAAACAGAGGCGCAGACTGGCCTCCCTTGTAGTGGCGAGGGCGATGGACCTGATCAAGATAGAATTCTTTGGAGAAACCACCGAACCAGATCTGAGGGAAGAGGGGTCGGTTCAGGTCGAGGAACTTGTTCTTCTTGTAGTCCAGATTATAGTCTGTATCCTTGCTCAAGTCCTCCGCGCAAGACATTCCGGTTCGGGGGTGGACGGAGCCATTGGCGTCTCCGTTGGCTTCACCATTGGGCAGCTTTGCGTTTCCGTTGCCGTTGGCCTTTCCGTTGGCGTGTCCATTTACAGCCTTTTCAGAGACGAGAAATCCGACAAGGTTCTCATCGAGAATCTCGTAGGCAGAGTCAGAGTGTGTATGAGAATCAGAATCTTTGAGGATCTCTTCGATGTCGCGGCCGGCGTATTCGAGAATATATTCGGGACCGCCAGGATGATCCTCAACAAAATCGGTGATATCGTAGACCTTGTTGCCGATGGTGACATAGCAGGAGTCACCCGAGTTATGCGCTTCCACCTCAGCGCGAGTGAAAGTTGGTAGAGTACGTCCAGGCATTTTGTTGAAGCAGCGGTCGGAACGTACGGGTCGAGGTGAGGATGGGGAGACAAGGCGATCGAAGCAGCGCACAAGCAGAGATGCTCCTTGTCGACAACCAAGGAGGAGTGAAAAAGGAGGGAAACTGAAGGAGAGTGAGGGATAGAATGATTGAAAACTTGGGAGGGTTAAGGATTAAGTTTAAAAAAGGTTTATTATCAAATAGTCAAGGGAATGAATGAAAGGGCGGCGTGAGCGGCAAGTCAATGTCGCCGCACAGGGGTCCATCCAGGGGATATTTTTTTTTAATGAGGATCCCCATCCGTGTTAGCAGTAGAGTGGCGCTACAATGGCCATAAAACATGCCACAACATCGGGATGAAAGGCCTGATATCAGAGTATTTGCCGGAACGACAAATAAGACAGTGATTGTACTGAAATTAGCGGTGGACGATTGGTCTTTGGACGGTTGAGGTTGAGGAGAATGATCAAGTGCTAGTGATGGCAACATGGTCCCTACCTAATATCCTGCAATTGACGCCTTGCTGAGCCTGTAATAAATGCTGAAAGTAGATCGAGATTTATTTACACAGTAACAACAATCTGGCATTTTGCTATGGACATTGCAACATCACATGCAAGACTCGATATCATCATGCACTGTGAGGTAGGTTTTTATACACTCTGCCTACCTATACATCGTAATCGTAATATTCGTATCTAAATGTCAGCTTCCAGGCACTCAGATAATGTATATGTTATTTATCGTTCGCTTATGCTATCTTTCCTATCCAGGTAATTCGGGACCGAAGAGTCTATCGATCAGTCGATCGATGGGCTTACGAGTTCCAATTGTATTTACCTCCTCAGCGTGGACAAGAAATAACCCGGATGTTATTTAGACAACAGCGGAATCTCTGTGATCCGTATGCTCTGATTACAGCATTGTGCTGCCAAGGATTATTTTCCGAAGAAGCCGGATCTCCTTTATTGCCCCGATGAGCTCCACCAAGCAAATCTCAAGCCCGTCTTTGACTAACTACCCACTGGTTCTTCCACAGCATAACGTGCTACCCTGAGAATATGATATGAGCGGGCCGTTCAGTATAGGAGAGGATTATGTCACAGTACTCGAAAGGTAAAGTGTGACGTCTGCAGGGACTCCGTGATGTATGATGTCCTTAGTCGATTTACCCAAATACAGAGATAGATGTAAGTGAGCCCTCTTACCACCCAACAACCTGGAAGTCAGCAATCAACGTCAGCCTACACAGGCCTCGAGGAGCAAGCAGACTCCTTATCCTAAGGTAAGCTTAGGTCTTGTCTCTAGAATGGATTCTATTGTATTGTATTTCAACTTACTGGTAGTATTGAACAGTCCTGGGAATTGAAACGCCAAGACATCCGGTTTACGTATCGTCTGGCTGAGCCTCATCTTCAATTGCCGAGCCACAAGTAGATAGTGGGTTGAGCTTCGCAACCAACTCGAATAGAGTCGAGGTCGAGCTCATCCTTGAGAGGCCTCTCGCCCAACCGTTTGCTACCCAATCTTAGCCTAGGCCTCTGTTTAGCATGTGCCTGAAGCGGAAATCCCATCAGCCCAAGGAGCGCCACGTCCAATGCTAATCAGGAATCACCTTCGGGAGCTGAAAGCTGGAGCCACTTCTTACTCCCTCCCTCCTAGCAACGAACCCCAAGCCCAGCCACAACAAATCCCGTCATCAGTGTGACCTGCTCTAGGTCGACTAAGGTACCTAATCTGCATGTCACATTCACTCTCTTCCTCTCTTGGCATATCAAGTTTTTAAACCTCCTCCTGGCCTCTTGCTGCGACCATAATCTTGTCCTTTATCTTGCTACCTATCCTATCCCTCTAGACCTTTTAGACTCTACTCGCATTACGCCCCTTGCTCAATAACCCCGCCATAGGGCTGCATCACTAACTTACCATGCCGTCATTCTCCATGCCGCGGGGTTCGTGGTTACTGCTGATCGCAGTATGCCTCATCCTGCTTCCCGGCAAAGCTGAAGCTTTTGGTGCTGGAAACATTCCTTCAATTGCGCAGGTCAGTATTAGATCCTCATCCACGGCCAATTCTCTCCCCTTATTGACATGCGCATAGGTCGAAGGTCACAACTGGCGCCATGGAGGTAAATTACCCCGCCACATCGATCCCGTTACATCGCGTTGCTCACATCGTTTTCAGACATTGAGGATATGCTCGAGACGATCGCCTTCCTTCACGGAAAGAAATGGACCTCTATGCTTATCAAACGTACCTACTTTGGAAATTGGTTACGCGACTATTCCCAGGCCGTTGATATCGGCAGTTTGAAGGGTGTCAATGCCGAGACTATTCGCATTCTTGTATGAGCCGTCACTTTGCGCCTCCAATGAATGACTCTGTGATGCTTACTTGACCGACAGGTTTGGGTTCTCTCCTTCATGGCTCACGGCTATGCCACCGGCGAATTCGAAGTTACCTCGGACCGTCTCGGCGTCTATCGTCCAGAAGAACACATCGACAATCCTCTCGGTTACGGAGATGGAGTTGATGCGCGGACTTTCGATAAACGTTTGCGAGGGCCCGTTGAGAAGATAGAAACCGAAATTGACTCTCGAACTGGTATGAAAAACTATATCGCCAACGAGAATGGAAATTGGGCAACCAGCGCCGCTTATCTGCGATATAGTTTCGCCAGAAGCATCCATTATGGTCGTCTTTACACCAGCGGTTCCAAGAAAGGAAACGAAGATGACCTCTGCGAGGCTTTGAGATGTCTTGGCCAGGCGCTGCACACCATGGAAGACTTCAGTGCCCACAGCAACTACTGTGAGCTTGCCCTTCGAGAGCTTGGCTACCATTCTGTGTTCCCTCACTGCGGTGCGCATACCGAGATTCATCTCCATGGAAAGCGCGTATATCCCCTTGTGACCGGCACATTTGGCGCCGTCGACTTCTTGCATTCCGTCATTGGAGAGGCCTCGGATCACTTCACGCAGTCTGAGGTTGACGAAGTCGATGTTGCACTCAAGAACGCCGAGGGCGCTTCCAATCGATCCGGCGGTGGTGGCGGTGGTGAACGATCCCTGCTTGGAGGTTTCCTCGGAATCAAGTCCAGTCCCTCTGACTTCATCGGCTTGGTCTCAAAGCTTCCCGGCGTCGGTGACGGATTCGCCGCTCAGGCTCGAGACCTGAAGGCCAGCTCTGAAGCTCAAGAACAGCGCAACATGAGCTACCAGCAGACCCGCGGTGACCTCTCTCGTGACAATACTAACCAGGTGCCCGGCATGAGTCCCGACTTCGATCCTGTTGAGACAGCCCGCAAGATCTATCCTATTCTCGAGTTCCGCGACAAAATTGTCAAGGCCATCAGCCGCGGTATTTCCAAGGTCCCGGGCCTTGAGAAACTTCTTGAGAAGATTAGCGAGACCCTCACTGCCTTCATCTTGGGTCTTCTTGCTCCCTTCATCCGACCTATCATCAACCAGGTCTCAAAGGTTCTGAAGGACGGTTCTTCCGGCGTCATCACG
The DNA here is from genome assembly GCF_900067095.1 of Fusarium proliferatum ET1. NCBI lineage: Eukaryota > Fungi > Ascomycota > Sordariomycetes > Hypocreales > Nectriaceae > Fusarium > Fusarium proliferatum. The sequence continues at coordinate 2,902,356 of NW_022194792.1, read as the reverse complement.
GCCAGTGCTAAATCTCAATATGAGCCTTGGGACAACCCCCAGTGCTCTGATCCCACTCACTCCATGTTATCCAAGGACCATTTCACCAATATCCTGAACTCATGTGCTGGACGTATCGCCGCTACCATTCTCCAGTATACAGTTCCGTAAGCCAACCCCACTGTCCTGCAACAATCATCATAGCTAACCATCCTAGTCGTGTCCTCTATGCTTGGGAAAACACTGGCGTATCTGTCGACGAAGTCGTTAACGATGTCCTGCGTGCTTTCCACCACCCTGCTGCTCGGGACGATCATATCGAGATCCAACGTGACATGTTCAAGACTGTCAAGAAGTGGGCTGACGAGCACCCCCGCCGCCACGAGCTTGCTCATCTTCTCTCCTCCGACTCAGTCAAGAATCATAAGAACCACATTCTTAACCAAGTCCAGGGCAACAGCCGCAGCATCGGTGGTGGCGGCTGCAACCATGGGACATTTGGCGATATGGCTAATGCTGGGCATGGCAAGGTTGCCGGATCCTTGTGGTCTCAAGTCAAGACCCGCGACCTTGACTCAATGGAGGGTAAAGATGGCAATCCTGCTGCAGGCTACCTCTCAAGTTCTCCTGCACCACCAAGCCAGTCTTCGTTTGAATACGGTCAGAACCCCAACTACGCGGCTTCCAACTCGGGACACTCTCAGCAAGGTGGATATGGTGCTCCTCCACCCCAACCTTCATATGGTGGTGGTTATGGAGGACCCCCTCAACCTCAGTACGGAGCTCCCCCAGGTCAATATGGAGCTCCTCCCCCAGGTCAATACGGCGCTCCTCCCCCTCAACAGTACGGCGGCCCGGGATACGGTGCGCCTCAATATCCTCCGTACGGTCAGCAGGGCTATGGTGGACCGCCTCCTGGCCAGCAGCCTCCTGGATGGGGCCAGTACCCTGGTTCACGACACGGTTACTAGAAGGATCGGATTAAACGCAAGATAAAAAACATAAGGAAGGAAGGATGTATACGACTACGGACTAGGGCATTGGATAAGGAACTTTTAGGGTCAGCCAAGGACAAAGGCTGAGATGAATTGGTAACGGCCGTTTTGATATCCAATACCCAGGGGAGAAGAGGCAGCTGGTTTTTTGTGGCACTAAAGAAAGTTATGTTTCCTTCGTCAATAGCAGCATTATGAAATACCGTACATTCTCGTTCATCTAACGCTGCATATCTACCATCTTGGCTGGGTATCAAAGCGATATAGCCCAAGTGATGCTGCTCCCTGAGCGCACGCTATGTCGCCATCTGTTAATCCCGAGAACTCCTGATCCCATGCAGTACAAATGAGAATAAAAGAAGCCGACATGCCCGAGTTAAAAAATAAAGCCGAATGCTCCATCGTAGGTTCTGGCCCGCGATCCCGCCATTGAAAGACTCTCTCCCACCCCCCCTCCCACCGTGTATCCAAACAAAAACGTCTTCTCATGATGATGTAGTGCCACTACCTCTTTCCTCGTCTCGGATCTTGAGCTTCTGCAATGCGTGCGTCGCGAATTTCCTTGGTACCCAAGCTGCCGAGTCCGCCTTCAGATCGACGCTCCCAACCACCTAGACGGACGACTTGGCATGTTGCGTTATCGCCGTCGGAAGAAACTTCAGTGGCGTATTTAACGATGTTTCGAGCTCCATCTTCGGGCGTACGGGCTTCCTTGACAACATCGACGATCTCTTGGTCGCTTAGAGTGCCAGAGATGCCATCAGTCATCAGCACAAGGAATGAATACTGGGCAGGACCCATCTCAACTCGTGTAAGCTCTGGCTCTGCTGAGACTCCAATACGCTTACTCCCCATGTCTCCGAATGCACGACTGTTGGCTAGGCCTGCAATGCGCTCCTCGCCGAAACTATCGCCAGAAACCATTGACCCAGCAGGTGCATAGCGTCGCAAACGGCGGCTTTCGGTAGGTGTACTAGGGTGATGATCGGATGTTAGAGGCTGTGCTAAACCAGTGGCGGTATCGCAAAGAAGGATACGACTGTCGCCAACATGGGCGCATAACAACGTGGACTGGGCGGCTGGGTGCCAAAATGGAGCAGGCGTTGGAGTAGAGATAAGTACTACAGAAGCCGTCGAACCTCCTTTAAAGCGCTCCGGGCCTCCTATACCGTGACCAGAGGGTGTAGATGGGTGACCGAAGACTTCATCGTTATTAACAGGAGTATCGGCACCTTTTGTATCGTTTGGGTCTATCTTTCGAGCTTGGGCAGACACAAAGTCGAGATCGGCACGAAGGAAGGCGTATGTGAGCACTGATTCTATCGTGATCTTGTGACCTTCGCCTGGGTTGTCATCTCGCGAGAGAACAAAGTGTTCGGGGTGAAAGCGCCTGAAATAGCCACCGATGGTTTCTCTGTATTCCTTGACCAGGTTTTTCTCCATACGAATCGCCTTGGCCAGGTCTGAAACTGGGGCAGCCGGCGATGCTGCGCTGTGTATGCGCTCCCCATGTACGGGTTTATCGGAAAGGCCGCCATTGCTTGCGCTGGGGACATTCATTTCGCTTTTAACCTCTTCTGGCCCCTTCATGGGCACAGCGTCGAGCGCCTCACGTTTTGTTGAGGGGCTCTTGGTCGACTGAATCGGCTGTGATGGACGAACTTGTTTGTGCTTATGATCATGGTGATGGTTATGGATACCCTCACGACCAGGTTTCCTCTTCCGCAAGCTGCTCTGCAGGCCGAACTCTTCCGAGGCTTTTTCTATATAACCTGGTAGCTCATCCCGGACGAAATCTGCGCATTCGGTTCCACCATGACCATCGAAAACGCCAAAGTAGAATATTTGAGGGTCTCCCCAAGCACTATCCGCCGCTGTAGCTTCCCCTGGTTTCTGCTGCACGCTTCTGGGTGCTCTCTTGGCGAAGGCCGGAAGGCTGATGGTGCCAGCCTGTTCTCGATCTTCATTGTAGGGACGACTTCCTCGATCTGTCGCGACACCAAGATGGTGTTTTGCCCTCCGCATGGGAATGCGTACCACAGTCAAGTCTCGGGTTGACGGGATATAAGGCGGGGTGACAGCGGGGACTGGGCCGGAGCTTGGGGTGTGAGGGGTCGCAGCATCGCGAGGAAGTTTATGGCCAGGCCCACGAGGACGAGAGTCGGGATGGACAGATGATGAAGGGAGATGTGTCACAAAGTAGGTATGGAATCCTTGTGTGCCGTATGTTTCAACTGCCAGTGGCGAGGATAACCCAAGCTGCGACCCCGGGCGTGTAAGCCGAGCCTGTCGCGAACTTCCGGTCAATGTCGCGCATGTCGAATAGAACGTCGTAAGCCGGGTATAATCGATATGCCTATTATTTCTTGGTGCCCGCTGTAGCGCGTCTGTATGGGCGAAGCGATTCAAGGTTGTCAACGGTCGGGCTGAGATCTTAAGGAGCTGGATCGCAGGGGTTGCTGTTGAATCGATGGCGCGAGTAAATTGGGCCATTGTCGATGCTCGACAAAGAAGGGTGTATATAGCTGGCTTTGCCAGTCCTCGGTCATCAGCGTCCCTTGAAGAACTGGAGCGCTGTGCAGGCTACAGTCTGCAATGCCATCGGGCGAGTCGTGGAAAGTTAATAGCGTGAGGGAGCGGATGGTATAGGATTTGGCTGATTCCTGATCGGGTGGAAGGACCAAACGAAGCCGTCGAGTTGTCTGTATGAGAATCAGAAAGCCGTATAATCCAAGCCAATTCAGTAGATGATCTTGTCAGTCTAGGAACAAAACATGACCATGGAAATGAGTGAAGGATAAAGGATCGGGTGTTCAGTTGCTCGTCGGAAAGTGACGATATTGGATATTGACTTCCCAAGTGGAGCCTACCAAAGGTGGTCTCGCACTTAGATAAGATTGCCCAATCAAGTTCCACAAAACACAGGCTTCAGGCGGCACAACGAGAATTTAGCGGGGATTCCATCGGGAGTCAGGGGCGGGAATCTTCGTTCAACCGCTAAAACCAACGACTCAGGGAGCTCCGTGGCTGACTCCGTGAAACTTCACAGTCCCAGGCGTACCACTTATAACAGTCCACATAACACCTACAAGGGTAATGAATAAGGGGTATTTGGGGTATACAAACTGTAAGGATGTATAGCTTTGATGAATAAGTCTCTAGCCGTGATCTTAACTAATTCTTATGTGAATGTCGACGGAAAATACCCGAAGCGAAGGCTTCTGTTGTTTGAAGTGTTTCCCTGGAGTTCGGATTTTAACGTCACAGTGGCGGGGTACGTACTCAGGCTACCTCCCTTTGGACGTCATCCCAACCGGGCAGAGCCCAAGATCTTATCATTTTCACGATGAATAGCACGCTTTAAAGACTTTTTCTTAACTACCTAAACACTATCAACACCCGGCATTCGGCCTTTCAATACTTCAGGCCTCTACACAGGCTGACTGACATCTCCATGTCGACAGAAACCCATCACCTAGCAAATGGGCGAGTCTGGGACTACAACATCCGCCGAGGCGGACGGGCCAGAGGCTTCTAAGAAAGATCTGCCTCCCCTGGTAGAAATCGATCCTGCTGGTGACATTGTCTTGGATGTAACCTTTGAGACTTCCATCAGTACTCTCAACAAAACTCGCAAGGCTGAGCTTGCTGCCAGCAGAAAAGCTGGTACTCAGCCCCCAGATCGCTCATCTTTGAAATCAAAAGTTCGGGTGGCATATCGGGTCAATCTGGGAGCTTTGAAAAAGCACTCAAAGTACTTTTCAAACCTCTTATCGAACTCTCAATTCAGGGAAGCCAAGCTTATCTCGGATATACATGAGAAGCTTGCCCAGCTTAAGATCAAAGTCAACGAGGCAGATCCCGGGGACTTACCCTGGATTCCCATCACCGATGATGATGATGCAACCAAAGCAGCTGGTCGTGAAAATGCCATGGAAGATATTCTAAATATCATACACCAGCGTCCAACCAAGACTTCACGTGGAACCATGTCATACGTAACCACGCTGGCAATCGTTGCTGATCGCTTTGATTGCGTGGCAGCTGTTGCTCGGGTTCTGAACACGGGCCTCAAGTTCAAATGGCCGCTGACGTCAAACAAACCGCTGCGCAGTGACGACGGACGGCCTACAGAAACAGAACATGTCTTGCGTCAAAAGGTTTTGGTCGCGTGGCTGTTAGGACAACCCATGCGCCTGCAACAGTCAACTCGAGAACTCATCATGCGAGGATCAACTCTCTGGAGCGAGTTTTATGATACTGATGCTGATATGACTGCTGCATGGTGGAATCTGCCTGATGGCTTGGAGGGTAAGTGAAACTCTAAGGCTCGAGGTGCAGATGCACTGCTAATTGTTGTCCAGAGGAGCTCCGACATAGGCGTGAGTGTATCCTCAACACCGTCTCCTCTGTCCAACGGCATTTCCTCGCATTGTTCTCGTCTCGAGAGAGGCAGTGTAAGCTCGGGTATGACTCGAGTGCGGCATGTGACTCTTATCAGCTTGGTCAAATGCTCAAATTCCTGGTGAACAAGAATTTGCTCTTCCTCGTTGACTACAGCCCAGCGTCGCTGAACATGGTTCCTGACACTGCGATGGTCGAGATTGAGGAGCTCCTTTCAACGCTTCAACAGTGCCCGAGTTATCAGATTGACAAGCATCATACGAATTGCGGGTTACGAGTTCGACTGGAACCAATCCTGAGTTATATGCGGTCAATGCTCTCAGCTGGTGTCATCGCGATACCGTATGCCGAGTGGAAAAGGAGGCCGACAGAAATCTCGTGGCTGGCTCTGAAAGAACACGCTGTCGACGACAAAGATAACGCACCCAAAAAGTTTCAGTTTACACGTGCGATTTCCAACGATCAAAGGTTACGCTACGAAGGAGCACTTTATGTAGACAAAATGGCAAAGGCTATGTTCATGGCGGATGAATGGGATTGGACTCCTGAAAATTGATAAGGTAGAACAAGAGTTGCTTGTTGCGTGCAACTGGATATAGACCAAGCTAGACTCATAGAGTCGTTAGAAACCTAAGTGAATTATACAATGAGCCGTCCGCAGATGAGTCCTCGACTCTCTTCTCACATGTTCTCTTAAGCGGTAGTAGTCTTCTCTGTTGCAGTGTTCTTGGGAGCTGAGCTTGCGTGGCTCTCAGCATCATCAACAGCACTGGCAGGAGCCTTTGCTTTTCCGAAAGGCAGTCTGCCATGTGTCTCCTTGAAACGCATGATGATGAAACCAACCATGACGCAAACCCAGTATAGGTTATAGGAGATGACAGAGCCATAAGTAGCGGAGTTTGTCCAGCCAAGAATGGCATTGAAGATACCCCAGCCGTTCTGAATAGCTTCGGTGGAGGCACAGCACTAAAGGCTTGTTAGGATATTGAGATGAGCTTGTTAGATGAAGACATACGTTGACGTGCCAGACACTCTGGTCAATATCATAGGAACCAGGTCCGTTTCCAAACTCATCAGCTTCACCACCAATGTACTCGTTCCACTTGGCCATCTCGAAACTCCAGACAGAGCGAGAAAAGAGACCAGCACCGACGAGGTACAAGAGGCAGGTCGAGAGAACGAGGAAGAGTTGAAGTTTGGTGCTCGCACCACCCCTGGGTCCAGTTAGTCGCTGAAGGTCATCACAATTGTATATATAGCACTTACTTGTAAAGAAGATAGCCAACACAGCAACCGGCAAAGAGGCCGACAACAGTTGGGAGAGGAATAGACTTGGCCGAAGCAGAAAAGGAAACACCAGCGACGAAGACGACAGCCTCAATACCCTCTCGAAGGACGGTGACAAAAGGCAAGACGAACATAGCGTACTTCTCGATAAACTGCTTGAACCATCCCTTGGAACCAGCTTTGATTGGCGATTCGAGTGCCTTTGCCAGCTTGACTCGCCACTTTGCTTGCATCTTTCCGATACGGAGCAGAGCTGCGCCCATGACGGAGATGATTAGGGACGCAAAGAGACAGAATGCACCTTCGTAGTAGTACTCGTTCTTCTCCCATGAGTTCCTGCCAACGGTGTAGAAGACACCAATGACAGCAGCGGCGACAACCAAGCAGATGAAGAAACCGATACCCGTTCCAAGCCAGACCTGTCACTCTAGTCAGTATCCATGGCAGGTGTGGGGGATTATCTCTATTGATTTACCTGACGTCTCAGCTGTTTGTACACTTTGATGTCACCATTGGGACCGTCAAGGGTTTGCTTGAGGAAAGCAAGCAAGACAGAAACGATGATGACTGTCTCAAGAGTCTCTCGAAAGACAACAAGGAAGACGGGAACCGCAAAGACGTCTACGGCCATGTTGACAGTTGATAGCGTTAGTGTTGTGCAGTTGAGTCACTTGGGAGAGAGCTGTCTTAAGCTCAAGTATAAGGTGATACAGTCAAGTGAGAAGTATGAGATTGTCAAGGAGAGGGTGTGGTAACGGAGATATTGGATTTGATGTTACACTTGATTCGTTTTAGGATTGGAGCAGCTTGTGAGTGATCCAGTCATCACAGGCTGCCGATCTGATAACTTTTTCTACTCTTACGAGAAGAAAAGCTCGAGCAGGGGATCAAAGACACACGATCTGATTTAGTATCCGCATAACAACCTTGTAAGCTAAGCTTGTTGGCTAAGCGTATACTTAGACGAGTTGCACTTTTGAGAAGCCGCAAGGATCAGCAGGGTAAAGCGCGGAATGTAAAAAAAAATATCGGGCATGAGAACCTGGTCGAGAACGAAACTCGAGCTACCGAGTACCGGAGCAATGGTCAGAAAACAGCCCATGATCGGGCTTGTTTGGGTTGTTGGATGGTTGGTGGCTTGCTGCTGCTAAGTTAGCTCGTCGACGCTCGGCAAGGAATTGCCGTAACGTGGGATGTTTCCTCATGGGGCGACCTTAATCAATCAATCAGATAATTCTGTGACTGCAGATTCAGGGTGTGAATGTCCTAGATTTCCCGCAATTGGGCTGTTTCTTATTTTGATGCTTAACGTTTAAGTTGAAGTGACTTTGGGGCCCTCATTTTGCACACACTTCTTCGAGCTGAACTGGCCGGACAGCTCGAAATTCAGGTCCAAAGCAAGAATGGAAGAAGACTCATTGATGAAGTTACATTGGTGGAAGCTTAGGATAGCTCGGTGTCTCATAGCACCCCACAATGTGACCTCGGATCCCAGTCAAGAGTCAAATGCCGATATGCTCGTGCTTGTATCGACTTGACATGGATCGTTGTAGTAGTATTCGGAAAAGCTGCGGTCACTGTATTCTGGAAAGTATGATATCCAAGCCCTGACTTTCAGATGAGGCAAATTTGGAATCTTATCAACTGCATTCCCTCCGAAGCGGCGATGTTCCGTCGAGATGGATGGTCGTGACAGTTCAGCCGCACCCACGCAGCTGCATCTAGGCAAGCGGCTGAGGGTCGAGGGTGTTATGACCTTCTGATTCAAGATCAAAGTTATCATATCAAAAAGATCAGGAGATAATCATTATCTGATCCGAAGCAACCACGGGCGACAAAGGCAAGCTAAACGAAATAGCATCAAGGATTAGACTTAGAGAACGCCGCGGCTGAAAATTCTGAGTTGCATGGCTCGTCAAGATCTCGGGTTCGCTTGTGATGCTGAGGCTTGTCCGTTGTCAGACCACTCTTTGGTTGCTGGTACCATGGAATGGCTTCTCGACCGTTGAAGGGCCCACTCATGATCGTCCAAGTCAAATCGAGACCATGTGGCTGCTGTTTTCGGCTTTGGTATGTCGCTGGATCCTCTTTTTCGCAAGGGCTTGCTATTCCTTGAAACCAAAATAAGTCGTTAGAAGCGTTCACTCTAAAAATGCATTTTGCTTCTGATCGAAAACTGGATGGACAGAGCCAAGAGTCCTCGGTATTTGGAGGGCAGAAGCGATCGCCAAGAGGCTGCAGCGCCTGTGATAGCTGTGGGTGACCCGGCTTGGCATAAGATAGGCAGGCTAAGGCAGGCTGGGCAGGGTCTATGCACACTAGACACTCTGCAGGGAGAGAAAAGAAGATCGTGGACCCTTGGATGAGCTTCCAGGGATCGGGAGTGTCTGTGCCGAAAAATGTGGTACCACTTGGGAAGAACTCAATTCTTTGGCCTCTTTCGAAGCGAATCATATGTCAAGAAGCTTTAGCGGCATTGAAGGAGAGAGAGGAACACGAGGAAGAGGTCGCGATTGATAAGATGAAGCTCAGAGTGGAGTCATCACTCAGCATTCCACTAGCCGAAAGGAGAAAGGTGTGGAATCGAGTAGGTCTCCACTAGCCTTCTACCGTTAATGACTCCTCCACCTGAACCCTTCAACCTCACACTTGGACGGTATTTCTCGATGGTTTCAAGCCTTGTCAAGCCACGATGGATCAACAGCTGCTCATCTTATCCATCTGTACAGACAGAGTAGGCCGATCCCTGCTCGTCTAGAACGATCACATTCACGCTCCTGCTCTACACGCGCGCCGATTCCGCAGTTGTGGTTCAGCCCAAAGCCTTGACCCTCCTCATCAGCTCATTTCAGCATTTTTATCAATCATCATGCGCCAGCTTCATTTCTGTGTGTCAACCACGTTTGGCGCCGCAGAATTGACTCGCTAGTCGGACGTTCTTCCCGAATTATGTCCATAGCATGCATGGATGGAACAGCAAGGGTCATTACCTAGGTACTAAGGTAGACTAGACATTTCAGTAGCTGGATCATCTTTAGGCGATTTCTTGACTTTGCTTCGGCTCTCGGTATCACCTTTTACTTACGGAGTACTACTACCTACTTTTCTGGTGTTGGTGCTACCCAAACTCTGACCGAGAAACTGTGCATGCATCTTCTTTTCCCCATATCCATACCGTAAATTGATCATCCCACCAACCCCCATCTTATACTCAATCTACTTCCGGTTTTATCCATCTAATCTATTCAATCTGCTCTATCCCAGTTCTTCTTTTTGACTCTTGACATCTGCTTCCCACCAGTGTCTTACAAGCTCCCAAGCTCTTATACCCCCCTCCTTGGGCCTGTCCCTCCCCTCCTTCATCTTGTCTCTCATCCTCACCATCGTATCTTGTATAGTTCAAGCTGCTGAGGCTGGGACGACTTGGGCCCTCACATCTTCAGAATGCTTCTCAACTCTTTATCAGTTGAGGCAGCATTGCTTCTCACCCTTCCCCATCTCGCTTCTGCAGCTACCAGAAAGTTTGATTTTGATATTGGCTGGGTCAGAGCTAATCCTGACAATGCTTTCGAGCGCCCAGTCATTGGCATCAATGGCAAGTGGCCAATCCCTACAATCGAGGTTGACATTGGTGATCGGGTCATCATCAATGCTCACAATAACCTGGGCAATCAATCGACTTCTCTGCATTTCCATGGTCTCTACATGAACGGCACTACCCATATGGATGGCCCTGCCGGTGTTAGTCAATGTCCAATCGTTCCTGGAACCAGCTTTACATATAACTTCACTGTAAGAATGCTCAAGATCCCCTCTGTCTCTCTATATTTGATTAACACACCCACACAGGTCGAGCAGCCAGGTACCTATTGGTATCACAGTCACACTGCTGCTCAATACCCTGACGGTCTACGTGCTCCCTTCATCGTTCACGATAAAGATTTCCCCTACAAGGATAAGTACGATGAAGAGGTTATCTTTTCTCTTTCTGATTGGTATCATGACGAGATGCGGTCCATGATTCCCAAGTTCATGAGCAAGGCCAACCCCTCAGGTGCAGAGCCCGTGCCCAATAATGCTTTGATGAACGAAACCACCAACTTCACAATGTCTGTCAAGCCCGAAACGACCTATCTGTTCCGTACGATCAACATAGGTGCCTTTGCCGGCCAGTATCTCTGGTTTGAGGGCCACAAGATGCGCATTGTCGAGGTCGATGGTATTTATACCGAGGAGGCTGAGGCAGAGATGATCTACATCTCGGCTGCTCAGCGTGTCAGCTTTTTGCTCACCACTAAAAAGGACACTTCCAAGAACTTCCCAATTGTTGCCAGCATGGATACTGTGAGTTCCGCTAGTCTAACAATGATACTGAAGCACTAGCTGACAATCTCATATAGACTCTTTTTGATGTCCTGCCTCCGGATCTGAACTACAATGCCACCGGCTGGCTCGTCTATGATGAAAAGGCTGACAAGCCAGACGCCGCTACTGTTGACGCTTTGGACCCTCACGATGACATGAAGCTTGTTCCATACGACAAGATGGGCATTCTTGGAAAGCCTGACCAGGAGTTCACTCTTGATGTCAAAATGGAAAATCTCAAGGATGGGGCCAACTACGCCTGGTTCAACAACATTACCTACGTCGAAGCCAAGGTTCCCACTCTGTATACCGCCCTCAGTGCAGGCAAGGACGCCGAGGATCCAAGTGTTTATGGCACTTACACACACTCAATGGTCCTTAAGAAGAACGAGATTGTACAAATTGTCGTGAACAATCTCGATTCGGGTCGTCACCCTTTCCATCTTCACGGACACGCTTTCCAATCCATCTACCGTTCCGAAGAGGAGGCTGGTATCTGGGCCGATGCCAATGTTACTGAAGCTGATTTGCCCAAAACTCCTATGCGACGTGATACTCTTGTCATCTATCCCAACGGTAACATTGTTATGCGTTTCAAGGCCGACAACCCAGGTATGTGGCAAAACTCAATTTAAGAAGGGATTCGCAGGATTAACTCTCTCCAGGTGTCTGGCTGTTCCATTGCCACATTGAATGGCATGTGGTGTCGGGTCTCATCGCCACCTTCGTCGAAGATCCTCTTACTCTTCAAGAGACCATCCAGATCCCTAAGAACCACCTGGATGCCTGCGCCGCTGCTGATATGCCTACCAAGGGAAATGCGGCTGCTAATACTGAGAATTTCCTTGATCTTACTGGCGAGAATAAACCTGCCAAGGCTCTGCCTGCTGGGTAAGTCTCTCTACTCCCATTGCTTTTCGAGGCTTATGCACTGACGCTCTTTGAAGATTCACTCCTCGTGGTATCGTCGCTCTTGTCTTCAGCTGTATCTGTGGTATCCTGGGTGTCGCCGTCGTGGCATGGTATGGATTTTCTGCACCTATCGACCCAACCAGTGCCGGCGCTCTCAGCGCTGGTATCGTTGATGGCAGTGACTCAGGTGACGGCAACCCTGCTCATAAGGGACCTCAGGAGACAGTTGTTTCCCCTTCTGGTGATGCGAGAAGTCACTGATTGGTAGGCCGGACGCCCATGTCTTCCTGCAGCTCAGCGGCCTTGCTTCCAAGGCTCTTTAAATTTGATAATCTGTACTAGTGTTTGAATATACCATTTTTTTACTTGTTACTGCGTAGTTTCATCTTCAGCAATGATATTTCGGTGTCCTTCTCTTCTGTGCAGAACTGCGGTCCAGTCTTCCGTCATCTACTTAGCTCCCGTTAGAAGATCCATTGTCCACAGTATATTATATTTTTAAGAAGCTCGCATAATTCAGGGATCGTTGACGAAAGTTGAGTTGTCAGGAGATAAAGAAATATAATCGAGCCGCATAGTCAATCGCTTCGGTCTGTCCAGATTTGTCTGGGTACTAAGGAATTGTATAAGTCAGTCTGCTCAAGGAATTATCCGAAGAGCTGATCTCTGAGTGGGAAGTGATAATGCTTCGTCAAAGGGGACCAAAGGAGTCTAAGTTCAACCAAACATCCTGAGCTTGGTTGGGGTCTTGCTATAAGTCTTAGTATCTGACCCGATGAGCTCGATGCCGAAACCATCGTCACTAGTAGAATGAGATATATTACATAACAGGCTCCCGGTACCTACAATGAAGTCACAACAAACTACTTTACTCCTAGTATCCTGAGACTTGACTCAGTTATTTCTCCTCGTCTCAGTTAGTTGCTCTCCTTCTGTCCAAGATGCCTTTGAGTCTTGCGGATATCTGGCTCTGGCAATAGTAGAGCTGTGCATGGTAAATCAAGTACCGGCCACTCTCATTTCAGTTATAGTAACTAGTTTCTTTGTTCTTGTGTGAGGCTCCTCGGTGAAACATCATTGATATTCATGGCTGCGTTTATTATATAGAGCTGCTGTTGATATGAACGCAGGGAAATTTACTCCCGTTGGATGATAGTGCAAGAACAGCCAGCTTAACTGCAGTACTAATCTAATCCGGTTATATTGTTCCTTCAGCCTACTTGGCGAGATTCTCAAATTAATTAATGTTTATTTGATGATCCTACCGTGGCTATCTGCTTCCTCAGACAGTCTGACACAAGTCGATAGACTTTCCTGGACATCACCAGATTGTGTACTACCTAAATCTTCAGGTAATCATGAGCTTAGGCGCTATCACGTACCATTGTGATGTTAAACGGAATTAAGAACAACCACTGCATCACGGTCATGGTACTATAAGCTGACATGTTCTTTTGTTTCACTCCTCCCAGTTTGTGTCTCCTATTGCATACAAATTTGGTTATCACTCACCCGTTCAGGAAAGACAGGGTCCAGTATCACACTCAATTTCCACTTTAGAATACAAAAAAAAAATCTATTAAGTCGTTTTCAAGTCTTTCGAAGTCTACATCATTTTGACGATTTGAACCCCCTCGCCGCGGGCTATCCCTCACGTACACATCTCGAGGATACACAATCGTCTGATCACCATGTCTCATCAGCACCTTTCGCTAGCCACCCAATCATCCGCTAAAAGTCCTGAAGCGGGAAGAGAGAAACAAGAGAAACGGTAGGCAGACAACCCGCATTGCGCCGATGAGACATGACAGAAAGAGATGCACATCGAACTCAACAACTTTATTTCTCGGGGCTGAAACAACCATTGAAATCATGTTTTCAGCGCGACCAAAGAGGCGCATCAGACAATTTCGAGAGTCATAAGCTGATTTGCAACGGTGTATGCCCCCGTATCATTCAAAACTCCAAGGATCAGTAAAGAAAAAGAAGTACAGCGGGAAATGCCATGGCTTCAAGAAATAATTCCGAGTAAAAAGGAAAACAGGGAGGGGTATAGGTATGATCCAGCTGAGGACGGTCATCACATCAGGCTCGCGGTCCCATGGTCATTGAGTGAGAGTGAGACGTTTACTGGTTGATCTTCTCGTTGACGGCAGTGGTGGTCTCGGCCTTCTTCTGGTGCAGGAAAGAGCTCAACCAAGAGAGCGTCTCGTTGCTAACGACGAGGACGGTGGTAACGGCAGCTTTTCCGTGCGCGACGAGGCCTCCTTGCTCGACCTTCTTGATCTCAGAGTTGTAGACCTGGAAGACGTGGTCCTTACCCTCAAGACCCTTCTGAATTGGGAAGAGGATGAGAGCGCGGGTATCTTGGTAGAGTTCATCGGTGGGCTTCTTGACGACGGGGAACTTCTCGTCGATACGGTCGAGGGTCTTGTCGCCTAGGGAATCGACCTTCTGGACATAGGGAGAGACATATTGGTAAGGCTTGGCGAAGTAGGGGACGACGGGAGCGGCGAAGGTCTGGTAAGCGGCGTCGGTGAGCTTGATGGAGCGCTGGCCGAATTCGTTGGACTTGAAGGTGTGGACGCCGTCGCTAATGACAGGGTAGTTGAGGAGATGCTGCAAACAGGTTAGGTTGGGTCGCGAAGCGATGAGCTATTCAACAATTACCTGGACGAAAGCAGAATATTGAGCAGCGCTCACATCGCCGTTAACTTGGTGAGACATGGTAGCTTTTGTTTTTAGGATTGCTCGCAAAGAATCGGTGCAAGCGATGAATTCGCAAGGTTCGAGATAAAGTCAATTGCTTGTCGAAATCGTGATGACGTTCGATGACGAGTGGTAGATGAGCTTGATTTCGAGTCAGGAACGGCTATTTTCTTTCCAAGAGGAGCTTCAGGTGGGATGCGATGGTGTAGGATAGATGAATAGAAGAGAAGAAGGTGGGAAAGCGGGATGGTCGCAATTGAAGGGGACCTGCAGAGGCTAATAAAAGGGAACAGGATGGACGAGGAAGATGGGGAGAGTGTATCTGTGTGTGGGTTACGTCTGAGGTGAGAGGAGGGAGAGGAGGGAGATGATGTTGGTGGGACGCCACAGTATGGAAGCTCAGTACCTACAGTTTTTGGTGTAAAAGAAGTCGGAGGAAGAAGGGAAAATGAAGAGGAAAGGGCCTATCTAGGTTAATAAATGCGCTTTGGGTGTGCTGTAAGTGCTGTCCAGTAGGTAGTACTTAGGTAGGGGGCTAGAAAATTCCGGAAAGTAACCCACCTTTACGATACAGCAAATATCAAGGTGCAGCTGTTTTTTGCCATCGCGAGGATTTTGGAGGAGTGAGTGTTAGGGACGGGAGCAATCAATTTGCATGTGCAAATGCGCAAACATGTGCTTGTACTAGACAAGGTATCTTTAGAGCTATTTTGGGCTGAGTGGATACTTTGACGTACTGACCTTGGCTTGGACACTCACTACTATCTTGTGGCTGATTCAAGTTTGTTTCTTGTGAGCCTCCCTTTTTGATATTGGATGAGGAAGATATTGAGGATTGATGCCATTACATCTCCTCTGAGTCTTTGACTGAGGCTATTCGAATGCCATTTCAGCCACATACATGCTTTTCAATTCTTTTAGCCCCCATCAAAGACCCCAGCGGTAGGTATCAGTCAGTATCAGTTAGTACAGGCATTGGTGGGGTGCTGTTGGGCCTTTGTGACACCATCACAGCCAAAAGATAGGCAATCGTTCGACTCAGCCGCATGCCCTGTCTCTGGGTGTTCATTCCTCGTTTCATCTCTTTCCTCAACAGCCATTCGATCAAATGGCTCGCCCCGGGAAGACGGGAGCTCATTAATTAGGTACGTACCCCTGCTCCTCGCGTAATGTCATTAATGTCCCTGCAGGCAGGGCAGGAATGATCTCCATGACATGTGAAAGTGGCCCCTCCCCCCACTCTCCAAGCAATAACGTTTCCCTTTCTCCAAACATAGGTAACCAACACCAAGATTCAGTTCGACTCAAAGCTCCCCAACAAAAGAGCCTGAGCTATGGAATCCCCCTCTGGTCAGATCAAGGAGTGCAGCTGTTGCAATTCTACATCGACGCCACGCATCCTTGGCGCCAATCACACAAGAATGAGCTCTTGATGCAAACAATATGTCTTCCTTTTGGGTGTTCCGAACGAAATGACATTCAAGTGAACGAGACTTACCCAGTATTACTTCGGAGACTTTTATATCTCCACTGTCTACAGCCAGCTTATCAACTTAGTCCGCGGGCTCGGACAGTTGGCACATGAACTGTGTGGAAGCGTTGCCTCTCCTCGGAGATAATGGCCAATGGCCAATTCCGTGGAGTGCAATACCACGCAATGCAATGCAATAGAGGACCAGATACAACTCAATCTTCGTCATGATGCGTTTCAACACTACGCTTTTCCAAGTCTGTGTTCCCTCGCATTGCGTCTGCAAGCGCTCGGTCCACGGCCAATCCTCATCTGTACAGTCCGTACTCCGTATGTCTTATCTCGGGCATTATCAAGCCTTAGCTATCCGTTCAACCTAGCAACAACGATCAGGTCGGATCAGCAACTCCTCCTCTCCCCTTCGCTAGGAACCAATCGTCGCCTCGTCCAGTCTCAGCCATGTGGTAGACACTTAGCTTGTCAGCTATTCACCCCTAAACCTACTTGGAAACAGGGTAGCAGTCCGCGTATATGTAGGAAGGGCATTTTTCATCACTCTTGATGTAGCCGCCACGTGAAGCATTCGCATTGATAAGAGACCTCTCATTCTGCTGCCGACTTGGCGAAAGGCAGTACAGCTGCTGCCGCGGTTAAACCTCATATCAGACACGAGCTCGACTGCCGGCCTCGGATCCCAAGAGAAGAAAGAATAAATGTCGCTTCCAGAAAAGCGGCTCCGTCTCGTGGTTACGAACTCGATTCCTTTTTCGACATTTGCTCCATAGCCTCATCACGTTAACGGAATCGCTCTATTACCTTATCGACCGATCACCCAAAAACCTCAAGGGTCCCCTGCTACGTGGCATGCACCCTGTCACTGAAGTCGTCTACGACCCACTTACAGCCACTTTCACATGTCAGGAATTACATGTTGAGTGATGACTGAGTGATGGGCGATGAATTCATCAATGATTAGACGTGGGTGCCCCCTTGAAAGTCTCAAATCAAGCAGACGGATGCGCTTGTGTAACCCTGATCGACAGTATATTCAACGGCTCATTGCGCAAGCTCGGCAACGCATGCCAGCAATACAAAATCTCACGATCTTCAAGTGATCACCAGTGAACAACGCCAGCATTCCTCTCTCTAGCACACACGTCCCTCTGCGCAACTAACTGTTGGTCGGCGCAAAGGGTGACCAGCCAAGCATTCACACTTTACATGATTGCCATATTCTTTCTTCACGACCCTTCTTCGTCTTCTGCGATGGGAATCTTCCTCTCAGGTTTCACCAAATTTGTGCCGCGTCATTTCAGCGTATCGTGGTCACGACAGGATGCATATTTTCTTGAAACGCCGTTTCTCTGCGTCTTTGGTGAGCGACTCACGGAGCCCCACGGCTAGGGCCACTCGTCCCCTCAATATCACATGTCGAAAACAAATCTTTTTGTTATTTCGTTATCGCTATACCTATCGTGATCGTGGTAGCTCAACCCCAGCACGATAGCTTCCGTCGGTCAATGTGGGCCTCTACACCTAGCATCTGATTTCGGGCTAGTCAACAGCCCTACATAACTTGCATGTTCCCTTCCTCTTCATGCTTGTGCTCATGCGTCGGAGATCCGCTTGTTTTGATTGATCTGACTTACAAGGGCTCTTCGGATTATCTTGGACCACATGCAAGACCCTCAAATTCGGCTTGTTTCCGATAACCATAGTTCATGGCCTTTCTTCTGGGCTTGTTTCCCTGCATCATCGTGGCGCAAGCCATATCCCAGTCTCGAAATATTCAACTCCAATTCCCAATGCCTGAAGATTCTCGAATCTTGAGATTTGCAAGTTTAACTGGCCTAATTTCGAAACCCACTTAGCGCATTACGGGGGATACTGTCAAAAGTCCATATAACGATAGCCTTCACATTTCACAAAGCAACACTGCTTTCACCATCATGGTCACCTGTTGTCTTACAACAGCTTGTCAACCCACATTCAGGACTCGCTTTGCGAATCACATCGCTGGACGCCGTGAATTCAAGCGGCGGTAGTTGCGCCAGCTCTCTTGGGGATCTTCCAATGTTTCACTTTAGTTCTGACATGAAGGAACATCTCCGCCTGCTAAGGGACGGCTCGATGCGGATCGAAATGTCAGCTGCTCAACTACTTCAGCTCAATTGGTTGTGAAGACCTGTCAATCGGCGATCAACGTCAGGCCTCAACACGGTCAGATGCGAAAATTATGGATTGATTGCACGATGCGCGGTAATTGATACTGTCGCGAAAGCAAAATGGTGTGCACAGACAGAAAGATGTTTGTCACACATTCAGTGACTCAGATGGTTATACCAAGTGGTACAACTGCTACTGCGGCTGCTTTTCCTCTTTATATTCCCGTCCGTCAGTCCCAATCTCTCTCTACCTGTCTTTCTTCGGTAGGTGTCGTATGGTTACTTTTGGGTGCTGTACTATAATCGATTTCCATCAATATGATTTTTTACAACCTTGTTGCTTTTGCGCTGTTTGTGACTTCGTCTCTGAGTCGAGCCACCGATGAAGAAATACATCTTCAGTGGTCACTATGTGATCGTGATGGAGAAGCCGTCCTCGAGAAACTAGGGGAAACAGTTCGCCCACCCTACAAACGCCATCCGATCACCTATTTCGACACCATGCCCCCGACTCATGCGCAACAAGGTGTCATGTTCCGCACAAAGACGAACAAAGGAAACCCATTTTCTGTCATCAAGGTCCGCTTCGATGAGAAACCAGAGCGCATTCCTCCTGGCGCCCATTGCGTCTATGATCGATACGGCGACAACGTCCCATTCACTTGTGCCCAGCGGTACCTCCTTAGTGACAAGACAACCCAAGAGATCTGGAGCGATGACCAAGTTCGCTTTGCAGAAAAGTACGACGACATTGACTGGGATGGCCTTATATCCTACGGGCCGTTCCCAGATGGCAAGTGGAAGTTGAGAATACTGGGGCACAAAGCAAAGCTGGATGATGTAGTAGCTGGGGAGCTTCACCTTATGGAGATTGAACTGTCTACCCCGAAAGCCGGATCTGAGAAAGTGTATGAGGAGGTCACTGAGTATCTGAAACAACACGACGTATTGCTCTGCGACCCTCAGGCGTCGAAGACACTGCGCCTGTTTCGCGGTATGGGATATATTGATGATGAAGACGCTAGGGGCGAAGAGCTTTAGATACTCGTCATATGTTAATTCTCTTTCGGTCTATCAAGTTACACTGTTGACAATGTACCCATCCTCCAGCTTTTATGTTGGACTGGGGACGCGGTGTTGTTGGAAACGCTTTAGTTCTTAGACATGGACCCGTGTCGTTAAAAGCTGATATAATGAGGTTCAGTAGTTATGCCTCTGAATACTAGGCCTCTTGCCATCCTTACCCCGAACTTAAACTTAACGTAATTGTGCTCATACACGATTTCTCCTTACCGCTGCCTGCATCAGCATGTCCCTTATCATTCTCTCGGCATTCACTTCCTTTGCCATCAATAACCTTCTCAAGAGTGAACTGCGTTTGTTGCTTGATATTGACTTCAGCGCCATATGTAATCCTTGGGTGCTTCTTGATCCTATGCACCAGCCATATAACCAAGACTGCCTTGCAAAAGTTACTCCAAGGACGGGCTCCCTCATGGTGCGGAAACCTGAACGGCGACTTCACTGTTTCTTTTTAGCGTCGTCTTCCTCGTTCCCACTATAACCATATATATCCTCATCGTCGTCCATTGGCCTCGATGGAAGAGTAGGACGTGGGTATATAGGTGGAACAGCAGTATTGACTGGCTTTTCAGGAGCCTGCGGCTCTGTTCGTTGACGATGAGGCGCCGTTGCAGTGAAATCCCGGAGGCTGTTCTGGGTTCCTTGTTGACCATTCTTCTTGGCGGTATTTTGAGTGGCATCTCGAACGGTCTCCTGTACGGTCCGATGAGCGGGACGTTGAGTGAGCTGATATTGAGTATTGTCTCGTGCCATGCCTTGGACAAGCTCTTGATAGGCGCCTTTCATGAAAGCTTGAACGCTATCTTCAGTGTTTCCCGGTGGCAGATTCTGAATGGTATTTTGGAGGGTGTCCCGATCGAAATATTGAACGATACGTTGAGCGTTATTTTGAGCAATATCTTGATCCTCGTTTTGAGGGCTTAGAATGCCATCCCGAGTGCGACCCTGCGCCTGACGTTGGGCTCGGATTTGATCGCAAATTAGAGCCTGACGTCGATTACGTTGCTTAAATCTTTCTTGAACAATATCTCGAGCTTCCCTTGCGTTGTTATCCTGAATACGGCGTTGAGCGATGCGTTGAGCACGTAGCTGAGCGAAATCCTGAGCGTCCTCTAAGTCATATTTGAGAATTTGAGCCATACTTTGAACGAGACTATCACTGGGACCTTGGGCGTAGCATTGGGCATCCCATTGAAGGAGATCCCTTTCCTGCCTTTGATACTTTTTCTCCAATTCTTGGGCAAAAGTTTGATCGTCCCATTTGTGTGCAAGGGCCCTCGAGACAATATTGTCCCATATATCGACGTACTGAACGGCGCCTAGATCGATACCTAGATCGATGCCTAGATCTATGATGTCTTGATCGTTGTCTTGAGCGTTGTCTTGAGCGTTGTCTTGAGCATTATTATTATTATTATCATTATCCTCGTCCTCGTCCTCTTCCATAGGCTCTGGTGACTCATCGATAAAAATCTCCATTTCTTCGAGTGTCTTTGTTTGTCTGTGCTCCCACTCTTCATCCATCTCCTTCTTCTCCTTCATGTGCGCTTCGAGGAGCGTGTCTTTGAGCCATTCGCACTCAATGAACAGGATGTCGAGCATTTTGTCCCTGTTCCATATCGTCATATTGACATCGCACATGTTGTATGTATCGATGAGTTTCTGCTGCCCCTTCAAGAGGAACTCAAGCTCCCAGTCATTGGTATAGAGTCCGTGGAGGACAAACAGCAAAGCAGATGCAAGTTCCATTGCATTATGGAATTGCTTCTTCGCCCAGCGCCTGAGCACGTCACGGTGCTTGTACAAGGGGTGGTTCCTGTAATCTTTCCACTCATCGTTGTTCCTGATGACGAACATTTCACGCCAGATAAAGTACTTGATGGCGCGCCTGCGCCAGTAGGGAAATAGTTCCCTGTGGTATCTGACGGCGTCTAGGAAATTTTCGATCAGGGCGCAAGCATTTCGTCTGTTGGTGAGAGGAAAGGGGCACTCGAGGGGCAAGTCGAATATGGTTATCTTGTTGCAGAGATTCGCCTCCTCCCATTTTGTGACTTCGTCCCACTCCAAACGAGGTCTCGGGTCCTTGAGTTGCCTGTCGTTATCGTACCAGGGCGACTGAATAGTGGCCGGTCCTGGCATTTGTCAATAGAGACGATCGTCACAGAACTGTCGCGATGTTTTAAGAAATTCGTCAATATTTGGAGTGTGTTGTTCTATGTTGAGGAGAAATTCCAAAGCGAGAAGTGCGGCGTGTTCTGTTCAAGTAAACAGCCAAATACAAATGGAAAGAGTGCATCGCTTCCATGTTCCAATGAACTTCCTTCAATGAAGTGAACAAGGTCGTAGATGAAAGCTCAAGATAGGTAGGTACCAAGACGGAGGTTTAGGGTAGGCAATAGTCGGAAATACGGATATTAGATCTTCCATTAGTCATTATCTCCACTTATTAGACATTCATCGCCTTGGTCAGCCTTAGCAATTGGGGACCATTCCATTCTAGGTCCATGGGTTCCATGCAAAGCAAACCACCACAATTTAGCTGCTGATGTAAAATTGACTAAACATCTCTAACCTCCACCACGGATCAATTCGATCCAATGCGATCCGCGGCTTATTCTATCTATTTCTACTCGTAGGACCCTGCATTTGTCGTGCTTGTAAATTCATCTTCTCATCCGACCTTGTCTCCCGTAGTATATAAATCCCCATTCTCAACCGCCCTCCCTGGTCATGACCCTTTTTCGTTCCATCTTCATACCAGTATTCATTGCTCTAGCAGCTATTGCATTGTTCCAACATCGTATCAAGGACACAGTAGCTTCAACCTTTGAATTCCTAGGGACTCTCACCTCTCTGACTGCTATCGACAAGGCCAACACTCAGCACAAACAACAACACCTTTACGCCACAGAAATGTCTGTCACCCGAGCTGTTCGCAAGGTCTTCCTGGCCGTTGAGCAGTCCGAAGGAGCTGGTGCCCGTGTTCGTCGCTCAATTGGCACTCCTCAGCTCCGCAACTTTTCTCCTTTTCTCATGCTCGATCACTTCTCCGTGAAGCCTGGTGCTGGTTTCCCTGACCATCCTCATCGTGGCCAGGAGACTATCACATATCTCCTTGAGGGTGGCATGGATCATGAGGATTTTGCTGGCAACAGAGGTACTCTATCCGCCGGTGACCTCCAATTCATGACTGCTGGAAAAGGTATGAACCACTTACTAGTCCTAAATAGCAGGATCGTACTAACATCGCCTAGGCATTGTGCACGCTGAGATGCCCCGACAAAACGAGGATGGCAGCGCAAACGTCGGCCTTCAACTATGGGTCGACCTTCCCAAGGACCTAAAGGCTTGCGAACCTCGGTATCGCGACCTCCGTGGCTCCGAGATCCCCATCGCCAAGGTTGACGATGACAAGGTCACCGTAAAGGTCATTTCTGGCCAGAGCCACGGCATTGACTCTGTCAAGGATCTCGCCTACACACCCGTCTGGTTCCTCGACATTGAGATCCGCCCTGGTGGCAAGATTACCCAACCTCTCCCCGCAAACTGGAACGCTTTTGCCTACACTCTTGAGGGAGATGTTATCGTTGGCAAGGATGACCAGCGACGTGTTGTCGAGCAGTACCATAACATTGTCTTTGAGCCGCAGGGAGATGTTGTTCACTTTGAGGTTGACGCCGGTGCTTCGAAACCCGCTCGGCTAGGTATGTAAAACATTCAACCCCAGGAAATTATACACACTAACATCTTGATAAGCCCTCATCGCTGGTATCCCCCTTGATCAGCCTGTTATCCAATATGGTCCTTTTGTCCTCACTTCCAAGGAGGACGTCGCCAAAGCTCTTTTCGATTACCAAACCCACTCTAATGGTTTCGAGCGAGCAGAGAACTGGCAGAGTGAGATTGGCAAGTCCATGATGGACTAGACAGTTCATATATGTTGCTTGATGACTTGACTGGCGTTACAATGGGATATGTATTTAGTTATAACTGCCTACGCTTATGAGCTGGCAGCGCTGTTTGAAAAAATTGGTTGTGTTGAATAAATTATACGAAGCATGAATATCTAATATCGGTCCTCTATGGAATCTCTACGGCCTGTTCCCCTATCGAAAACCAGTGCAAACTAGGTTCCAAGCTCCTCTGTTATATGAAATGAGCAGCTTGACATGTGATTCTGTCTTGTTTTAACACCTTCATATCATGGTAATACATCAAGTGACACTGAATACGAATTGCACACATTCTTTGAAGAAGATTATCTATTATTTCCCAATGAATGTGAGAAGCAAAGTCCACCTCCGAAGTCAGGCCGTAGGCCGGGTATCACCACCATCCCAGAACCCATGTAACCATGAGAGGTGACATGTACAGGCTGCGCTTGTGTCACGGCAGCACAAGTCTGCCGCTTCCCGTCGTCATCTCCCACGCCACCGCCCCCTTCTTCATCTGTCACAAACAGTATCAAGATCCCGTCCATTCTAACATTTCGCGTCATTTCCATTAAAGGAGAGATAAGCCGTATGCATCATTAAACCCTCGAAAAACCTGACCCGAATGTCCATTCATACCATTCACCATTATGTGAAGATTTTCCCCTGCAGACCGACTCCTTGCATCGAGGAAATATGCTAAGGGTGCCAAAAGATCGAGGTACAGGCGTAAATTATGTATCAAACATGTGCAACGTAAAAGCATCAAACATCAGATTTTCATCCATCCTGATTTAAAGGAGGAGCATGGCAATACCAGCGGCGGCAATGACACCAACAGGGGCACCAGTCATCTGAGCAGCGGCCTGAATGAAAGTTAGAGATTTCCAACAGAACATGGGAGTGTATGAACTTACAGCATTGTCAGTGCTGGTGGCGGTGGCCGAAGCATCAGTACCAGTAGCATCAGTAGCACCCTCGGTGGCGGTGGAGGCGTCAGTAACAGTCTCCGAAACCGACTCGGACTCAGAACCACTGGTAACGGTGGTAAGGGTTCGGACAACCTCAGTGCCATCAGTGGTGAATGTGGTGACCTCGGCGGATGCGGCAGAGTCGGTGGAGGCAGTCTCGGTGACGAGAGTTCGGACGATCTCAGTGCCATCGGAGGTGAAGGTGGTAACCTTAGCGGACTCGGCACCAGAGGTTTCGGACTCAGCACCCGAGGCAATGGTAGAAACGATAGTAGAGCCGCCAGAGGTAAAAGTGGTGACAACTGCACCGCCGAGGATAGCCTTGCCGGTGGTGGTGAACTCATCTCCCTCGGAGTTGGTGAGGACGCTGGTGTAGGTGCTCACGGAAACATCGTCGGAAGCGCCAGTAGCAGTACCGCTGATGGTGGAGAGAGCAGAGGTGATGGTAGAGTCGCCAGAGGTAAGGGTGCTAAGGACGGTTCGAACGGCGCCAGAGCCAGTAGCCGTGGCCGAAACTTCACCAGAAGCACCAGTAGTGATCTGAACACCAGCTCCTGTGGAAGGTTAGATATCTTGATTCGTTTTGGCACCGGGGAAGCTTACGGCGGCAAATCTCAAGACCATAGTTCAGGACCTGGGCGGCCTGCTCACTGTTGCAGATAGCAGCAGAGCAGTCACGGAGACCGTAGATGAAGTTCTGGTTGGTGCATAGGCAGCCAATATCGCCGGAGTCACATCCAAGCTCCTGTGACTTCTCGGCACTGACCATGTTGCCGGCGCAAGTACGCTGTTCTTGGTCAGAGATGCTCTAGCTGTGCACTGCTTGGATTTAGACTTACACCACACTGGGGGAGATCATCAGAGCTCTGGGCAACGGCGGCAGCAGCCAGGCCGAAGATGG
Organism: Fusarium proliferatum ET1; assembly: GCF_900067095.1. Taxonomy (NCBI): domain Eukaryota; kingdom Fungi; phylum Ascomycota; class Sordariomycetes; order Hypocreales; family Nectriaceae; genus Fusarium; species Fusarium proliferatum. The sequence continues at coordinate 2,877,182 of NW_022194792.1, read as the reverse complement.
TGAGGAAAGAAGACTTCATCTTGATGATTTTGATTGATCGAGGATCTGTTATCAAATTGGTGGATTAGTTGAGGTTTCTTACGAAGTTTGTAGCGACAGTAAGAAGGCGATGGTGAACGAAGGTAGGTTTCGCGAGCGTGTTAGGCGAGCGATGTAAACGAGGGGAAGTTAGGTAGTGAATCACCGCCAGCAGGAGAAGAGGCGACCCGTGAATAAATGAAGTGCGAGTACCGGCGGCCTGCTCCTGAGGTACGCGAGTGATGTTTGTGTGAGACAAAGCAAGGGAACGTGTATGTATCACAGAGGTATGGAAGAGTCGAGAACAAGAAGTGTGTAGCCCTCAACCCCTCGCAATGCGATATTCAGTGCTCGCGTTCCGGTGTCGAATTGCACAATCACCAGGTCGAAATGAGGCAAACTTGATGGGCAAGCAAAAAGGGCACCGGCAAAGATGCATAGTGTAGCTGGAGTAATAACTAGGAGATAGTAACTTACCTTGATGGTAGTTGATATGTGACTAGGGCACAAACGAAGGTGATCGATCTCGTGTAAGAGTGAGACGAAGTGAGATTGGCCTGGGGGCTGGAGGTTGGGAGATAAACTCGATTGAGTTGTTGGAGAGAGGATGTTTGAGATGTTGGAATGAAAAATTCTCAAGGCTGATATTGATGTGGAACAAGAGGAAGGGCGAGGAAGCTGTAGCTTTAAAGGCAGGAGTAAGTGGTGAGTGGGCGGGAGCCAGAATCTTGATCTTGGCGTGACGGTTGCTTGCTTTGCAGGAGCGAGCAGTGCTTGCCGGCTGGTAAGGCAAGTGCAGGCAGGGTACCCTGCCTAAACGGTGTGTTTTCTAGCTTAGCATTGGCGGTCTAGCAGGGCAGGCACGGCACGGGCTTGATCTTGCCTTGTCACTACGTACGTCCTCTTAGAGTGGGAGGGAAACTGCCATCACAGATTGAAGCGTAAATCTGCACCTGGGTCAGTACCTTGCTGCTTGGCTTGGATACCGCCTGCAGGGAGACCACCGATGGCACGGGAGGGGCCAACGCTAATACGACCCAGTCCAGTCAAGGCTCAGTTGCTGGCGGGGAAGCTAGAAAGTCCACTCCACTGGGCCGGACCGTCAAGACACAGACCTCAGCACAGACGGACAGGGCCAGGCACTTGGAGGCCCCCATGTTGACTATGATGTTGTTTTACGGGGATGTTTTGTCAACGACAGAAGGATATTACGATGAGCCAAGCAATTTCTCATTCATGGCTTTGCTCCGCCATGATAATTGAGTCAATTCCATCCAAAATTGGGTATCCAAATCAGACGTCAATGCCGTAATTGGAGATACACAATGAGGTCAGAGCATGAGCTGTAGACGAGGTGGGTAGCCCCTGTCACAGCCGGGAGCGGCTTTTACAGCAACTTGTCCACGTCAGTGACGCTGGTGTAAGTGACTGCGAGACCCTCGCAGTTAAAGTTCTTAGACTCAAAATTCTTGTATTTTCGCCCCGGGGCACACATTGACTTTGGCGTTGTGGTATCTGCAGCGGGGTAAAGGAATCGACAAAACAAGCTACCTACCCAGTAAAAGTTTCTGTTTCATCAGCAACTACGGATATTATCAGGGAAGCTGCAGCATATCAGATGGAAAAAGAGGTCAAGGTGGGTGGTAGCTGGACGGGCTGCCACGCTAGATCGCCAACCACCCGCATCGGCACCCAGAACATGGCGCCTGGGGCTTTGAAACCGGACGGGAGCTGATGCGAGAACAAATTGATATTCAAAACTCGATGCCCTCGTTTGGTTTGCCAATAGCGCGTACGTGGTAGCTTCTGTGCTTCTTTGCTAGCCAAACTTTCGGATATCGGTCCTACCACCAATACAGTCTGTGGAGGCAAAAAAAAAAAAAGCAAACTTGACTTAATCACACCAGACTAGAAAACTGGATCAGCTCTCGTCTATGACGGAACTCTTTTTGGATCACAGTGAATGAATGAATCCGTTGAGGCAAGCAGGAAGGAACTCGTATGCCGAGCCGGATAACGGCCACAGGAGCATGAAGGAAGGGAAACGGGTATGACGATTGCCAACAATCAGTACCCTGCCTGGGCTATGGAAGGTACTTGCCCACCTCAGTTCAGTGCAATTGATGTTGTGTTATGCTCCTGCCACAGCAACCTTGATCTTTGCCAGGCAATCACAATCAAGTACCACGGTTTCATCTAAACACTGTCCCGGATTTCCATCTTCCAACGACCACCCATACCTTAGCAGTAGCTCATAGTACGTGTGATATCGCATCTCCAATTATCGAGGTGAAGTTCGTCGTCGTTGGCCAGTGGCGTTGATGCTCTCTCCGATTGGCCAATTACCCCTGTACTAATCCATCCTTGGCAACCACACAACACACAAAACAAGCTGAGATGTTAGCCAACTTTTGACTCCCTGGCAACCGGGAAGCGGAATCATGTTCTGTTTTTTTTTCTTGTCCTCTGGGAACTTTCTTCTCGATTCCTGAATCAGATGAGATGGTGTCAATGGCGATGGTAGTGGTGGTGCGAACATGTCTCAGGAACAGACCAGTGCAATTTATTAGGCCTCACACCTGACTTTCTATTTGTTGATTATCATTTGTCCGTGCCATCATGGCAATTTCGCATTATAGTTGTGTCTTGTCAGGTTTTCGCTTAATGTCATCTACAGCATCGTTCTCCTCAAGCCTGATCTTTCGATGATGCTTTCCCCACTTGAACCAACTTATACACTTCAACTCGTCCCACTCTGTACCCATCGAGAACTTTCACTACAAACCCTGTGCTGTCTGTGATTGTGATGCTCGATTCCCTGCTCAGCTGGCTTTGATGAGCTGTGCCCAGACTAGCCACTCAACGGGCCAAGCCACTCAAGCCACACGCCAAGCGGGCCAAGAGAACAGGGGGTTAGCTTTCAACTGGTGGGCTCTTGATGTCATCCATCGCATCATCGTCTGTTTTCTTTTGTTTCTCTGGTGGCCCAAGCTTCTACCCCAGCGAATGGCTCCAGGCCCTGTCGAGCTGGACAGACCAGCCTGGGCCTTGACTTTTGAGCCTTGCTCGATATTGGGTATTCACCAATATCCCTCCGCCTCTTGGTCCTCGGGACTTTCGTCTTCATCTCAATGCCACGTTTTCCGTCTCGTCATTGTGACGATTTTGGACGTCAGTCAGTTCATTGAATTCAATTCCTCTGTTTAATGTTTCATTCCTGATCAATTGTCGTCTGATCATCCTCATGGTTAAAACTGTCAATCTTAATGGAGATGCTTAAAAACTAAGTGCGACAAATATCGGAACATCGCTCCGATCGAAGCATCTCATGAACTTGAGACACCAGCCACCGTCTAACTTCACCGTCTAACTTGCAGTTCAGCTCGCATATTGTGGCTGGTCCTCCCTGCGACAATCGTAATGTCTCGCCATCTCCAATTTGGCAGAGTGTTGGAGGTCACCAGCCCTCTCCGAGTCCCTTTCATTCCCAGCAGCCCAATCGCAAACGACCTGGCTCTGAAACTAGATAATAATACCTCGTTGGGACTCGGGTCACTTTCGTAAACCGTCGCCACAGAACCAATTGGTGATTAAAGTGTAGCCTAGCACCTGGGAATGCAGTAAATTGCCCAATTGGGTATGCTCCAGGGTGGCTTCGTTGTTCAAACCCTCAGACCTCGCAGCATAATAGTCGACGGCTCGCGAGTCCCGAACTACTGTAGTCCAAAAGCTATATCCTGCGATAGACAAGGATATCCAGCTCCATTATCGAATTATTGATGCACCAACCCGTAGACCTTTAACTTGTCTGGCTAGACTGTCGCTGATCACCACATTCAGCTGAGCTTGCATAATCGGGTGTTGTGCCAACCGCAAAAGTGCTGTCTCAATACCGACAACGATCTTCGCTGAACTGCAGCTACCCTTGACTGTCTGCCATTAGATATTAAGAAGAACGGTAAAGACTTGGACTTCAATCGAGAAATGGTACCCACCAACCGCAGCTCCAGTAGACCGCCACTATTATTCTCAGCGCCCATCAGCTCAAGTCGTCTCATGTACATGCCAAAGTGTCCATAGATTACACAAAGTATCACAACATATCGAAATGTTTAACATGAAATATTATTCAAATGCGCAAGCATCAACATAAACTATCTAAGTCAATGGCAACTGCAGCTTCAAGAGCAGACTTTCATGGTCTCAATATCATTAACCTAACAATATACTCCGGTATAAGCATGCCAAAGGGAGATCATTGCCGCCCAAGATACCTATACATAACCAAACATCAAATTACCTTTCCCTCGCTGTATCGTAGCATGCCTCCCAAAACATGTATTCGTTTTCAACTCATCCATCGTCACAAGTACACGTGCGTATACAGTTCTTGCTGTTTTCTAACCGCTGCACATAATGCAGGACTCGGGATCCTCAATGCTGCCTGTTACACGATTAGTATTTCAATTCACGCCGAAGGAACGTTTGCCACTCACACTGAAGGACGGCCTCCGAGTAGATATCGCGCTCACGATCCTCGTTGTCCTTGTCTTGATCCTCAGACTGAGGATTCTTCTTGACACCCAGCTCTTCTTCCTGAACCTTCTCGGCAGGCTCAGTAGGAAGAGCCTTGGGGCTGTCACCCTCCTCAACATCAGCCTTGATGGTAGGTGCACGCCCAGGTACCGTCGTAGTACCATTCAGGCCCTTGGCCGCATTGCCGTTCAAACCGCTGTCTTGGGAGCCAGTGCTGCTACCGTTGAGTTCACTACGTCCCATAGTTGAGGGCGAGGACATGAGGTAGCTTGAACCAGCAGGAGGAGCACGCTTCTTCAGAGGCTTGATCTGAGCTGAATTGGAATCGGCAAGCTTGAGAGCCTGCTGATCAACAGTGAACTGAATAGGAGCAGCAGCAGCCTGTGTACGAAGGTAGTACATGCCAGTCTTGAGGCCAAGCTTCCAGCCTGCAAAGTGCATACTGGTGATCTTGCCCATCGTGGGGTCCTTCATGTGGATGTTCAGTGACTGGGACTGATCAATGAAGGCACCTCGATCAGCAGCCATCTGGACGACCTGGCGCTGAGAGATCTCCCAAACAGTCTTATACAGAGCCTTGACATCGGCAGGGATGTTGGGAATGTTCTGAATGGAACCATTCTCAGCAATGATGCGGTTCTTCATAGCATCGGACCACAGACCCATGTCGACAAGGTCCTTGAGCAGCCAGGGGTTGACGACCTGGAACTCACCAGCGAGAACACGGCGTTGGTAGATATTGGAGGTGTAGGGCTCGAAGCACTCGTTGTTGCCCAGAATCTGGGAGGTACTGGCAGTAGGCATAGGAGCAAGGAGTAGACTGTTACGGATGCCGTGTGTCTTGACTTCCTCTCGAAGAGCCTCCCAGTCCCAGAGGTCAGAGGGCTTGACGTTCCACATGTCGAACTGGAGAATACCCTCAGAGGCGGGGGAACCCTTGAAGGTGGAGTAGGGACCCTCCTCCTTAGCCAGCTGCACGGAGGCAGTGAGCGCAGCGTGATAAATGGTCTCAAAGATCTGCTTATTGAGCTCACGAGCCTCGGGGGACTCGAAGGGCATGCGCAGAGCAAGGAAAGCATCGGCAAGACCCTGAACACCAAGACCAATGGGTCGGTGGCGCATGTTACTGTTGCGAGCCTCCTGGACAGGGTAGTGGTTCACATCGATGATCTTGTTCAGGTTGCGAATAACAACCTGACTGACCTTGTGCAGCTTCTTGAAGTCGTAGCAAGCCTCATCGTAGTTGATGAAGGAGGGCAGAGATAGAGAGGCAAGGTTGCAGACGGCGACCTCGTCAGGGGCACAGTACTCGATAATTTCAGTGCAAAGATTGGAGCTTCGGATGGTACCGAGGTTCTTTTGGTTACTCTTGCGGTTGCAGGCATCCTTGTAGAGCATGAATGGGTTTCCGGTCTCAGTCTGGGCCTCAAGAATGGCGTACCAAAGCTTCTGAGCCTTGATCGTCTTGCGACCCTTGCCCGCCTTCTCGTACTTTTCGTACAGAGCCTCGAACTCCTCTCCGTAGCAGTCGGCGAGGCCAGGGCACTCATTGGGGCACATAAGTGTCCAGTCACCGTTCTTCTCAACACGCTTCATGAAAAGATCAGGGATCCAAAGGGCAAGGAAAAGGTCACGGGCACGGACCTCCTCCTTACCGTGGTTCTTACGGAGATCAAGGAACTCGAAGACATCGGAGTGCCAAGGCTCGAGGTAGATGGCAAAAGCACCGGGTCGCTTGTTGCCACCCTGGTCGACATACCGAGCAGTGTTGTTGAAGACACGAAGCATAGGAACGACACCGTTCGATGTACCGTTGGTACCGGCGATGTATGAGCCAGTAGCACGGATACGGTGCACATTCAGACCAATACCACCAGCCATCTTGGAGATCATGGCACAGGTCTTGAGAGTATCGTAGATTCCCTCAATACTGTCGTCCTTCATATCAACCAAGAAGCAAGATGACAATTGGGGCTGAGGGGTGCCGGCATTGAAGAGCGTGGGGGAAGCATGCGTGAAGAACTTGCTTGACATCAGGTTGTATGTCTCCAAGACTCGCTCGATATCATCACCCCAGATACCAACAGACACACGCATGATCATGTGCTGTGGGCGCTCGACAATCTTACCGTCAATCTTGAGGAGGTATGATCGCTCCAAAGTCTTGAAGCCAAAGTATTGGTATTGGAAATCGCGGTCATAGACAATGGCAGAGTCCAACTCCTCCTTATGTCGCATGACGCACTCATAAGTCTCCTTGGAGATCATGGGTGACGGCCGACCGTTCTTGGGGTTCACATAGTGGTAGAGGTCGCTCACAACAGCGGACCATTGCTTCTTGGTCTGCTTGTGAAGGTTGGAGACGGCAATACGGGCGGCAAGAATGGCATAGTCGGGATGTGTGACGGTCATATACGCAGCAGTCTCGGCGGCCTAGGGGTCAATTAGCTGGTGTTTGGAGTAGTCATGATGAGTGAATCACTTACAAGATCGTCCAATTGCACGGTAGTGACACCCCCGTAGACACCGGAGATAACCTTCTGAGTGATGGCAACGGGGTCAACGTGGTCCATGTCAAGACCGTAACACAGTCGCGAGACACGAGCAGTGATCTTGTCGAACTGAACACGTTCTTGGCGTCCATCTAATGAACCAAGTCAGTCATCATGAGTTCTCATGTTGCCAGATCATACATACCTCTCTTTCTGACGAACATGATTGCGGATGAGGGAGGATGAGGCGGGGAGGGGAGTTCGGATTTGAGGTTGTAGCAGGATCTATTCCTGCTGATAGAAGAGGTTAAAAGGTGGAAGAGCGTCCGAAGGGGTATCGACGCTTCAGTGAAAGAGAATGTGAGAATTATTATAAGATTCGTCGTATTTTGTTGTGGTTGTTGAGGAGATGAGAGAAGCAAATTTCGCGTGGATGCCCGGTCGAGAAGGTTTTAAGGGAGGCGCGTCCAGAGACGCGACGCCAAGTTTTTAGCGCGACAAACAGCGACAGGCATCGCTGCAATCCATTAAAAAGCCCCGCCTGAAACCTGAGGCAACACCCCGTTTGATGCTTTGACTGGTAGATATGGAGGATTATGCTGGTGATTGGAGGGAGTTATAGGAATTCACTTGACTCCCATGACTTAAGCAAGGACAGGAGTATTGTGACTCGTGATTATTCCATATATTTTACGCCTGCAATGACCCAAAGCTCTTCCTCCCCTTTCCCACATCGCGTCCTCGCGTCCCCTAGTCATTTTGCGTTGCTGCAGCGCTTGGTGGGGTACAGACAACGGCGCGAAATCACGTGAGATCCATGCAGATTAATAATTGTCTTCTAGCTCTACGTAAGCAGGAGAACATGCAGTGGAATTAGCTGAGCTTGGACCTTGAACTGAGGTTGACGGGAGGATGAGACCGTGAACGAAAACGTAGATCAGAGAGCCAATCATTGTCATAAATCGAGACTAAGGTACCTTCCTGTTTTACGTTTTCAAGTCTAAAAAAAGGCAGTTGGAGATTACGGTTGCGAGGCAGCAACAAGTCAGTGACTCACGTTCGAGCCAAGCAAGAGACGTTAAAGATCAATGACATCGAGACCTCTCTTTCACTGTTTTCATTCTTCAGCACGAATAGGTTTCAGGACATCAAGTCTCAGATTTCAAGCCTCACAATTCCGCAACATGGCTTCTTCACCAATGCCTCAGGCCGTTGAGGGCTCCAGTTACAAACCTAGATACATCGATGTATGATAACCGCCCAATATACATCCGTATTCCGATATCAGATCCCGTTAACACTCAGCGTTACTAGTAGATTGGTATCAACTTAACCGACCCCATCTTTCGAGGCAAATACCACGGCAAAGAGCGACACCCCGATGATCTCGATGCTATTATCGGAAGAGCCCGTGAAGTTGGTTGTACAAAACTTATAGTGACCGGCTCAGACCTTGGCAACTCTCGAGATGCCCTCACCCTTGCCAGAGATTATGGTGAGTCTCACCCCTGTTTATCAATCTGATAACAAGACCAACATCACCCACAGCCGGAACTATCTTCGGGACTGCAGGCATTCATCCCTGTAGCAGCTCCGTCTTCAGTGAAGCGGGTCCTTCTCACGAGTCTGAGCACACGACACCATGTGATCCCGATCCTTCAGCTCCGGTCTCGGAAGATCACCCCCCTTGCCCAACAAAGACCGATAAACTCATCAGAGACTTGACTTCTTTGGTGACAGAAGCCCAAGCATCAGGCCACAAGAGCCTTGTGGCTATGGGTGAGTTTGGGCTTGACTATGATCGACTGCATTACTGCTCGAAGAGCATCCAGCTCCATTCCTTCGCAGCTCAGCTCCAGGTTGCTGCGTCGATATCTCCTCAGCTCCCCTTGTTCCTCCACTCTCGCGCCGCCCACAATGACTTTGTTCGGCTTCTGAAGCAGGCGTTTGGTGAGAAGCTAGAGAAGTTGGAGAAGGGCGGTGTAGTGCATAGTTTTACTGGCACAGCTGAGGAGATGCGCGAATTGATGGACTTGGGTCTGTACATTGGTATCAATGGATGCAGTTTCAAGACTGCAGATAACTGCGCTGTTGTCAAGGAAGTTCACCTCGACCGTCTCATGATTGAGACCGACGGACCATGGTGTGAGGTACGACCAAGCCACGAGGGCTACAAGTATCTGATCGAGAAGAAAGAGACGTCCAATACCGAGAACCAACAGAATGGAACTGCCGCTGATTCGGCACAAAAACCGCAAAAGCAGTCGAAGAAGAACCAGAAGAAAGAGCCCGAGGTCCCGGAACGATACAAGACTGTCAAGAAGGAAAAATGGGAAGAGGGAGCCATGGTTAAGGGGCGGAACGAACCTTGTAATATCGAGCGTGTCGCCAAGATTATTGCAGGTATCAAGGGAGTTAGTATCGAGGAGGTTTGTGAAGCTGCATGGAAGAACACAGTGACAGTTTTCGGACTTGAAGAGAGCTAGGAATTGGCTGAGCAGTCATGCTGTCATGGGGGTATCAAATAGAGAAGAAAGACATAGACCATGCGCCGTTATAGATCCAACATTTGTTTCACATCCCCGAGCCCTTGTATCCACGTATTCTTCCATGCCTCACAAGTCCTGTTGTTACTCCCTCTTCTCCTGTCATCCACCCCGGCATCCGCTCCCCATCTATTATGCCAGCCTCTACAAGTTGCCGTACGCCAGCCCATACATGTGTTCCAGAGAACGTAACTTTGATAGTTGGTGTCCATCGATCTGAAGAGATGGTATCGTCGTTGTCTTCTGCTGCTGCGATATTTGCCTCTCGAATGGCAGCCGTAATCTTGCTCTTTCGTCGATTCTTACTCCCTGCCGTGGCGCCATCTTCATTCTCTTCTGCATCGCCAGTATCTTCATTGATAGAAGGAAATGGATCCTGTATGACGATGTCAACCTTTTCCACTCCTTTACCATCAGTGACAAAACCCGAATCGCCGAAACGAGCCCTGGCAACCAGTTTCGATTTCTTTGCAACTCGTTCCGATTCAGTGAATGGCACTGGCCGCTTGAGACTGAGACTCGAGGACGATGATTCTCGAGATAGTGGTGGAGTTGGAATAACGGTATCCAATGGAGATATCTTTGTGGCCTCATTGGAATAGATGCTCCAGCCACCTCCTGCGGAGTTTGTGCGTCCAGATCCCTTCTTTTCTAGGAGTGCATCCAAGTTCTTGCTCTGAAGGTTCCCTGATTTGAGAGTGTATCGTTCGCGTGGACGTGAGAGAGCCTTGGGTACCCCATCCACGATTAAGCTATGTAAACTCTTAGACTCTCCCGAGCCAGTGTTGCCTGTGGCTTGCGATTTCGTAATGTACAAAGCAGGTGATCCATCGGGAAACGCAATGTATACTGTCCTTGAAGAGTCGAAGTTTGTTGCTGTGCCATTTGGATTCCGACTAGAAAGAGCAAAATCCGTGTTGTATGGTGAATCTATGACAAGAATGCGCAGTAGTAGAACGGGTATGGCCGTAGGTCGGTGAAAGTGATAATGTGCCTTGACGTCAGGTAGCACATGGGTTTGAAGGTTTTGGAGAAAGGTTGATGGATGAAACCGAGGTATTGTCAAGCTTTCTTGGTCGACTCTGAGCACCTGGTCCTCCCCGGCATCTTGAGAAGGCTGCTTTAGAGGCAGGATCTGATAGGCTGACCATTTTTGAGATGTTGGGTTCTGTTCGAAATAGGCCATATCGGCCATGGCAAGTTGATATAATGTCAGGCCAAGTCTCCAATCGCCCTCAACAATACGGCTGACAACATCTCTTTTTGACCCTTTTTGATGTTGCATATCGAAATAAAGTTGTTGTAATTCGTCAATACTTTGACAGGGAGGGTAAAGATCGTCATTTTCTTCATCGTCGTCTTCATCTCTCCTCTCAATATAAGGAATAGAATTCGGGAGACTCTCATCGTCAAGCCAGTCTAGTGCCAGGGAGATAAGAGACTCTCGTGAGAGTCTATTGAGACTCTTCACAACAGCAGGATTAGAGGCATCAACTCGCAATGATGACGGAAGCCTAGATTTTGTTGGGATAGAGTAGCGGGCCATTGTTGTTTGTTTGGTTGTTTGTGTTTACAATGGTCAAGTCACAGAAACCATCTAAGATGTTGAACCAGGCATGCGTTGAGCAAAACCGCAAGGCTTGCCCCTTGGATATCGTCTAACTGGGTTGCGTTGGGTTGGTCAATTGGCGCTTTAGGCAGATGATGTTGATAAACAGTGATTGAACGCTCTAATAAGACGCGATATTCGCTTTGGAGTCGCGTCTCAAACCAAATCAATCAAACGCTATTGAATGCACGGACCAGAACTGGATCTTGGACAGAACATCTTGTAAGTCGATCACGTGTCTTACCACGTGATATATCATTGCTATTGTTCTTCAACGTGAACTACGGGTTTGGGGATTCGCAGCATCTCTGGATAGTGGAGATTCCCAATTTGCCTGAACAGCTTCAGACAGAGTGCATTCCGCTTTTCTTCGGGGAGGAAATGCTCCTTTCATAAGAAGTTGAAACCAGCGACTCGGCTCTAACGATGGGTCGACTCGGACATGATCATGAGCCGACTCGGAGAAGCTACTTGATTGGTTCAAAGTTTCCAGTGCCTCATGGCTTCTTGTCAGAACCAGATAACCGCGGTTCCACTACCAAGGGGTTGGCGTTCACAGGTTTGGTTCCGATGACGGGCTGACTACAGTGTCTAATTATTAGCCCTGATGAAATTTACCACCGGAAGCAATCGCTCATCTTGACCTCGATGTAATGGGGCAAATCATTGACGACACCCGCGGGCCGCGCTGGGAATTGATTTTCTGTGTCTGTTCAGAACTCTCTCTGGATTGGCTTCACAAATGCCCCCACGTAGTCGAGGGACAGGGGTTATGACGTTTCGACAAGATCCTGCAGATCTGTCCGGCAGATTTTTCAAGACGGACTAAGGATTGAAGGAACAAACGCATCAAGGATCGTGCAGTGTAATACAGGTGAAGCCTCATGTAACGGAGAGTAATAAGCCCGTGGTACGGATTAGGCCTACAGCATCTCCAGAGCCTCAATAATATGTGTCATAATTTTCTTCTAGTGGTCTGGGGCCGCAGACAAGCGAGTCGTTATTCAAGCCGGGGACACTTTCTTTTTGCAGATTGAATGAGAAGGATTTCCGCGAGATCCATTTCATTCCTGGGGCCCCAATTTTGACGGGGAGTTCGGGAAATGTCCGGATCCTGAGACTCAACATCGGCTCAAGGAATTGCACCGACCAACAAACAAGAAGCGACCTGAACCAAGAGGTTTACGGTTGGATCATGATTGACTTTGCCCACGCGCAAGCAAGGGATGACCTCCACTCGGTTCCAGCTTGCAGCCGCAAAAGCGCACGAGGGACCCTGGAGGCTGGATCATATGCAACCCAACGAATAAAGGCGAGAACCTGTCAGCCTGTCTGGGACTATCACAATGCATAAGTGTGATGAAGACCGTTAACCATGTATACAAGTGGGGGGCTAGCCTAGAAACCTGTACATACAGAAGTAACAGAGCAGTGCCGTTATTTTGCTTCTGACCTTTGGAATGCTCGGTTTTGAGCAGGCGAAGATATCTTTCCAGTAACCTGAGCTTTCTTTCGTTCCGAGGCTCAACTGCCGAATTTTAAAATGAAATGTCCTTTGTGCGTGAAATCCGTTCACCGATTATTCGGCTCAGCGCAAGAAACTAGAGTTAGCGAAAACCAAAACAACAGACTTGTAACGATACGGTTAGTTGAGTTATTCGACTGAGCCAAAGAGCCGAACGAACTCCCCGAGCCTGTCCCGAATCGCCATCTGCAGAGCAGCAGAAACGTTGCGGTGGCTTGGCTGATCGTATTTCCACGTTCCATGGCGCTCCAATTTTGCTGTTGTGTCGGGTGAAGCTCCCTGTCGTCTGTGACACCAACGCCAAAAGATGCACGAGTGGAGTGTCTCTTTGTCGCAGTTCATCCCTTTTGAGGTAAAGGAGAGCAAACCTACCCACGCTGGTGTGATAATTTGTGAAATAATCACTCATTGGGACTGAGGGATTGGTGTTTTGACAAGGACGCCTCACATTCCGAAGCGGAGAAGGGGCCGCAAGGAATAAGGACAACCCACGTTTTCAGATGAAAGCGAGAAAATCTGCAGATGAACGACAGGGGGCGGGGAGTTGAATTTCCACCGTGGCTGATGTTTTGTGCCCAATGGCCAATGGGTAGAGTAAAATTATGTACTGTTCACACAAAGAATATTGCAAAGTGCAGTGCTTGAAGTGATGAGTTACCTACAAGTAAAAGCTTATCAATTTCAACAGATATTCGTATCGATTCCGTATGTTCCGTAGAGAAATCCCGTCTTACTTACATCACAATTTACAGCCTGAACTGTCGTCGCTTGAGGTAGCCGTCCCCCTGTGACACTTGAGGGCTGGTGTAACTCTCTGGTTGGTGGTTGGCGTGGGGGGTGAGAGGGGAAATCCATGACGGCTGGAACCATCATCTGCGTGATTGTTAAGCAGGCCGACGGTTTGTAGGTACCTTAATATGTACGTACTGTACTTGCTCGGGGAAGCTTGGTAATCAGATTCTACATTATGAGCCTATCTATCATGAATACCAGTTGAGGGCTATTCAGTTGCAAAAAAGGCAATGAATTGGGTTCTGAATAGAGTTCTGCAATAAACCACACAGCAACAACAAAGAATAGGTCGCAACCAACATCATAAATCATCCCGAGATGAGGATTGCGACATTCAAAGACTGTTGAGCTATTCGCCGAAGAGACCCATGTTCTAGGCTCACCTCAATCTCATCGCCAAAAATGCTGGTTCCCATCCATTACAACCCACTAAACCTCTAGGGGATGCCACCCACTATCCCACGAATTGTCCAGTGACTGCCCTCAGCTCACTACCCACTCCGTAGTGGCTTCGGCGGCAATCGGCCTCAACTCGCAAGTCACCTTTGCATCCACTTTGAGAAAACCGACTTGACTGCCTGTTCTTTCTTCCTCCACTTCCTCCCCTCAAATTCCCCCAGAGTCAACCTCGGAAGACGTTCACTGTTAATTTCGATACTGGACTTCGACGACAACACCACCGACGACCGCTCAAGGACATAACCGACTTCGACAGCCATCGACTTGTGATTGTGGCTGTGACTGTCTTTATTGAGTCACCAGGGCCTCTGCAAATTTGTCGATACAAAACCCCGCTCATTCTCGCCGAGCCGCTTTCGGAACTGGTACCGAACGAAAAACGTCGGCCATCGATTGAAGGGACGACGAGGAATTCAAATTGTTATTAGGGAAACCGTTGAAAGAAAGAGTTTTTGACATCGATTAAACCACCAAAATGTCAAACTTCAACGGTCGTCGCGGCCCCAATGTGTCGCAGTATCTTCGCGACCTCAACGCCATCAACCGCCAGGAGACTGCCCATGAGGAGCCTTTCAACATGGAGGAGGATCTCGCTCTTTTTACCAATACTCAGTTCTTCGATTTTGAGACGAATCAGACCACCGACTATCAGGCTCAACCTCTGAAGGTTGATATCGAGGCTACTCAAAGCACCTCGCCTTCTGATGGAATGACCCCAGCTCCCTCCGTTGTTGGTGACATCAACCCCAGCAGCTTTGATTTCATTCAGGGTGAGTCTTGCTATCTCTGAAGTATCGCATTTGTTTCCCTATGGCCACGCCAGGTTGAAAAAGCAGTTGGAAGCATGGAAAATGAGACAAAGATCGAGTCAAGACGGGAGCATTGGTTTCGACACAAAGCAGAGATTTTCTTCATGAATTTCTACCTGCAAAGATGGTACAGATGAGCTGATATCCGTCTTGCTCGTTTTTGTTGTCGCCCATGGTTTTCCCTTCTCTCCTCCAGACGTATGGCCACTGTCCAAGCGGGTAGTCAAAATCCTGGCCTCATACACCCTGACCCTGAAATCGGCAATGAACAGCGTCTCTACTACTTTACTGGCCATTAACCTTACTACCCCCACCTTCCGTTGAGAGCCCTGCTCCCGATGTGCATCACGCCCTTCTGTCATTGGGGACAAGCTGTCCCCCGACGCAAGTCTACTTGAGTGTGGCCCGCCTGGGATCCCCAGCTCGATATCAGTGGCTGGAGGGCGGTGGTGTCTATGGTGCAATATCTCGTGATTTGCCGGCACTGATCACGACATCGAGTTGCACCCCTACACCTCACAACCACTTCCCAAGTTGGGAAAGCCTGCTTCCCCAGGCCTCAAGGGCCTATGCAAGACTATCTGTTACTCTTCAACTCTCAATGTCTACTATCTTCTTCTCGTCTTCGTCATGATACTTGATTCTTCTCGACATCAACTGACCACATTATGATGGCAGGCGATTTTAACTTCCCCGACTTCACTGGCACCTACCCGTCCACTCCTTTGAACGGCTTCGCGGATGGTGCTCAAAACTTCCCATCTATGCAGCCTAACGCCCCCACGGGCTACCAGCCCGTCCAGCAACAGCAACAAGCCTCCCACTACGGCCAGCAAGCTACTCCTCAGCCCTCAACCGAGAAGCGTGGCTCTGAGAGTGGCCCTGGTGCCGGCCGCGGAAGCCTCAATTTTGAGGAAGCCTCTCGTCATGCTGCCGAGGAGGACAAGCGAAGACGCAACACTGCTGCCAGCGCCCGCTTCCGCATCAAGAAGAAGCAGCGTGAGCAGGCTCTTGAGAAATCCGCCAAGGAGATGTCCGAGAAGGTCTCCGTCCTGGAGAGCAAAGTCCAACAGCTTGAGATGGAGAACAAGTGGCTCAAGAACCTCCTTGTTGAAAAGAACGAAGGCAACGACGAGATCGTCACCTTATGGAAGGAGTTTGCCGCGTCCAAGTCTACCGACAAGTCCGAGTCAAAAGCTAAGTCCACTGTCAAGGAGGAGACGAGGTGATCCGTCGTATAGCGTCGGGGATGACAATACGGCGGCGAAGACGGGCGGCGTTCTGGCTCGGAGCATTCGGGGAAGGCAATGTGGCGTTCAATTCTGATCTTTTCAACAATTTCTGGGATACATGATGCATGATGATGGGGCACTGAGGCTAGCCATCAAGGCTGCCTTGTATGGTGCACAACCTAAAATATCGCGAGGTTTCGTGAGGTGACGTTCAGTGGATGACGATATGATGGATATACATGGTTGTTTGAAGGCAACTGATAGAGACCAGTCCCTGTGTTCGGATGACAGGACAAACTGTGAGGGCTTTTTTTTTGTTTTGCAATGATATCAACGGGTATACGATACATCGTTTCCGTAACTACTTTCTCAAGGTCCAACACGTTCAAAAAGTCTATTCTGCCTGTGTCTGTGACATGAGTCGTAATGTCATCCATTACATCTAATTTCCAGTATCTTCGTCGCATTATCCGAACATCCGAAGGCTTCTATCATTCCTCGTAGCATTAAATCATCTTCAGTTCTCGGCATTGGTGTCCGACTTTTGCTCCTCTTCCGCTTTCTTAGCCTTGAGAACATCCATCCTCTCCTTGTTCCTCTTTCCCAGCAATCTCAACGTCTGCGCCCTCTCATGCTCAGTCATACCCGCCCAGTTTCCAATCCTACCCATAGTTCCATCCGTGTTTACAACGAGCGGGCCCATGGCGTCGAGCTTAACAGACTCTCCCACACGAAGAGACGTCACGCCATCGCCCTGGTCTGCGGCGGCGTGTTCTGGGGCTGGAAGAGGAAGTGGTGTCTTGTTGGTGTCCTTAGCTTCGCTGGACCCTGTCTGCGTTTGCTGATCGTTGCGGGACATTGTACTGGAGAAGCGAGGTGCAAATGTAGTGTTGTATAGACGAGTGATTGTAAGGCGTGGGAGCTGCTTGAGCATAATGTGGATGAGTTGGTATGGCTTCACTCGGTAAGTGAGAGTGCTTTTTGAGTAGGCCAAAGCACGGAATTCTCACTATATGAAAAGTCTTGTTTGACTTGACAGACTTTTATGAGTCTGATCGAGTTTGGGGGTTTCTATTGACGGATTATTATACTGAAAAGTTGAAGGACAATGTCAGAGTGTCGTGGAATAAAGTTAGGCGGAGGATAGAAAAAAATGGAAGCCGATAGAGAAGACCAGCCACTAAGAATCCCTGCGCCAATTCTAGAACTACCTTAGGTAGGTAGCTGCTCCATTGTCTTCCATATTCCAGCACTCAAATAACCAGAATGGATCGAGATTCATGACATAATTATCTTAAGATATCTGAAAATATCTTATCATAGTACTTTATCGAAGTTCGCCCTTGTTGTGAGAAGTATTACCGTTGTTTGTATTGGTCAACAACGAGAACACCACAAACTAGGTACAGAGTTACAGTGGGGGGCTCGACCTCACATCAAGAATTATCCACAGCGGGTATCGTCCTTTCGGCCATTTTTGCTTGTTTTATAAAGAGATCGGGACTTTTGGGCGAGATGAGCGGGTAGATCTACGCCTCAGTGCAATGTCGCCATCACCCGAACTTCTGAGAGGATTGTCACCTTTAAAAGGCTATTTCAGGGTCTCATCCAAGCGGGAGCAGGGCGATGACGAGCTGAGCTGGATGAGGGGACTTGAGGGCGGAATAAGGCGTGATAGATGCAGGTGCATAGATGCGGCGGTCTAGAGTTCATGTGTGTCGTCTTTATGCTCAGCGTGGGGTACCTTGCTAAAAAGGTGCGATGAATAGACAATGTTTGTTCATGTCATGATGAAGTGACAGAGGACTGATTGTGGGTTTCAAGTAATATCAAAGAATCCGAGACGAGGACGATTCGTTAGGAAAATAGTGATGAATACAACTGAGACGGTCTAGCTGACCCCTACGTCTATAACAGGATGATCTCTTTCAATACTAATTCTCGTGTGACCTCAGCTTGACTTATTGTGTAACTGCATGCATTTGCCATGCGTAGCAGATATGACAACATAGTTGCTGTCTCTGTGAGATAATACTGTGAGGTGTCTCAAATTTGTCAAAACACAAAACTCCTCCACAGCCCGGCTCAGGCAACAAAACAACACATAACTCATGTGGTAGAGCCAAATTTGCAAGCAAGCCCAGCATTGGTTGTTTTAGGAGACGGCTTAGTTGAGCTTTCGGTGCCTACAGCGTGTTAGCTCTATAACTACTAGTTATATTGGTTGAATTGGAACTCACTTCTGAACAACACGTTCAATGGCGTCCATTCCCATCTTTAGAACGTCCATGCGGGGACCGTAAGAAAGTCGAACGAAGTGATGACAGGGAGAGTCAAAAAGATCACGACGACGTGAAGGGTTAAGATCGAAAAAGATGCCAGGCACCACAATGACCTTCTCAGCAAGACAGGCCTGGAAGAAATTGAGGCCATCGGAGATTGACTCGGGAAGACCCTCGAGGTTGAGCCAACTGAGAATCGATTAGAGTCGATTAAATAAAGATCAAGTAGGTGTGGTGACTTACAGGTAGAATGTCGAATCCGGCACGTACTTGATGATAAATCCCATCTCCCGCAGGCGTCGTACAACGAAGTCACGCTTATCCTAAGAAACAGTGAGCTTTCCGTGTTCTCTGGATGTGCATCTCAGGACCTACTCTGAAGTGAGATTGAAGATGAATCATCTCCTTCTTGACCAAACTGGGCTCGAGCATAGGAATAGCAGCCTCCTGGAAAGGATGAGAGGCACCACCGTCCAGGTAAGAGCCGCATGAACCGATGCTGCAGGTATGTCAGTCATCTATGGCAGAAAAGGGGTACCAATAAAAGTGACTCAAAAAATTCAGAGAAAATTCAAGATAAAACGTACGCATTGATATATTCTAAGAGGACAAAGTTAGTATCTTTTCTTGGTGTGTATCTTCTTTGGTGTGCTTACCCTTGGGTCCCAAGATCCAAGCAATTCTCCAACCAGGCAGACGAAAGCGCTTGGTGAGACCATCAATGATCAGAACATCATCTTCGTCGACGTCATCGACGTTCTCTGCCGCGCTGATTGTCGAGCCATCGCAATTCGATGTGTAGTTGTATCCCGAGTAGAATTCGTCGCTAATGAATGTGGCTCTGTCTCGACAGATGTCCTGAATCTCGGCAAGCTCCGGGTTGGCGATAACACGACCCGTGGGGTTGCGAGGGTTCGAGGTAAGAATGACAGAGGTACCACGAGCAATTTCCTCGGCAATCTTGTCAGGGTGAATGTGGTAGCCGTCCTCTTCAGCCAGAGGGACGGGAATGGCGGCAAACTGTGAGATCACGTCAGCACCTCACCACCAAGCATGGATTTTTCGCTACAGTAAAACTCACGTTTTTGAAAAGGCTCAGCATCTCATTGTAAGCCGTGTAGTCGGGCAAGAAGAAAGACAGGTATGAGTTGCCGAGAACGGCAGCGATACGGATGAGACCAGCACGGCCACCAGGTACGATAGCTACATTCTCCCAGGTGTATTGACTCTCCTTACCCTGACGGTGTTCCTCATTGTAAAGTTTAGCAACCGCCTCTCTCAATGGTTTGATACCAGCGGTAGGGCCATACTCTCGACCAGCCATTGAAATGTTGATGGTCTCGGGTCGGGGGAAACAGCCCTCAATGTCATCCTCGACTTCAGGGGCACCCTGGCCAAGATTGGCCCATGATTCAGGATCCTCAAGGTAGCCATACTCAGAGGCCCGCTCTGTACACCAGATAACACCGGTGGAAGATCGGCTGGCATCGAGACCAGCATGAGGCATGTGTCCCTCATGAGCATTTCGGAACTGGCGATGAACCTTGGATTGGAATTCTAGCAAAGTATTGAATTAGTATAATGCGATTGGTTACAGCTGTTTTCATACAATATCTCTATCGCGTTGGGGAGTTGAATTATGACGTTGTGGGGCAGAGCTGTAGCTGCAGCCAAGCTCCTGTATAGCTCATGTAAGGCGGATTTGGAGGGGTTCAGTTTATGGAGGGGCAAAACGGCAGGGATTGTGAGGGACAGAGAGGGGAAGGGCCGCATCAGTGGCGCCGGTAGTGAGAGCGATAAGGCGGGACGGTGAGGGGAGGTAAGAAAACGGTGAAGAAAGATCAATGAGGCTTTCGTTGATGATTTTTTATAGATAACTCATCAAGTTGGAGAATGTGGTGTTGAAGTAGCTCGAGGAACTTCTGGAAGACAGAGAGGTGCAACGTTATAGCGAGAAGCCAAACCCTGGGCAAAGAAGCCACAAATGAGACACAAATGAGACACAAATGCTTACCGTTGGTTGAAGGCTCAGTCGTACTGAAACGTCGAGTGAGTGTCTTGGGTGCGCCAGTATGGCGGTTGATAGAGAACTTGCGTCCACTGAAAGACATGATGGCGATGCGAGAGAGGGATAAAGAGAAGAGAGTTGATGAAAGGTTGGAGTAGTATTTGATTAGGTAGTAGAGGTGGTGGTTCCTAGCAGGACCAGGTTAGGTAATGGGAAGCTGGCAATATGGCTCTAGTGAGGCCCAGTCATGCAAGTCACAATAGTCGCGACAGCCGGATCAAGATGTCGGCGGGGGGAGGAGATTATCTAACTTATCTCGAGAAGAGAAGAAAGAAGGGAGAGAAGGGAGGAAAACTCAATGTGGATGTTTACGGGGGATTGAATATAAGTGCAAAAAAACCAGTAACGGCCTTGGTCACTAGGTAAAGCACAGAAAAATTCGGGGGTGGGACCTTTTAGGTTGCCTCTCCAGGTACTGTACCACAGCAGGAACAAAAGCAGAAGAAAAGAAAAAAAGAGGCCATTCAGCGACGAGAGGCTGTAAACAGTGCCTTGTCAGTTGGTCTGTGAGGCCCCAGGAGCCAGGTGAGCATTGACCTGGGCTGCAAGGTGAAGGAGGTGGTGAAGAACAGAGCTGCAATTGGATTGGATTGGGCTGAATTGTATGCATCATGCATCACCCGTAACGGAAAACGGCACCTCTAGAGTCAATTCTCTGGCTGCGTAATTACCGTGTTGCGTGTTGAGGTAACCAGAATTCGTCCCAGGATCGAACATGATCGCCAAGCAGCTCACACCGAGTGTCCAAAGCAGGACGCATAATCTCTCAAGCATGCCACTATTCGCAGCTTTGACGTTCCATTACAGCGTCAATCCTGGGGTAGATGCCCCCCTTTTCGCAGCCTGATACGACATGTCATGTCGTTTGAAGGTCGAGACGCTTCTCTAACAGATATGCACGTTGCTAGCTTTGTCCAATCATTTGAGTTTTGCCCTACTTTTTCAAGTTTTCTCTTTTTATCATTTGGCCCCCGCGCAATTATTTGAAAGCTCCTCACCTCAATGACAACCAAAGTGACGTACTGCAACTGTCCATAATTAAATGCTAGCTCAAGAGCTTAGGTGGGGGTAATATTGAGGTGAGCATGAAATTCACCTCAGCGTACGGAGTAACGTGGGTTCTCAAAATAATAAGTTCAATTCCTATTATTTCCTCATTTATCTTCTCTTCCCTCATATTCTGCCCAATCTCAACCTGACCGGGACGTCTGAGTCCGGTCAAGACCCGCAAACATTGGCATTGCGACGATCTCAGAGGGTCTAGCCTCTATATCGTTACCTAAAACCCCAGTTTGGTCTCTTCCCTTACCCACAGTGTCTCCGACCCCAGGACAGCGAGTCAAGCTCAACACCAACTGGTCCGGAGCTTGGACTGTCGGCCCGGCCCCCTAGCTTCAACTCCAACTCCAACTCAAACCATCAACTCCAACACAGTCAGGACCTCAGAGCTGATGTCTTCGTCTATGTGAAATGTCGCGCATCGGATCAAAAGGGAAGCTCGGTGAGAACCCGAGCCTGAAACACTCTAGAAGCTCGCTAGAACATCCAGAACGAGATATCTTGTCCTGATAGAGCACAAGGAAGCAGCCCGGTTGGTCCCGATCTCGCGGGGCTGTGAGCCTCGAGAGACCACTTACAACTCGTCGAATCATGAGACAGACACGTTACCAAGGCATCGTGTGGAACGTTTTCGATACCGACGAGGGTTGGTATCTCCATGCTCACCGTGCTTACCTAGACTGCGCCGCGGAACGAGACGGCCTCGCCGTATAACGGCGATGCACGCCGAGACTGCTTTGATTATTCGCGCAAACGCATTAAACTAACAGGCATCATAGCCAGGAGTAATTGGGCTATCTACATAGTAACATTTCCCCAGTAAGAAGTACCTGAACTCACAGAGCTAGCAATACTCAAGTCTTGGCAAGAACTGATATAAGTTGGTGAAGCTTCAGGGTATTCAATAATGCTCGTCTGTGTTTACAACCAGCTCCTTTGCTTGAGAATCATCGTAACAAACATAGGCCAAGCAACAGGAAAAGTAGAAAGAGAGATAGTATCAAAGACTGTCTGTTTAGATTTGTCCACATACATAGTATGCTCGTTCATATCGAGTTCTTATATTTGGTTCATAAAAACCCAAACCACCTATCCGTACAACTTTCAGCGATAGATTTTCGAGACGAATATATGTAGCAGACACGCCGTATTATTATACATACTGACTGGTACACCCCTTATATATACATGAAACTACCTATAGTACTTAGGGTATACATACCGTCACTGACCATCACTGCGAGTTGGAAAGAAACCGCTTACATAACATTATCGGCCAGAGAGATGCGGTTATTGTGCACTGCTTGATCAAAGCGGGGCTATTCTGCACTCATTCAATCTTCAAGGTCTGCAGCAATACAACTTCAACTTCGGAGGGAGAGATTTCTTCAACATAATTACATATATTATTATCAGACCAGAAATATTCTTATTCGAGAAACCACACTGCTATTATGTTTAAGATAACCAAAAAAAAAAAACTTCCCCTTATCGCTCTGCCAAAATGCTTGACATGAGCAGGACGTGCCTGGTACAGACGCGCTTGTCACGCACAGTAGGTCACATAAGACGCACAATGATTAGTTCACACTGACAAGCAACAGGGAAAATCGCGAACATGTAGCTGCGAGAATCGCGCTGAGCTTCAATAAAAATCACCCATTCGTGCCATGAAGACTTGACCAATGTTGCGGAAACAGCCCTCCTGTCTGGAGAGACTGATGAGACTGGATATGGTACAACAGCGCCAGTTCCTTCTATTTATTTATCAGAGAATCTAACTAACTACATACCTAGTCAAGATGCCTCTGACGGTGACGACGAGGGAGCTGTTTTGAAAACGCTTAAGTCGAGGAAG
The DNA here is from genome assembly GCF_900067095.1 of Fusarium proliferatum ET1. Classification (NCBI taxonomy): domain Eukaryota; kingdom Fungi; phylum Ascomycota; class Sordariomycetes; order Hypocreales; family Nectriaceae; genus Fusarium; species Fusarium proliferatum. The sequence goes on along the minus strand of NW_022194792.1, from coordinate 2,853,897 downwards.
GCCACGTCGGCGTGGGATAGCCAAAGCCAGGTAGTGATTTCTACGTACAATCATGAGGACATGCTCGACACTCACGACGAACCTCATCAAGTGCCTGTCCATGGCATCTATTTTGACAAGGTCTGGACAGTAGGAAATGCCGGATCAAAGGTGACAAATGGGGACATGAGGATTATCCGGAAATATGTGCGTGCCAGCCGCCTTTTTATCCCCCGAGATGGAGCCAAGCATATGCCGGACTGTCTGACAGTCGAGAGCCCCGGCCCAGAGAGTGCAGCACCTGCAGTCTATGTGGGCATCTCGTGGGTCGCCATCCAGCATGTGTTTATGCGGGACAAGACCAAGGTCAACAAGGTTTCTTTCGCGGGCAACACGGAAAGCTTCGACCTGAGGGCGGAGCCTTCCAACGTCGTGGCGGAGATCAACACAATCTTCCATGAAGGATGTACTGTACTGTGCCGGGAAACATCTCCCGGCTTAAACGATTTGTGAAGGATAAGGCCACGGGTTTCGAAGAGCAACCGGCACCAATGGCAAGACTCGTGCGCCAGAACAACCGAGTCCAACAATATCTTCCCATTGAACCTATCCAAAACCTCAAGTCAATGATGACGTCGGGCACCAACCTCCACATCGCACCCTCTACCACAGAAACGGCATAGGTACACATTGGATGTATCACGCGACACCCTTGGGGATCCTTGAGCCTCCTAGGCTGCGGTTCCATGAGGTTAACAAACTAACAAGATGCATTCACCCATTTAGGTTCGTCGAACTTGCGTACAGATTGGATGCAAAGCTTGATGGAAAACTGGCTATCTAGACCGGTAAAGTCCACCAGAGCCGGTTACAAGATCCTGTGGGATCCATGGTGTCAAAGGTTCCAACTATAGCCAATAACTGGACAATTCCTCTTCTACCTGCTTCTATGCCCGGAACTAGCATGAAATGGCCATTGGGTGTTAGCGTTAGGGAACCTCCATCTAAAAGGCTTTTCACCCTATTCCGCCTCGATGATATAAAAACAATTGGGCTTCCAGCATGCCACCCTCGCCCCAACCTCACACAACTGGTTGCGATGCCTGAGTTTCTAGCTCGAAGTCATACGCGGACAACGGGGGGGCTCTATCAGTATGCTCCTGCTATACCTCGCGACTGTTTTTGGAGCCCTTTCCAGAAAGGAATTCTTGTTTCACTCACCGGAGATGCCCAAACAATTGGTCCCGTCTGGAAACAGATGAAAGGCGTCGAGGCGGAGGTACCCTTCGATCAATCCTTAAAACTGTCAAGCCAGTCCTGGACCGAGCATGTCCAGAATTTCTCAATAGCAAACGCCGCAAGCGAGGAGTTCCGTTCTCATCTCGAGACGAGGAATAACATGAGAGTTAAGTTGGCACTGCAATTGGGAAAGAAGCTCAAGGACTTGGTCTGAGATAGGGAACAAGTGGTGTTTAAGTGGGATGGCATGATCCACGTGAGTCTGCCAAACGTGGGCGACATAGAACCGCTCACGACTGACGGCGCCGCAACACAGGAAAACACTGTCGATTCCAAAGAGCCTCCCGTGTCACCCGATGAGCCCATCGACTCCAAGAATTGAAAACCCTGGGCCTGCACCGAGCGCGCCAATACCACGATGTCTCACAGCGTTCACCGTCCGGACGGTCGACTGGAAATCCCTGGTCGACACATTCAATGCAAGGAGCCAATCCAGGCTGAGGTTTTGTTAATGGTCTAAACCCTGTGGGACGACTTCGGCGAGGAGGTGGTAGACGGCGCTCGTCTCTCAAGGATTGATCCTAGTGAGATTGACGAAACAATAAAGGTCCGGCTCATGTCGAGACTTCCCACTGTCATTGCGCGCTAGGCGGACGTTTTATCCGCCGATGATGAGGGTGAAATAAATATGGTTCAAGCCTGACTCACACTACCACCAGGATATGTCATGGAATTAGAAGAGAAACCATAAACTTTAGACCTTACTTGTCTAATCTTAGGATATTTAGCTAAATCTTTTATGATTTTAGGATAATCTTAGGCCTAAATTTAGCAAAGATTATTCCCATTCTTCATTCACCCTTTGAGCGCGGAGTTGTGATGATAATTCGCATGGATGTTCTCGACAACCCATCGGGGATGTTCTCCAAGGCAGTGAATTAGAAATTCTCGTGAGCTTGTGAGACAGTAATCAGAATGTTGGTGTTTATTTCCTCCCAAGGGGCGGTTCTTTTGCTGTGCCATGTTAGAGGCGTCTTGAGGAACAGTCAGAAATTTTCCCCTGCTAGGGGATGAACACAAGATTATTAGTGTTGAAGTCTCAAGAGGTCAGTCTATTTCATGAGAAGAATACAAGCTGTCGTGAAGTGACTGGAAGAGCATCTGAGTTGATTTTCGCATTGTTCGTTGATGCATTTGTGGGCATGTGCCATGGCATGAAACAACATAGACGAAGGATCTTGATCTAGACTTGATCTGCCATAACAAAGACTCCTGATCTATCTCCAATTTAAAAGTCTAGTGCTAGATGCTGGTATGGTCGAGACTTGGCTGGGCTTCATTAGGCCGAGTTGCCATAGTAGATTGAGGTATGTCATCTCATTAGACCCTTTTGAGGCTCGTCGTCACCAGACCAGAGATGATTCTCCGACATGTCTGACATACAGAACTTAGATAGGAACAACATCCTCTTGGGCTATGTATTGATAATAGTCTCCTTCCTTTGCAGTCTCGTATCAAGTTGGCCGAGACAAATTTTCAGCTGCTTCACGAGAAATTGACTTCTGCCTGTAGGTTCTTGACTGAGGTTGCCCTTCGTGCAACCTTTTGAAGATCTGCATATTCATTTTCTGGTGGCATGAATCGAGAGAAGCTCAAGGGGGCTTGCAGATTCATAACTAAGGCATACAAGAGCGTTATTATAAGTCGAGGCAATCCAGAGAGAATATGTTCTAGTGCATCCAGTTTCATCATTGATAACAAAGCGTTGGGCAGTCACTTATCGCCATGACTTGACCATTTCTCTTGGAAGGATCAGCCTCGGTAACACTGAAAAACCAATAAACTTATCCCCCATGTTTGTGGCATATTCGAGGATATAGCCTATGTTGAAGGTTAAGGGGAAGCGATCATAGAAACAAAAACCCATTGATTCAGGAGACCAAATTGTGGATTTCCTTAGGATCAATATTTCAAACAATAGAAGGTCATTCTTCAGGAGATCCTGCATATAAGGCACCTCGTCCAGGAATGGAATGGACGACCTTGTGAGGATGTGAACATTCAGGCACGAGGCAACGCCGACCTACACTTTCCAGAAATCACGTCACTCAAAGGGAAGGTGCTCAACCTCTCCACTCATACCTTACTTCAGTTGCACCACTCACGACTTTCGACTTCCACCTTTCACTTTTACACATCCAATCTTCTCATTTGAGAGAGGCTTGACTGAAAAGAACAATCCCCCTCTTCGATAATTCTGAGCTCCTTTAGTTGTATCGCTGGTTGGTCCTTGAAACGCAAAAGAGGATATCTCCTCCAGCACACAAGACTCCGCTGTGTTTTCGTTCCAAAAAGAACCCTGTGAGCGACTCGACAATATCCGGAGAACATTTCAAGAACAAGACAAGCAAACTAAGAGGCGCCCTGCTCCAGACGCCGGAACAAAACTCGACCCAAAACGACCACGACCATTTAGTGAAACTACAACACCAGCATCGTCAACAGAGGCTCACGAATCTTCAAAGAGCAACACAATGGATCATAATGAGCCAGATTTGGAGAGCATCATGATCAAATTGATAGGCCCCCAGTCGATTACAACAGCCGAGTTTGACCTGATCGCCCTACACCCTGAGTGGTTCACCACACTTGGCGAACGCGTGAGACTAGCTTTGTCTGAGTCCCGCGCTCTTCGAATTCTCGAGGAAGTCTCGATCGACTATGAAGTTTACCCCGGTCAATATCCACAGGTAGATCACTATCTCACACGACATGGACAGTTGCAGCGAATGATAGACGCTTCTAGGATGATGCAACGTCTTTGGGCTCGGCAGAAAGCAGATGATGAGAGGCTGGACTGGTAACCCCTACTGTTGAAGACAGCCCCCATACATGGACTGAAGACCTGGCTACCTTTGCAAGAGGCTGTCTCGAAGCACTCAGAGGCGCAACTGTTGACGTCGATGATGATATGGACGGATCACGTTCCCGAACTGAGCATGAAGAGGATGCTTGTATGAGTCCTGATTTTCCGGAGATCATAACCTTGTCAACTGAGTTCGCGGGACATATGCGAGATCAGATTCGTAATCTCCCTTGCCGGGCAGTGGAATGGGATGGTCTACTGAAAATATTGAAAGAGGGGCCACCTGTCAAGGAGGATGTTTTACTTGCCATCAGAGCCATAATGTGTGGTTTGGTGAAAGAGCTTCTTCGTGCCAGGTCAGTGTTGGAAAATCGCATGCGTGGGGTTACTTCCGAGAAACAAGCAATTGTGATGCTTCAAGCGCCTACTCATCTGGCCAGGATGGTTGGTGTTCTGAATATCGAGAAAGATGGGGAGATCGATTCATATGCAGAATGGAAAAGTCTGGAGAAATGTTTCCCTGCCAGGTATAAAGGCTTTTGGAACGATATCGACTGCATGTGGCCGATCCTCGCTGATATCCGAGCTTGGAGCGTTGTCAGTCGAAATCTCCACAGGATATACCAGTCAGAGGTATGCACAAATCAAATGGAACTCCTTCTCAAGTTCTCAGTTGATTTGCATACCACCCGATTTGATCGTCATTCAAAGGGTCGTCCCCACGTCTGAGTCTGGCTGAAAGCCGGCCCATTAGAATCGAATTTTCGACAACAGTCCGACGTTAAGAACATGTACTTCCGAGTCTCAGTCAACTCAAGGGTGCAGGCCATTGACATTTTCTTCATGTCATACAGTTGAGTTGTTCTGAAGGCCTCAAATCTTGGGCTTAACGTATGCCATCACAACCTACCAACGACTTTGTCAATATGGAACAAGCACAAGAGTATTCGGTGATGAGGAGATAGAGCCTGGTGGAGTTAATACGAGTGTTATAGCATACTTTAATCTAAAACAAAGTACATGTTACGTGTAATCTGCTATTATTGGTCTCGAGTAATTCCACAACGAGGAGGGGACAAACCTTAGTAGAGTTAAGGATGACTTATGAGAGGAGTAAAGAGCCTACTTCCATACATTAGGATACCGAGCCAAACCTATTGCCATGTAACTTAAGATGCAGCAAAGGCATATATTATATCAAAAAGTAGAAGGAACTCTGTGTTAAACAGCTTGAATGAGTGAGAAGACGGACGATTGATGTATAAAAGAGAGACAACTGATCCTGGTTCCGTCCAATGCAGCACTATCAAGCGTCTCCGTGAAAAGTAAAGAACAAGGAGTAAAGGAAAGGGGTGTAGCTGGCGCTAAGAACCTCCAACACATAAAGCCCTGGCAGAAACAAAAACGGGTGATGTAAAGACGAGAGCGCAGCCGCATGAAACTTCAGACACTGGAAGAGTAGAAGCATAGATAAAGAAATGGAAATGGAAAAAGAAGATTAACACAAGAGCATTACTGAAGCAGGCCGATGATGGCGTATCAGGCCGAATGTGAAACTTGGGACGGGTGTGTTCAGCTGGAGCCCTACTCGGGAGTGTTTTTTGGGTCTTTCTTGGGCTGCAGGGGAAGGGTGGTAGTCTGTAGAATAGGCATGCGATAAACTCCATTGGGCTTCCTCAGCCAATTCTTTTCTTTGAAGAAGTCGAGTTCCTTGGCAATATCAGTACAACGTAAAGATTGAAGCGGAGGGGGCGGAGGCACATACAGCAAGCCATTCAGGCTCAACAGCGGTGACATTTGACATATACTGGATCCCAGAGTAGGTTAAGTTTCCAAAGAGGATGCACTCATGATTAGCTCCAACCTGGTGACTATCTGGGTGGATGCCAGCCTGCCAGTTGGCACGAACGACGCGGTACTGGCCAATACCGGCTGGGTCACGAAAATCTGAGCGGTAGTAGAAGGTTCGGGTCAGAGCTTTTCGTATGTTGATCTCGTAATTTGGATCGATAAAGGGGGTTGTATTGGGCGCTCTCCAATCCGGAAACAACAAGTGGAATTGTTCCTTGAGTTGTTGTCGAACCCGTGCGACCTCGTCTAGAACGGAGTGGTTGAGGAACGCATCAAAACACCACTGTCTGATGTCCAAATCGATCCTTTCCTTCTTGGGAGCTCAGGGGATGTTTGTTGTTTGGCGTGACTGTAGGCATGGAAATGCGTGGAGTTGTGCGAGACGGTCTGATGTAAAGTCGGCAAATTGCTGTCGGGCAAGATCAGCATAATACCTGACTCCATGTGGTCGCAAGTAGATGTTGGATCCATCGAGAGCGGCGAGAGCCAGCATTTCAAGGCTACAACGAAGTTTGTGAGCCTCTACGATGGCGTTGAACCATACTGGATGGACGTGTAATTTGGAAGCCCGACGGCCACGTTCAGTAATTGCCCCTTTACTATCTATGTAGCCTCTAGGTTCCAAGTTAGCAGGCACACCGTGGGGAAAAGAAGCTATAGGGTCCTTACATATGCCCAAGGTCCTCCAGCCCGCGAAATAAGATCTCGGGGTGAGGTGGATCGACAAAGTCGAACTCAGCGACGTTGTCAAATCCCATGGCCTTGAGCTTTGAAATGAATTCAGAAATCCCATTCTCGTGGATTTTGGGTGTTGAGAATGCCTTCGTCTCCTCCTTGAAGGACTTGTAAGTGTACAGCCTATAGCAAAAGCCAGGCTTGTTTCGACCGGCGCAGTCAGCACGCAGACGGGCGGCAGCTTGTGATATTGGACCCGTGATTAGGGTGTCTAATCTCATACGCGGGTTGTACCCATTGTGCTTGGCTTTGCCAAGATCTGGCCGGTTAGATATATTCACTCGCAGCATCATAAGCGTGAAAACATACCTATGATATGGACAATGCCATCGACAATCATGCTGGCCTCAGCAATGTTGGTGGCACATACACACATTCGCTTTGTTCTCTTTTGGAGCACTCGACTCTTCTGGTTCTCTGGTAGTTCAGAGTACAGCGGCAAGACCTCCAATTTGCGAAGCAGGAGACAGGCTTCCTCACACTCGGCAGCGGATGAGGGAAAAAATGAGGATATCTCCATCCTCCTCCTTTTCGTGGATATATTTGGCTAGATTCAAGGCCGCGCTGAAGACTTCTAGAATAGGTTCCTTGATGTATGTGATCTGGACGGGATGGTTCTGGCCAACGAGCTTAAAGTGAGTGGCCTTTTTGTCGCCGAATTAGTCGAGGAACCTTTGAGCGTCTGACGTAGCCAACATGACCACTACTTTGAGGTCGGTACGCTGGGATATTGCCACTTTTAGTAGGCCAAGCAGCATGTCAGTTGCCAATGCACGCTCGTGAGCTTCGTCTATGATGATGCAGGCCTGTTACGATTAGTGACACTTATTCTCAGCGCAAGGAACCATAGGCAAGAAATTACAAAGTCGTTGAAGTTTGGTTGTTTCCCAGCCACCTCCAGCAGTGTTCTGTCCGTCATGTAAAGCAGCTCAATCTGATCATGCCGAAGTTTGTCAAACCGCATAGCGAATCCAACCTCTACTCCGACGTGTACGTCCATCTCGGCGGCAGTACGTTCAGCCGCTGAAGCGACCTCGATCCTACGAGTATGAGTACAAGCAATTTTTCCATTTCCTTCCCATTCATCGAAGAAAATAAACTGTGGTATTTGGATGGCCCTTTCAGAGCCAGGTTCGCTGGACAAAACAATGACCTGTTGCAATGTTAGATGCTCCCCATGAATTAGTTGTTCGAAAAGCCTACTTGGTGTTGGTGATAGGCGTCCAGGAACTCTTGTCTTTTAGCAGAGACAGGAAGCGCTCGTCGCTGCTTCAGGAGGTCAAAATACTTTGTCGAGTGTGTCTCTCCAGGGCGGAAAGGATGGTCCTTGCCATCCTCGATCGCGATAGCCTGGGCAGCTGTGGTTTTGTTTCTCTGTAGTTTATCCATCGTTGAAAAGGGGCTCGGGTGGAACCTAAGGGATGATTATACTTGATGAATGGGAGCGACGTGGCTGTGTGTTGGTATGTGTTATAGTGTATGTTATTCGGTGATAATGCTGTTGATGTTGATTTCAATTCGCGGCCAACATTATCACTTACGGGCTCTTATAACTTCCTGATGGTCCTTGAAGGTACAGATTCCGTTGACTGGCAACTGTTGGGCAGTGTCAGGGAACCAGGGGCTGCCAGTGCCGCCATGGATCCATGCCCAAGTGCCGATATAACAACAAGAGGGAGAAAGTATACCTACTTACCTACCTAGGTATTGATCTTTTCTCTCCCTCTTTATTCACCGGCACATTCATCATAAACCCATTTCCGTTTTCATTTCATTACATTATTGCGTACTGCTACATCATCGCTATCACCATCCTGTCATTCGGTGAGTATATCACATTTCTCCCGCCCCCTTTTTAAGTTTCTGACGAGGCTCTTAGACATGACCATACACAGGCCTCTGAGGGAGATCCGTCAACAGTCAATCGCCGATGGCGTGGTTACCTTAACATTGGTTCACTCAACTATGAGACCCCAAAAACCGAGGTTCACAAATTGCTGCAAGATCACGACTTCAGCGTCGAGATTTATTGGCCGAACTTTGAGCCGGTTTTGGGCGAATCAGACCTGGGAACCGCCATCATGGGCTGGTGCTGGGTCCAGTTTCAACGGAGAGAAGATGCCCAACGTGCAAAAGACGTACTGAATGGAACCATCTTGTATGGAAGACGCATCAAGACGGGGTCCGTCACCCACCAAGTAAGTGTTTCTCTAGTGCAACCTTTTATACTTTTTCTTTCTTCTCTTTTTTACATACTGTTGGTATCTGTGTCTCTGATCGTAAGACAACATATACAGTTGATGGACAGACGGAACAGGATCGGGCCTGACATAGATATCGCGACAGACCTGTATCATCTTTCTATATGACAGTACATAGTCAACAGCGCTATTCGGACGCAAAACTCTCTAAATACCTGATTCCTCATTTGGAGTGGATGAGGTGCTGGAATGTCTATATGACTTTGTTATACAGCCTAGCATAAGGTTTCCAAATCCTGAGACTTATTTATTCTCACTTTCATTCATAGCGATCATAAGTGATACCTGAATGTTGTAAAAATATGCAACAATAGTCTGCCACTCATTAGTACAACAGTTCAAGAGAAGGTCCTAAGCCTCGAGCCAAACACAGCGAGCTTCAAAAGATGGAGAGTGCCCCTTGAATCACACCGGAAGGCCCCCCTTGTGGGTGTTTTATCCGCAATTCACATCTAAAGAGGTCGTAGGATCTATATTGAATACTCATCAAGTGGCCTACAAGTTCCCTTAATTGAGTCATAAACTAACTTCTCCTGACTCTGTCACAAACAAATTGTATTCAAGAGGATGCCATGAGTCTTGTGGCCGTTACGCTACATAAGGTAATAAAACCATATATCAAGCACAGCTTTGGTAATTTGTTCAATATCAGAACAACTCAGTAAGTCACCAGTGACAAAGGAACTCTATCTGCTCGTTCTTTGTGGTGTTCTTGAGTTGTCTTTGTTTCACAGTTGGTTTTAAGTGGCCATGTTCACGTTTGACTTTTCTCAGCACTCGAGGTTAAATCCAATAAATAGGTGGTATCCAGAAAGGTCGTGAACTCTTCAAAGCTATATTTCGATAAAATTTCTCGACATGACTTCTAAAGGGTATAGACTTTTAAGAATGGACCATATAATCTGCAAGTTCTCTTCCTTTTTATCGAAGATCTTCTCAAGGCCCAATGTCTTTAATATCCCGACTCACACAGCAGTCTCAGCCAATTCTCAATATGGAGACCCATAACATACAGTCGAAGACTATGGAGAATAATCAAAAACCACTATTGACCGCCGACATGGCAGTTGGTACTGTTACTGTTGAGGCTCCCTTCGATGAGCTCAAGAAAGGCAGGGTGTTGATCCTCAATGGATTTCCAGGCACGGGAAAAACAAGTATTGTGAATAACCTCAAAGAACGGCTCTTCGGCCAGAAGATCCAGATAGTCGACAGCCCAATAATGGCCGGACAATTTTGCGCTCATCCATATAAGCGAGGGTGTCGATCTGCCTACCTTCATGAGATCCGAAGATTGGCAGACCAGGGCTACACTATCCTGGTGACAGCTTCTCTGGCGAACAACATATCGAGCCAACAAGTCATCGAAGACATTATTGGAATCGTCTCCGGGAAAGACATCTCCCTGTTCTGGATCAACATCAGCCGCCAAGAGGTTGTACAAGATCAACAAATATCGAACTCGGCCCGGTTAGCGAACGACGAGTTGAAGACAGAAAAGCCTGATGTCTTGCCTGCTACCGCCGAGCAAGGTCAACTTGTTCTTCCCTCAAGCCTAGGGCATAAGCTGGATGGGATTAGCATGATCACTCGAGTGATGAATATGGGGAATGGCATCGAGGAGGCAGTCAGGAAGGTATCGGAGGTGATGGCCCGAGAGGAATGAGACAACATTGGGTTTTTGTTCTACTTTTGTTCTTTTCGTGGGAGTCTTGGAGTCTGGGCATTTCATGATACCCAGTTCAGTTCTTTAGCGTACCGTTGAGACCACATACAAGCACATTTGCTAGATTTCGGAGCGCACACAAGACAGTACAAATGAACAATAGTGCAGACTGGAAATGCAGAATAATATTAAAATCATGTTCAGTATGCAGTTGCGTGCGTACACAATTATTGAATCAAAGTATCACGCAAACGTGCAACACCATACCCTGGATCGTGATACCATCAAACAAGCATTCCTAGGCCAATACAAGTAAGACAAAACAAGGGAATTAAAAATGTCATCGTCGGAAACAACGGAGCTCAGCTGGGCCCAATAGAGCCGTCTACCCATGATTATAAGACATGCTATGTCGTCGGCGAGCATTGCACTATGAATGCTAGGCACAGGGAAGCTGCATAAGAGATTACTTGGCCCAGTTCGTTTGTACAAGCATAATTCTAGGCATAGCTCTATTTTCAGGATTAGAAACACCCCGAGTCTTGCCTGACTCGATCGACTCGATCAACGGAGAAGTTCTTTGGAATGTGATGGTATGTCTGACAAGTGACAGCCATGTTCCCAGAGGCCAAGACAGCATTATTCATGAACGGCGAAATAGTAAGCCGTAGCAGTTGGAAAAATCTGAAATGTCGAATTTTTTAGCATTACCGAGAGGAGGATCGACAAAGCAGTACGCTTATAGCGAAACGAGACCGACGTCCAAGCGAGCATGTTCCTCGGGGTTCACGGAGAGACTATTGACTATCTCGGCGTCTGTATAGTTTGACAGGCCGGGAGCACAGCAAAGCACAGGATGCACGTGGGTAAGTGCACAACGGAAAGAAATATCATCATCAGCAGAGGGAAAAAGCAAAAGCAAAAGCCAAAGCAAGCCCTGGCTAATAAGGACATGGGCCTTTTATTAGACGCGGATCAGGAGGACGGGATAAGGAGCATGGACCGGGTGAGAAGAGAATTAGGTAAGGACCTCGCCTAACAATTAATTGCCTTGGCTTGCTTTTGCTTTTGCTTTGCTTTGGGTTGAATGAGAGGCTTTTGGTCTATACGAGATGAGCGATGACATGTCTCAATTGACAAGTCGAGTGAAGTATCTGATTCTTGGCTTGAGGCGCATGGTGAAACGGGGATATCGTAAGCAGGAGGAGAGGCAGCAAAGAGGGACATAATTATAGTGAGCGAATAGACGTAGAGAGATGCTAACAAATTCGAGATAACAAAGCTATTGTTTAGGTCAAGCCTTGAAGGCCATTGGTGCTGTGCCTAGATGGACGCCATCTAGGACTTGAAACGCGCGGCGGCCGTATAGCGTCATGAGCATGGGACACAACTCCAGGGGGAGTGGATAAAAGCCCGGTAGTTTGGTAGAATTTGTGTTATTTACCTCCACAGGCGACATTGGCCTAGATTTGGCTCGCAGGCAGTTAGTGCTTGGTGAACCTGAACTTGATCGAGGCTGGCAAGAAATGGAGATATCCATCACGGCATTTCCTTTGGCCGGTTGATGATGACTGACAAGACAAACAGTACTCCGTAGATAGACACCTGATGCAACATATGCATGCACTCCATAGTATGTATAATTCAGCTATTATTATTCAGTTTCCTCAGCTGGGTTTCTGCAGCAGGGATCAAGTACGAGGCATAAATGCCCAGGATATCGCTTTGTTTAGACCTTCAACGTTTCTTGCCACGAACTGGTGGCGGGATTCATATAAACCGGTTATCTATTATATGCGGCTTCAAGTAACGGTAAGGTTATTTGCCTCACAAACCAAGGGCCACTGACATGTTGAAGAAAAGCCTCGTGGATATTGATCTACTGTTGATCGCTCGGAGGTTCCATTGACGGGAAGTCAAACCAATGTTACTACTACCCCAATACCCCAAGTGCCCGGATGATAATTATACGTACAGTATATTTGAAACACATCTGCAGCATTCAGTGGCTTTGCGGCAATATATGGACGGCCTGTTGAGATGTTAGAGTTTGAAAGCAGATTACAACGGCCGCTCGAATTGAGCTTTGGTATTTTCTCCAGCAATACCGATCCTCTCTGCACACAGACAGACGAATCTAAAGTGGTGGAGACGTTGCAGCGATGGATTCTAGAGTGCATGCATGCATCATCAGGTAAACCGTATACATACAGAAGCGAGGAGCAGGGGATGGTGCAAATGCAAACACCTATCGGTAGAGGAACTAGGTATTTACGGTACTGTAACTTGGCGTGACCATAGCTGAAAATATCACCACCGCCTACAAGTTATTGTTTCTTAACGACTTGGACTATTGACTACTGACCTCAACTAACCTGAAGAGCTTGCCAGAGAACGCATTAGCCTTCCTGTTTCGTTTCTCCGCCCAGGGACCCCTGTCGATCGTTTCCGCGCCTGGTCACATCGCCCGTTGAGCCTATCATCGTCTTGGACAGAGAAGGTCGAGCTTCGGACCATACTTCAGACATTGCTATCATCATAGAATGTTTGGAGAGAAACAATGCCAACTTGATTGAGCACAGCAAGCAATTAGCTAGCCCACAGCCTAATGCACTTGTACTAGGCAAGGTATTTTAGAGCGATATGCTTGTGTCTTGTAATACAAGACATTCCGGAGTTGTCGTTTCTTGTTCATTTCCATAATTAGTGCAATTGATCTCAATTCAGGTTGTCACTGTACTTCAGACACGCGCCGTCTTCGACCTCCTTCATCTGGTTTGGCTCTGGTTGATAGATATTGGATCACTTGGCCGTTAGGTTTCGAGAAGGCGTTTTGCTTTTTTGTCCCTTCATGTTGCATCACACCCGCAGACAGACACACAGGGAAGAAAAGACACAGTCGTATTGTTCATTACCATCAGAAGATTCTGAACGTCAACATCAACCACAGATAATTTCCCACGTTGGGGACCAGAGCTCACTTTTCGCGATTGCGATTGGCTGTGTTATCTCTCAAGCCGGGGTTGATAGAGTGGGGGTGACGATCCCTGGCCTTAAGGTCACGCTATGGAAGAATCAGAGACTCAGATCGACTCGAAGAAACGGCAGGAATGGGTTTATTATCCTAGGGCGATGAAGATGTTTAGCCTGTAGGAATGGAGTCTCTTCAGAAACAATGACATTTGCCTGCTTCTGTGGTAGTCACCGGAGAAACAGCTGCGCAAATGACTGTAGCCCGGGCAATCAGCACCTGCTGTCGGGATATGGAGCCGAACCAGGTGATAGAAGTATGAAGAAATGCCATGCCAATTCTTCGGTGACATTGTCAAAATGGCAGAACGGCACTGGCCCCTGGGACAATGGAAACTACAACGTCAGTTCAACAACAAACGGTGCAATGGTATTGTTTGTGCGTGTGTGTACTCCGTATTGGAGACCGGTACCCAAGTGCTCCGGCTCTAGTCAGGCCAACAAGTATCCGTTACTTGACATGGCAATGCTTGTCTCTCGTGGTTTGAGTTTCCCCGGCCCTCAAATCAACTCTAGGTCCGAAAAGGAGTGCCCCTCGAACTCTAGATCTCGCCACTTGCACGTTGGCGTTGGAGGCTAGGCTAATAAGCCAACAAAGACGTTGGTTATGACATGTCATGGAACTTCTTCTCCCTGATGACGAGAACAAAGCAAAGAAATCTGCATGACTTGGTGACTCTAACCAAATGAATATCACAACGTCCGAACTATATGAGGTCCGTCCACGGGTCATAACGTCGCGTCGACCTGGACCGCTGAGCGCCATAATAAAAATACCGCCGTCGTGTCCGCCATGTACCCGGAACCTAGGGATCCATGACCCCTGCAGAAGGCGTGCAGTGTGCCCCTGACGGCCCCAGCATCCCGGCCCCTCAATGGGTGGAGGGGATTGGACCTCTGTAGCTCCTCATCTAGCCCCTAATGTAGGTACGGTACGTAAGGTACCGGTACATGCATCGTCTGTTCTGTTTGAGAGACGGACGGCATCCCCTTGCCTTGACTTTGCAGCGCAGGTGCTTCAGTGTAAGATGTTTATTGACTGTAGGGAGGGATTTAGAGCATAGGGGTTTCATTTTCGTTGAGTTGCTTGTCTGTGAGACTGTGACAAAGAGTCAACACCAGCATATTTCACCTACATTCAGTCACTCACTTACATGCGAAAAGATTGGTTACACATAATCACATTATCTGTTCTGCATGACTGCGCCGACAAAATACGACTCAATTGTTTTCCAGTTCCTACCCTCCTTGTTTACTGATAAATGCCCGGCTCACCAAACTAGGAGAAACCAGTCACGGTACCTATCCCAACCTAGAAAGTGACTGGCAGGGGACCAAAGCCCCCTTGTGCGCCATCTGTCTCACAATTTCGCCCGCTGAAGCCCTGTTCGTTGAGTGCTTCTGGTTCATTTCTGCCGTCGTTGTTCCTCCACTTTCGCTCCATTCAACGGACGGGAGCTCCCATTCTCAACTGAAAACGGTACGTATAGGTACTGGACCTCATTCCTTCAGAAGCTGTCTCGCTTCTCTTGGCTCTCTAGCTCTAGGTACCTTAGCTTTGGGTAGACGTAGAGGTAGGCCTACCTTAGTTCTCCACTCACCCCCCGACTTACACCCATTCATGGCTTCTCTCGCCTCTTCTCCCTTTACTTTTCCTTCATCTCCCCCCTCGTTTCTCGAGTTTCAATCTTCTCTCTCTTTTCTTCCTTGCTTTTCTATTCAAAGCCCGGTTGACTCGAGCATTGAATGAAGTCTTGAGCGCGGTGCGGAGCCTCAAGGAATTCGGGCACTCCAAGACAAGTTCGGGGGCTGACCAAACCTGCTAGTCAGCATAACTCAGGAATAAAGACAGCATAATTTGAGAGCATAATAACGACTATTCTCAAAAGTCAACGCGGACGACAACTATTATCGATACCCGAATTTACGAAGGAAACGAGAGGCCCTTTCAGGCTCAACACTATCCATCAACAATGCCTCCCTCCTTGAACACCCATCCCTCCTTTACCCGTCCTCGGACTAGCGACCGCGATGGCAGGCCCAGCACCCGCGACCAGGGCGCTGATCAGAACCTCCTGATCCCCAGCCGAACTTCTTCGCTTCACTCGCGCATCACCCAGCCCATCCCTTCAACCCTCAACATGAAGCCTCAGCAGCGAACCCCGAAGACTTTGACACATGCCTACATGGTTTGTGGTGTTGGCCGTGAGCCTTCTCAATGGGTCAAGGCTCCTGCGCCGGCCCAAGGCAAGATTGGCCACATGAAGGGCGCTGTTGGGCAGTTCTGGCTCCCTGAGATTCTGGGCAGCAGCCCACGTCTCGAGCAGGATAATGAGATTGCGCGGGCTCTTCACTCTGCTATGAGGGTGCGTACACCCAACATGTTAACCATTTAAAATCCATATAGCTGACCAGTGGCAACCATTGTATAGGCATGCTTCCCTCACGATGTCGAGATCTGCACAGGCCGAAGCCAACCTCACTGTGTTCACCATGCTTTCGTTCTCCAGCAGGATTCTTCTCACACTCTTTACGGTATTTGCCTGCGCGTTTGGTCGCGAGCCGACGAGAAGAGGGCCGAGACAATTCGCGACCTTCGCAAGAGAACCGAGAGCGACTACTACGACAACCCTGATGAGACCTACTGGATCCCTTACTGCTTGTCGTTCCTTTCACGATACCCTCTGTACAATCTTCTTGGAGATTATCTCAGAGGTATGTGGATTCACTGGAACAAGGCTACCAACCTGTTCCACGCTGAGGAAGTTTCCCGTATCCTGAGCTTCCCTGCTCCTCGCCTCAACGATCTTGTTCGCATCGACATGAAGGACTACGCTCTCTGCTACCAGTTCCCATCCTCGCCCACAGGATTCCAGAACTTCGCTATGTGGCCTCTTTTCAACTGTCTGTCGATTCCCAACATTGTCGGTGTTATCGAAGCCGCCATCTCTCCTACACGCCGAATCATCTTCGTCAGCCACTACCCTGCTATGCTCACCATGGCTGCTGAGACCGTGCGATACTGCGTTCGAGTTTATGAGTGGAGTGGACTCTACGTCCCAGTCGTGCACGCTCGTCACGCTAAGGAACTGGTCCAGGAGCCCGGCCCTTACATTTTGGGTATCACTGTTGAGTGTCGCTCGCTCTTCACTGCCCCTACCGATGCTCTGGTTGTTGACCTTGATCGCAACTTTGTTCTTACCTCCAGCCCTCCTACTGCTCTCACCCCCGGCCAGCGCAACAAGTTTGTTACACGACTCACACAAGCTCTCAATGGTGATGTCACTCCTTCTGGAGTTCCTCAGCATCTTCGATCTGCTTATGGTGGCGGCAAGCTCGTTCCTGCGGGTCAGATCATCGTTATGCGCGGTGAGGTTGAGTCTATCCAGGATCCTGAGTGGTGGAACCAGGATGCCGTCATGGCTGTTATGGACCACGTCTGTGAGAAACTTGGACGGAATACCGGTATCAAGGCCGTCTTTGGTGGCTCTGTGAAGAAGCCTCTCATGACCAAGGTTTCCATGCGCCATCTTAATGAGATCGTTCGTGAGAGGAACCAGTACTCTCGTGATGCTCTTGAGGCTTGGCAAGATTTCATCAACCTCAAGGGCCGCATGGACACTGAGCTCAACAAGGTTACCAAGCGCAACAACTACCTGGTTGAGGAGCTTGAGAGCTGGAAGCAGCAGTTTCTCAAGTTCCAGGCCTTCGCTGAGACCCTCACCAAGGAGACCCAGGATCTCAAGGTCAAGATCGACACACACAAGAGAGAGAACCGTCGCCTTGCTGGTCTCATTGATCAACAGAAGGATGACAACGCTCGCCTCTCTGTGCGCCTCACCGGAACCGAGAAGCAGCGTGATGACGCTCTCGAGGCTCTTGTCCTCCAGCAGGAGATTGCTGAGGAGCTTGAGCGTGAGCGCAAGAGGAACAAGAAGGAGCTTTCTCAGCTTCAGCACACCAACATGACCATCATGCGACAGCGTGACGAGGCTCGAAGAGTTGTCCTTCATCTGCGCAGTCTCATCGGTGGTCAGAGCCACCACATGGAGCATCTCATCCAGTCTCTCACCAAGCCTGATGACCTTGCCCATGAGATCGAGGAGGGTTACGATGAAGCGGAGGAGGATGTGCAACAGGCTGGTGAACCTGGCCGTCTTACCCCCAGCCCCAATCCCCGAAACAAGCGATACTCTTCGTCCAGCTTCACCGACGTTGCCGATCGTCACCTTAAGGATAAGACTGACGCTATTGCTCACATTGTCCGAAACATTGCTGAGCAATGTCAAGCTGCTGTTGAGGGTCTCCAGCTGGCACATGATGCCGAACTAGGGAGTTCTAGTAGAAGGAATTCTAGCCTCTCTACCACCCAGAGCGATGACGGCCACTCCGCCGCCACGTCCGAAACAGGAGACGACTCCCTCCTGGCGCCGCGGTCCGGGAGGGCGTCCAGTATCCCTCCCACCCCGGATCTCATTCCCAACAGGAGCAGCACAGCAATGTCCTTTGCCTCTACGGCTACGACTCCGGAGCGAGCGTCCCAACAGTATAGCCTTAGAGACGAGATCCCCACCAAGATTGTCGAGGATGACGAAGAGGACTTCGAGGAGAATCGAAGCGACAACGGAGGGGTCACACATGAGACAAGCGTCGTTTCTAAGCATCAGCTCCAGCACCAACAGTCCCTGATGCACAGGCCATCAGGCGCCAGGATCAGCGCTCTTGGTGGCACCCGCTGAGTGTTTTGGATAAACAGCTTAACTAACGTCTGAGCATGAGCCTTGCTTTTTTTGTCAACTTCTCACTTCTTGCTTATTTCGATTTAATTGTCTTGTGTTTGGCGGCTGGCTTGGATCAAAACCTGCGGGTTCGGCGTTTGATGTCCCTTAAATCTTTTTTGTCATTACCATTTTTCTGCCTCATCTGATGAGCAGCTTAGCTCATATACCTATGTTAAGCCTGACGGCCATCTTCTCATTATGTTAGAGTATTCTTCTACGCAGCGGTGTTTGTATAGTCTTCCTCCTTTACCTAGTTGAAGGGGGGTGCAAGAATGAAACACATTCGAATGTTATCCTAGCCTCTAATCATGTGCGAAAGTAATCAACTTGCTGTTGTATACGTCATTGTAACAGCACGTCCCATAGACTTGCAAGCTGTTATAGTCTTTAGACTGACATTGATTGAATGAGACCTGATCAGTGAGTGGAGTGATCTGAGCTACTGATAAGATATGCAAAAAGACCCATAAAAAGGTTTCCTTTAGCGACGTCCGTCTGGCCATTGAAAGTGTTGGCGCATTCTTCTCTTTCTTCAACTCCTTCACCCAGAGTTCTCAATTGTCGCAATTTATAATGGCTGATCCTTTGTTAACATCTCTTTGCGGAATATGCCACATATCGACCCCGAAATACAAATGCCCAAGATGCGGTGCTCGAACCTGTTCCCTCGCGTGTATCAAGAAGCACAAAGCGTGGTCTGAATGTTCCGGCGAACGCGACGCAACAGCCTACATGGCTCCATCGAAACTTCGTACTCCCGCCGGTGTCGATCATGATTACAATTTCCTTCATGGAATTGAGCGCTCTGTCGAGCGCGCCGAGAAGCTTCTCGTTGAAGAGCGTGGTATCGTGCAAGAGGAGGAATTGCGACCGATGACAATCCAAGAAGTCAAATGGAAGCCTGGAAAAGATGGGCGCAAGCGCAAGGTTCTCGTCACAAGAGTCTTACGCGAAGCTAAAGGCAGAACCTTTGAACGATTTTTAGCTGCACGATTGAGGAAGCTGAACATCACCATCGTGTGCGCGCCGCTGGGTATGGCGAGGCAGAAGGAGAACCATACTACACTAAATCGGCGAACCAACAGAATCAATTGGCAAGTTGAGTGGATTTTGTTGGAGTATCTTCCCGATGCAGAGCTAAAGAAGGTCCGGGTGTTGTCGAAGGTTATGGATGATGTGCCAATATACGAAGCATACCATACTTCTCTAGATGAACAACAGAAGGCGAAAGGGCGACAGGCCAAGAAGACCCCACGAGCAGGTACGGACGGACAAGTGCAGGACTTGGTGAACTCCACGTGGTCCTCTGGGTCATTTGCGCTCCAAGATCCCTTTACAGGTACTTGGACGAATCATAACGACACAGAGCCAGGCTTGTGGCCATCTGAGAAGACAGAAGCTCAGAAGAAGCAGTTCCAATTCTTTCTCGCAAAGTTCCGGACCCCTTCGGATAAGCCTTCTGTTGTCACTAGACTCGACCCCAAGGACTGCCTGCGAGAGGCACTGAGAAATACGTGTGTGCTGGAATTTCCCACAATATGGGTTCTTGACCATGATCAGAGCCTTCCTGAGACCTTCACACTTGGACCCAAGGATAAGGCCCCTCAGGAAAGTAAAAAGAGGAAAAACCCCCCTGGAAAGAAAGGCCCGTCCAAACCGAACAAAAGAAGAAATAAGGGTCAGGATGTCGAAGAGGGTGAGGTCAGGAGTGACGAGGAGGGCAATGAGTCAGACGATGGGATCAACACTGAATTCAAGGGAGTGAGTCTTGAGGAAGGTGATGTCATTGCCGAACAGAGCCTTGGAGAAGAGGATGATGACGATGATGAGACGAGTAGCTCTGGAAGTGATAGTGACTAAGATTGAACTGTAGAAATTCGTCGAGACATAACTATAATGATACCCCAAAATGAACAAATTATCTTGTATAAACTTCTACACACTATCTCTCTATTTGAAAATTCCTTAATTACTTTGCTGCTTTCTATCATGATACTGTCGTTGGTGTTGAACTCTCATTGGGGAGAGTGGCTGTGCTTCGCTGTCAGCCACATGATGGGACGACCTACAGTAAGGGACAGTGAATACCAGTAGCTCCCCGCGACGTTGACTTTGACATGCCCAACTCGACACACTCGCTTCAACCTTCACCTGCGCCCAACGAATTCGATATCTAGACACCAGCACCAAAGTTCTAGCACTACAAAAGACACGATACCCCCGCATCATGGTTTGATTGGGCGCGAAACCCCTCGACGCCGACGCCGACGCCGCTACAATGGACGATACACCTGCTCCCAAGCTCTCAGAGCTGCTACGGCATCCCGACGATCTAGACAAGATACCTGCGCTCAAGTTGGAATTCTCACGTAAAAAGGGCGCCGTAGATGGCCAGCTCCGAAGCGGCCTGCGCGAGCAGCTTGAGACGACACAATCGGGTATGACAGGGCTGAGCGACGGCCAGAAGACGGTTCAGATGATCAAAGAGGAGATGATCAAGATCGACAAGCTGTGCTCGGAGTCACAGAATATGATAAAGGATTTTGCGAGCATCAACCTCGTGTCACAAGCACACCGCAACTTTGGCGCCGTCGAGACCATGCGCCGCAACCTCGAGACCTTTAACGACCGCATATCGCGTGTCGAGTCGATGCTTCGGGAAGATGACGAGGACAGCGACAACATGCCCAATCTGCTGCCGTGCCACTACGAACTTACCCAATTGAGAAATATCCGCGACGATGCTATGGAACAAATACAACGCGCAGAGGACGAGAGTCTTGAGGCGACACTGGTGGACTACTTTTCGAGGCTAGACGACACGATTGATTGGTTCGATGAACATGTTGGCATCATTGCTCTGAATCTCATTAACCTCGTTGTCCAGGATAACAACGGGCTTGTTGTAAGATTCGCAGTGGTGATGGAGGCCGAGGAGTCCAGTGACCAGCGTGTACTAGCACTGCAGGAAGCTCTCAAAGATCACAAAGAAATGGCAACCCGCTTTCAGAGTATCACAGACGGCGCTAAGAAGGTTCGTGGCTATAAGGAGAAGTTCATACAGGCTATCCGGCTTAGCGCAGAGCAACAATTCGAAGGAGCAAAAGAAGAGTTCCTCGAAGATCCGAGCAAGTTGGACAAGATCATGAAGTGGTATTTCAACGATCTAAACGTCGTCAAGGTTGGAATGTCGCACCTTATGCCAAAGAAGTGGAATATAGTAAAGACGTACGCTGGCGTATATCACCAGCTGATGCATGATTTCCTGGTCGGTATGGTAGACGGCAACGAGGCTTCGTCAGCACATACCTTGGAAATCGTGGGCTTCCCGGAGAAGTACTACAGAAAGATGGCAAAGATCGGTCTAAAGCAAGAAGAGCTTATACCCCATGTTATCGACAACCGTGAGGCGGAGCTTGTTCGCGACTTTCGTGAGCTCATCATTAAATTTCTCGATGAGTGGATTGACCGAATATTTGCACAAGAGAAGCGCGATCTTGCAGAGCGCAACGTCGAGGGCTCGAACTTGGATCAGGATGAGTATGGCTATTTCAGAACCAAGAACTTTGTCGCCCTGTGGCGAATGCTGCGCGAGCAAGTGGACACGGCTGCCAACTCCCAGCGCGCAGATGTGGTCGAGGGTGTGATCGACGCTATGTTTGCCCGTCTACGCACTCGTCAGCAGTCGTGGCAGGCTATGCTTGAAGATGAGGCTATCCCCTACGAGGAGGGTAAGATCCCCGAACTCGAGGGTTTCCAGGCTCTCCAGGATTGGCTCGTGGCTACAGCAAACGACCAGATCGCCTGCATCGACGACAACGAGGACGAGAACCGTCTTGCATACCTCTCAAGCTTCCGTCGTCTTGTCGAGCAGCATGTCACACCCGCGTACCTTGAACGTATTGAGAGTGAAGTTAATACGCTGCGTGACGGTTACGTCGACTTCAGCACATGGTGTATCAACCGCTTCGCTCAACTTATCTTCTCTGTTGATTTTGGTACCGTCATGCCTGACTTCTTTACGCCTCGATGGTACACAACTACTGCCATGAAGCAGATGGTGGTGACATTCGAGGAGTACGTCAACGACTACCGCCATGTGCTGCACCATTCACTGGTCGATATTTTCGTTGAGATCTTTGCTGAGGAGCTCCTTGTTCGCTACTTATCTGCTGTGCGCAACAAGGGCGCCAAGTTCCGTCGTACCGACCCTTTTCAGGACAAGCTGTTCAACGATATCTCCACAGCTTTCGAGTGCTTCAGCACACTCCCTTCCCCTGACATTGGTGCCTCTATCAAGGAGACCTGGCGTGTCACAGAACACTTCTTGCGTCTTTTGACAGCTGACCGGGATGCCATCGTGGACGCTTACGTGACGTTCAAGATGGCTTATTGGGACCTAAATTTGCAGTGGGTTGAGGCTGTACTGAAGTCAAGAGATGACTTTGAGAGGTCTTGGATCGGCGCGGTCAAGAAGGAGGCTGCTAATATCGATAGTGGGCGTGGACCAGAGACTATCATGAGCAGGGTAAAGTAACCGGGGACGAGTCGTGATCCGCGTTTAAATGGAAAAAGGTGGATGGTGATTGCAATTGTGTATGATGGGCATCGTTTCATGCCCTGTTAGCGACAATGATTTTTACGCTTGTTTGAATAGCTCATTATTGTAACTAGTTGGTGTCTGCTCTATCTGTATGATTATATCGGCGCGACACAAAACTGTATCTCTACAGCTGCAATCTCAAAGCATGCAACATGAAAGACGAAATCAATACAGGCTTAAGCAAACAAGCAGTCTTCATGATACTACAATGTGGACAGATGATAGATGATAGGAGAACAAGCCCATGTCCAATGGGACCAGACGCAAAAGGAAAATCTCGCTGCCAAGAAAAGTATTCAACAAAGGAGTCATGAAGATGCAGACAAAAACAATAGCAAGGAAACAAGTATGCAGTATGCATTAAGCTCTTCTTTCAGAAGATAATATCCGAGACAGCTCTGTTGTGTTTATTATGAGCGGCTAGCCAGAAAGTTCGCCGCCTGCACACGTTAGAAGGATTTCTTTTTGTAGATCGAGTTCAACTAACCTTGTCAAGATCGTAATCATACTTCTCGAGAGCATCGAGAGCTTCAGGTCGCTTATAGCCCATGCTTGTAAGGCTCTTCAGGATTGGATCATCATGCTCGGATTCAGTTGACAAAGTGCGGTTCAGAGCCTGCTGACCAGGATGGGACTCAGCGCCCGCTGGTTTCTCGTTGGAAGCAGGCTGGGCAGCAGTTGCACTAGGGGAGTCGAGACCAGAGAAGATAGCATCCCAGTCATGGGCCTCGGGGGCCTTCTGCTGGTTGGTTCCCACAGCAGGCTGAGCAGCGCCAGTTGAGCTGTGGGAGATGAAGTCGAAGCTCTCGTTGCCGAACGCAGTGGACTCAGTCTTAGTCTGGCTTCCGGGTGGGCTGCTATCAAAAACGGGGTTGAAGTCGTCCAGTCCGGAGCGAGAGATGTTGGCAAAATCCTCATCAGCAGAGCCTTCTTTAGCATCCTCTAGGCCTTCAAAGTCACTGTCCAAGTCGTCAAATCCACCTTTAGTCTGAGGGGGGTTTGAAGAGGCAGGCTGTTGCGAAGCAGGGGCAGTGCTGGTTGCTGCCGCGCCAAAGATATCATCAACCGATGACTTTTGAGCAGTGGCTTCAGTCACGGTTGCAGGAGATGAAGGCTGCTCGGTACTGGTTTATGTTAACCCTTGACATCAAAATTTTGAACATGATCGACCACTTACCTAGGGGCCTTGGGTTCTGAGGGAGGGGTGGCTCCCTGGACTGGCTGTGGTGAAGTGCTGGCAGGGGCTGCGTGAGTAGCTTCTGGTGACTCTCCTGCGTTTGCCTTCTCGCCAAAGGGCTTGGCGGGCGGTGATGCAGGCGTGAAGTTATCATCAAAGCCTCCGTTGTCACTGCTTGAGTCAGACTCCTCATCATCATCACGCTCAAGCTCTGAAATGGGAGGGAACTCCGAATCAAAGGCAGATGACTTGTTCGCTTCAGGGGAAGGTTTGGTATGGCTCTTAGCAGTGGTGAAAGCAGCAAATGCGTTCTCGAAGTCGGCCTTGGCCTTGGCCTCATCATTACCGCCAAATGGATCTCCAGGCTCGGTTGCTTTTGGTGCTTCGTCCTTAGCAGCTTCACGGGTAGTGTCGTCAGAGGCAGAGGCAGAGGCTACGTCCTTGGCATTAGACTTATCAAGCTCGTCGCCAGGGAACGCACCAGGAACACCGGCAGGGCTGTCAGAAGTCTTCAGGTCACCGGGAACAGGGGTGGCTGAACCATGGAGAGGGTCATCTGCACGCGAAGCAGGGGGTGACACTTGGCGAGAGGATGAGAGCGACTCAGTATGGTCAGGGAAGGGCAAGAAGCTGGAACTGATCTGCCTGGACTCCGGGGGAGCAGGGGGCTCAGCAGCAAGGGTTGCTTGGCGGCTCATGATAGGAGAGCTCGCGGCAGGAGGGGTGCTGTATGAACCAGCACTAGCGGTCGAGGCACCAGTATGCTGGGGCTTGAACGAGGTCTGTGGAGGAGGTGGTGGAGTGGCCGAGGCGCTGGGTGGAAATGAGGGGCCAAAGAGGTCATCGAAAGACTTGTCAGAGACATTCTTAGTTGGAGGAGGAGAAGCAAATGCACCCATAATATCAGTGCTTGCAGTGCGGCGGAAGAAGGGATTGTTGGCGCTAGAGGTTGAGGCAGCTGGGCTTGCAATTTGAGCCGAAGCAGACGCTGGCGAGCCAGTGTTTGCCAGCCGAAGATCCTCGATGCTCTTGGTGAGCTCCTCCGCTTCTCCCTTTAGCTTATCACGCTCGCCCTCTGTAGTGGACAGTTGTTTCTTGTTGATGGCGACCAGTCCCTTCTGTTGGCGAGCATCAGACTTGAGCTTCTCAATCTGAGGCTTGAGCTGCGCGATCTCTCCATTGACTACACGAATTCGTTCTCGGAGGTTGGTATTTTCTTGTTGGTCCGCCTGAAGAGCTGCCAATACTTGCTGATGCTGCGTCTGAGTATCACGGTAAGTTCCTTCAAGCGCCATGCATTCAGACTGAAGTTTGGCGGTCTCCTTCCGTGCATTGCTGAGTTGCTCCTCAAGGGCACGAGTATCTTGCGCCTCCTTCTCATAAAGGGTGCGCAGTTGAGCCAGTCGCTGCTCGAAGTTCTGCTTCTGGGATGTGGCCTGGTTCAGTTCATTTTGAGTAGTATTCCTCTTGGCCTGCACATCTTGGGTTTGCTTGGACAGAGATGAGATCTGGTTAGAAAGGTTTGCAAGTTCTGTGGTTTCCCCTGAGATGTTCTTGCTAGCCTCATCGTTATCTGACAACAAGTCCTCGGATGCAGAAGGTGCCGGAAGCTTCTGGCCAGAACCAGCTGAACCACCAGTAGGCTGTTGCGTCAAGCCTCTACCAAATGAGGATGACGGCACAAATGGCTTAAAGCTTGAACCGCCGGTTCCCGTAAGGGATGGCTTAACGGGAGAGGTAGGTGTGAGTGCAGAACCACCGGCGAAAGGATCGTTGGCGTTGGAACCCCCTGTTGACATTGGAGCCTGAGCAGGGGGAGGGGGGGCAGGGCTGGACGTGCCTGATTCAAGGCCGAACAAGTCATCTAAAGCGGACTTGGGAGCAGGAGGAGGAGCCTGTACGACAGGTGGGGGAGGCGGATCAAAGGCGGATGTAGCAGTTTGTGGTCGAATCTGGGTGCGCATGCTAGGGGGAACCAAATTGGGTGGTAGAGTAGTTGGTAAAGGGACAGAACGGCCGCTTCTCTGCTGTCTAATCAAATACATAGCAACCGCAAACTCGTCTCGCGAAAGCTGACCCTGAGATTTTGTGTCGGCAAGATCCCAAATCTGGGCTAAGGAGTCTTCGGGAAGGTTAGACTGGCTGAAGAACGTGACAGCCTCCTCTCCTGTGATATATCCCTTGTTCCCCTTGTCAAGGTCGGCGTAAATTTGATCGAATCGAGCCTTGTCGGCAGGTGTCACAGCCCAGTCGCTAGCACCACTCTGTTGAGGAGACATGGGAGGACGACCGAGAGGGCTGTTTGTGCGAACCTGGGCTGTTCCACTGACTTGTCGAGGAATGGCTGAGATGCCAGGACCAGTCGAAGATTGGCGTGAGGCAGGACCACGGCGTGATGCAGCCTCGTAAAGACCAGCGGGGAGGACACTAGGGAGAGATCGGAGAGCTCCTGTCTTCATGGAGGTAAGAAGGTGCATAGCGATAATGAACTCGGTCAGAACAAGAGCACCACGCTGCTCAGTGTCGGCAAGCTGCCATATTCTTCCCAGTGCTTCATTGGGTAGGCCGGACTTCTCAAAAATGGTTCTGGCCTGGTCGCCGGGAAGCTGACCGCCTTGAAGAGGTTGACGTTCGAATAAACCACTATATTGAGCGACCTTCTCAGGAGTCAGGGGTGGGATGCGGATCGGCCCGCCGGTGCTCTGGGCTTGAAGAGCGGCCGGGGGAGGCGGCGAGCCGACGGGAACAGGCGGAGGTGGAGGAATACCACCGGCACCTGTAACTTGAGGAACGATGCCATCGAAACGAGGAAGGGGAGCTTGTTGGAGGGCGATCTCGGGTGTGGGCTCGCGGCCAGCTTGTGCGTGTCCGATGAGTCGTAAGGCGATACCGAAGCCAGCTGGTGTTAGGAAACCTCGGTTCTCCTTGTCGGCGATCTGCCAGATCTAATTCGAGTATCAGCATTGATTTCAAGTCAGTAGGAGGATCATTTATATCATCAACCTACCTCGCCAAGAATACGGGAGTCTAAACCTGTCTTGTGGAAGAACCTGACAGCAATTTCACCGACAACGACACCGACGCTGTCTGAATCGGCCTGTCGGAAGAGTTGTCCATAAGTGCGCTTCTCTTCAGGTGAGAGGTTCAGGTTTGGCGCTGGTTTGTCAGCTTTGTGTGATAGAGAATATTGGATGTGGGCTTCAAGTACCTTCATCAGCCGCCATGATCGCGTATACGAGCTATGGAAGCTCAGGACGGTAGAGACGGACGATGGATCGCGATAGCGCCAGGAGAGATATTAAGGTTCTCGAGTATACGATAGTGATGGGTCGCAGTAATCGATTATACAGCCGATAAAGCGATCGATAGTGAAGCCGATATAACGGGCGTGGAGAATATGTAATTGAGGAGACAAGATGGAGGTTGAATTGTGCTTCGCTTCAGTATGGAGATTGTATCGTCAGCCTGGGCTGGACCATTATGGGGGGGTTGGTCGGTGCTGGTGCCAAGTCGAGAGGGAGCAACGCAGCAAATGAGAGGTGGTGATGGGCTGCCCAGTAACCAACCAGAAGCCGGCGGGACGTGACAGGGGATAAAGAACCTTGACAGAAGCAATCATCCGCTAGAGGCGCACTGGAAGTTTGAAACTCGTCCTCTCTCGCGCCAGAGTCTCACAGGCTACGCAAGGGTTTAAGCCACGAGGGGAGGGCCACCGAAGCTCAAGCTGTCGATATTCAGCTCCATATCAAAGCCCCACATTTATACGTCATGACGCTCGAATGGATGATACTGAAGAAAACACCATGATGTGAATAGCATGCTGCTTGATTTG
Organism: Fusarium proliferatum ET1; assembly: GCF_900067095.1. Lineage (NCBI taxonomy): Eukaryota > Fungi > Ascomycota > Sordariomycetes > Hypocreales > Nectriaceae > Fusarium > Fusarium proliferatum. The sequence goes on along the minus strand of NW_022194792.1, from coordinate 2,825,877 downwards.
GCTCATGTTCTTCAACGTCCTATTTCTATTGCTTTTGTCTATTATAGAAACTTCACCCCAAAGCATTACGTTGCACAACATACCAGGAACATGAATTTGAATATATGCAGCATCTACCATTAAAAAGGGGGGAATGATCTGTGCCACATGAGAGAGGTTTGGCTAAGGCTCTACAAATACTTAAAGAAAACGGAAACTAAAAGATTTAAAGGTTGACATTCAATTCTAGTTTCCAGACTCTATGACAGTAAGACTTGGTGTCGTGCTACCATGCTGCCGGATATGCATGCATATGCGAGGCTTCCCGTTACATGTGCATCCATGGATTCCGAGGCCTCAAAAGATGTCTCATTTGACTTGGTGAAGCCTAGTTTAGCCTAACCTAAGTTCAATCATTCCCGTTAAAGGTCTTTGGGGTCTACAGAGTTTATAGCCCATCCAGCCCTACTCGAGCATGAAGTGAAAGAGCCCTTGGGGGCAAGAAAACAGCGAACCTCGCTGTAGGGTGTCAAAATAAACTTAGCAAAAATTATCCTAAACTTAGGCTATATTACCTAAGTCTTTTTGTCATTTAGGATTGAGGTCCTGTGTTTTCTTTCCTCCCCTAGAAGAGTTTCGAGATACACTATCATCGGCGTTTATGATGTGACCAGGCTATAGTGGCCCCAGCCATGACTAAAAACTGAATATTTCAGGATATAGCTAAAAGTCTCAGAGTGCCATGAAATAATATCATGAATGGGCGACCAAATACGTCTGGTATCGCCTCTATCTTTGTAATCAGCCTCGGAACTGAAATCCATGTAACCTAATGCGAGGCTTATGTCAGAATTTCTGGAAGCATAGTCTACTAAGGTAGAACTGAGCAAGTAAGAGGACGTATCGAATTGAATTGAAACATGATTCCATACCCATTGATCTGATTTGGAAACTGACACCATCGTCAGACTCCAAAAAGGGATCCTGGAGCTCGGCATGGCCTCCACTGTGAACAACCATCCCCGCTAACGGAGCTTGTAGTTACCTAGGCTCGGGGATCAAAAAATCATCCTCAATGCGGGTGGATTTGAAATCATCTCTCTTCTGCAGCTCGTCATTGATATCAACCAACCAATTCTTGAACTGAAGTCGGTTTGCTTACTCAACCCTCCATTGATTGTCTTAATAACACAATTCTCTTTTCTCAAATCACGTCCATCCAATCCGCTTCCGTCAATATCAAGTAACCCCGCCACAACCACTACCTACCACTTCTCATTCTCGTCCCTTCGCATCTAATGTCCTATCTTGGTCCCTTTTAAAAGACGTCATTCCCCTCCCAATCTCTTTTCCACTCTTTCCATACCAATTACAAAAGGTTAAGCCTCGAGGCAACCTCATGCAAGCTCTAGCCCACTCCCTACGCTCATCAACCCTGTCTTCGTCCTCGAGAACGACCCCGCTGCGAATAGCTTCAATTACCCGCCATCTCTCTACATCTGCGCGCAATATGGCTCCCATCACCAAGGAGACCGACTACCTCGTCATCGGCGGAGGCAGTGGAGGTCTTGCCTCTGCGCGCATGGCCAGCAGCAAGTTTGGCGTCAAGGCTACTATTGTCGAAAACAAGCGACTCGGTGGAACTTGTGTGAACGTTGGGTGCGTACCGATGAACTATGCAATATGCAATACGAATTTACGCTAATGCAACCTAGCTGCGTGCCAAAGAAGGTCACTTACAACGCTGCCGCCCTCGCCGAAGCCATCCACGACGCAAAGGCCTATGGCTTCTCCGTTGAACAAACCGCTCCCTTCGACTGGTCCACCTTCAAGACCAAGCGTGACGCCTACATCAAGCGTCTGAACGGCATCTACGAGCGAAACCTCAACAACGATAAGGTAGACTACCTACACGGATGGGCGCGCCTCGTTTCCAAGAACCAGGCTGAGGTCACACTCGACGACAACTCCAAGGTCCTCGTCAACGCTAAGAAGATCCTCGTCGCTGTCGGCGGCAAGCCTACTATCCCCCCTGACATCCCCGGCGCCGAGTATGGAACCAACAGTGATGGCTTTTTCGATATCTCGACACAGCCCAAGAAGGTTGCTATCGTCGGCGCTGGTTACATCGCCGTCGAGTTTGCTGGCATGTTCAATGCTCTTGGCACGGAGACTCACCTCTTTATCCGCCACGACACTTTCCTTCGAAACTTCGATCCCATGATTCAGGAGAGCGTCACTAAGGAGTATGAAAGACTCGGTGTTAAGCTGCACAAGCGCTCGCAGGCCAGCAAGGTCGAGAAGGATTCCAACGGAAAGCTTACCATCACGTACAAGGATGATCAGGGCAACGAGAGTGTTGTCAGCGATGTCGACAATCTGATCTGGGCTATTGGCCGCACTCCTGAGACTAAGGGTATTGGTCTGGAGGAGGCCGGAGTTAAGCTTGGCGAGAAGGGACATATCCTCGTCGACGAGTACCAAAACACTGCAGTCGACAACATCTACGCTCTTGGTGACGTTACCGGAGAAGTTGAGCTGACCCCAGTCGCTATCGCAGCTGGTCGCCGTCTTGCACACCGTCTGTTCGGCGGTCCCGAGTTTGCTAACCTCAAACTCGACTACAGCAACGTCCCCTCAGTCGTCTTCTCGCACCCTGAAGTCGGCAGCATCGGTCTCACCGAGCCCCAAGCCATCGAGAAGTACGGCAAGGACAACATCAAGGTCTACAAGACAAGCTTCACAGCCATGTACTATGCCATGATGGAGCCTGAGCAGAAGGGACCAACAAACTACAAGCTGATTGTTACTGGACCTGAGGAAAAGGTGGTCGGTCTTCACATTATGGGATTGGGTAGTGGTGAGATGCTGCAGGGCTTTGGTGTTGCAGTCAAGATGGGTGCCACAAAGGCCGATTTTGATAGCTGTGTTGCTATTCATCCCACGAGCGCTGAAGAGCTTGTTACTTTGAAATAGGGAAGATATAGAGGAAAGGATATTAGTGTTAATATAGGGGCACACAAATAAAAGGAGTTGTTGATTTATGGCTCGTTAATTTCACTAGGTCCTACGTCGTGTTTCCTCGTTGCATCGCGATAACTTGTCGTAGTTTGAAGATTAATATCTCTTACGAACCCCATTTATACTTCGAGTTATCGATCTTGGGTCTTTTCGTGGTACATGCTTGAGTAACTGGGTGTGTATATTGGTGAGCACTTGTGTCTGCACAACGTCAAGTTATCGACTTCGAATTTACAGCAGTGCGATAACGGAAACAAAGATTGATCCATCAATCCCTAGCTAAAAAAATCATACACTTTACAAAAGTCGTTACATGCATTGTTCCACCAAGTTTCTAGCGCCCTTGTGCTGTCATATGGCTATGTCACAGCGGGAACCCAAGCCGTATCTGACTCAAGCGAGATCATGACGCCTTGAGATAGTATCAAGAACCCAATTGCCAAATTCCACGCCCTACGCGCCTTATGTAAAAGTGAACAAGGGGAATTTACATAATAGTCACGATCGGGGTTTTTATGAATGTTGTCCTACGCGGCTGTCGGTGACCGGTAGCCACAGTAATTCGGCAGCCGATATATAGAGGAGAGTTATCATATGTTTTCTCGAAATACAACAGTTCACTACACTTACACGCCACCGTCAAACGTAATGGCACTCTCAAATCGCGCCCACGAAGCCGAAGAGGCATGCAAGGGGATGGCTTTGTGGGAAGTCATCACCAATCTCTACGACCAAAATACCAATCCCGGTGGTATCGTGAGTCTTGGGGTGGCTGAGAATACCCTCATGCACGATGTCTTACGAAAACACATACATGATAACTTGGCCTTGACCAACCCGGCTTTTACTTACGGAGATGGTACCACGGGTACTAAAAGAGCCAAACAGGCCGTTTCTAGGTTCTTGAACAAGCATCTGAAGCCTTTCCGCGATATTGAACCAGCGCATATTTCCATGACCAACGGATGTAGCGCTGCCATTGAGCATTTATCGTGGGCGGTTGCGAACCCTGGTGATGGGATATTGCTTGGTCAACCCTACTATGGTACCTTTATACCGGATCTTACGTATCGTTTTGGGGCCAAGCTTCTCCCAGTTGCCTTTGGTGACATCGATCCTCTCTGTGAAGAGGCAGTGACCAAGTACGAGGAAGTCATTCTCGATACTCAAGCCAAGGGGATCAAGGTTGCCGGTCTAGTTATCAGTCACCCGCATAACCCCCTGGGACGTTGCTATTCTCGCAAAGCTCTCATTGCCTTCATGAAGCTGTGTCAGAAGTACCAGGCTCACTTTATCAGCGATGAGATCTACGCCCTCTCAGTCTGGCCGAACACTGTCGATCAACACCCTCCCCCTATTCCTTTCGAATCTGCTCTTTCCATCGACACTACAGGTATCATTGACCCTGAGAGGCTACACGTTCTATGGGGCATGTCCAAGGACTTTGGTGCCAATGGCATCCGAGTCGGGGCCATTATATCTCAGGCCAACCCATCCCTCCACGCTGCTATAGTTGCTGTTGGTCTGTACAGCTCCGTATCTTCCATCTCCGACCACATCACTGCCAACGTTTTGGAGGACGACGCCTTTGTCGATTCATACTTGGCCGAGAACCAAAGAAAGCTCTCAACTCAATACACTCGGGTCGTTTCTTGGGCAGTGAAGAACAATATCGATTACGCTCCCGGTGTGAACGCTGCTTTCTTCTTATGGGTTGATCTCGGCAAGGCTTACGAGGCACGGCACCCAAAGATTGAGACTGACGATATCACGGATCTTGTCATGGACAAATTGATTGAAACGAGAGTCTTTCTGGCCTCGGGTAAAGCCTTTGGTTCCGAGAAGCCAGGCTGGTTCAGAATTGTGTTTTCCCATCCAGATGAGTATCTTGATCTGGGTCTACAGCGAGTGATGGAAGCATTGCAATAGCATTTCTGTCTTAGCATGATTGGATTAAACAACAAATTTTGATAACGCTGAGAATAGAGATGCTTTGTAATGAACCTGGCTGGTGGTTAGCCTTCATGTTCCCGCTGAGCCCATGAAACGAGGTTAATATCTCCCCTATCGGGGGGTTTCGAAACTTCTCTACCACTTCTCAACCTTTCACCTGGACATTGAGAAACAGTTTGCCCATCTTAAGTAGCCCATTGTCCAGATGACTTTTTTACCTTATGTGCTTTGCCAGAGGACTCAAGTCACTAAACTGTAACCGGCATCCACCAGTTCACTTGCACTCAACATGATAGAGTAGCCTGCCCGAAGACCGTGTTCATTGGAATGAAGCAGTCCTGTCACAACTCCGGTCTCGCTGATCGCCGCAGCTCCAATCATTGTGTCCCTTGGCGCAGGGTTCGGTCCTTTTTCATTCCCCGGCTGGCCAGTCCAAACCCAGTGGTAGACTCCATAGTGAATAGTGGCAGTATGACGCACGACTCTGACTGACTTTGCAACGATTATACCTTTAGTATAAGGAGGCCAGCGTGTAGCAAGACTGACAATAGAGTTCCATGGAAGCGCATCATCTGGGTCCTCGCCCAGTAGCCGCGTAAATGTCATAGTCCCATCCTGGTTCTTGTAATTGATAGCATCGTCTAGCTTTACCAGAGCAACATCTGTGCCCAGGACCACATCTACAGCCAATCCAATTCTGTTTTGGAAGAAGAACACCCTCGTTCCTACAACTTCTCCTGGGCGAACAATACGCGCTGCCGTGGTCATCATATGTTGGTCCTCTTGGTTCTTGATGAGAACGCCACTAGATACATTGACTGCAAAGTGCGGTGCATTCCTTCTCCCTTCCGGGTTCCCAGTACCTTGGGAACCACGAACGCTCGTTCCAGGGAATAGGGGTAGTTTGGGGGCATTACCAGGCCACCGGCGATCGGTGAGCTGTCTTGAGTGCCAGTCGGACCATCGCTCGAGACTAGTATCTTCCACCGCCGTATAAGTAACTTCACAGCAAGCAATGTAGCGTGGAAGCTGGTTCGCCTTCGACTTCAAATTAATCTCCCGGCCCAAGCTAACCACGATCTTTTGGTCCATGGTCAGTATGACCTCCATAACTTTCGGATAGGCTGGATGACTGGAAAACATCTCAGTTACATCTCGAACCATCGCTCGCAGCGAGGACTCCTGGAAAGGATCTTGGCGTGCATCGATGTTGACGCAAATACGTAGGTCCGGGTTCCCAACAAATATCTCGGGGTTTGATGCTTAAGACTCGATATTTTGGAATAGTGAAGTCATTCCCTGGGACCTTTTTTGATGGCTACCCCTGATAGGTGTGAGGGACAAGTCTTCTGGAGTCTTGGGTGTTATTGTAAATGGACGTCCGTTGACTGTGAGAGGCCAAGGACGCGGGGGGAGGCTCTTGACGAAGAAACAATACCGGTAAGGGAAGCACTCCATATGTGTGACGCTTTGGAACGTTGGGATCTCTTCCTCGCCGAAGATTGGCTTCAGATACTTTCCATCCGAGCCGAGCCTCATTGGATATGTAACATGCTTGGGATTGAGGTTGTTTAGGTCCATTATACTTGAATATGTGAGTATGGATTTGGTGTTTGTTTTCAATGGCTCAGATCATTCACAGGATCAGAGAAGCAGATTTTAAGAGATGGCTCCTGGCTCTTGGTTCCTTCTGTGGGTGTTCTGCTCCTCGCTTCTCCCTTCCCTTTACATTTTGACCTTGCCGGAACTTCTACCTGTTCGCTCTTGCTTTTTTTATTATTTTTTTATATTTTTTTTTTTTTTTGAGGATTCGACTTGCAAGAACTCCCAGAAGCCGGAAAGGTTCTCTTATTTTTTTTGGTTCGATTACAGCGAGGGCAGATACCTTAGTAGTCAGACTCGAACACAACGATTACATGGTACATAGAGTACCCAATGTAGAAGCCAGTTCCAATAGAAGTTTTGCATCTTTCTAAACATTCTTGCCATTACAACGGTTCAACTCATTGATAACTACCTACTTTTCCTTACCCTATATGGCGAGACAGTTTCGGGACGTCTATGAGAAAGCACACGCTGCCATGGATGTTTTGGTCCAATGATTCAGGGTGGTCTACCGGACGTGTAGTTGAATTGGTCCTCTCCGGACACAAACAAAGACCTCCTCCAGCCGGTTCAGGCCGATGCTTTCCACTGACAGACAACTCGGACCAAAGACCCCCAGGCCGGTCTCGTCCTTGGGAGAAAAATGCAACAAGCCCGATGGAGACATATTGAGCACGTCCCCTACGGTAGAGCAAAGAGAGGAGCCGGAAGACAAAAGTGAGGCAAAACTGTATCCATCAGCCATCCAATTGCACTGGTGTTGGTGTTGGTCGTGCCGTAGTCGCAGTTCAAATGGCGGTCCGCTACGGATAGATCCTGTCTGGGGGCCAGTTCACCAATCGGAAGACCTGATTCATGCCCGGGTCCCGATATTTTGGACAAGGGCCCCGAAATTCTTTTTTTAAGGTGCAGATGCCATCCAACGGCCCTTGAACCCCCAGCTCAGTGAGTGAAAAATTAGAGACGGTCCGACTTATGGGGACGGGGAAACGTTGAGGGGATTCACTAATGCTGTTTAATGGACATCAAACAAGGATTGTTTGAAGCGGCTGGACCCTTGGAAATAGCCGGTGCTTTAGCGTGTCAGCGTGAGTGATATGGACAGCCCGTCTTCGGATGGTAAGCTGAGGGTGTCGGTCAAGTTGAAAGGAGACACCGGTAGACGCCGCTCGGCTGCAGAGATTTCAGTTCAGTTGTTATCAAACAGATAGCCAGATTAGTTGACCCATCACGCAACAGGAACAAAGGAATATGCTAGTCATGCCCTTTTGGTCATGCCATGTCCACGTCAGCCAGCTCAGTGCATCTGATGGTGCCCTGTAGGTGGTGAAGCTACTGCAGGTTGGCTTGAAAACAAATCGAAGACTGCATCTCTTGTGCCTGGCCCTGGTGTGCTTACTGTCTGCGAGTGAGCGAGTGAGTGAGTGTGTGTCTGTGTGTGTGCCTGAACCCTTACAATCCAATGCAATACCGATACCCGAACAGAATCTGACAGGGCAGGACAGTGAATTGTTATCTCTAGGGGCATCATTCCCTGTCAGGGTGTCATAGAGATCCTGCAAGAGAGAAAGAAACGAATCTCACTGGATGCGAATCCCAGACATACATGCGATTTACGTTTGATGACGGGATAATTGCGGCATATGTCTGGCACAATCGTGGATATACTATGTATGTATGCCGCCGACTTCAGCCGACTTCAGCCAACTTCAGCCAACTTCAGCCAGCCATTTCAATCTCAGCTTTCTAGTACCAAAAGGTTCCATTGGCTTGGCTCACAATCGGTACGTACAGTACCAGACTCATGGGACAGAATCCACTGTGAATAACAAACAAACTAACATTCACGAGCATCCCTTTGAGGAAAGGAAAGATTTGCAGTCAGGGGTATCAGTAAGTAGAGTTTGTTATTAAACTCGCTTTCGCGTAAACTGTCATACCCCAAAACTATTCCCGATCGAATTGTTCGCTGCACCTTAGATCGAAAGGCGAACTGAGCTGCTGGAAAGAATTTTCGTACCAGGGTTCAAAACATCGGGCGAATCGAAATGAACCACAACTGGCACGGGTTTAACACCACCACCACGAACGATCCATTAGTAACTATCAGCTGTTATGGATGGTCTCAGTTATATCCATGACTATCTATCAATCACACTAGGAGTAATCTCGGACCTCCTTGACGAAAAACAGAGATAGTTCAGAGATGGGATACCACAAGATCTCTCGGGATATCGAATAGGCGAAACTCTAGATGGTCCCAGATCCTGCAAGCGTCCACTCCTCCTCTCCAAAGAGCCAAGCTTTTGACGATCGTTGATAACGTCTTAGCCTAGCGTGCTCCTAGGGCAGGGGAGAGAGAGGCCATAGCAGCTTGAGCTGGAGGGTCACAACGGAGGAACCCTACGCTTTAGGCTTGGGTTTCGATATGGTTCTGTTTGGACTTGTTGGCCTTTTTGCCTCCCGCTACAGGGGCGCCTCCGTTGATGGTGAGTGGTCCAGATGGTGATGGCCTCGCTTCACGAACGGCCGTGCCCTTGAAGGTTTGGAGCTTACGAAAGCCATCCCCGCGATAACCGGCCCCGGTAAAATTTCTGGGGTTGCTAGTTAGTGTCGTGTGGTGTGTTGGGGAGGAGATTTGAACCAGTTGGAGCACTTGGTCCTGCAAAATGAGAGGGAAAAAGTCTAAACTGGTATAATGAATGCGGATGTGACCCTCTAATGTCACCATTTGGGGGATCGGGACCTGAAGATGCTTGGAACTTGGGGAGGGAAAAAAAGAAAACGTCTGTTCGCAACCAGTGGCCCTTTGCCTGCCATGCCTCTATACCCGATTCTGGGAGGGAGTTATCCTATGAAGGAATTGAGCACCCTGGACGTGAATGAATGAAGCCCAAAATGAGGCCGTTGATGTGGATAGACACTCAGTGACTGGCGATGGTGATAGTTGACGCCTTAATTCGCCTCTTGCAACACAACATGCAGCGATTCCCACTTAACGACACCATTCAAACTCGATGACTGTGTTTTTCATGCCGTCTTCATCCGTCCAAGGACGCCGTGAGAGCCCAAACTCCACCTCCAACGCGGGGGAACGAGATGGGGAAAGCTCATGTCTCACAGCTATGGATGTAAAGGTTAACGTTATCCACTGTAGACAAGTACCAAACACTAACAAAGGACCACAATGTATGTCCGAGGCTTGACGAGAATAACCGTGAGTAAGAGTTGGAGACCAATGTTAATTGTGACTCTGTCTCATCTCTCTCCATCATACCACGCCTACCTAGTTAAGGTAGTCAGAGCATCCGAGCTCCAGCTGGACCTGATCCGGTATTACACTAATAACTTCACGTCATGAGTACGGCATAGACATTTCTCACAAGCAACTGTACTCTATGTAAGCATGAGAGAAATCAGTGAGAGACAAATACACACACCCAATCGCCTGGGTCTCTTCCTGATACCGGCTTTCTCCCCGGTTAATGGCATGCCTTGTCTCTCTGCCTATTCGGGTTGCACAACTTGGAGACAAGGAGCGGGACCTGCCTATATGCATCCATACACATATGAGGTGGTGCGCGTCATGATGGCTTAAAGACAAGGTGCTATTGAGCGTGAAAAAAGAAAAGAAGAGCGCAGCTACCAACAAGAGAGGGCAAAGATCCAGGAATTATTAGACATGTTGCCCTGCTTACGTTCTTTTTCAAACCCTGGCCTAAGCTCGTGTTCCACAAAGTTTCTCGAAGCTCCAGAATCTCGATGTGATGAACACAGAGATAACAAATTACAGCTCAGCCATTCCAGGGTCGTTTGAGCCAGCCTCATGTACTTGGTTGTTTCTCGAGGGAGGATCGTGAAACGGATCTATCAACTTTTGGCAACCGAGGCGAGCATGCACATATCCGGAGACAATGATAGCTTGCCAGTGCCTAGGAGTATGGCCATAACTATGCTCATATAACACGATATATTATCAATCTCCCATCGAGTCCCTGAATCACGTATACCCCAAGTACCGCATAAGTGCAACATGATCTGCTAACACACAGCGTCTCGCCATCCAATCTTGTAGCACTTTTGTAACAACCACTCGTTTCTACTAAGCTTGTAAAGACTTGTCATAGATCAACACATCGGGGGACCGGGTATTGATAGGCTATAACATGTTTCGGTGCTCTTTCTAAAGATACCAAGCGCCTAAAAAAGCAACGACACTGTGATAGAAAACGTCTGTATGTACATATCTGTGTAAGACATAAGCACACAGCCCAGCAAAGGCGGTGGGGGCCATGCCTTGTCTAGCTGAAAGTTTGGAAACTGGAATAAGAAGCACGAAAAGACGCCATGTTAAGCATGGGATAGTCAGTACGGCCGTGCTGGACCGTACGAGACAGGCGTTCTGGGCTGACGTCCTATGCAGTCCCGGCTTGGTGGGCAACAAGACACCGCCTCCACCTACGCAGTAGCAAAACATGTGCAGAGGAATTCATGGCTTGCAGTCGCGAACGCGGTAGAACATGGTATTTCAGAGACATGGCTGCCCAAAGGGCGCCGCGGGTGTAAATGGTCGTACCCCTTCATCCTTCAGGTCTCAGACCGACGTGGGAGAAACCCGTCCGTGTATTTCCCCATTGGCGAGATAACCGTATGTAGTCGTAGGGATTCAAATTTGCCTTTGAGATTATCCTCGGCTGTATGGCATTGGCATGGCGCCTTTCCTGATGCAACACCATTGCCAGGCTTCGCATTGCACGACGAGACCCTGCTCAGAAGTCTCAGCAAGGCAATTGGTCTTTGTAAACACCACCGTTACAAATGGAAACTGAAGGGAGACAGTGTAAGACGGAATAGCCGGATCTTCCGTTATTGGACGATGCAGAGGCAGAGGCAGAGGCAGAGGCAGAATGTCGTCAGAAAGTTGGCGCTGGAGCCTGAGTGAGGTACGTGTAAGCGTGTAAGTGAAATGCCGCTCGCTCGGCATAAACGATGATCCCCCAATCTGAAACGGGGACGTATGTGTCAACGTAACAGCCTATCGAATCGACGTTGGAATAGCCGACGGATCAAATCATATCAGCGTGAAAAATAAGGCATCAACAGAGTTGCAGCATGTCGGAGATGGCTGTGGTTGTAGTCAATGGCACAGGCATTGGGCGAGTGAGTGAGCGAGTGGTGCAAGAGGCGTTGAGACGTCCATTCGGCCTTTGAGCCGCAGTTGCTGATGGTGGGCATGATTCCACGTGGTGTAACCACACCAGAGGTACCTGGATGTTTCCTGATCCTGGCATCAGATACAGAACAAAGGGTGTTTGCCTTGGAGGCAACTCAGGGATGAAGATGAGGGATAAAGAAAGGGTGTTGGTATAGTCTGATGTCGTATTGACGGGCTGTGAGAACTCCCTTGCTTGCACGGATAGAGGCTGATCCATCCTCTCTTGTTTGACTTCAGTACGATATCCTCTTTTGGCCAGAGGCATGTGTATCGCGTTGCACAACGACTGACATGGATGCTCACGTATCACAGCCGCCCTGCCTTTGTCACACCTCAACCGCTGACACGGCAGGGACCCGGACCAAGCGACGAACCGGAAGCCGTTGAACAAGAACAAGATGAAAAAAATTCTTTTCTCTTGGTGAGACCTTGATTGGAAGTGGCTCGCTGACTTGGTCCTGGAATGTGAAGAGAGCAGAAAAGAATACAGAGGCTATTGTTTTGTTTCTAAAACAGCAGCCTATGTTACCCTGTCATGACGATTATGACAAACATGCTGAAGAGCCGCAGAGACAAAGAATGCCGAGATGATACCCGGGACGTTCTGGGAGCTTAATTGGCTGAGACGCTTGAAATAAAAAGCAAAAACAAAATGCTCAAGACATTGAGATCCAATGGTACTGGTCAATATCGACAGTTGTGCAAATGCCGTGCTTTGGCAGTACCAAAGTCCCCAAGCAGAGCAAAGTAATGCAAAGCCACGATGGATACTCTGCAACCTTGCATTTTCTTTGTATGAGTTAGACCCATCCCTCACTTCAATTCGACTTACACAGGCTCCATCCAAATGGGAAGATGGAATTGACACGCCTAGCGGAGCAGGCCGAAACAACCAAGGTCAAGGACCAAAGTATTTGATGTGATAATTAGGATGTCCCTTGAACCAAGCAAGGCACAATGAAGCAAGCAAGGGTTGAACCTGAATTGGCGCGAGCCGACGTCACATAGAAAGAGGTGAGTTTCCGGCAGCACAAGCAACACAACACAACACACAGCGCATCTCATCCATTCACGGCGCGACGCAACCTCCGGCCCGAGCCCGCCGATCAAAAAAGAAGTTTTCCTTCCCAGGGTCAGGCATGATAGCCAGGCACAGACAGGTACAGGGTTTCGACATGTCCAGAGTAGAGAGTACACAGGCTGCCACGTAGTCCAAGGCATCAGGGTCAGGTACCAAGGACGGAGGAAAGACAAAAACACTCCCTCTAAGCGTTGGTTCTTGGAGGAGATCGATCGAGATGGAAATACAGTAGATTCGAATGCAAGTGCCAAAAGGTTAGCACATAGCAACCAAAGGCACAGCCTGACTAAGATTGTGAGAATGATGTGTTGTAGAGTGAAGCATGAAAATGACTCCATACTCCCGAAACAGCCCACACTGCTCCATATTATGCTACTTCCATACTCGTTATTGATTCTGATGCAGACAGAGCAAAGCAAAGCAAAGCAAAGCAAGCCCGGATGAGATGCCGGAATCTTGGGGTTTCACTGCCGGACCAAGCGAGCGAGAGGAACCGTACAGTACAGTACAGTCAATGGATGGCTATGGATGGAGGCATTGTTTCGCCATCTGCCGAGAAACCCCCAATTTCACCACAAAACAGCTCATCCATCATCCCGCCCAGCATCGGATATCACAGGATAATGGGCAGACAGAAGAACCAGAGTGGGCTACCTTGCTTCTCGTATCTGTGTCTGTATCATCTTTTTTTACACCTTTAGCGTCAGATCCCTCCCCCCAGACACGAGACTGGAAAAGCTGGAGACTGCTGCATACTTTGCCCTGAAAATTTGAAGTGAAATCTCACGATGACCGGACCCTGCCGAAGAAATGATGTCGATCTGAGCCGACCAATGCAAATCCCGGTACGTACCCTTCTATTTCCAAGTTCAGACAAGTCAAGTTATGCGCCATGTCCATTTTGGTCGGAAGATGCAAATCTTGAAGATGCCCTTGCAAAGCTTTTGGTTGGATCTTCTACACGCCCTTCAATTTCACCAACAACAAAACAGAACAAAGAGATGTGAAAATTTTCTCAATATTGGGTTGGCTGATTGTTTGTTTCAGGGTCATAGCTCTTGGGTCCCCTAATTGTAAAACAAAACCCCCCCCCAAGCGCAGACGTGATCAATGCCAATCCACCATAAAATTTTCCCTTATTGCACACGTGCGAGGGTCCGTTGCTAGCTCAGATCATCAAATTCAGTTGAGAATCGCCGATGAAGATGGAGGATGCGCTGGCAGAGCGAGCCAGGCGTTATTGAGTCTCCATACCTAAGCCTAAGCCTTGGGCTAAGTTGATTCACGGCCCGCAATGATCATGACGTTCAGAGACCAATTGACCGACCCCCTTTGCTCCATCTGGGCCCGTATCGTACATACATACTGTCTGTACCTTTCTAGTAACCGGGTTTTCGGGAAGCTAAAATCTTTGTTCAATGTCACTGGGTAGACTCTTAGGTGGCAGGTGACAAAATGATTGGGCTTCATCTCGTCCAAAGATAGACCAGGTGTGCTCAAGTCATCTTGTCAGCCTCTAGCTCTCGGCCTGACTTGGTCTAAAGTCTGATAAGTAAGTGTTGGAGGAAAAACCTTTCCGTGCTTTATCGGCCCAATCCTCCTCTATCTCATATCGCTCGCTCCCTTATCCCTATCAAGGGGCATGATGGTTGCATGAACGGAATCCCTAGGGGGGCAACTTGATGAGAGAGGTCGGCTACTACCTACCAAGCGGGTGTATCGTAGAGTTTACTCTAGTACTGTACTTAGCTTCAACGAATCGACTTGGCTTACGATATCACAACAATGGGCAACTTCGGGTGCAAACATGACCATACGTACTCTTTTTTCATTTTCGTGGTGGCATCATGTTAACAACAACAGGCGAGCACGTTTCGGGTTCCAAAACAAGCTCTGACTGAACTTTGCCCTTTTGACTTTTGAGCCGCATGACACCCAAATTAATTGCGAATCTCGGTTTCATGAGGCCCCGTTCATCGGCGAGGCGAAAAACAGAAATCATGCTAATTGTTGAATCTTTGAGATTGTTAGTCAGGCTGTCTCCATAAACAAGGGGGTTATGGCCGGCCATCGGAGCTGTTATGGCTCACACAGCAATTAGTAGTAGTAGTAGTAGTAGTAGTAGTAGTCCCGGCCAAGCTTTCACCTCGAGTCTGGGGAACGGAGCTGAAAGCGGCTCTTAGGCTAGTTAGCAGTATTGTCTTCTGACTGTTGCAAATCTTTCTTTGCTGTTACTCAGCCATTAGACCTTGTCTGGAACTACCGGAGGACAACCCTTGCCCTTCGCTGCGCGCGCGCGCATCCGTCTAATAGTAACTTAACTTAGTTGTAGAATTTTAGCTTCGACGATGGTAACAGATTTCAATGCCGCCGAAACCTCGATCCTCCTTGCTTAACATTGAGACGCTTGGAGCCGAAATTGCTGAGTCACTGCAGATGAAAAGTCGATCCATCCCAGTCTCTCTCCCTGGCGGTGACTGTGAGCTTTGGTCGTAAAACCCCCGAGAAAAGCAATTCTACCCACATAGTGTCGATGTGTTGTGCCTATGTATGAGACTAATAATACCCGCCGATTATGCAATTCAATTTGGGTTGACACTCGAGGGAAAGTAGACGAAACACGGAGTTATGCACACTCATACTTTAGAAACTTGACTTGCTTTGTGTGGAAGGAGAAAAAAAATCTCTTTTGGCTATACTATGCTATGGTATCCAATGATGTGCTATGCTGTGCAGTGTAGTGCAGTCTTCCGCAGTTCCTGTCAATGCCCAGTGCCCCGTAGTCAAAAAGCGCAGTTATACCTCCCAATAGAATAATCCATCGACCGGCTTCTTGCCTGGTCGGTCCTGTACGCCAGACCCAAATGTCCCCAGCCGTTCGTATCCCGGTATCATGATAAACCTCCCGTGCTCCCGTAATCCATGTTCTGAAACTTGATATGATATCAGCCCGCCCTGTATTTGGTACAAGATACCGATGGATAAATAAACCGCCCAAGATTGTCCCGCCAGATATTGGCTGAGACGAAAAGAAATCGTGATGGGTCGATGTAAAATAAACTTTTTTTTAATGCAGTGCTCCGGTGTAATGCCCGTCTTTGTTACAAACAAATTCTTCGACAAAGATAAAAGAAAAAAGGCGTGAAGTGTGAGTTGAGGTTTCGTTGATGCATTTGATGTTGTAGATGTTGAATGAGTTGCGTGATGATATGTTTTTAGATGATGTTTAGAGGTGAGGTTGCATGTGTGTGAGTGATGTCGTTGTGGTATCGTGCTTAGTATGAACGCCTTCGCTGGGTCCTCACATTGTCGAAGGACACTGCGTATGCTCGGAGTTCCTTCCTCGCCTTGTCTGACAGTTGGATTGACTCTCCTGTTGTTGAGGTACTTTGCATGGAGCAAAGGCTGCTGTGGGAGCTCGAAGGAGTGAGGGATCGGATGGTTGACTGCTCAGTGCCGTAAGGCTTGAAAGTAGGTTGGCTCATGTGCCTTGATCCGTATGGCTTTGCGTTAGAGAAATCGTAGGCGGGGGACAGGTAGAAGCCCGAGCTGGAGGATTTCGATGACCATTGGCAAGGAGGAGAAGCGAGACCGGGCGAGCTGGCTTGAGAGCTTGTTGTTGAGGTCTTCTCGAAGTCGGCCAGTCTGCAAGACTCGGAACAGTAGGCATCAGTTGATGATTGGACCTGCTTGTCGCAAGCGAGGCAGAAGGAGTGAGCCCAAGAATCACAGTCCATGGCTGCGGTGGTGTATGTGGTTGATGAGGAGGAAGAGTGGTTGGTGTGTGAAGGGATCAACCCGGGAGGCAAGAGAAGTGAAAACTCCTTTATATCCAAGTGATGTCGAGTAAGATCAATGGTTCAAGATGGAGAAGAAGCAATTGAAAGGATTGTGAAGTGAAAGAGTCGAGATGATGGTGGAGGAGATCAGAGGTCAAGAGGTTCGAGGGGAAGGGTTATGTATATTCTTGGTCAGTGGCCCAGGCACAGCCTTGGTCGATGATCAGTTGCACGACTAGGATGGCGCTAGAGGTACATTGCCTAGGAATTCGTGGAGGAGGGTACCAAGGCACCTAGGCACACCACTGCTTCATCGATACGTACTTGTCTTGGTGGAGTTTTGCAGACAGGTGGGGGCGCCTTGCCGCTCTCAATGCCCTGCAGCAAAGATGTTAGTGCAAGCAAAGATCCAATAGAACAAGTACGTACAGGAAAAATTGGTCCACCATGGACTCTGATGGGACGCCCGCCGGGTGTGGGTTGCTCTCGTTTCAACTGGGTGTGTGATGAACAGACACACCTGGGTGTCTCATCCGTAGGGAGTGTTGGAGAGGGAGTGCCAGCAGTAGCATGAGGAGTGGAGATCCATGCAGAAATCAAAGAGGTGCCCGTCCTTTTCAGTGAGCTCTCACTTCTGTACTCCGTAGGCTGTTGGCTACAGAGGACAAGACAAGCCTCCAAGACCAAAAAACCAGAGGACCCAAGACATTCAAACACCAGACACAGGCGTGTGATTCTGCTGGAGACATTGGCTGGCTGACTGACTGTGTCTGCTCTTCTCTGCCTGCCCTTCCCGAATTTGCCAAGGAAGGCTACGAGATTGCGATGGATAAACGAAAATTTTCCGATGATTCAATTATGCTCAGTTCATGCCCACGAGAGCAATCACCCATATTGAGCTTCGATGAGGTGACTCAGATGGGTTTCCAACGGGGGCCTTGAGGGTCCCGGATGGCACCGCGAGGGCATCAGCCGAGATTTTTCGCTGGGGACTGAGCTGATGAACAGACTCAGCACGATAGCGACACCGGAGGTGGGCAGTGGGCTGTTGCTCGCCTCTGTTTTCCGTCACCTACCGTGCAATTCTGCACGGTTCTGCCCGCTTGCTGGAGCTTTCGGAGTGCCCCAAGTGCCCCCTCTCCCCGCAAGACGAAAGGTTGTGCTGCACAAAGGGTGTTGGACCCCCGTGCCCTCCGCCCTCTGTGGTGTGAGGCCTGCTCGACAGTGGTCTGCTTCCAAGTCGACCATCGTAAATTCACTTCTTGATGGGATTTTATTGCTGGCATTCTGTTTTGACCCAGTGACCACCCCGCTCATGAATTGTCAATGGGTGATATTCGTGATCACAGTCGAGTCTGGGGAGGGGGATACAAGCGAGTTGATGCACTCTCCCTATTGGTCTCTTGCTCGTAGAGACTGTATTATGCTGCTTCATGCTGCTTCTGCTGTAAGCTGCTGCTATGTGCTGCGGCGTAGTGCAATCTATTTGGCGCTTGTATGCTTCCCAATGCTTCAAAACGGACTCTTACCACAGCGCCCCACAGGAATGGGACGGCCTGTAAAAGTGCCCGCCCCTTGGGAAGGGAATGACTGCCCAGAAGAATAAAGGCCTCAGGCAGGAACCCAGCAGCTGTGCGCCCGCAAGAGAAACGTAATGAGCTTAGTGCTTCTTCTCTAAGCCCGTAAAGGTATAGCGTCTCCAGTGCCCCTCTTCCCCACATCCTTGCTGCCGTCTCCCATCTCCATTTCTCTCCACTTTAGATGCTTCACTTCACTTCACATCTTTCTCCACCTGAAGCACGCAAAATAACCACTAACAATTGACAACGTGCTCTTTGAGTTCTGCTCTCCTTTCAGGGTCATAAGGGTCAATCAATCTAGCCTTGTCAATCTCAACAACTTAGCAGCTCGTTATCAATGGCTAGTTCCTGTCGTGACTCCGCAACAGGAGGATTTAAGATGTCGATGCTCGAAGACGTTGCACAATGGGCGAATAGTATGAAAGCACAGACACGGCATAGATTCATTCATACAAACTCGAACTTTCTGTGTCGTTCAGTTAATGCTACAGTTCAGAACCAGACACTACTTCATATACATTACACAATAAACTACATGACTAGGATCTTCCTGACGCCATAGAGAGAAGCCAAAGCAACCTCGACCAAGAACTAAGCAGACGCGCAATCGAACTTTGTGAGACGCTCGAAACGCTCGATGCGACAGGGAGTGAGAGTGACGCCATCTGGTAACGAATTGCATGTTTGATGCCTTCGAAGACTGCACCAGGCATGTATGGAACCAAGGTCAGCTTCCTGAATGGGCGTTCCGAACAGCAATCGACCATTCAGAGCCCTCCACCGGGTTTACGGATGCTGTAATTTCTTCAGTATCCGTACTATTGAACAACAGTTTCGACTGCCGCTCTCCCACGATCAACCTTCTGTGTTCTACATGAAGTGCATCATACCATTGGCCCAGATCTTGCACCTTGATAGCCAATCAGCTAATGGCCATCAAGCTCCTATCAACCGTAATGGTTCAGTGTCGCCATCATACCTTGAGGAGGCGACCGTTACTGAAACCAGCAACCTTAATCAATAATCTCGGGTTACAATGGAACAACCACAATTACAATCCGCGCAGCTCGCCACCAGAGCATTCATTTCAAGGGTTGGTCTCGGCCGTGACCTAGCCAACAATAGAAGATCTACTGCACTGTACCCTTGAATTTTCGCTGCATATTCTACAAAGGAATATAAATTCTTCATATCATCGCCACAAGCCACCGTGGGCTGGTCTCGACGAGGTTTCGTGATGCTCTTTACATTTCTAAAATGCCCGACTGTTATCGTGCAGCAGAGTATCAGAGCACAAACTTTGCCTCGAGGAATGACATCAAGGATGATATGCGCACCTCAATGGATGCACAAGGGCATCATGAAGCAGAGACCAACCGCCATGCACTGGCTGTATGGCATTACGATCTTACCCTGCTGTGGCGTCTTTTCTCTTTTTCTCAGTTTTAGAGCATGCCCACAGCCCTGCCGCCCCTGAAGTAGCGCTTGTGTCAGTTGAAGGGTCGATGACCTGAAGGAGCATTTGGGCGCTACGAGTCAAACCAGCGTGTGCGCTCAGCGTCTTACCCCAGGTTCACCGGGAATTGCACTGCAGAGAGGGAGAGAAATTGACAATGGCCGGCCACCTATCGTGATCATCAACTAACACCAGCATTCAGAGCCATGTCTAGTGGAGGAAAGAAAACTTGGGACCTCGATCATGGATGACAAAAAGACTTAGGTAACTTAGCCTAGACTTCGTACATATCTTACTAGATTTATTTTGACAGTCAATATCAAGGTACGAGGTTTTCTTGCTCCCCGAAGCATGCGTCGCTGATCTCTTGGACTTTCTCAGTAAAGCCATTCCTCTTTTGATCATGCCTGCGTCTGGGGGCGGATACAGCAAGGGGCTCGGAGCGAATCATTCTCTACCATTGATCTACACTCCATCCAACTGCATCCCCGTCCTGTTTCTGCCGCCTGACCACTTATTCCAACCTCTTCGAAAACAACAAGGTCGCATCGTCGTCTATCACGCCCATTTCGTTGCTCCTAGTCTGTAGTCTCTGGCACTAGCGGGTCAATACTGCCTCTGGGGTGCATGTCGTCAATATTGGTTCCCTTCGAGGTAAGTTTGACAAGACGCCAGTACTATTCCCCGGATTCTTGTGGAATCAGTGACGCCGGGGCCTGGTCGAAGATAGCAAACATGCATAATCTTTCAGTGATACATTGCGTACTGCACTCTCTGAAACACGCCTGGCTGGGTCTTACTGTAAAGTCTTATCTAGCAACGTTTCGAGGCAGTCTAGGCAGTTTTGACGTATCCACCAATCCGACGTATTGAAGACGCAATCGAACGCAATATGCTTAGAATATTGCCTCTTATTAATCGCCTGTCGAGAGATAATGGCTTTATTGTTCGCCAATCAACAATTTTGCTCGGCATGTCGCGGCAATTGTGCTAGTTAGGTTTCATTCGGGCTTTCAAGACCACCTCAATCAAGGTTTCTGCCAATGGCTATAATTTCTACGATGCTACGGAGTACAGCAACTTTGCTACCCGAAAGACCACGGTGCATTTTTGAGAAGCTGTGAAGATTCATGGCCGAATCAAAAGTTCACACAACAGCGCTGATCTCACGATATGTCCACAGCGCATGGACGATCAATCGCGGCGATGACACTTGAAGATATACGGACTATTCAGTCCAAGTCTTATGTATGTATTAGTTAATGGCCGAGGTAAAGTACGGCCCCCACTCAATTGAGTGGATATCCATCGTCCAGATAACTCGGGTTGCATCTGTCGTCACTTGAACGCCCGCAACTGCATCAACCAAGATATGGCGCATATGAGGTAGATTCATCACACAAGCAAGTCCCCATCGTACCTTTTTGATAAGATAAACAGCCGAAGGATCCCCCCACGATTTCATCAGCTCGTCCGAGATTAGCAATGCCTGCTGTTAGCTCGTCGGACAGAGCGACCAGATTGGAAGTTGATCCATGGATTTGGTCTTCGGACACGGTTCCAGCCGTTCAGCCCGCAGCCAGGTCATGAACTCTATTAACCAAACTTTCCGGTCTAGAACGGTGAGCTTTCCTTAATTGAGCACAGAATTTTGTCGTCAGCCGTCGACCCCGAGAATTATCAAGTACGAAAGGCTTTCGCCGTTGGGTTATTGCGTACCCTGCGCCGTGCTCATACATGATGGCATCAGGAACCACAAACAATGCCCTAAAGCTAACGAACGGGGGACGAGGCTCGAGGCTCGAGGCACTGGCCACGCGGGAGCCAGGGAACTCTTTTATCCGCTAACTCAAAAGACTCGAGTTATAAAAATTGATGTCCTCCAATCTTATTTGGGAGTTGATCCATAGTACGTGTATGGACAGTCGACAAGTCTGCGGGAAGCCCGGTTCACTCCTTGCAATTCACACATCTGTGGGAGTAGACACACAGTTGCAACACAATGGTCGCAGCGAAAGATTTCGTTACCAATCTCACATCTCAGCAGCTGCCTCGTGTAAGCGAACCGCTGGGTAAAGAGCCAGCCTCATCCGAAAGCTGCATTCTTCTCGTCGATTCGCTCAAGGCTGCAGGTCAGCAATCCCAAATGAGATTAACTCGCAGAAGCAGAATCAATATATTTCCGCGTTTGGGGGTTTGTGGCGTTCACTGTCATCCCAAATCGAGGAGCTGCACAGCTTCAGCTGCAGTCCTGTCCAACCATTCAAGAATTGTAGAGTCACATCGAGCCCCAGTCCAGGATGAGCACTTACAAGTTGGTGCAACACATCACCAGAGCAGATGAACCATCTCAGCTGGGGGTTCGAGCTGTTACAAGGATTCAAAACTCCAATTGAGAAAAAATGAAGATTGGCGTGGTCTGGTGGTGCTGTTTATGGTGGGCTCACCGATCACCTCACCCTCCGACCAGGCTGCCCAAGCTCTCTGGTAGGTGCTCGTGGTCTTGGTCTACCAGCCCCTATTTCTAGCGCAGTCCGTGCAAAGGGCAGTGGCGGGATCTAAGTGAGACTTGGACAAAGGTCTAGCCAAGCCGCAGACAATCTGCGCACAATGAAGCTCACGAAGTGCAAGAACAATTAATTATATTGCCGCTTTCCTCGATCGCCGCGCCCAGTTCAGCTGCGCTCCAGGTACTCGATCAACGAAAAAGAGACTACTAGCAGATCGCCCGCCTGGGATGACGCGAGCACCGTACATAGACGGCGGTATCTTCAAGGGTCCAAGAGCTTGGACAAAAGGCTAGCAGGCCACGGTGGTCGTAAACGCCAGCAAAGATTACTATTCTTCACCAGGGAAAGGTTTTCCTGACAAGCTGAGGAGTTGAGAGACTGTACTTGCCGATGCATGCCGGCTTGGGTCGGTCGTAGCATCTGTTGAGTATCACCACTTTGTGCTGTACCGGGAAGCTCTGTGCCTTGCAGCATCAACAGCGGATAGGCTTCGGGTACATCCACCAAGTTTCTCATGCAGGTCAACTTTATGGGAACCTGAGAGGCAACCAACAAACGCACTCAGGCAGCCGCATTCAGGAATTGGGCGATAAGACCCAAAAAGGCATTCTTTGGGTGTGGTGTGGTCTGACTGGAGTGGTTGCCTCGTGCCCAACGGCCAGGTGAGTGAGCCATCTTATTCGTCAGATAACCACTATGATCTGACAAGATTGAGATTCAAGTAGATATTGAAAATTTTCTTGATCCCGGACTTTCAGTCCCCTGAGCCATTGTCGCTTGGGAATAGCACGGCGAATCCTTTACTCTCCACCAAAGCCTGACAGGATACCTGATCCTATGGGTATCGTTAACCATTCATTGACAGTGCCAAGAGATATCCCCAGAGTTGATTGTAGGTTGAAAGCGGGTGCATCAACTTAGGACATCAAGGCTCCTTGACAGGCACTGGGTCCTGAATGACAAGAATAGTCTGAACCTGGTCAGTCTGCCAAGTTGGGCATGATCTACAAAAGCCTATCGCTACGTACCTTGCCGTGCAAGGTTAGAGGCTGAGCTAAACTGCTAGAGGGCTGTTTAACGGCACACCTTTGACTGGCTGCGTAGGGCTCAAGGCTCAGACTTGCTCGAGGCTCGACAGAGGGGCTTTGTCCACTAGCCGTGGCTCCCCGTGTGCAATTTTTTATGGTTGCTTTTTTCTACGGGTGTCCCTTTTTTGCAGTTTGGAGCTGCTTAGAGACTTGTCCCAGAAGGTGAAAGCGCTGTCTGAGAATGCCAAGCTTCATTTCATTGAGACTGGGGACGGAGAATGAGATGACCAGATCGGCCGATTGCTTGCATGACGACATGAACTTTTCTTTTCCTCTGGTTTCTGTCTTCCCTGTTCTGTCGCTTTGTTGGGGCCCAGACTCGAGCAAGGGCTTGAAGCTCAGTCCTCGTGAGCTGATGCCATCGTGAGATTGGGTTGTGCAATGAGATCAGATTCCACTGGAGTGGAGTCCCAAAGCTTTTTTTACTATTTGACTTTTCTTCTTTTTCGCCTTGGTTCTGTCTTTGACGATGGAGACGTTTTTTTATTTATTTATTACACTATTTCGTCATTTTTCGCTTCATTCTTTGTTTGAAGTTTTGTGGATTAACTCACAAGGACACTATTAAGATCGTTGACACAACGACTCTTGATCGATCGTGACTAATAATATGCTGTTCTCCTTGCAACATCATCAGCACCAGCACCAGCACCAGCACGTTTTGAGAAATGGTGCGTGTCGAGAGGTTTCGTTCCTTGCAGCAGCTGTCATGTCACTCGTTTGAGACTGTGTCTGTGTCTGTGACTGTGACTGTCTATCCGTGACTCTTTGAGAGGTGGAGTTTCTTCACTACGAGACGTGACCTTGACCTGACCTTGACCTTGACCCTGACCTTGGACCTTGATTTAGCAGCCGCTCTCGCTCAGGTCCGAAGAAGCCGCCTGCTCCTCTCTTCCCGCAAGGGGTGTGCGTTTACATGGGCTTTTGATTGGCTCACAGGCCGCTTCAAGTGCCGTGTCATTCGAAGATTGGTTGCATGGACCATGAAGAGCTTCATGATATTGACGGTCCCTGGCCGAACCAAGGATACTCTCACTGAGATGAAGAAAAAGTTTTCATCTCCTAGTTTGATTGTCTTATTTCCAGGTGTTGTTATGAAATTTGTATCAGTAGACCTCCTTGCAGTACCATGTGGTTCTTGGACTTTGCCCTGCTGACGTTGGCCCTAAAAGTTGAGTCATGAGAAACATCCAGAACGTCTGTCTCAGAGGGAGAAATTTAACGGTTGTCTAAGGGCAAGCAATCCACTCATCGTGTTCATCAGTGACATTCTGATACATACATAATCGACAAAGGTCGCCAAGGTCACATCGCTGAAAGATTTACATTTGACCCCTGACATAACAGAGCAAAAAATGGTAACATCCATATCCTCGCTTCTTCGGCAGGCAAAGCAAGGACTGAAGACTCCGAGTCCGAACTCCTGCTCCTATACCTAATACGACATGCAAAAGTCTGGGGTCAATGTCAGGTCTGCACTCTGCAGTGAGCCGCATGCTTTGCTCCCTGACGTCGTTCTTTGACTGAGAGTCTCGAGTTTGGTCAGCAACTCAAGTAAGTCAACTCAAGCGAGATAGAATAGTCCTGGTAAACTCGCCAAGGACTTGACCTATCATTTACAAAACCTCCGTTGACCCTCGCTTGCAGAACATCCCTTGCGTCGGAGTTGAAGTTCTCAACGCCGGCACGTTTTTCAGAGACATTCTCAAGCAGGGACCACATGGTGTCTCCAGTATTCAATAACGGTTCTGCCATATTTTTTCTGTTTTTTGTTTTTTTTAATTGCTTTGTCGCCTCCCTCAACGTCTTTGGTTGTTGGCTTGGCCTGGAGCGTTGCATCGTGCCTTGTCTTTGCCTGTTTGCTGACTAGACAGATCTGACATATCACATTCAACGTGCGTTCCCCGCATTCTTTGTGTCTCTAACGATAAGGGTTGTTAATCTTCGGCTGGAGCAAATTTGCATGATGAGCAGGAGGGAGCTTGTCAGCATCAGGGCCCGTAGTGCCACGCTGCCATCTACTGCAGGTTCTGCTGCAACGAGCAAGGATGTGTGCTCTTCTGGCCGTTGCTGTACAGTTACGTAGGGGCACAGGCACAGTCACCTAGTTACACCCTCAACTCTTTCGAGTGAAAGGGTCTTGTCCAAGGGGGAGGGAAAGAAAACGGGATTGGATATTGGCATATTGGCCACCCAATCTCTTGACAAACAAAAACATTTTTACGTCGCAGGGCATACAAATCATATTACTGGGCCCCCCGGACTGTTAAGTCTGTGCGATGCCAGGCCAGGTGCCTCCTTAAACCCCCAATCCCAAGGCCTGGGGCAAAACACATAATGGCAAATTTCTACAGCATCAAGTTGCTGCAGCTGCATGTTTTTGGACAAAAAGGTAAGCTCGCCTTCGTGGCTTATCAGGGAGGGGGGCTTGGGGTTGCCGTGTAATCCCCGTTCCTGCGCTGAGTGGTCACCGGTGGCCATGGGGTTACACTTTGAGTCTGGGCCATCATGAAGCATTGCGTCTGCATTCAATGAGAAGAAGGAGAGGAGCATAATCGACAGGCCTGCGTCGGGACCATCGAAGATCCGCTTCGGCCGCCCTCGCTTGGAGGCACAGCGGGTGCTGGCGGCTCAAATGGGAGAGACACAGACTCTGAGTTGTACGTACAGTACAGTATATACGAAAAGCCAGTCCAAGAAAGAACCTGACTTGTCAAGTTGTACAACAAACATGAGCTTTTTACTCGTCCCAGGGAGGGACAGAAACAGGCGTGTGTGGCAAGACTCAGGCAGCCTCAACTCAATGGGTGATTGATTGCGACGGGGCGGGTCGAAGTTTGCATACCGTTGCGTTGCATCGCAGTCGACCAGGTTCTCTCGTCTATCAGAGAACTTTTCTTTTCTTTGTGGTGTTGTCCATCTTGAGATTCAACCCCCATTTGCTATGCAGCTCTGCCAGCTGAGATCGCCACGAGGTCGCATTTTATTGTACGCAACAATTTTATAAAGCCAGCCAATCACGCCTGAGCAACCCCAGACCTGTGCTGCGCCCCTAGACGTGGGGAACTCCAACGTTTGTTGAAATGTTGGAGAGAGAAAGGAGGAGAAGGGTGCTGAAAAATGACAAAAGAGACTGGCCGTGTTGCTTTGCATGATATGAACTGCGGGGCGCTTCCGTGCCGTCCTGTAGCTGTGTCTCTAGCTGCAGAGTTGCGGCTGGCTACAGTACGAGAGTAAATGCTGGGTGTCCATTGTTCAACACCATTCTCGAGTTTACCTGTCATATTGTTCGGCCTTTGACCCCTACTATGAGCGGTATGATGCTTAACCAGAAGAGGCCGTCACGGCGTGTCATGTTGCACCAAGAGCTCTCGCTTTCTCTCACTTATTACAGACGACACTAGCACTCTCGCTAGACGATGAACCCCGTCGCTCTCAACCTCGCTTCGTGGTTTGACTAATTACCCCGGATTTCTCCAGGCTTGGACTCGGCTTCGTCGGTGGCTTCACAGGAGCTAGCGGCTACGCCGTGAAAAGGATGACAAACCTTCTATCGTATTGCGCTGGACAGATTCTCCATTCTTTGTCCGTTACAGCAAGCGCTCGCACTAGAGATGGTTAAGATTGTAACAGTACCATGGCCATGGAAAACAAACCTTCCCGAGCCGTGCCTTTGGAGCCGTGAGTTGAAGGTCTAGACGTATTCAACATCAGCCACCAACTTGCAAACACGACGATTCTGCGCGTGTGTGTGTTGGTGGCAGTGTTGTCATGAAGATCCGAGGGCTTGGGCCAGGCTCTCTGACGACATTTTCTTTGAGGCTCCTGTACGTTATGGGATCGTCTTGCATGAGGGAGATTATCACCAGCCATGTCTATGCATGTTTGCATGCTGGCTTGTCTAGTCGAAACGCAGCTATCCCTGGTCCGTAAGATACAGCAGATAGCTCAGCTCTGGTCAGAGTTAGCTTGGTGATAGGGAATATTGATGCTGGATCATTATTGAATTCCAGGTCACACCCCCTCTCCCGTGACCTCGATCAACGTTGCTATCTTCCACGTTTCCCGTTAGTCCAGTGTTTGTCGTGTGATAACGACGAGTCTTGTCTATTTGCATTCTAGCGCACAAATGCTAGGAGGGAACTCTGCACAGAACAACTCTGCTGCAGTCAAAGAGGGGAAATATTGCGGAGGTGGCGCCTGAGTTGGATGATGTCTTGTTCTCGTGCCGTGCCATGTGACGCATTTGATAAGGTGGCATTTCGATTAATGCTTCTGCAGGAACTTTGAGACCCTTGCGTTTTGGAATGACATGCTTCACAGATAGACAGACAGGGAAAAGGGCGCATCTAGACACAGTGAGGGGCCCTCGGGGGGGGAAATACATGAGACTGGCTTACACCAAAATCCACCGATCTACCACCAAATCCAGTCTCGTGTTTTATTTTCCCCTCTAGAGGGGACATGGTGGGTGTGGTGACCTCTCACGGGACCATAGTGATGATCTTGGATGAGGGTTCGATGCGTGGGGGGAGTCATAGAAAAGGCGATCTGCGAGACTATGGTCTAGGGTAGTGATAACGGACATGATGCTCCAGCAACATATCAATGAACCACTTGATTCAGCGAATAGTTGCAAGATGGTGTATAACGAAACTACAGTATGACCAGAGCTGACTCGTTATAATGAGGGTTTTTTATTTCATTAACTTTGTGACAACGTGGCCATTGTACATTGCATTCAAGGGACCACTTGGCAAAATGCAAACCTCACCTCATCACTACTATCTCACTCATTCGGATAACTTCCACTCATAATTCTGATACATCATCAGAAATACATCAACCACTCGCAGTGCACTATATCGTGTCATTTACCCAAAGCTACCCCTCTTATCATGCACTTACCCGTCATTCTGCTCGTTAGCATGGGGCTTCGTGGTATATGCGCTTTGTGCCTAAATCGAAATGCTGATGCTCCTATCCGAGACCTGCACCTTGATACCGATTAAGCGTACGTATGTAAGCTGCCGCACCGGTCCGGGTGCTCGCATTACACCGAGAAGGGTGACTACACAACGGGATATCATGTGGTATCTGGGTGGATTTGGTGGTAAGTCAAAGGTCCTGTAATTAATGGACCTTGATAGCAAGAACCTTGATGTAAAGCAGAAAGGCAGAATGATCACTTTAATGGAGACAGTCTGATAATAGGGATTTTCGATACCCTTACCGTAGTCCAGAACAGTTGCTGACCTGGCCTAGAGATGGTCGCCGAGCAGGAGTTCACGTGTAGCCTCTGCCCTTGTTCCCTGACTCAGTCACTGCTCTTCACATGATGAGAAGGAGAAAAATGGAAACGGAAAGTATTATATACTGAACCAGTGTTTCGTCCCAAGGAAAATAGTGCGTATCCTGGCCATGCTGTTCCTTAAGATGGACAGACTCGGGCGCCAGGCATACCTGAAAGTTGGATTCTTGCATTTATCCTAATCATTATGATATAAAGAGCTTCTTTTCATATGACAGAGTACATACGAAGATAATTTGGGCCTAACTACTGAAGTTGGAGTAGGCATTCCGAATTCTCAAGCCCAATATTCATGAGTTAACATCACGCGTGAGTTGAAGGTTTGCACCAGTGATTTTCCTGCTATCCGCAAAAGTTTAGTTCTGATCTCAAGACCAATATCAATATCGGAAGTGTTAGACACTGAGTTAAAAAGAATGAATGAGTTGCAATAATTTCGAGATCCAGCCCCGTCTCTTGTTGACTTATGCACAATACGTGCGATATAGATCTCAGGGGCCAGCATGGCACTTCCATGTTCATATCGTTGTTTTACCTGGTCGACAGCACTAATATAAGTCGTGGTTATCACAATACTTGATATTGATATGCCTGAGAGATAGTCATTAGTGATTCTACTAAAATCGTTACTTTCCCCAGAGTCATTGGCCTGATCGTATCATATTAACTGAAGAGACACCGGCCAAGAACGCATATATTGCAAGCTATTTACAGTGAGACAGGTAGAGACACGTGTGAAATACTAGTAAATCACAGGAACCATAAAGGGCAGCAAGAAGCCATCCTGAAATAGCAGAACTCATGATCCGTACCAATACTTCCACAGCCTCCTTAAGACAAAGGTGGGGCCATGAACCAAGATAGAATCCTTGAGCATCGTTCCAAAGTGAAACCATGATACTTACTGGGAAGAGTCCACGTATATGCATCCTGAAAGTGTATCGACCCCTTCGAACTCTGGGTCTCAGAAGAAGGGGCGCTGGTATAATGATGAACAAAAGCCCAGGTTCTAAAAATCAATAGCCATCAGCTCAAAGTTGCCCCTTCGCGCGGCAAGGTAGAAATGCATATGATGATCTGTGAAATGGTGTACTATGGTGCGTTGAGATATCTATCGGTGTTGCTTTTGCTACGCAGCGAAGATCGCAGACTACCTATCTTGTATAACCTTGTCTGAGACCTAACGAGGCTATGACTGCCATTCATATATGCATGATCGACCTTATATTCTGTGTTGTATCTTATCTGCTTTAGTAAAGATCAACTGAAAGAAACATTTGTCTCTTGTTTGGAGTTCTTCATGTACTGTGCAAGACAGATCGCTTAGGTGTCCTTGATCGTGGTCTCACAGCCAGGACCCGTGCTGATCCATTTCATCCGGTGCATGTTAGTGAAAGCCTTTGTGTTATAAGGCACGTGCCAAGTTATCTTAGGTCCAACAAACTTCTCGATGTACTATGGCGGCTGTTAGCATGATAGCGCTTTGTTTCGGCGGACATATCATCTCAATGTATTAGCGAGCTTGCTTAGGAAGACCGTGGAAAGTATTTGCTCCAGTGGTAGGCTTCTACCATCTCAGCAACTTGTGGTAGACAGCCTTGACTTGGGCTAGCATATCGTGGTCG
The DNA here is from genome assembly GCF_900067095.1 of Fusarium proliferatum ET1. Classification (NCBI taxonomy): domain Eukaryota; kingdom Fungi; phylum Ascomycota; class Sordariomycetes; order Hypocreales; family Nectriaceae; genus Fusarium; species Fusarium proliferatum. The sequence goes on along the minus strand of NW_022194792.1, from coordinate 2,795,674 downwards.
GCAGGATAATGTTCAAGCTCGAGCGCCATCAATCTTGTAAGCTATAGCGGCCTTGATAGTCTCGATAGTATCCAGAACATCAAGCTCCGTGAGCTTTAGGGCATTGTGGTGGTTGGAAGTACTCTATTTGGCAACGAAGAAGTCGAGCCATCATCTGCGCCTTCTGCCCGTTGGAGTTCCCCATTTCCGGCCAGTCTCTTAGAGCTTGGTTCCAATGTCCCCAGTCTCTTCTGTCTTAGAAGCCCTTCTGCCCGACGCGGGCCTTAGAGGCATTAGAGGCCTTCACTACTCCGATTGTTTTTGTGATGTTCTTGGAATTGAAGGTGAGACCGCTGATGATGCTGCCTAGTGTTGTGTTAGATAAGGTGATAAATGGATATGAGCTATAATTGACGTCGAGCATGAGAGCACTCGACTCTTCTACGATAATGCTATTATTGCTCTCATGGGCGGACTGCATGAATGAGACACCATTGACAACGCATTTCCCCGCGATACTGGTTGAATCGGAATACTTCTTTCTCAATGCTATATTCGAAGAGATCTCCAAGGCAACATAGGCAACCGGACTCAAGACGGCCAATGTTCTTCTCGAACAATTCCGGGTTAAAAACGTCAACCTGACGGACAGCCGCGGGCTGCATGAAGGTCAGCAGAACTTCAGCAAGATTCAAGGACGAATGACTGCTTAACCCCGCGGTTGTGCTCTATATACTTCAGAGTATATTCCTATTGGAGTTTAATTTGAGGAGTCGAACGAGAGAAGATCTTGACTTATGAATGCTCAATATGATGCGCTACACGTGAGGCTTCTCTGTTTTTACTCCCCAATCATAGCATTAGATCACTGGAGAAGATCTTTCGAAGCAGAGAAAGTATATGATTACAGTCGCAAACGCTACCTAGATATCTAATCCTAGATAGGTGCCTTAAACAGCAAGTAGATGGTAATCAAGCTCAACCATGAAGTGTTCAGTTACTGATGAATTGTGAATAGTGATTGGCTGAGGCACATCTGTGTAGATTAAAATAATCACCTCCCCCTAAAATAAGAAGCCAACTTTTATGTGGGAGGTAAAACTCTCCAAATTGAAGACTAACAAGCACCGTATTTATAGCTAAGGCAGTCTTGATTGTCTCTGTCATTTCAGAAGGTACATGTTAGGGGTTGGGGATGTCACGTGCTCTCGTGTCACTGACGTTCACGGCCGGTCGACCTCTTTGTTTTCCCTTTCGGTCAGTTCACATTTTAGCCACACAGAGGCACAGTCAATTGATTTCGTTTCGCAACCACTCTACTCACCGTTCTAAAAGTCGCTTGCTCGCGTCTGACTTCGACTTGGAAGATGCACGACCCGCCACCATGACAGACTCGCAGATGCTTGCTCAGGCAGGCAGCAATGAGACGCAGGACAGCCAGCCCATTTTCGAGGCCTACAGGGCTGAGTTTGGTGCCGGCACGGTACGTAGCCAGTGTAGCTGAATTGCCTCTGCACTGGGGTTTGCATCCTCACCATCAAAACGCACTAACACTTGCATGCCTCAAATAGCTCAGTAGTTCGCCTCCCAAATACCTTTCATCTTCTAAAATAAGCACGACAAGCCCGAAACAGATCCCTTCACCTGCGAGCGAAGTAGTTGTTCCATCATCCGACCCGACAGTCATCGATTTAGCAGTAACAGCTACTGCTGTTCACCACGACGCGTTATCGGACAAAGCGCGTCCAGGGGGTCCCACTACCGAGAATGACGATCCGTCGCACTGGGACACGACCAGGGTGGCACTGACACATTCGAAAAAGCAAAGTGTAACTCTCGAGGCAGACGTGGTGAATGGCGTTGCACAGGGCCTCCAAGATCGCGTCAATTCGAACAGCAACGTGAATCTGAGCGTTAGGGTGCCAACTACAGTGATCAAGCCAAAACACCTTGCCAACTTATCCGCGCGCCATGACAGCCCGCAGCCGCAATCAGTGCAAGACAATGCACCCAAGCCTCTAATCAAGTGTCTCAAGCCGCCGGCCAGTGCTCTAACTGCCGCCTTGCGCAAAATGGACTATTCTCAACAGACCCCGACACAGGTGAACGATGATCGTGATTACAGCGAATACTGTGATATTGTACCTTCGAGCCCTGTCAACGGCGATACTCAACCCGCCTCTCACGAACCTCGAACCCTTCAGGATGATGATACAGGGGCCGTGAATTTTGCGAACATGAGCGAGCTGGGCCGGCCTTCCTCTCAAATATCAGAGGATGCAGGTTTCGACAATACTAGAGGCGACTGGAGACATCCTGACGGGACCTCACAATTGAATAACGGTCAAACCCCGCACCGCCCTCACGCTCCCACCTTCGAGACGCCTGCTGTACCCAAGAACCCATTTGCTGCGAGACCTAGCATCGCCGCGCCTCTGGCCGGCAGTCAATTGTTCGGCCAGACGCAGTTTTCTTCAGCTATCAAACATATTAGTCCAACTTCTTCACGACCTTCTCCGAAGCTCTTCCACCCTATATCGCCAAACATCATTGAGACATCTCCTCTGAAGAACCGCGCCAATGTCTCATCGCCATCCGATATCCGAACCTCGAGTCCTCAACGCCGTCTCCATGACATCCCCGAAACATCATTACAAGATCCAGATGGGGGACCTATTAGAGCGGCAACGCCTGTGAATGACCAATCTACAGCTGGTGAAATGATTCCAGAATCACCCCCATCCACTGATCCCACACCTCGAGCCAAAGCACCTAGCTCATCGAACGCCACTGAGCCAATGGCACATTACGAGCCAATGAAGAAGTCTCAGGAAAGGAAGAGCATGGAAAACTTCGTAATTGCTCCCTGGGATTCCGATGATGACTCTGACGATGCTATCCGACGGCTGGAGAGACGAAAGAAGATTGAGCGGAAAAAGGCGCAGGCTGCAGAGGAAATGGGTCGCGTTAGCTTCACACCCAAGATTAGGCGCAATTCAGCAGAACAGCCATCGCGGAAGAAGAGAAGGGTTTTGCCACTTGAAGAGCATGAAACAAATCCCAAGCCTTCACCCAAAACAGGCGGGGGTAAGGGGCAAGAACTGCCACCTCTCGTGGATGACTCCCAAAAAGGGCTGGTGGCTTCCAACGAGACTCTCCCTGTTACATCAACTAAGGCCACTCCAGGAAACAGTGCTCCCGAAAATCCGCAGATCGATCATGATGGAGACATAGTCTTGGTCGATGCGGACAAGGCCGTTGTAGACGATGACATGATACCTGCAACCAGCCCAGCGCCTTCTCTCCCACCTACAGCACCCGTTGAACAACCGCCACCATCTGAGCCTGAGCTACCACAGCTCCGCGTCGAAGATGAGGGCTTGCCACAAGGCCCTAATGAGCATTCAGAGCCTTCATCTTTGCCACCAGCACGGAAGCGGACGACTAGGACTTACGGCCGTGCAGCTCGACAAAAGCGCAGAAACCCATTTCTAAGTTCCTCTTTCTCGGACGGGCTGATGAGTGATTTGGACCCAAAACCCACGCCTATATCATCGCCCCTGCAAAATGTGGCTGCAGTTTCAATGATTGAAGAAGAGCCAGAGGAGGAATTACCCCTTTCCCGTACAGCAGAAGATAAGAGCGAGAAGAAGTCCGCATCGCGATCCAGGAAATCTGCCCGTGATGTCTATGCGGATCTTCCACCACCGATGACTACTCGCTCGCGTAGGAGCGATCGAGCAGATACAGCCCCAGTGACTCCGTTGGCCAGTCGCTCTGTAGGTCAGATACCGCCGACATCTTCGAGTTTGAGTATCCTTTCAACAACACCCCTGCCTTCTGACAAAACAACACCTGGGACACAAGACTCCCCAGGTTCTGAACGGCCGGACTCAGTCATTCTGCCATCTCCGAGAGGCAGTCGCGATTGCCATAGGGAGGAGGCTGGAAAAGGATCGAAGACTGGGTCACCTCAGCCAGCAAAAAGAGCAGCAAGAGTATCTAAGCGATTTTCATATCTTGATTCAGATTCTACTGATGAGCTACATCTCTCGCCAGCTGCAAGTGTGCTTGAAAGGAGCATGGTACATTCCAAATCTAGCAGATCCTTCAAGCAAAGCTTTGCCCAGACCCACCGAGTTGGACGCCTGTTCGAGGGCATGGTATTTGCCATTTCTTTCTCGGACCAGTTCAAAGCACAAGAACGCAAGAAGTTGGCGACGAAAATCACACAGTCAGGAGGTATCATTCTTGCTGAAGGATTTCAAGACATGTTTGAACATTCATCCATTATGAATGCGACTGATCCTGTGATGGATGAGCAGGACTCATTACAACTTACCAAGCATATTTCTGAGAGCGGGTTCACAGCACTCATCGCAGACAAACACTCACGCAAGGTCAAATACATGCAGGCACTGGCGCTGGGGCTCCCCTGTTTAGCCCCTCAATGGATAACGGCATGTTTCAACAAAGGCGCTATTGTCGATTGGGAACCTTATGTTCTCTGTGCAGGTGCATCCACTGTGCTTGGCGAGGCAATCCGGTCAAGAATATTGGCACCGTACTCGGCGACTGAAGCAAAGCTGGCCGAGGTTATACAGCAGCGACCGCGACTCCTTGACGGACAGCGTGTCCTAGTCGTCATTGACTCGAAGAAGTCTCGAAATGAGGCTAAAGAACCCTACATCTTCCTTGCGGCTGTACTAGGGCCATCGATTTCACGAGTATTTTCAACACAACAAGCAAGGGAATTGTTGTTAGAGCATCAGAAAGCTGGAACTCCATTCGACTGGTTATATTTGGATAAAGGAACAGGGACCATTGACGCCGTTCTTGCGCCCACGGAAACAACAGGTAATAAGAAACGTCGAAGATCAACCACAAACCAGTCTCGTATCGAAAATATTCGCGTCTTGAGCGACGAGCTTGTCATCCAGAGTTTGATTCTCGGACGTATGGTAGAAGACGATGAAATGTATACATAACCATGGCTCAAATTTTTAGAGGGCGTTTAAGGTCTATCACTATCTTGGGAAATCATGTCGATCACTTAGACCGATGCATTGGATGGCGTTGCAAGGCGATGGGAGGGCCTGGGAAGTAATGGGATTCAATGGATAGCTACTGTAACGTATCGACAGTACTGCACTAGCTTATGCTGTAGCTAGCAGGGACAGGACGCATGGAGTTGATACCAAGTTGTTTTTTAAAATTTCGATATTTGTGTTGCTTGAGTGATATGTGGTACAACACAGCAGCTGGTTACATCATACTGTCGTTATGCACCTAGGGTTGCCCACCAGACGGGGCCGATATTCAAGGATTGCCCTTTGAATCCACTATAATAGTAAAAAGCCTGACGAAATTTTTAAGGAATCAAGGAAAATTGGGCATTGAGTTTGGATAGGCGAGATGGTAAATGAGTAAGATAGAAGCTCAAGGAATTGAAAGCCAGTGCAGTGCAATGAGGGCATGTCTCAGAGTGACTTACAGTATCCGTATCCAGCATCAAAACGATGGATCATGCAGGGATCAACACTCTTCAAGGGTAAGGCATCTCTATTTGTAGGGGTCTAACAAGAGGAGACAGAATTGCCATGAATCAAGTAAGAGAAAATGGAGAGCTAAGAATAGGAAGGTACGCGTCGTGAGTTTCCCATTCATACCCCGCGGTCGCTTCAACCTTCAACAGCCAAAGAACATCCATCCACTCACCATTCTTCTTTCCCTTCCATCGCCACAATGAACGGAGTTTCAGCAAATATATAGGGAACTAGAATCTCGACCGTTCGAGACCTTTCGCATTTGCCGAGAACTGAGCATGGCCAATCAGTTGTGACAAAGGTACCTGCTCGCGGTAAATCAACTGGACCAGTTCTCTTATCATTAACTAACTCATCGATTTAATGGTGTAGGATTCGATTGATACCACATATGGCTTGGAGAATACTATCCGTGAAGGAATATAGCAGGTAATCGACGTACTCGAAGCGATTACAGAGGGGTTTTTAAGACAAAATTTGCCTTCTTACTTGCATGTAATTGCGCAACCTCAACCTCGTCCAACTTGCGATTGCCACCCAAGATCGAAACCACATTCCTTGATTGGGGCCTGAGCTTTTCCCCCGGGCACACTTTTCAATCATTTCCCCCCTTCAACCATCGCATTTCCTCGATTTCCTCAAAGCTGGTTGGTTTGGTGTAAACCAAGCCAGGGGCTAGGGATAAGGCTCCACGATGGCCTCATGTTCGCGTCAACAGGTCTCAGAGCCAGCTCGCGAAAGAGAATCCTTCAAGTTAGTTGCACTCTCATATTCATATAATCGAATTTAGCATGTATGTTTGCTTGATACTGACAAAGTTAGGTATGGAGCATCGCTGCTCAACGATATTACAGACTCGCCCGCCGAAGGCGCGCCCCCTGGTCCACCCTCATCCAACGGAACTGTACCCAGCGACGAGATAAAACGACAAGAAACTCCGAGAGACACTGTTCTTGCATCTCTTGCGCAACTCGGACTCTGGAAAACAGGCACTAACCGCGCCTTGATATCTCTGTTCGATCGTAATCACCAATATATTGTTGCCGAGACTACACAACGATCATCTCTTGCCAAGGGCCCGATCTGGCCAAAAGACCAGAATGGAGACTTCTGGCTCTATCCAGGAACATTTCCGCGACAACTCTCGGTTTGCGGCCGGGCTCTTATGGCACAAAGTCATGACTCTTCTTCTTCTTCTGAGGAAGTGCCTCTTACTCTGATACCGGATCTTAAAGCCGATGCTGGACTCTGCAAGGTACAGCACCCGCTATCAGAGTTTCCAGCTCGATTTTATGCTGCTGTCCCTGTGCGATCACCTGCTGGTGTTGACATTGGTGTTTATTGTGTGATAGACTCCGAACCGAGAGAAGCCGAGAGCTGGACCACCAATGACACTGAGGTCCTACGAGAAATCTCCTCTAATATCATGGATTACCTTCGATCCAAGAGTGTGGGAGATGCTTATCGAAGAAGTGTCCGTATGACAAGGGGAATTGGTTCGTTTGTCGAGAAGGAGTCGTCTATGGCGGGTTGGAGAGCTCGAACGAATTCTCCGGCTTTTCACGACGATGCAGCACGGGAAGGCAATCTAAATTCTGAACAGCAGGCCCTACAGCAGTTCAGGGATTTTAGTCTTCAGAAAAATTTGCCGGGTCACGTACCAGTGCAGCCCAATACGACAGGAGAAACCACCGTTATCGGCTCTGGGGGCCCTGGGGAGGCGAATATAACCAGCACTTCATCGAAGAGTATGTCTATTGGAGAATCCGATGATAATGCCAAGGAGAAGGCAATTGCCAAGGTATTCTCTCGGGCAGCCAACCTCATACGAGAAGGAATAGAGATTGAAGGCGTCGTCTTCCTGGACGCGAATTTCGAGACGTCGGCTACCGATTCAATGCTTAAAGAGGACCAGTCCTCGACCGAGTCATCCTCGAGTAGCGATGAGTCAAGTGATAGGATCGAGCAGGAAAACTCTTGTTGCGGAATTTTGGGGTTCGCTACTTCGACTTCATCAAGCATCAACTTGGATGTAGGTTCCGATATCCACACAACCATGCCAATGAAGTTGCTAGCTGCACTCTTGCGGCGGTATCCTGCTGGTAAAATATTTAATTTCGACGAGAATGGCAGCCTCTTATCAAGTGGTTCGTCTGAGGCCGACCTTTGTACACCGATGCCGAAGGAAGAATATTTTGGTGAAAAATCAACTGAGGCACTATCTGGTAAAAGTCAGCGTCCTTGGTCACGACCTCTAGAAGGACCGTCTGTCTCCAAGATCTTCCCTGGTGCTCGAAGCGTAGCCTTTGTGCCCGTTTGGGACCCCAAAAGAGACCGTTGGTTAGCGGGAGGCTTCGCGTATACTCGGACACCCACGAGGACATTTACGATCGAGGGTGAGTTGAGTTACCTGCGAGGATTTGGCATGCTGGCCATGTCGGAAGCCCAACGACTCGAAGCCTTGCTTGTGAACAAGGCACAATCCGATGTGCTTGGCTCATTATCTCACGAATTACGTACTCCTCTTCACGGGGTCATGCTCTCAGCCGAGTTGCTGTCCGATACTCAGCTGGATGTTTTCCAGGGAAACCTACTGCGAACCCTTGAGACCTGTGGTAGAACACTGTCCGAGACTATTGATCATCTTTTATATTTCTCAAAAGTCAATCAAGTTGCAGCTCATCGAAAGAAGGAGCGCCGAACTCGAAAACGATCTATTGTCTCAGACTCTGCCACAACAGTTCCCGCGAGTGTTTCGACCTCTGAGGTTAGGCTGGACGCCCTAATTGAAGAGGTCATGGACAGTGTTTTCGCCGGTCATGTTTTCAAAGGCAATGAAGCCCACAAAGCTTGGCAAACCGCAAATCCAAGCAAGCGCGTCAATATGGAGGATGAGAATGATCCGACGGGAGGGCAGTCTGAAGACCCTGTCAAGTACGAAGTGCCACTTGGACACGACAGTCAGGTGGCCATCTTTCTTAATATTGACCCCTACGTGCCGTATCGCTTCCACGTTGCTGCCGGAGCACTCCGCCGTGTTGTGATGAACCTTTTTGGAAATGCACTTAAATATACACACAAGGGCACAATCACGGTTGCACTATCTCAAAAACCCTTGTCCTCGAACAACCCAAGTAGTCACAGACGCTTGGTTCGCATTTCGGTCACAGATACTGGCCAAGGAATATCGCCAGACTTTCTTCGGAACGACCTTTTCAAACCATTCTCCCAGGAAAACCATCTTTCACACGGTACCGGGTTAGGCCTAAGTCTGGTCAAGAAGATCGTGGCTTCAATGGACGGTAAAATATCGATCGAGAGTGAAGTCAACGTTGGGACCACAGCAACCATAACATTGCCGTTATCACGATCGAAAGATTCAGACATTTCCAATCCGGGGCAAGAGAAGAATGAAGTTGATGAAGAGACTAAGCGCCTAAAAGGACTGCGTTTGCGACTGGTCGGTTTCCCTTCTGAGGAGGAAATCAAGTTGAAAACGGCTCGGGGCATTCCCATGTCTGCCATGAAAGTAATGTGCCACCGCTGGTTGGAGATGGATGTCATCAACGAAGCTACATGCCAGGGCGTGGCTCCGGATCTTGTTCTATGCAATGAGATAGCGATTGAGGACTCGGTGCTAAGTAGCGAAGAGCTGGTTAGGTGTCCCGTGGTTGTGGTGTGCGCCAATGCCATTACGGCACATAGGCGATCTTCCGAGAGCAAGGCATCTGAGGATCATCGAGTTTATGAATTTGTTTCTCAACCGTAAGTGTGATTCAAGCCCCTATAGCTGTAAAGATTTCATATTGCTAACTTACAGTTTCAGTATTGGCCCACACAAACTTGCTCGAATTCTGCATATAGCGTTATGTCGGTGGGGGGACTTACAAGCAATATCGCCGGCTGCGCCAGTATGTGAGGATGAAGAGCATTTGGATTATGCATCCAATGATGCCAAAAGATGCTCGACTAGAAGCAATACAGAGGAAGATGCACCTGATAATAAATCGACACCAGGTCCAGGAGCGGCATCACTAAAACGCCCTGGTCCCCCTTCACGAGTTCCGTCAAAACGCCCTTCCCAAGCGACGCAACAACAGGGGTCGACTGCGGCGAGCGAACCCAAGAGTTTCCTTCTTGTCGATGATAACCCCATCAACGTCTCGGTATTGTGTGCCTACATGAAGAAGCTTAAGAGCAAGTATACTACGGCAGCAGACGGACTTGAAGCTGTGGAGCGGTTCCAGGAGAACCCAGATGAATTCAGTTGCATCTTGATGGACATCAGCATGCCACGAATGGATGGTATCGAGGCCACAAAACAGATACGGGCCTTCGAGAACAAGGAGGGTCGGGAGCCTGTTGTCATTCTTGCCCTAACGGGTTTGGCATCAGCGAGTGCCCAGCAAGATGCTTATGCAAGCGGTGTTGATGTGTTTCTCTCTAAGCCTGTTAAGCTCAAGGAGCTGAGCAGTATATTGAGGGAGAGGAGTTTGGCGTAGATAGTAAGTCGACTCTCGAACAAGGAAATGGATGGCAAGAAATGCACGATGTGAACGAAGCATACGACACAGATAGACGGTCATGATTCGTTAGACGTTTCATCGTGGGATTAAGCGCTGGGTGCAACCTGTCAAAGGTGGAATAGATTAATAGAAGACAAGAAGTTACACTTGTATGTTACATCCATCTAACCTATTACCTTAGTAGCTATGAACTCTCTTCATCAACATTGGCAGTTGTGCTGCCTCGTACAATCATGCTGCACAATGCTGGAAGCTCAGCTCAACACTTGTTGTTTAAGCATATACATGGCATGCACATCAGTTTCTTTCGTTCCTACTCAACTATGGCGAAGATGAAAATATTATTCGATTAATAAGCGAATGCCAAGAGGCAGAAAAATGATACTTGAACACCTACATATGTAATCGGATGTCTCGGAGGACTTTCCATGATGATGTGAGGCTCGGGTTTTTGGTGATGGCCGAGGGTATGTGTTTAGGCTTTTTTGTCACCCTCGAGATGCCGTTGGGTCATAAGACTTGTCACTTTGGTTCCGCCAAGGAGCGTGATTGGCTCAAATCGTTGGTTTTCGAGATCGGCTATTGCATGTTTTGTTCATATGGGAGTCCATAGATGTCGAATATTGTCCATATTGGACACACCAACCAGGGAACTCGTTCATAGTATCAAGCTTTTCTCAGGTGGCAGAGTCGCTTCATTGCATCCCTGACTTCTGATAGATCCGGGTTCTGTGACAGTATCGACGCTACCCAAGACGGGAATCGGCAATAGTAACATGCCTTATAAGAATTTTAGCATTGAACTAACTTAGCGCTCGTGGAATCTTAGTTGATTTTGCTAGGACGATGACGTAGAATATCGGCATCGATTAGACGTGTATGGTTTCATTGCATCCAATGTCTTGTAGCCATAGATATGGTGCCTTTGGGCTTATTATGAACTTGCCTCAGGGAGCAAGAAAACACCGGACCCTACTATAGGGTGTCAAAATAAACTTGGTAAAGAGCCCCTGAAAGCTTAGGCTAGATTTACCTAAGTGTTTTTATTGCTTAGGGTCAAGGTCCCGAGTTTTCTTTCCTCCCCTAGACTTGGTAATGTATAAGCATGCAGCTTGGTTGAGAAAGCTTCGATGTGGGGGGGGGGGGGGTCGAATCAGGAAGTGTCCGAGGCCTTACGTGTAAGGATAGGGAGCTATGTACATAGGCAACTTGCCGTGCAAAGGTGAAGCCGCCAATATTAGTAGGTTCTGGGCACCAGTTGAGGGATCTTGGCATACAAGAAGCCAAGCTATGCATAACCTTGAGAGTTGAGACAGATTGATGAACTCATGATAAGATGATCTTGTAGATTACATATGTATGATTGATTAGTCCGCAAACTCAAAATAAATAAGCTTCAAATCCTTCAGTCGGTGTGTTTTTGTTTATCATAGCCAATATCATATTGTCTGTGACATCCGGAAGATCCGGAGGTTAAAAGTCGGAGGTCGGAAGCACGAGGCGGAAGTTTCATCACATGGAGACGGGGTTAAATCGCTACCGTGCTTCCGTGGATGATATAATTCCCTGTTGTTCTTGGGATCGGACTTTTGTATGTATGTATGACCATAGATCACGATCGGTTGCCGCGGAATAGAGTTCAAGTCAGGGGCTTTGAGACGGTAATGAGTAAAGGAGTTTCTATGGGCATCTGTCGAATGATGGTGGTTGATGGGCACGGGCAAACAACACCATCGTCGTCAGTCGAATTGTTTACCCTTGGAAGCTGAGTCTGCCCCTGTTTGACAAAGAGTCAGGACAGACACAAGGTGGAGAGATGCTATAGATTAAGTATCCTCTGTCACGAGAATGAGGCCATGTTCACCTCGAGGCAAGATAAGCTCATGAGTCTGCTTATAGCTATTTTGTCCACGTCCAACATGTCACCTTTTCTATGACTGGTCCATTTATCACATTCATGGCATGTCAGCAGTGTAAAGTTGGTAGCGGACGATCCATTCTAACAAGACCCTTGTCTAGCTCGCCTCGGGCTCTTCTTCTTTTTCTTTCTGCGTGCACCTGTAGCCCTGTAATTGGCCCACTGGCTCCCCTAGCTCCCCTACAAGCCGGCATCCGGCAACAGGGCGGGGGGTTGCAAGCTTGGGCCCAGGGTATTCCCTGCTTGCGGCTTGTCTTAGTGCTCCCGGTCGACTTAGACATGTCGTGTGCCCTCAGACTGTCATTAACTCCGGGTACAGGCAGCGAAAATAATGGCCCAATAATCATGAATTACCTATTATCGATCATAGATCAGAAACTGCCAAACTCAGTTGTTCTGAGCTGAGCTGAGATTAGCTGAGTCTTGTACCTATGTACTATGTAGCAGTCAATATCAAGTACCTTATGCACTCCCCGAGCGTTCCGTCCACCCTCTCTCTGTTGCATCAAAACCCGCCTCTCCCCCCAACTACAGACGGACTTGTTGTGTTGCCTCTTCCCCCCATTACTCAGACGAATCGCATTTTATTGCATTACATTGTATACATCATACCCTTTCTGCATTTCTTTCTTCTTGTTTGTACTCCGTATTGACTTGGCAGTTGGTATCGCTATATCCTGACTTGTACCTTTCCGAGGCTCCCTGCCAGTTATATCTAGGACCTCATCTCCAGCGACAAGCCTCAAACTTCATTGTCATCCTAAAACAACCTTAGTACTCGACCGTTGAGAAACCTTGTTCGCCATGGGAGTCGGTTCTTTTCTTGAGCCACTCATCGTCGTGACTCTCCTCTTTGGGGGTGCCTACTTCAACAGAAGTAAGGACTACAATTTCTGGACAAATAAGTCAGGAATCGCCAGCATCAAGAGTTATAAACGCTCCGATGACTTCCCGAAGCGAGACTCGACCGATAGCCTTATGAGCGGATGGAGTGGTTCGCGATCACCGAGTCTCGACTCAAGTTCTCAACCGACTCTACGCCGCCGCAAGCTTCAAGTGCTTGGCTATAAGCGCATCGTGTCTACACCAAACACTCACATATTTGAGGATCGACTCCTGAGCCGCCTTCTCAAGAAGTTGCCATTCTTGGTCGAGTGTTGGTACTGGTTTCTTATTTACTTTGTGTACCAGGTCGGTCGTGCTATCACTGCGTTGACTCTCGATGAGGGCACTGTCGATGTTGCCCGCAGACACGCTCTACAAATCATCCACCTCGAACAACGACTTCATATCTTCTGGGAGATAGAATTTCAGAAGTGGTTCCTGGCTCGACCTGCTCTTCTTCACTGGATCAACCGGATCTACTCATTCATCCACATTCCAGGCACCATTACCTTTCTTGTTGTCCTCTACTACTTCACCACCACCCGACATCGCCGCTATGCCGCTGGCCGTGTGAGATCTGATGCAGTGGCTGCCGGTCCTGCTTTATACGAAGCCCGTCGACGTACCATGGCTATGTGCAATCTCCTTGCTTTCGTTGTCTTCACAAGTTGGCCTTGCATGCCTCCTCGTCTTTTGAGCGATCCTGAATATAAGGGCCCCGATGCTGAGGAGGCCAAGAGCTTTGGCTTTGTCGACAGTGTTCACAGTGGTACTGGAGAGAGCAGTGTCTGGACCACCAACCGATTCTGCAACCAATATGGTAAGTGGAAGTCGTACGAATTTTGACTCGATACAGAGCTGACTAAGATTGTAGCGGCCATGCCATCTCTGCATTTTGGCTACTCTCTCCTTGTCGGCCTCACCGTCGGCACCATCCCTATTACCGGCCTACGATCTGCCTCTTGGAAGCGAATAGTCATTGTTGCTGCTGGAATGTCATACCCAGCCTTGATTCTCACTGCTATTGTCGCCACAGCCAACCACTTCATTCTCGATGCCGTAGCTGGTGCTATGGTTTGCACTATTGCCTGGAACTGTAACGACTTCCTCCTCAACTTCTGCATCCTCGAGGACTACTTCCTATCCATGCTTCGCCTTCACAAGCCAGTGAACTGGACCGACCCTGAAACAGCTGTCGAGCCTGAGTTCCAGACTGGTCTCCTGAGTGAAGACGTCTAAGGCGTGTAAAAGAGCTTTCAAGAACGAGCCCCACGAATTTTCTTCCTAAATACCCGACTCCGTTAATCCATTTGTTTTCAAGAGGGGAGCCTTTGTCTTATTTGCATAAGTCGTTTCAGCCTTTTCAAAGCATTCACAGGGAGTTCTATGTCTGGACAGGAATGAATCTTGTGGACGTAGTGTTAAGTTTGGCGAAGGTGGCATGTTGTTAATTTGAAGAGTCGGGCCATTGATGTTCTGAGCAGTGGGGGATATTAGACGTGCGCAGAAAGGGGTTCAGCATGCCACGCCATATGATATAGTAAATAACCATTACCAATAATACTATCAGAACGAATATTACACTCTGTATCTTAATCTTAGGCGAGACTGACTGCCGACACGTTCAAATGTACTTAATACGACCCGAGTGTAATGCTTATGAGCGTTGACGAAATAAAATAAGAAATGGATTTCCTAGTGCTCCTGGACGAATCACACCCGAAACTTGACGTTATCCTTAGCTTCTTTCTGGTGAGAAACGAAAACCATGTAGAGTGTGTTCTAAACTTACAGTGTCATCCATGATCCTCGGCAGGGATCATGATAATGAGACTTGCTACGGGCTGGACTCCCTCAAAGTATCTTCATATTGGTGGCCTCTTGTACAATCGTATGGATAACCTACCTAGTCATTGACGTGGTTAAGGCTGATTTACGTATTTGCAGTACGCGGTCACTGAAGTAATTCAAAGCCATCCCATGCCTCATACTCGTGACGACGCAAGCTGAACTTCAGCTCCCACCAATAAACTGCTGTCATGATACTTTTCTGGTAAGCCTTATGAGCACGGGTACATGTGTCTCTGCTAAAACTGCGCTGTTTGACAGCAGATACAGCCACCAGTTCAGGTACCTTTGCTAAGATGGGGCGGGGAGCTTCTGTGGCGGGGCACGTCGTCATCTGTGATCCGTTTGGGCAAGAGACAGACAGCTGCCTTTCGCTTGCTTGCGTCTACTCACATGCCACCACCTGAACTACCTTATTCTTCATCTTTCTTTTTTTTTTAATCGTCACCATTTATATACCGTTACTTCATACTCAAAAATCTGGCTGTGACTCTGAATAAAAGAGAAGCCGAGGACAAAGGCTATTCAAGACGAAAGCTGCTGAAAGCTGCTGAAAGCGACAGCTCTACTACTTTCTTCCCATGTCGCAGCAGGATTCTGGGGCAGCTGATGCCCCGCCACAGCAGCCTTCGCGACGATCTGCGTCACCATCAAACAGTTTCTATGCGCTGAGCGATGATGAGGAGGGCGAGTACAACACTATCAGAAATGCCGAGACTGGAAGAGGTGTAAAGCTTCTCTTTTCCAAGAGCAAGGTCAGTAACACCCGAGCCTATGTCCTGCGTAAGAGGTTGCGCTGCAGAATGACGGACGACATCTGACAATTGCAGGTTTATGTTCACCCAACACCCTCTTCAAAGGACAACATTCCAGGATACATCGCACTTCTCCAGCAACGAGGCCATCACGAAGAACGTCCTACTTCATCCGCTTCCAATGAATCAGCCACGATCGCCTCCTCGGATCTGCTTCTTGCCTGGATCCCCGAATCTGCCCTTGGAGATTCCGCCAGCATCTACGTCAAGGTTGACCTTTGCGATGGAGACTCACCCCCGAAACAGTCTTACCTTGTTCCTCCCCCGCCGACCGTCACTAGCCATGTTGGATCTGTCGGTGGATATGCGTTTGCAATTCCTGTGAGCGCCGTTTATTCGCTCCTCGTTCGGCCTCCGAGCCTCGGCTGGTGGTATGGATCCGTCATCATCAACTCCCGTGCGGGCGATAGCTTTCCCGCCCTTTTCTTCCATGACAATGAGTGCCAAAGCACGATCCTTCAAAAGAAGAAGATCGCGCGTGATACATTTGATCCTTTTGGAGAATCAGGACAGATGTTCTGGGGTGGCGATGAGGTTGTGAAGTGGCTACGTCGTTACGTCAAGATTGAGCGATCTGGTGCTGAACCCAACATCTACTTAATCGAGCCATCAAAGGAGGATAGCGAAGCATTCGGCCACAAACTCACTTCCAGCCCATCACAAATTGGTCGTCAGGATAGCAATGTGGGAACGCAGCGCCGCGCCGGAGGACCGTCAAATCGAGATGCAGAGATGGACCCTTTCGTCAAGTTGATCAAGGAAACTGGATGGAATATTATGGAGAAATTCAGCAAAGTAACCACCTTTACCCGGAGAGCGGCTCAAGATATTGTTGAGAACCCGAACTTACCTCCCCAAGTAAGACGGCTCTTGAGAAATCCGGAAGTTCAGACGCTTCAAGACGAGTTCGACAGCGCCAGGATCTATCTCGCTCGCTGGGCTATGGGCATACAGGAACAGAGCGACCGTGATAGGAGACAGAGGATATGGTCTGCTAATGATGTTATGGAGCTTGAGGATACCGATGTTGGCGAATTTGAGCTTCTCGAAGGAGCCAGCAACCTTTCACTTGAGGAACGCCGAAAGACTGTGACAATGAAGGAGTGGAATACCTTCTTCGACCCTCAAACTGGCCGATTATCGATCACTATCGATGAGGTCAAGGAGCGTGTCTTTCACGGAGGTCTTGACCCTGAGGATGGTGTTCGAAAGGAAGCGTGGCTTTTCCTTCTTGGCGTCTATGAATGGTATAGCACTGCTGATGAGAGAAAGGCACAAATCGCTTCACTACGTGACCAGTACTACAAGCTCAAGCTTTCGTGGTGGGAGAGGCTCGAAGGTGATGGAGGTGAAGGCGACGCCGGAGAGTGGTGGCGCGAGCAAAAGGGACGAATCGGTAAGTTGCTCACCATTTTTCAGCCTTTCTCTCCCGAGGAGTAAACTTACAATTTGTCTACAGAAAAAGATGTCCACCGAACGGACCGCAATGTGCCCATTTTCATGGGCGAGGATATTCCCCATCCTGACCCAAGCTCACCTTTTGCCGAAGTTGGCACCAACGTCCACCTTGAGCAGATGAAGGAGATGCTCCTGACTTACAACGAGTACAATAAGGACCTAGGCTATGTTCAGGGTATGTCAGATCTATTGGCACCAATCTACGCAGTGATCCAAGACGATGCCGTTGCATTCTGGGGTTTCCAGAAGTTCATGGAGCGTATGGAACGCAACTTTCTGCGTGATCAGTCTGGCATGCGTAACCAGCTTCTGACTCTGGACCAATTGGTTCAGTTCATGGACCCAGCACTCTGGAACCATCTACAAAAGGCAGACAGCACCAACTTTTTCTTCTTCTTCCGCATGATACTTGTTTGGTATAAGCGGGAGTTTGCCTGGCTTGACGTTCTTCGATTATGGGAGGGGTTGTGGACTGATTATATGAGCGCGAACTTCCACCTCTTTATTGCACTGGCGATTCTTGAGAGACATCGCGATGTCATTATGGAGCACTTGCAGCATTTCGATGAGGTGCTCAAATATGGTGAGTGACTTTGGTTAATAAGGACACTGATCACAATGCTAACGTTAAACAGTCAATGAACTCTCCAACACAATCGATCTTGAGGCGACTCTGATCCGGGCAGAAACCCTCTTCAAGAGGTTCCAGCGACTTGTTGATGCTGTCGACAAGAAACAGAACTTCCCAGCTCCTCGGTACAATCAGAAGGAACCGTCAAAATCTTCTGAGCAGACCGAATCAGGGCCATCCAAGGGTGGCAAGGCATCTGGCAAGGACAAAGCTGCTGAGCCAACGGCGCCTCCGCCGCAGCCAAAGACGATTACGCCTGAGTTGCGCAAACTATTAAGCAAGGAGGTGGAAGTGCTCCCGAGGAAGACAGTTGCGCAAAAGGGCGATGGTATGCCAAACAAATGAGGAGCTGAGAACAAGTAGTTGAGGTGCTGTTGATTAACGTCCGCTGCATCCATTTTTATGTTTTGGGAATTTCTTGGTTTCAGTAATTTCTGGCAAGGAGTTCATGGTACGACGGTAAGTCAGCAATGTTTTTGATATATATATACGAAGCCCTTTATTACCATCGGGTCTGAATACACAAGATGCATATCAAGATTCTTTGGTACAGGATGTAACATGGAGTAAACAAAATTCCATATTACCAGGTAAAACGCCGCTCTATCCTATCAAGGAACGTATAAACGCCAGACATCCAACGTATGCTTCATCTTCTTCTTACAAGAAGGGTCTTTTATCTGTATCCCCTTGGTCCGCTGGGCAAGCCTCCTCTCCTCAGCCCAGCGTTACCGCCACCACTTGCTTGATCATACATTCCGCCTGGCGCAAATCGATCTTCATAACCGCCACTGCCACCACCACCCCCTCCTCCACCTCCTCCTCCATTATTTCCACCGGGAGGGTTGAAAGGTCCTTGACTTCCAGCCTGAGGACTCGTTGTTCGCGATCCTCCTCCCCAAAGCCTCTGTCGCAATCTATCTTGCGCAGATCCTCCTCCTCCACCTCCACCTCCTGAAGCACCACCAGGTGGCACGCTCGCCGTTTCGGGCCTACCGAATTGACCGCCCGTGCTCTGGTAGCTACCCGCGCGCTGCTGACTTGGTAGTGGTCGCCTATTAATATCACCGCCGCCGCCGCCAGGTTGCAACGAGGCAGGTGTTCGTCCACCTCCAGCCCGAAGACTCTGAGGCGCTTGTTGTTGTGGCTGTTGCGGTCCGTTGTCCCATAGACTACTCAGACCTCCGTGTTGCTGGCCTGGAGCGCCGGGGCGCTGGCCTGCTTGTGGTGTCATGACGGGCTGTATGGGTTGTTGGGCTGGTGCCTTGGGATCCGCGGGCAGCCATGGGGGGAATGGGCGCCCCTTTTCTGTGTAATAGCCACGAAGAACGCGGCAGACGTGAGTATCGTCTTCGGAGTCGCCGTCTTGTTCGCTGGAGAGAAGAGTCTGGCGGAGAGAGGAGATTTGAGAAGATGTCTTCTGGACAAGGTTTGAATACCAGGACGCCATGATGCGTTGTGTTAAAGTGTATCTTTTCTAGCTAATATGTTCGTAGAGTTTCGCATCGATGGTTATTAAAGTGAAATGAAGCTACGCCCTATCGCACGATGGGCTTGCTTGAGGTGAGATGAGGAAGCGGTAACGAAACCAAGAGAATGGTTTAAGCTGTAATTGAAGGTCCGAGGGGTGAGCGCAATGTTCTGTCGCTGTCGCAGTTGATTAGGTGGTGCAGCCAGCTGCTGTCGTGATAAGCCAGGGTTGTAAGAGAGGTACTGTCGGAGTCAAGAAGGTCAGAGATGGCCTATCTGAAGAGCGAAGACAGAAGATGGGAGGTGAAGCAGTCGGGTGACGTTTAGAAAGGGATTCTTGGAGTGGAAGTGGGCTGGGAGAGTTTCATAGGTGCCTGAACTAAAATGCGCTGTAGGTTTGGGCGGGGCAATTGTAGGACTCGGGAGTGGAGCAAGGCCTAGGTAGGTACATAAGCTTTTGTCTCAACAGAGCCTCTCCCTCTCTCTCACAAGTGACAAGACCCATAACAAGCATGAAAGGGCAAATGGTTTCAAAACGTCTCAAGTACAGCAAATTCATATAAAAGCATTGGCAACCTATTTTGGTATCTATACCTTGCCAAGAATTAGCTCAGCAAAAATGAAGCATATTGCCATGCGATATCCTCAGACAAAAGGAACATATTGACATATGCTTCACCCTTCATAAACCCCTTTTTTTCCGTCTTGCTGAGAAAATACAAACTCCTCAAACGCCGAAGCCTGATTTTTGAGACCGTCAATTACCATGTGAGATCGTTGGTGAGCATCAGCTTCTCCTTCTTCTCCTCCTGCCTGGGCTTCTTGTTCTTCATCTTGATGGCACGTCCACGCTTTCGCTTGTTGCCAGACTTCTCGGTCTCGGACTCTTCGCTGTCATCATCATCATCCTCATCTTCGTCCTCCTCCTCATTTTCGCTCTCGAGCCAGTCCTCAAGGTCGCCGAGCTCCTCGTCACTCTCCTCGATATCGGAAACATACTCAACCTGGTTCTCCAGGTTGTCGTCTTCCTCCTCACTCCATTCAGCCTCCTCGCCGTTCTCGTCAAGACCCCTGTCCAGGTCCTTGTCACGTTGGCCCTCGCCGTCACGCTCCATGGCATTAAGTACCTTCTTCCAGATGGATTCGCTGACATTGAGAGGCTGGTCACCGTAAGCGCCCTGTCGAAGACGCTCAACAAGCTCGCGCTCAATGGTTCGTTCCAGCTTGGCAGCAGCCTCGGCCTTGCGCTCACGGGCCTGCTCACGGTGTCTGATCTTAGGTGCCATCTTAGGAACAAGCTTTTCACCCAATCGTTCTTCCTCGGCCGCAATACGACGCATGCGAGTTTGAACCTGTGTCAAGCGGGTGAGACGTTGCTTGCACTTGTGAATGAGGAAATTAGGCCAGTATATAAGCTTCTCGTCTATCATGGACAATGCCTTGGAGTAGTTGCTGGGCAGCTTGTAACGTTGCCACTATGACTATGATTAGCATCTTGTCACCTTGTATAATTACCTGAAGTCTTACAAGTTTGCTTGGGAGATGGGCCCTCTCTGGAGTTTTGATCAACAAGTACAATCGATTTTGATGCTCCCTGACTGTAGCGTATCGCGAGTTCGCGAGAGGACATGACTGACGATTGCACAGGCCTGTGACATTGTGCTCGTTGCGGCAGAATGTCTGAGCTTTGTTGGTTCTGGATAAGAAGTCAGCATGATCTTCGACTCATGGTTGGTTCTCGTCCGAGTTTGAGGATCCAGGAAGGGCAGGGAAGGAAGCAAGAACTTACTTGATCTTAAAGGCGCAGAATTGTTGTCCTATAATTTGCCAGACTAGCTCGTCACTGCAGCCACTGAAGCTCATCGTGAGAACGGGGTAGCTGGTCCTGGTGTGGTGATAGTTTGTTGTTGGTGTTGTGTCTTGTCCAAGTCTCCGACCAGACGGAAGACGGCAATGGTTCAGGGTGTGGGGCTGGTAACACCGTTTAGACAGCACAGTTATTATCACTAAGCAGAGTGATAGCTAATTCGAGAATTGGTGGCGAGGTTATTGAGATCGTGCCGTGTTGAGAGTGAGGATATAGAGAAAGCCACAGCAAAATGTAGATGGCAGACAAAGATGAGGCGAATTTTCGTGGCGCCGTACAGAACAAGAGATACTGGCGCTCTATCGACAATACGCTGTCAATCCGGGCCCAGGATATCTTTGTTGAACCTGGATGGTGATATGTCGTTTGCGAATGCGATGAGCAAGGTAGAGAGATCTTGGAGTTTTTGGAGTTTTTTTTTACTTGACTGCGCTATCAGATAAGAAGGCGACCCACTAACCCACTAACCCACTAACCTACTAACCCACCAACAGAACTCATAACAGCCACTTACAGCGTTCCATTTTCAATACCCACTTGGCTTCGGGAAATAGTACTTCCGAATAGCTGACTGCGCTCCCGTCCTGGTGGTGAACCTGGAAACGAATACGTACCTGGTTGACAAGCCGGGATAGCATCATCTTGGACCTTGGCCTACTGTAGCCGCGTAACACACACAACCTCAACGAACTTCCTTTCCGGTCGCGTCCAACACAACCAGTCGCTTCGCCACTTACGACTCGATATTTCTTCTATACCCGATCAAATTTCCTTCATCTCCCCACGGGGAGCTTACGTCGCCGACATCGCCGCATAACTCGTCCTCTCCAGCTCCATAAACACCATCGCCCAAGATGCCGACCGCCGGCCTCAAGACCATCATCGCCCTCTCCTTCGTCCTCGCCGTTGGATTCCTCCTCGTTATTCTCTCCTGCGCTCTGTGGAAGGTGTATTATCCTCTCCTCGTCGTCGCTACCTATGTCATTGCGCCTATTCCCAACTGGATCTGCGGACACTGCGCCAACCCTGATGACTTCGTGGAGAGCTCTGGCGCTGCGGTTCTAGACTTGGGACGCTTCTTTACAGGTTTCTTTGTTGTTATGGGAATTGGTAAGTCCTGCTCCGCCGGCGCAACGCTGCTGATGCTAATGGAATGATTACCATGCTGGAACTCACGTGGCTGACTGTTACATAGCTCTCCCTGTCGTTCTCGCTCACTCTGGTCTCATCGAGGTGCAAGCCATGGTTATGTCCATAATCGGCGGTCTATTGATCTACGGAACCATTGTCAGCTTCGGCATGTTTTTCCACGAGGAGCAAGATTTCTAAATGCGCGCGCAATACGGAGTCACATAAACCAGAAACACTCGGAGTTACCGAGCCAAAGATGGATACAGAATGTTGCGTTTCAGGAAGAGGAGGATAATCGCTAGTATAAAGCCTGTATAACGCGTGTATGATCACAGAGGACAAAGGAGTCACATGGGCATTCAGCGGGGTCTTCACGTCAGTCTCGGCTATTCGCAAGGGGAATCCTTGGGCTTCAGGACGGCAAAGGGAGGTTATAGTCGGTCGTCAAAGGTATCCTTGTTTACGAGGAATATATCGTATCATCTTCTGCTATGTTCCCGATGTTTCGGTCCTATCCCATCCGTCTATGTTGTTGAATTCCAAACCAAAAACTCCGACGATGTGTACGTTGAGGTATCATGTCCAAAGTCAAATGCTGCGCCTGCCCATCCATCTAATCCAATCTAGCCTCTTGGTTGAGATCCAAGTTATGCCGCGTCTCTGAATACACCCATAGGACCGGCAAGTTTGGTAAACATCTCATCCCTTTCACCTTCAGGGGTACTCAGGATTGTTACCGCACCTCCAGCTCCAATTCTCCAAACTTCTCTGGGCTCTGTCTCGCCCTCTTCAGCTGGAGCCGTCTCATCGTCCCATCTAAACATGGTTCGGATTGTGACACTCCAGTCTCCTGCACCTGCGACATCCATATATCCTACAACACCAGAGTAGAGACTTCGCTCATGTTTGCCCTCAATGATCTGTAGAAGCTCGCAGCTGCGCTTTTTTGGCGCCCCTGTCATGCTTCCAGGAGGTAAAGCCGCGGCAAGGGCATCCAACCCGGTATAAGGGCAGTGAGAGTCAAAGCTGCTTCGGCGAGCGCCATGAGGCTTATTTCCGTTGCGGCCTGGGAGTTGTCCGTTGACCACAGTGATCATCTGGAAGACCGTGGCATATTCCTCTACCTTCATGAGGTCAGGAACTGTGACATGGCCAACGCCACAGACACCATGTAGATCATGGCGAACCAGATCGACAATCATGAGGTTCTCAGCCACTTCCTTTGGCACATGAAGGATCTTCTCAGCCTGCGCGAGAGTTGACACAGCCTCTGACTTGCGAACTGTTCCCTTCATGGGCCTCATTGAGCATAGTCCGTTGCTGTCGTATCGAAGGAAACGCTCAGGAGAGCAACTCAACATCGTGGCGCCACCAAGACTGATGAAAGACCCAAAAGGAGCCGGCTGTCGCTTTCTCAAGGTCTGATATATGGCCCATGGGTTTCTCCCGTTGTTTCTTGAACAAGGCCTTGCCATGGTCGTTTGCGATGTGAGACAAAGTTCGTAAGACTCACCCGCTGCAATGAAATCCTGGCAAACACGAACTTGCTCTTCATACCTGTCTGGCTGTGGTGTTGTGATATTGATTTCCTTGTCCTGGGCACGGTTTTCGATGACATGCCCATTGACTCCGTTTCTCATCTTGGTCGCATTCCAATAGTCGGACTGTTGAATTCTTTCCATTATCTTATCAAGCCATGCATCGTTTGATCCTCGAGCCTTCAGATTTTGAACAAATGCAACGCCAGCTCTGTGGTCAAGAACAATGCTCTTCGTTACCCAGGCTAGACAAATGTCCGGTCTCTTGTGGCCTCGATCTTCCGGGACCATCTTCTTCTCGAGGCCATGTAGTCCCATCTCATAGGTGATGAATCCCATGAAACCGCCCTTGAAAGCTGAAGTTGAACGGTCAGATCCAGGAGGATGGCTTCGCGCCTCCCAGAAGTCCGATATAACCTCCCATACGGTGACTTTGCCGTCTTTGAGGCTTATCATCTCGGTTTTATCCTTTCCGTCTGTACTCGGGAGCCGTGCCGTAACATAGTCATCGCATACGTTGTACTCGAACCGCAGCGTATTGTCAACTTCGAGAGCTATGATGCTGTTCAATGCTAGCGCATCTCCGTTCTTAGAACTCGACGAGTCAAGGATAATGTTTTCTCCCTTTGCCAACCCCAGCATCTCGACGAGTTCTGGCACGCCAGCCCCCTGAGGCAAGGTGATTTTGCGATGTGTGTATTCAGACCCATTTGCAAAGTCTCTCAGCGAAGTTTCAGGGGAGTTTAAATTCAACCACAAATCGCCCAGGTGTTCCTTATGCGCAGCTGCAGACTCCAGGTGATTTGGTGGCGAAAGAGTCTGAATCTCTAGCAAAGGTCCCTGTACTCGTCGTCCATGATATTTGTTCCATTGCAGCGCGGCTTGGAACCAGTTGATGAGGACTCCCTGGGCATTCTTCTCCGTGCAGACAGACTCAGGGTGGTACTGAAGGCCCCAGAATGGCTTCTTGTTGTGTCTCACACCTTGGAGGATCTGTTCTCTTCGCCCATCATCTCTAAACTCTGTTGCCCATGCCAGTGGTGAAAACTCCGAAGTCGGCCGCCACCGGTTCTCTTCTGTCCAGTCATCGCTGTATTGGCCAATATCAACACAGAGACTGTGATATAGAGTAGCCTTGAAGGGAGGCACTCCGCAGAACATGTCTTCTCCTCGATGCTCAATCTCCCTCACCATCCCGTGAAGACCCCTCTTGAGTCTTCTCACTGACCCACCATGCGCAGCAAGCAAACTCTGAAATCCAAGACAAATGCCCAAAACTGGCAGTTGAAGATGCTCAGGGAGATCCCAAAGAAGATTGAACGCCCCAACGTCTTCTGGATTAAGCGGTGATCCAGGGCCCGGCCCGCAAACTACGGCGTCGAATTGAGCAAGATTATCGATAAACTCTTGCTCTGTCCATTTTGCGGGTGTATCATCGTCGCTGACTCTATCAACCACTGAGAGGTCGATTCTTATGACGAAGATATCAGCGCCGAGAATTTGACGGAGCAGTGAGACGATATTGAATGTAAACGAATCAAAGGCATCAATAAAAAGAATCCGCTTCGGCGCCCCAACCGAGGGCTCTGAGCCTGTAGTCATAGTCCAGAATTATCTCAAACGTATTAGGAGAGTCTGGTTGAGGGAGAATGGTCCAGATTGAAGCCTAGGTCAGTAGATGAGAACAAGTTCCGATAAGCTTGGTCTTCGGCGTCCGATATAAAAATCCAAAATCTTTGCCGCTACAAGCCGGAGCTGACTCGGGATATGACGCCGTTGAGTCAACTTATAAAGCCACACTGCACGGCACACGCGGACGCTGATTATCAGGTGATCGGACAGTCAGAGAGTAAAGAGTACATCAAAGTTTAAGTCGCTGACGTGAAATTTGTGGCATGTTCTCGTTATTCAATGTCTCGATACAAGACTAAAAAGTGGCGACAATGAATCGGATGCATGGAAGGGTACTCACTTCTAGGCGCTACTGCAGGGTAGTCATCTACTTCAAAGCATGTCAAGATAAATAAACAGACTCTTTTACAGGGACTTCTTCATAGTATCAAAGGTCGTTGACCGCTCTCTTTGCTATTCACTAAATGTCTACATCGCGTCGTAGTACAAATCTCCATTATTTAATCGAGGCCAATGTACAAAAGCCATAGATCCCCATCACCATCAAAGTCCCTCCTCATATTCTCTCTCAACTAGCGATCTCTCGTCATCAATAGACAAGGTTGTCTCGCATGCCAGATCCTTCTCTCCTTGACTCCGAGAGCCGCGTCCATCATCGTTTGAGACTCAGATCTCGCTCTTGTGGTTTCACTTCTAGGCTCATCCCAAACCTGCACCTCTTCTACTGAAGCTGAAATTTCAAACTCTCCACGGCATAGCACTGTCATGCCTACTGAAATCTCAGCACTTCCGTGTCCCTCTAGCACAGGAATGAGCTGCTGTAGAGTACCGTTCCAAGCAAGCTTCCGTGTAAACTCCAGCCCAACATTTGCAGGCCGATGGCGAAGTGCAGGAAGAATTCTGACAAGGGGATGGATCTTCTGAGCTGTCCGGTTCGTGAGGCGTACCCTAAGTTGCATAAACTCATCGACGTATGCTACATCCTTTTCAGCTGTATTGCCATCCTTATCTTCGACCGAGATATCAATGTCAACCTCGTCAACCTTGATTGCTTCGATCATTCTCGAGGTCAGCCGTATGCTTCTCAGATCGATCGAGCCACTCCTCTTAGGTAGTGATGTCGTCTTCCATGTTGCTCTGAGACAGCTGAGAACCCTTTCCCTATACCAGAACCCTTCTCGGTTCGCTCGCTCCATTTCAGGTGAAATCTTGCTGGCGCTAACCACGAATTGTCGGTTTCGGGAGGGGTTCAGGGTTGGTATTGTGGCATGGGGATCCTCCAGATACACCCGTTTGACTGGAAGAATGACACGGCTCGTATTTCCAGGCAAAATATCCTCCTGCACAGAAATTCCATCATTACTCTCCAGTTGCACCACCATCTGGCTGGGCCAGGCGTTGCGAAGATCCACAGACAAGAGACAGTACTCATCAGGTTTGGCAGTAAAGGAACTACCCAGGCGATCCCACAAGGGTTGAGGAATCTCTCCATGCACGGGGAGTGCATCGATTCGAGCAAGCTCGACACTAGCATTCACCGTCACTGTAAGATCTAGAGAAACCTGTCGTGTGTAGAATTGATCAGGCATCTCTTCTTGCGGGCACCCCAGATGAGTGTAGTCGACCTGGATCGTAGCCCCTGTGAGTCCGGGCTTACCAAGAATCTCAAAGTCGAAGGTGGCCTCTCCGTTAGGTGCAATATGACGAGTCTGCTGGCTGTTGGGAAGTCGCAGCGCCTGCTTCTTCATCAGCGCAAGCTCATACTCGTAGAGCTCAGAGGGTGTCGCATCTCGGTTGTTGATCGCAGTCTGGAGCGGTTCCTGTGTAGAGTCCTTGAAGGAGAAAAGCATAAAGTCCACTGGCGTCGATGCAAGATTCTGCAACGTCACTGAAAACACCTGCCTCTCACCTTCCAGGATCATGATGGAGGACTGTGCAAGAGTTGTGGACTTGACAATTACCAGTGGTTGTGCTTGAATAGCAGTGAGTCTCAAACTTTCAGCCTCGAGCTTTGGAGCAAACGGCTTAACATCTGTGACCGCTTCCTCGAGTGCAGCCAAACCCTTGGCCTTAACCTTGACTTCCTGCTTTGGCGTCCAAGGCATGGAGAAAACAGGGAATCGCCGCTCACGGCATCCTCGGACCTTGATAATAGCACCTGTGACCTTGACAGTTCCTGCTTCCTTTGCCCTTCCCCTTAATCGGATCACCTGTGTTCGGTATGGCCCGACAACAGTCGCCTCCTTGACAGCGTCAAACTGCACGCCCTCGGTAGCTAAGTGAACGAATTCAACATCCACTTCAATATCATAGGGGTTCTGTAGTGTGATCTTGAACGTAGCGTATTCATCAGCCACGAGTGTCTGGTTAACCATCTCGTCTGGTTTCTTCAGGAATGGGTTATAGATAAAAGGGTCAAGGTCTTGAGATGCACGGGTAGCAGTAGCACCAGGAAGGATGCTCTTGGAATGAGCTACTGGCGTTTTGCTATTGAGTGAGGGCTCAAGCTTGATACCTCGTACAAAGAATTCATCCCAGTACTCAGCTGCTATGTCGTTGTAGCCTAGCCTCTGCACAAGATTGGCGGTCCTCGATATGCCAGTAGCTAATCGAACTTGCTCGTCTCGGGTGATCATAGGTGAAGCATCCTCTCTCCGAGGTCCTGGAGCAACACCGGAACCGGCTGTTCGCAACAGATCACTCGAGAATCGTAAAACACCATCGAAATCCGGAAGTGCTTCAGAGAAGTTGATGCAAGCCCTCAGAATATTAAGCTTGACATCCGGAAACCCGAAGAAGCGCGCCGCAGACTGGCCGCGTATCCTAGCAATCACAGCTTCGTCCGAGTCGTCAACATCCTCGTTGTTCTTAGCGCCCGCCTTTCTGGTCAAATCGAACCCAACAATGCCATACGACTTGCAGAGAAGGGTCATCAGAGCTTCTATGCCCTGTTCAACGTCACATTCTCCAATCTCTAGAGCCATGGAGCCACTGCTTGATCCACCTCCTCCTGAGGTCAACGACATCAGTCCGGCAGCAGGATGGATACCCATGTCTGCAGCACCTCGAGTTCGCGCCTCGACGAGACCACCGATAAGGACAGATACTAGCTCCCGAATCACCATGGCCTTCTTTCGGTGAAGTCCCAAGGGTCCTAGAACAGTTGCTATGCCGCTCAGAACTGACGCTCGGTCCACAGTTGTAAGGAGTTCTGAAGCGCCCGCAGGGAATGCCTTGAAGAGCATCGCTCCGATTTGTTGTCTGGAGGGTGTTACACCAAACCGTGGAGGTGCTACGTATGGCTGCTCGGGGACAATCCCTGTAGCAATCATGGCTAGAGATTCTCGGTTTAGGTACCCATTACATAGGTGAAGAGCGGAGTATATCTTGGAAAATCGAATGAAGGCCTCAGACATAGGTAATGGGGGCAGGCTGTCCGATGATACTCTGGAGTACAATGCTATTATACGTTCCAGAAGCTCCGGTAGCAGCCATTGGAGATTTCTAAGATGCTTTGGTTGATCGGGGTCTTCAGGAGTCGGGTCTGGCGTTTGCTTGTGCGCTGGCTTATCCGGGAATTGGATCAGCACTGTAGGCACATGGAACTCGATGTTGGACCAGCCAAGGAGGAACAGGTTAACCAAGATCAGTTCCAATGCTTTCCCATGCCACAGATGATCATTCACAGATCGCGCAGCCATAGCACCATCGCTAAGCTCCTTAATCGAATCCGTCCATCGTCCAGCCTGAAGAAACATGGAACCAACGACAACCGCAGCTCGGCCTTTGGTTCTCAGCCTCCAACGATCATTCACACCACCCGAACCAAAGCCCTGCGTTGATATCCTATCGCGACTAGCTGACCGAGAGCTCTCTGTAGTTTCTTGCGGCGCAGGTTGTGGATCTGGTGTTGACCGGTCACTAGCTGGCGGGCTCTGACTATCCGTAGTGATGGGTGGATTCGATAAGCTGCTCTTTGGAGGTGTTGACGATAACCCTGGTGTTGAGCTGCTCGAATGAAGTCCTGGGCGGGCGTTGGCTGGCATAGACATGCGGGCCTGTGTCTTGTCCATGATACCGCCAGCTGAGTTAGAGCGCACGGAATGTCGCGAAGAGATACTCGACCCTCTCCTAAGGAGCCCATTCAACCCTCCTTCGCCACCCCACGAACCACCATTAGTATGCTTTAAAGTGGACGAATAAGGCACAGGGGACTCGATGTTGGTCATGGCCTCGAAGGACTTGGCCAGCGTTGTCATCTCAGCTAGGAGAAGCGAAGAGATGTCGCACATAACAGTCCTTAGTGTAGTAACAGTGCAGTTCTCGAGAGGAGGAATATCGACAAGACCCTCAGGCATTGGAATTTCGGTATCGTGAGGGTTGGCATAATCGAACAGCAAGACTTGGTGTACCAGAGCCTTGGGGTACATGTCGCGCAGGTCTTCTAGCTCCTGGTATAAAGCTCTAATATTCTTCTCAGTCGTCGTCGGGCCTGTGCCGTTTATAGACTGTCGCTTGTTGAAGCTCTTTTGGTGCAGCTCGGTGCCATCTGCCAGAGCTATTATAGCAAGGGGTTCTCGGTATAAGTCGAAGGGTGTGAGGGCGAGGTGGGAGGGGGGAGGAACGTGAGTAACGAGATTGTATATTATGGCACCGTCTGGGTATGCCAGAGGCGAGAACATATCTGCGCAAGCTATGTCAGCGCCATATTGAGCAGTTGAGAGCATCCCTTACTCCTATTAGGGCGGCCATCAGCGCTGATGTCGCGGAGGTGGACAACATGTTCCTTGTTGAGTCGCTCGACGAAGGAGGCGAATCGGTCTGCTTTGATCTGCCCCAGAGGTAAAAGAAGTGTCTTCACCCTCGCAGGAGCGACGGGGGCTAAAGGATCCAAGCTCATCCTAGCATCTGGTGTTTTCTCAACATGTCCGCCAGCGCAACGTGGTTAGTGTTTAGTCGGTGACGTCCTTGGGGGCGTCGCAGGGTTCTTCGTTTGGTATAAGGTGATGTTGATTACAATCGCATTGTTGTGTCAGCGTCGCCTCTTTGAGTTGTTGAGCTGAGCTTCTAGTCAAAGCTGAATGCCGCCTTTAATCGCCGGATCTTGAGCTTGGTATCGTACACCTGTCGCATGCGGCTAGGAGCTGCTGTAGTTATGAGGTAGCGTACCCTTACATGGGTGGCCGGATCAGGTGGAGCCTCGAGAACCGGAGTCGACTTTTTGCGAGCCGATGACAATAATGCAGAGCATACCAGTCACTTCAAGTCCACGTCAACACTTCACTCATTGTTACTGTTTTATGGCTGCTGAGAATGTTCCAAAATGGTTGTCAATTCTTCCATGGTCAGCACTGAAACCCTGTGCTATCTCAAAAGCTTAGCCCACTAAGAATCTCCTATACTCCTGGGGTATCGCGATGTTGGCCTCAATCACCCATATCCAACTTTTGCCGAAATACAACTAACATATAAATGCTTATTACTGTCCAAATGAACAGCTGTTCGAGATTTACGTCATCATACTCAACCAACTGATGATGGCGGTCCTTGGGGACTTTGATCTGACGGCTTTCTCTCCCTTGCCTCGGCTTGCAGCTCACTCTCAAAGGTATCAACAGACAAACTCGCTTCTACGAAATCTTCAAGCTCTTCCGTAACAGTTTTGAGCTTCTCCTTTACCGCGACAGCAGCTTCGTGGCCGACAATGTGTCGTGCTGGAGGGTTTTCATGTCCTCCGATCGCTGAAAGAGCATGAACGGTCTCCATGACCAGTTTATCTGCTGCGCCAGGCGGTAACTTGGGGTAGCGATGTAAAATCTCACCAGGCGCTGCATCTGGTTCGAGGGAAGTACTGGCGGGGGACATAGGTGAAGGTCCGTAGTCAGCTGGTGACGAGGGGTATGGCAGAGCTGTATCCGGATGAGTATTGAGAACGTTGGCGAGAATGTCGCGAATGCTGGGAGCTGTTTCTGAATATTGGTCATATGCAGCCATTTGAGGAGCAAAGGTGAGACGATTAGTCAAGGAAAGAATCTCCTTGTTTGGCTGTACAACGGTAACTTTGATGTTGAAGGGTGCAATCTCGTACGCAAGTGAGTCGCAGAACCCTTCTAGAGCCCATGTCGCAGCTGTATATATCGACATGCCTGGTGTGCCAATGTGCCCCCCGGTACTGGTTAGAACAATGATATGTCCTGTGTGTTGAGACCGTAGCTGAGGGAGAGCAGCTCTTATAAAGTTGACCTGGGAGAAGAAGACGGACTCGAACTGGTCGCGAACGAGATTTTGGGTGAACGGAGTTGTCGATAGCTCCTCTACGGTTCCCACGACAGCTTAAGAGTGATGGAGTCAGTAAAATGCGTCACCTTGAATCCAAGGGGCAGCCCCCAACATACCATCGGATTTACAGCATAGTAGGATATCGATCCGCCCAAAGACCTGCACAGCTTCGGCGACAGCAGCTCCACAGCTTCCCATGGCAGCCCCATCGCATCGGATACCGCGTATACGGTCCTTCCACCCCTCACGATCCTTTCTAGAGCTCTTGCACTCATTCACGAGCTCGCGAAACTCAGCACTGCGGTCCTCATGATCGATCTCATAGGGCGGCAAACATGCGACAACGTAGTCGCCATGTGATAGCAGTAACCGGATGAGTCGGACGGACAGGGGGGAGAGAGCTGAAGTGAGGAGCCATGTCCGCGGCGAATTGTGCGTGGCTGTAGAAGGGTTGGAGTCAGCGTCGGCCATTATAATGGCTTGTACATGATTTGATAGTGTTTTGGTTGCGCCCCGAGCAGTCAGTGGCAATTATGGCTTTTTCCTGGCTCTTTTCAATGTCTTTGATTATGTAACCCAGAGGCACAATCTCCAAAAATAAGTTGCCAACCTCAGCAAGAGGAATTGGTCGCAATTGATGGACTATGCCAAGGTATGGAAATAGAGTGAAATGCGGGAGAAGCAGAAAAGTGTGGAGTCGTAAGGTAAGGTAAGGTAAGGTAGAGCTTTAGCTGAGCTTCCCTTGAACAAATTACATCATTGGGGATGGAGATCAATGGGAGAGCGTATTGAACCAAAACATGCAACTTTGAATGCCTGGTCCTTGACGGGCTCGAAAATTACAAGACAGAAACAGAAAAGACCAGAAGCTAAAGAGATTAATGGCCACTTTATATGAGAGGAAAACAAGACGAAAGAGGAATACGCCGAAGGAGCTGAATGCCAGGGATGGAAAAGCTAAAGTCAAAAGACAAAGTAAAATAAATAAAAATCGATAAGGTAGCTAATAAACAGCGTAAATGACCGAGCAAAAAAATCTGGGGACTTACGAAAGGAGGGGTTCGGTATTGAGTGACTGTTGTGTCGTGGGGTAATGGTAAATGCCATGTCGTGAGCGCCGCGCGTTGGTGTTGGCCGTTGTGGCCCCAGCATGGTTATCGTATATAAGTCAGTCAAATTGACTGATATAATAATAAAATGAATGGATGAATGATTGGTTTTGCGATAAGACAAAAGTAATGTTGGCTCTGTTTGTCAATGTCTCTATCCTCTCTCAAGTCGTGATAGTCCTTCTTCTTCTGGACATGAACCAGAACCTTTCAGGCGAATAGGTAAGGTAGCTTCTTAGGAAAACGCCCAGAAGCCGTATAACCTAAAACCTCAACATTGGCGAATAGTAGGATCCAAGGTTGATGCAGTGGATATGATTTTCGAATCTCCAAGAGTCAGTTCTCGACCGCCATTAACCCGTGTAAGTCAAAGAGCGGACCCCAACCAAATTTGATCAACCTGAAGACTACCTAAGAGATGCAGCTACCATGCACCTAGGGTCGCGATATGGCCGATTGGATGATAAAGAAATCGGTCAGCACTTTTGCCGACGCAAGCTGCACTCGTGTGGAGTTTGGTGAACAAAAGAGCTTGGGGTTGTCGAGTGTTGGTCGCAGTGGGCGCGAAGGATTCATATAAGCAGTAAGAGTAAGTAGTAGCAGCAATAGTAGTAGTGACTTTAGTGTTTTGAGGCCACAGGCAAGGGCATGAATGAACAACGCATATATAATTGCAGTGATGTGTTCTGAGATTGGAAGTCAAGCCGTTGTTGTTGGTTGGGTCCGTCCTTGTAGGGCTGGTGTAAAAGTGAGACTTTCCAAAAGACATCCAAGACAACGAACGAACGAACGAACGAACGAAACATGTATGTATGTAGAGAATACGAAGAACTGAAATAGGAACTCAGGAACTAATAAAAGAACAGACGAATATTACTTGTACTTGTTCCTCTTTTTGGAGACAGGCGGGGGGAACGAGAAAACTAAGAGAAAAGAAAGATTGAGGTGATTTGGCCCATCCCTCTCATCCAATGCCCCATATTGACGACAAGGGCAAAACATTTACCATCCATGCAATGTAGTGGCCTGGCCTGGCATGGCATGGATATGTACAAAGTAGCGTAGCGTGAGTTAAGGTAGCCCAACTTTTGAAAGAGGTAACATTAAACCGAACTGAACTGAACCTAACCTAACCTAACCTACTAACCACCAAAATAGACTCTATAGATACCAGAGAGTCACAGAACAAACTTCCTACTTTCAACGTCCATGCTTGTCTGTCTTGTGGGTCCAGAGACTGCATCGCATAGCATTGCCCTCGAGACTGACTTTCTTGGCTGTTTGGGTGATCAACAAGGCTGCAACCGAGACATCCGATTAGAGAGAGACGATTTGTTGCGTATCGTCACTGTGACAGTTTGTGTCTGTATCCTCTGATGTCTCGTACATAGAAGACGACACACGGACAGATGACAATGTTTGGTCATAACGCACTTACATCCATCTTATGTACGTACGCACGTGTGTACCTACCAACATGCAGAGGGAATGGGGGTTTGTTGTTTGATGTGGGCTTCAAAGAGACATGAGGAAAACCCAAAGTCACGCCAGTTTCATATGTTTCCGATCCGCCTGCCGCTGTCATAGGGCAGAAATAGCTTCTGACCCCTGTCGCCTGAGGGTTGAGATAGGGAGGAATCTTTGAGGTGTGAGGCGGCAGACGAGTCAGGTAACGACAGGGAATTGGAGGGTCAAAATCAAATTCCAAATACCAGGCCCTGAGGTGGACTTTGGACTTTGGACTTTGGACTGGTCTTGGCTCTGGGGTACTTACTAGAATCTCTAGTTTTATCCTTACACAAGATGTTACTCGTACTGCATGAACATCAAATCACGACACAAGACGTTGAATCTATATCACCAAGCATTTCTTATTTCATGCAACACAGCAACCGCATAACTTGCCGCATAACTCTGCCGCCTCACTCTTGCTCTTCTCTCTCTCTCTCTCTTTCTCTCTCTCTCTCTTTCTCTCTCTCTCTCTCTTTCTCTCTCTCTCTCTCTTGAATCATGGTCCCTCAAAGAAAAAGAAAAAACACATGAAACGATGAAACGCCATCTCAAACTCAGACAGAAGCCAATACCATGGGTAGACCCTTGTCAATCTGGCCTACTAGGGCTTAGCCTCTTTTTTTTCTTCCCTTTAATGACGACGTCGCAAGAAGAAGAAAACTGCCCTCAACTCGTCTTATCCAGATCCTCACAAACTCACTCTTGCAACCCAATCGACCCTCAAAAGGGGTCGTCGTCGGGCAATTCTTTCCCCTCCTTGGTTGATAAACGTGAAATTGCCGATCCCACCAAAATTCGGCACCACCACAAACGTAGAGCGAGACGCTACTGTCGGCAGTGGCCCTGAAAAGAGTTACCGTCACGTCCACGAATAGGAGGGTCAGCCTTGGCCGTTAGTGGCCTCTGCCCTGTACCCCGTAGCTGTTGGATAGTGCCAAGAAGGCCTAGAACCTCCGGGTTAGCTTCCATGAGGGGTGGGATACGGTGCTGATTGGCTTCTCGGCAGTGGGCGTTGGCTTCCTTGAGACAGGGTCTTGTGCTTCATCTCAGAATCAATTTCTCACTGCATGCATTGATAAAAGTCTGCTAACAAGTGCCCTGTCGGCTGTCAATTGTCGCTGTAAGCACTGTAACGCTTATAGGTAGGTATGTAGATATTTCCTCATGTTGGATACAGGTAATCTCGCAAACATTATACACTAGCACAATACAGTATAACATAACCCATTTACCCTTGTCCGCAACGTCTCACGGTTTATCCTCTTCGGTCCGATCTCGCACTGGCAGATAATGATTGACATCTAAATCACACAGAAACACAAATCACAAAGCACAAACCCCACACAGACTACTATCAACTCCTTAACCACGCTTGCTACGACAGGGACTTTTGCATACAGGACCTTGCAGAGTTTCGAACCAAGAGAGCTCGAGCCCTCCTTAGTCCTAGACCATGATCATGTCGAGAAAAGGAGCTTGTCGTCCGTCACAACACTTCACTTCACTTTACTTCACTTCACTTCACTTCGATAACCTTCTAAACAAGGATAAATTAACTTTGCCATAGTAACCTAGACCTAGTCATGTTCAGACCATCAGCGTCCCATGACTGACTCTTGGAAAGCATCCTTCATAGGAAAGCCCCCGAGGCACAGCTTGGCACACCTCAGTGACCTCACTGTGACCTGTTGTTGCTGGCCTATCGGGTCGATTCCACTGCACGAGGATAGGTGATACGTGAGATATTGGATGTTTGGTATCAACGTCACACAGACCGTTGCGATCTCGAAGATATACTTTGATCTTGAAACGCGGTCCGTCACTAGCTCAGCTCGGTTCCCTTTGAGATTCAACGTGTTTTCTCCTTGATTTGTGATAATTAACATCTTCTGCATAACTCGTAAGAACACAGCCAATCGGACTTTTACAACGCGTCGGTAGAAGCGTTAGCAGGTGAGGACAGTCTCCCGGATAATTTAGAAAGTCAATATGTGCGTGCCGCAGTTAGCTTGGTAAGATTGTTGCATTTAACCGGAAGTTTCTTTTGAACCAGGCAATATCCCTTCTGATGGTGATAACTCATTCAGGTATCGCTGCATCTTGGTACATGTGCAGTGCCCGCAGACTGCTATCATCCTCACGCTTTACTCCTAACGAACAGCCAAACTCATCAAACTTGGTCTTGAATTATATTTCACCCCCTGATCACATCTCCCTTTGTCCACCGATTCATTAAACCTTGGCGTTAACCTTAGTGCTTGGTATTCTTGATGTCGGCAACTTCTTCCCGGATGCTGGGCGTGCGGGCGCCTTCAGGACCCTCGGCATCGAGCTTGCTGTGAAGGTCGCCAACACCAAAGAGCTCGTCCATCTGCTCCAGACTGAGACCCTTGGTCTCGGGAACGAAGAACCAGACAAAGATACCCATGAGAAGATCGAAACTGCCGAACATGAAGAACATACCCTGTCAAGTTTTAATTAGCTATCTCAAACTCGTCAAGATGATTGTATCGAATACTTACGTAGCCGGCAGGTCCCATGGTCTTTTGCATGGTCAGGACAGTTCGGGCAATGATGAAGTTGAACAGCCACTGAGTAGCGGCACCGATGGCGACATTCAGAGCTCGAAGACGGGCAGTGGGGATCTCAGAGACGAGAATCCAGCAGCAAGGTCCCCAACCGAACTGGAAGAGAGCAGCCCAGAGGTAAATGCACACAATGGCAACGTATCCAAAAGCAGAGATGCCTTGTCCGGCAACAGGAGGCTCGACACGACCGTAGATACCAATGATGTACATGGTAAGAGCCTGAGCAGCACTGGTCCACAGAAGACTGCGTCGTCGACCGAGAGAGTCGGCACAGAAGATGAGGAAAGCGGCACAGCCCAAGACCTTGACGATACCGTAGACACCAGTCGCAAAGAGTGAGACCGTTGTACCAGTCATACCGAGAGATTGGAAGATCTGAGGGGCGTAGTAATTGACGGCGTTAACACCAGTCATTTGTTGACAGATCATGAGCAGAACAGAGATGATAGCTCGCTTTCGATTGCCGGGAATGGTGACGAGTTCCTTCCAGAGAGTCGAGGCAGAGGCGTCGCCGGTCAATCGCTTCTCAGCTTCAAGCTGAGCAGACATCTCCTGAAGCTCAGCCTGGACATACTCGTGGTCCTCGGGAAGCCTACAAGAAGCCATGTTATTTAATGGTGTCCATTTCAGTTCAAAATTGACTTACATGCGAAGGTTGATGAGAATAGACTTGGCACGTTCCCAGTCATCCTTGCGCGCACACCATCGAGGGCTTTTCATGGTTAGTGAATATTTCCTTCTTCATCTGGAATCGACACGTCCTACCTTTCAGGGGCCAGCAGCATGCAAGTGATCAGGAGGCTAGAGCCGGTCAGTGTATAGTCTTTGATATCACAGCGTCGATTCTTACACGGCAGGAAGAGCCTGGAGAGCTAGGGGCAAAGCGTAGACCGTGGGAGCCTTGAGATGGAGGAGAGCACCATAGTTGACCCTGATGTTATGTTAGGCTGGCTTCATAGAACGATATCGATATTTCTAGCTTACCAGAACGAAAGCATGACACCAGTAACGATGAATAGCTGATAGAAAGCTATACAGAGTTAGTAACAGCCCCCATAGACTGTGAAGGGGGGGAAAGGACTTACAGGTCAAACCACCACGGATAGCTCGAGGTGCACATTCAGACACGTAAAGGGGTACCAAGGACGAAGCAGCTCCGACACCCAGACCACCAACAAAACGACCAACATACATGAGGGGAAGAGAACCATTAGCAGTAGAGGCAGCCTGAAGAATAACACCAATAGTGGTGACGATGCCGGTTCCAACGAGACACCATCGTCGACCAAACTTCTCGGTAAAGTACGAAGTGAAGAAACAAGCAGCGAAGCAACCAGCCTGGAGGGTAGAGACAATGTTCTGGTCAAGTGTGACTTTGGCCTCAGGAGTATAGTTGAATCGCTCCTGTGTGGCCTTCATGGCGAGGACACCGCCAATAGCTCCAGTGTCCCAGCCGAACAACATGCCTCCAAAGCATGAGCCGGCGACGATGGCGAAGACGCGCCAGTTGTAAATCTCCTCGGGGTCAGTCTTCATCGCATCATTGCGAATGACCTTCTTGAGGATGCCCGCGAGACCCATGGTTGCGGTGTTGAAAGACAACGAACTGTTGGGGGTAGTTTGAGTGGCGATAGCCGAGGATCGTTGAGATGGGAGTGGGCTCCAGGCTAAGAAACGATAGAGGGTATGCTTTAAATTTAAGCTTGTTTCCCCGGATTTAGAGTCGAAACAAGATGTGGAGCTGTCAATATATTCAAAGGCAAGCTCGAAGGTCGAAAGGCACCAATACTTGATTGTGGTGTGATCTCTGAAGAGGAAATCAGAATCTTGAGGGGAGATCGCAGGATATTAAATGATCGTCCGGCTAAGCTCACGGTCCAGTGTTGTAGTCGACACGAGCTATCAAGCTCCCCTAGACACTCCAGACCACCACCACCCGAAACTGATCGTCCAACGACCAGTGACAGCCAAGTCTGGGGTCACATCAAGACGTCTCTCACCCCCAATATCGGCGCATCGGCCTTATTGGTGTAAGATAGAAACTCCCCATGTCAATTGCACGGGTTGTTGAGGAAGGTTTGATGCGTCGCCTCTTTGTGCAAATTAGAGGCACAGACTAAGACAGACGACGCAAACTCACGTCCGAATGAAACCACGACCCTTGTCAATATCCTGTTTCGCATTGATATTACCAGCACTCGCCCAAGTTATAGCCCTACAGGCCCTCTCGAAGCTCGTCCAGAGGCTCAAAACACCATCTGTCCATGAGGCTCGACATAGTGAGTATACCAGCCTGAAGCGGAGACCATAGAATAACCATATATCCATAAGCGTATGAATTGGTTCGCTTAGTCTAAAGCTCTCGGCGGATAAAAAAGTCCACGAATCGACGTTCACCTGTCGTCGAAAAGTGGCTGCGCTATCAAGCGCGAAAGAAGCAACGTACCCCAATGTTGCGAAATGCCCAGACGCCGCTGAGAGGAATCCGAGATGAACTTTGGGGGCACTGTACATAGATTCATCCAACATGTCACCGAGCCCTTGACAACTCACATGCGGGCGTCTTTGATCATTTCTCGCCAACATGCGGGGGAGTGACAGAGACTGCCGCGTGAATCCTGGGGTTGTGGAGAGAAGCTCCACTGATAGCTCTCCATCTAGGGCCT
Source organism: Fusarium proliferatum ET1 (assembly GCF_900067095.1). NCBI lineage: Eukaryota > Fungi > Ascomycota > Sordariomycetes > Hypocreales > Nectriaceae > Fusarium > Fusarium proliferatum. The sequence goes on along the minus strand of NW_022194792.1, from coordinate 2,756,276 downwards.
CCGCCGGCTGAAGTCGATTGATGATGACATGGGTGTTGGGGAGAGTTGTGATCGTCTTCATGATCTGATACGTGGAACTGAGTCTCCCCGGCGGGGATCGCACATGAGTCTCGCCTCTAGTCAACTTAAGGCTTTTAAGCTATGGGCGAATGCGGAGCTTTCTTTTTAAGGTTATATCGTGTCGAAATGAACGAATGTGATCACCTCAGCCTCAACAGCCAAGCTTCCAAGACTGATCAATCTACTCCGGAAATCATTCTGTGCCAAGATTTGGAACAAGCTGCAGGCCCTCCCCGCAAAGCCGGCATAGACGAAGCGGGGAGCAGGACTTCAGATGAGGAGAAGATAATATGATGATTTGATTGATGGGATCTTTCAAATCCCGTGTCCTCCATCTATTTCCTTCCACTCAAGCTTACCTCTTGCTAGCATTTTGGGGTTAAGCATTCATCTCTTTCTCTAGCCAGCCAGGAATGGGAGGAGTCTTGGCCCACCCATCGAGATAACTTTCTTTGTTCACCCCAACCCCCGAGGGCTTGGCATATATAGCAGAGACATACCAGACCGACTCACCAGCTTTGATAGTATGTTGCAGAGTTGGAATTGTGCTCCTGCTCTCGATCAAGTTCGAGTTCGGATCCGCATTAACCAGCATAGCCTGACGTGGTTCCGCCGGCTCTAAAGCTTTGATGCCGACAGCGCCTTTCGATACTGCAAAAGCCCCCGACTTTCCGCTTGCCCAACCATCGGGTGTCTTTAGATCGTAATTGCCAATGATTTTGGGATATGTTCCTTCGTGCTTTGTTTCATCGTACGGCCCAAGATATCGTCCGTTGGTTGAGTTGACATTGGAAATAGCAAAGGAGCCATCCGCCGTCATGACCTCACGACCACTCTTGATGTGATGAACTCGAAGATGCCAGTTGGGGGTTTCTTCTTGTGAAGGGATCAAGATGGTGCGAATTCTGACATCTGGGAAAGGCTTCCAAATCGAGACGAGAACTGGGGTGCCCTCACGGTCTTCGATCCCGGCATACTCGCAAAGCCTTCGAGTCTTCCAGTACTCGCCCCCATCATCCGAGAGCCCGAGTTGCGATGCTAGTGCATACTGCTCTAGGGAAAAGAGACCAGGGGGTACCGAATATCCGTATGCACTGCTGTAAGCAAATCCGCCGTATTTGGCATGGGTTCCTTTCATTGGGTAGCTGCAAGCTTGTCCTGATGACAGAAGCATGCAGTGGCCGCCAAGGTAACTGTACTAACGTCAGTCTCACATGAATTTACATATAAGGTGATATCTACCTCATAATATGACCCGGTTGGTTCAAAGCTTTCATCTTGGGGATTACACCACTGGTTGACTCCTCGTCGGATGTCCAGAAAGGGTGATCTTCTGGTGTTGCCAGGCACATAAATGCTAGGCATGCCCAGTACTAAGTGTTCTCATTAGCAAACTTGCCATGAACTGCCAATCTATGTGGCTCTTACAGGGCTTCCGGGGCTGTTGTAGTTTTCCGCCATCTAATTTCGTTAGTTGTCGCCAACAGCATAATGAGGGAGCAACAATACTTACATACATATTTGGGTAGGAATACCCAATCGACAGTGTACCACTTGATGTCCAAATGTCACCTTGGGTCTGCCACCAACGCAAGTGACGAAACACAACTCCTTTCACCATGCCCCAAGTCAGCGGTGCAGGCAACTCAACATCGGCATGTGCCAGCGCTCCCCAGAAAGAAACCATGGCAAAACGGTAGCCTACGCTTCGACCGTAAGGAATGGCTCTGCCTTCATCGTCAAAGTAATGGATTAAGTCCAGAGCGACCTGTTGTGCTCGCCTCCTGAATTCTTCTGCCCGCTTTGGGTCTTCTTCCCCTGCTAACTTGGCGTACAGTAGCTGGAGTAGCTGAATTGCGAAACTTGACGAGTAATAGTCCATTTCTGGCGCGTGTCAGTCAGGGCTAAGAGATTGCGACCTCAAGCTTACGATGGATGCCTTCTGGTCCATCGTTAGACCAGCCTCCTCCCCGATAAAACGTTTCGAGGTGCTCAATGTCACTGTCAAGTCTTTCCTGGGAGAATTTGCCGCCGTTCTTCTTTAGTCCTAGGTTGGCAAATACACGGAACCATAGCCAATTAGTGTTGGGCATACTGCAAGATGATTAGCTAGTGAATAATCGGTACAGTGTTGAGAGCTGACTTCTTCTCGTTGATTGAATTTCCTAGCCATGTCTCGACATTACTCTTCTCCTTGTCAGAAAAGCTGCTCCAAAACTCGGGGACAACAGCCAGCGCCCAGCCTAACAAATTGTCAGTTGTCCATCATAATGAGACTTCGTATTTGGGGGGGGGGGGGGGGTACTACCTAGGGGGCACATCTCAACCATTCTTTGGTCATTGTCCTGGGGATAACCCCAATATTCAGGGTTTTCTGGATCAGTCCCTGACTTGATACCCTGAATCCACCATTCCTTGCCTTCGTAATCACCACCGCCTGCCAGTAAAGCAGCCAAGCCCCAGAGTGGACGGCATATTCCTTCAACTTCTGAAGCAGTCTGGTCGAATCTGACTGCCGTTGCACCGGGACACTTGACACGGGCTTTTTGGGGAGAGAAGAATGGCTCTAAAGGGTCAAGTACAGTGCGAAGGAGGTCTTGAACAGATGCACGATCCTTAATCTCAACCTTGGAAAAGGGATGTATCCCATTATATCCAAGACAAAGGGGTTGATTAGGTGCCATTGTGTTTTATCGAATGGTGTAGCTTGAAGTTAACTGCCAAGATTCATCGAGTGACAGAAATAGAGCAAAGGATAAAGAAGAGATATATATTGAAACTGAGCTCATGGCTTGTTTACCCTCAGCTCATGCCACGTACGGGCCACGGCACCAGGACCACGCACTTTATCCTCTGTCTTTTGCTTTTATCCGTCGATAGCGGGGACAAAGCTGTATGTACATGGCCGGGTTTCCGTGTTGATCAGTGAGGGGTTCGATGGCGCGTGGGATGATTGACCCCAAGAGTTTGGGGGTTCCGAGCTGGTATGACGATTGACTGCCGAAAACGGAGCTATATAAACTTAATCAAGTATCTCGGCAACGACCAGATTCCTTTAAGATAAAATGAAAAGAAAGAAAGAAAGAAATGAACAACAAACTTGATGGCAAATGGCTCCGGTGTAACTAACAGTCAAGGTCTTTGTCAGCTGCAGAGGACGGTTCGCAAAAGCGCAGGAGCTGCTGAGAGCAGCTTACCCTAGATCTCAACCATGTCGCATTGAAGCTTCTTCAAGGCCACCTTCAAGAGGCAACTTGAAGGTGTTTCAAATCAAATTCATATCGCAAGCTTTTTTCTTTTTCTTTTTCTTTCTTCTATTCTTTCAACCTCGATGCTCGCGGGCCTCTTGTGATTCTGCTACGTTCATCACCCAGCTGCAAATACAACGTCTTTTCTCCGGTATAGCCCTTTTTCACCTGCAACTGATCATCTTTGCCGTTTCACAACCATGACCGACAAACAAGAAGAAACTATAACTGTCAACATCGACGGAGGTGAATCAAATGAAGCACAAAAGAACGCACCGTCATCGTCTCCCCTCTCATCAGCACCTGACCACGAGGATCATGGTAGCCCGACCATGGCAGATCAGCCGCCGGATTCGCCTTCGACTTCGCTCAATGGTCGAGAAGATACCCCAGCGACGACCTCTAAGAAGATGGCCAAAGGCAAGCGGAGGGTCCTTGTGAAAAAAGTACCGAAAAAGTCGAAGTGGAACGCAGATAACCTTCTGACGGATCCTAAATCACCCCTAGCTTCAGCTGATCTCAGAGTAAGGCGCTCCGTCTTTTGTAAGTTAGTAAGATCGCTAACGAAAGCAGAGCATACTGTCGAATCCGATGGCCTGGGATATTCTTGACAAAGAAGAGAAGGCAGAAATCCTGGCACTGTTCCCTGATTCCCAGCACATTCTAAATCCTGGCACAGAGGATGCCTGTCCTGATTTTGCGTCACTCATGAACGACGACAGTTTCCGTCACGATTGTGCTGCGTACACAGAAAACATCGCCCAAGGCCGGCATGATCCCGAATGGCTAGCGCATGCTTGGGCAGCTCATGAGAGACGCAAGATGGGCGATTTCGACGAATTTCTGGACAACAGGTTCAGAGATGAATGGGATGTCGAGCTACCACCAGAGCTCAAGACAAAGCGAGGACCTGCCGTGTCAAAGGAGGCAACCGACGTCACAATGGAGGACACTGAGACAGTCAAGAATGAAACGGACAAGAAGGAGGACATCGATATGAAGAACAGCACTTCGGAGAAGAAAGACAATCTCGACATTGACTCCGAGGTTGACGAACTTCAAAGATGTGAACCGGCGCACGAGGGACCTATAGCTGTGGCCATTGCACAGCGAAAAAGCTCCATGATGGAGGTTGATGGTGACGATACAAGGGATGAGCTTGCTTGAGGATAGAATCTGCGGGTAAAGAGCGAAGCAATGAAGTTGGGGCGTTATTATTAATCCACAATAGAACTCCGCCGCAATTTTGACACGGGAAGTTTGCTTATATTTTGACTTCATTATCATGGCTTGCTTGAGTTACCTAAAGACTAATTATAAAGGGTGTTTGCGTATTTGGCTCTCCTGAGGTGGGACCTGGCGTCACAGTACGCAGTACAGTCCTAAAGACCTAAGATGCACTGTAACTTTCCACATGATAAACTGCATTATAATCTCTCTACACTCTCTTTCTACATGAACCAACCGTTCTTCTCACTTGACCTATGTTGAGCACTCGGAATTAGAGAGCACTTGCTGCATGCAAGTTCAGTTTCTACACTTGAACATGGTGTATCCGTGAAATGAGGTCATGAAATGGTAGTCCTTCCAAGCAAGTCACGAAAGCGGGAGATGGACTAGGGGAAAGAATGTTCAGGATCTGATCTTGGTCCTAAGTGACAAAAAGACTAAGTAACTTGGCATAGATTTCGGATAAGCTTATTATACCTTTTGCAGAGTTTATATTGACACCTTATAATAAGGTCTGATGTTTTCTGGCTTCCTGAGGATACCTTAGACGGATGACCCACTGAATTTTACCAACACCCACCGCAAACAAGATCCAGGCGCTGATTGGAATATTTCATCTTCCCAGCCTTAAAAAAGATATATTCGCCCGTTTTATGAGAACGAGCAAGCTGACCGTATTATTTACCGTGACCACAAACCATCAATTAGCGCTTATACAGGCTTCAGGCGTGCCCTAACATACACATACGATGGCACCAGCCTCGAATATCCATGCCCGATCGCACAGTCTGCTGCTCTTACAGAAACTCCTCAACCTTCGTGACGGCGCAAGCCCTCTTACTCTCGTGATAGACAATCTCGAACAACCTGCGCGATCAGTTCTTAGCGAATTTGTGTCGAGAGCAAAGGTATTAAACGTCCCCTAAAACATGAGAGCCAGTATGACTAACTTGGAAAATGCAGATTGCAAAGACACAGGTTATCTTCCTGTCGCTGGTAACGCTGAAGAAACCACAAGATGCAGATGTTTTCATAAAAGCTGCGGGCAGAGATCTTCAGACTGTGCGCAAAGACTTGCTGAATCATTATCCTGCTTTCAACCCTCTTTTGGATAAGGGGAAGCTCACTCAAAGTAAGCCTAGTAGAGTCATGATCACAGGTCATATCTTTACTAACTATCTTAAGGGGCCGTTGTGATTGTTGACTCACTAAACGCCTTGGCATCTGCCGCTCCTCAGTCCCTGGCAAGTTTTCTCTCGAGCATCATCACGCCAGCTGTCTCTATCGTTGCCACGTACCATGATGATGTACCTATAGTACTACCAAGGTCGTTCAGCGAGTATGAACCTCATCCTTTCACAGTACTATGCCACCTCGCTACTGCTATCCTGAGGCTATCCAGTCTTTACCAAGAGATTGAGCGTCAGAAGGCTCGAAACAGGAGCATTCAGGAGCCAGAGTGGGGTCTGAACGAAGATCGTGAGGGAGTACTCGTCGGACTTGGAGAGAAGGGCAGAGACCGGAACGAGGACAGCAATGGAGTTGTTATTAATATGGAACTACGACGAAGAAGTGGACGAACTATTTCAGAAAAGTTTATTCTCAGCTCCAAGGGTTTGGTTACAGCGCTTCAACCCGGCAAGGTGTGTTTGCTTACAGACCACCCAATGTTCGCAGCACCAACGGACAGCAGAGAGACTGGTGAAGGAGAGGATGAACCTGAGAGCACATTCAATCTGGGGCTCACAGAGAAGCAACGAAAGGATCGAGAGGGTATTGTGTTGCCATATTTTGATGCGCAAACGGACATTGGTGCAGGAGAAGGCGGAAGAATTCTTTACGAAATGGGCAGAGAGGATGACTTTGACGATGAAGAGGATGAGATATAGAGATGAGAAACGACTTCTATCATACAGAATTGATGCATCATGACCTTTGACCTTTGCTGTTGTAGAGTTATGATGATTTGACTTTGGAGTTTACAGGCTCCTAAATGACCTTCGTTATAGAACCCCTCAATTACAGACTGATAGCTGGGGTGTTTGGCACAGCGAGTAAGAATAGAGCTTCTTTGCAAGAAGGCTCTAAAACAAGTATTTCTTGATGAGCCAAAAGAATATTTGAATGCGAAATTCATCACAAATTACCATCTTGAACTGGAATGACAAGTCGGTTCGTTATCTTATCAGCACAGAGCTCCCTCTGCCATGCGCCGGCTCCACTGACCATCGATCGTATACATACAGATCCTCCAAAAGCCAAAACGACCAAACACTAATATTGCAAGTCAGAAACTGAGAGAATCTCCGATAAAACCCTCCCTCAAATCGATCGTCGAAACAGAATTTGGCCATACTTGGCGTGGCTCAGTCTCGTGCCCCTTCGACGTCATCCCTCTATCGCCTGTCTTTCTTGACACGTAGTGGTAGCTGAAAGTCTTCAAGCCAAAGAAACAAACCACTTCTACGGAGTAGACCGGCGCACCTTTCCCCTGCTACCCAGCACTCTACCCACGAACCACTACAATGATCTACTCTACGCAAATATCAAGGCTTGATGGTAGGTCAATATCCTCTGTAACACCATAAATGTATATACTAACACACTGCTAGGCCTCATGCTCTGTGCTTCAGTCGATGATGAACAGGTACTCCCACAACTCAGCTTTACCGCATTTCATGCTTACGAACCCTCTGAACAGGCCGAGTCCACCCTCGCAGAGACCAAGCAGAACGTGCGCCAGGTCCTCCGCAAGCTCACACGCAACTCCGAGTCCCAGGCCTCCATCGAGACCCCCAACCATACGCTGCACTACCTCATCGACTCGGACATCGTCTTCCTCGCCATCTGCGCTCCCTCGTACCCTCGAAAGCTTGCCTTTACCTATCTAGCCGATCTCGCACGCGAGTTCACAACCACCTACCCAGCATCCCAGGTCCACTCGCCTGCTCTGCGACCCTACGCCTTCATGGAGTTTGACACCTTTATCTCCAAGACAAAGACCACCTACGCCGATTCCCGAGCCTCGGCTAACCTCGATAAACTTAATGATGAGCTGCGCGATGTGACAAAGGTAATGACCAAGAACATTGAGGATTTGCTCTACCGTGGAGATAGTCTGGAGCGCATGGGAGAGATCAGCTCGAGGCTGCGTGATGACAGCAAAAAGTATCGTAGGGCGGCGGTGCGTATCAACTGGGAACTTTTGCTCAAGCAGTACGGACCCTTCGCGGCTCTTGGGTTCATCATCATCTTTTTCCTGTATTGGCGGTTCTTTTAAGAAATGCAAGCGAGCTGTTTCTGTTTATACATCTAATAACTAAATCTGGCCACTTGTACTTTACTCTGGGAGTGTGCAATTTGAGAGCTACGATTCAACATTTCAGGGGTATTTGAGGCCCAAGCTGTGCCCTTGTAACAGGAGGGGGCGCTGCTGGGTTGTGTACTTACTTATATGATCATTTATGAATAAGTTAATTCGCCTATCTATGCTGGCTTTGGCAATTCTTGCTAAATCATAACCTCAATGCTGCTCCTAAACCATGCTGCCTCACCTAGGTCATACCGTATGATACTCCAAACTCCATGTGCCATCTGCTCTACCCAAAATCATCAAGGAAAACACCACATTTTTGTTAAGAAGCCTCAAAATCGACCGCTTACTCTCAACTACATCACCATGCAATTATCTGAAGCCGCCTGTGCCTGAGAGGTTGGCGCCGTCACTGTATGCTGCCATTCAAGATGTTCCAGAAACGCCTCCATGTCTTCGTACCCCAAATCTGGTCGATATACATCCTCGTCATCATACTGCTCTTGAGGTTCTGTTGATTCCACCTCGCAATATGGACACAGTAAGCCGGCCTGCCAATCCCGAGGCTGTGGCGACACATGATTTGCGATGGCTACGGGCGCGAAGACAACCTGCTTCTCTTGATGTCCAGACAATGTGAACGCTGTTGCTTGCCAGTGAGGGTTATCGATTGTTGGTGATAGTGTCAATATTGGAGACGCGGCGGCTTCTTGGAACGTCCGTATCGAGGGCATATTCTCAATATCCTCCCATACTATGTGACCATCGCAATAGTCGCAAACGAAAGCGATATCTCGATCGCCAAATCGCTTGAACGACCCAATAGTATTGCATAAGCGTAGCTCCTCCCGATACCTTCTCGAATACTCGGCCTCGTCTGGCACGGTCTTATTTAACGTCCATTGTCGTTGTTGTCGGTAGACGAGGAAAGCTCCCAAACACCTTGCCGACCCTTCTTTTTCCGAGCTATAAATTCGACGTGCTGCTCGACATTGTGCTCTGTGTAATTTTCGCTGTAAGGCATGTGTTTCGCGGACCCATATTGGGTTGATTGGACCGCCTGACCGGCTCCAATCTCGTATATGTTCTATATGAGCTGTAAATTGAGCTTTGAGAGCTCTCAACTCCTCGATGGATTCATCTGGCCAACAAGTCAGTAAACAGATTCATTACTCAACTGTAGAAGCCCGAAGCCAACGGGAATGCCTGCATCGGAGAATACGTACGTTTGCGGTCGGTCTCGTAGTATATCTGTCCATTAACTAAAGGTGCCAATTCTTGAAAGTCCTTCTTGGCTTCGTCCAACGCAGAAGCAAAGGCGTGTACTTGCTCGTGCTCGTCCGGTCCCCAATGGCTCTTGTCGGCCAAACTGAGGATTCGCAATCCCTGGGATAAAAGAGTCGCAATGGCCGCAAGCAATGACCCGACCGAGTCAGAGCTGCTCATGATTCGGTGTCGAGGATAAGGTTTGCGATTCCTCCCAAGTATTGACAGGGCGCGGGGTTGAGTCGAGGGAGGATAACGTAAGCCCAAAGTCTCGTGGAAGGGTATAATCCGTAGTAGAAAAAGCAATGGATTCGAAGTAGTAGAGAGATGTCAATCACCGGCGTCGTCGCAGGGCGAGGGACTGATGCGATTGGGGGCGGCGCATGAGGTTTCGTCGGCTCGAACCGGACTCCCCCGGCTCGAGAGAACGGGAGGTTATTGAAGGAAGCTTGACGTGACGATAGAGGTGACAAGAGCTCCAAGGTAGGGCGCACAGGACGGGAGCGTTCGGCTGTGCTATTTATTTACTTGGTTGTATTCATGTAACCAAGCAACCGAAAGCACCTAAGAGGCTGAGCAATTGGTAGGTACGTAATGTTCGTAGCACTTCTGTTCAGGGTCCTTTCCGTTATTGTCAAAGTGACCCTCGTGAAGATGAGGCTGTGCAGGCAAAAAATACTGGGGGTTCCAAGGAATGATTCTTCAGACCGTCTATTGAAGAGTTTCAGGGGATGTAGAAGGAGGGAAATATGGTTAAAAAGAGAGTTGTCTTAGCTGCTTAGGTACGACTACGTAAAGGTAGGTGGGTTATGTACGAATCGTGGACACTTGAGGTGCGTACTGGGCACTGGACCCCCCAAGTCTGAAACAGCCAGCTTCCATTGATACACACGCTGAATCAAAAAGCTGAGGTGAGCTCCTCCGCAAAATGACGGAATAAGGAACAGCACTGAAGTCCCCTGTAACTCACCCGCTATGACGCCCGTTAGTGGGTCATAAATTGCAACGCCCTGTCGGGTGTCCCGAACCTAGAGACCGGCTATTCCTCTGTCCTATCGTCCAAATCGATCATTCGTAGCTTCGTATATTCGTAGGGCTACGAATCAGACGACATACACCAAGCCAGTCCATCAATCAACTCGAGCCAAGGAAAGCTTATCAATGAACTGTCAAAGATTGTGCCATGGGCGAACGCAATGACAATGACTCACCTCATATGAATCATATTGTTTCACTACACGAGTCCTGAAAGATCATTCGTTGCATACCTAGATGGTATTGATTCCTATGTATCTGATATTCAACTAAAAATGGCCGACTAGAACTACAACATAGATATCAAAGTTATGACTGCGAAGCAAACCCGACAGTCTAAACCCAAGGGCCTTTCCTCGGCTCTTATTGCCGTCTGCAACTCACTTCCGCTTCTTGGCCTTACCAGTATCCGCGCTACTTGTCTTGGCTTCGGCCTTGACATCCTCAACCAGTTTGTCCTTGGCCTTTTCCTTGGCCTCTTTGTCGTCAACAGCCTCGTCCTCACCACCCTGGCCAAACTCGTTGACACGGCTGTAATCGATGCGGTAAGCCCATCGTTGGTAAAGATACACGAAGAAGATAACATCGTCGCGAAGAGTGGCCAAACGGTGCAAGAAAGGCATCTTGATGGTAAAAGCAAACAGATCGTCGATGAAGGTGTTGAGGAACTTGTACATCATAGCCTTGGCAGGCATATGGGCGACACTCTTCAGTCGGTAGTTGATGTACAGCGAGGGAACCATCATCAAGAAACCGTAAGCGTAGACAGATCCCACCAAAGTAGTAATGATGTATGAGTACCACGACTTGTGGGAATCGTAGTAGAGAGAGTAAATGCCATATGCGATCAGCAGAGGAATGCCAGCAATGTACATGTACTTGAAAGCAATCTCATCGTACTCCTTGGTCTTCTCTTCAGTCTCAGTCAACTTTTGCTTATCCTCGAATGCGATAGTGTAAGGGAGGAAAGATCCTGGGCCGCCAGGACGAATGCGAACGTTGACAACAGTGGTGATCTTCCAGAACTCAATGACTATGCCAACGACCTGAGATCCCAGGATCATCCAGCTAGTGTTCTGAGAGTTGTCGAGGAGGTACAGGAAGATGACAGTTTGCATGAAAACATTAGCCAGGATCGAACGGACTGAAATACCGACGTTGTCCTTCTTCTTGCGGTAGTGGGCAATATCGGACCCGAACGCGAGAGTCTCGAGAATCATGTGCAAGATACTGACTACAATGGTAACACCGAGCAAGATTGGGTTGGAGTCGAGGAACACCTCCTTGATCATCTCGATCTCGGTGCCGTCACCGCCACCAGGAAGCGAACCACCAAATGCTGCCTGTCGAGCAGACTCCTTGGAGTTGGTCTCAAGTGTAGACATGAGCTGGAACTGCCAGCTGGCCAAGTTACCGAGATCAATACGAAGGGGAAGTTCCTTGACGGTGTCGTTGAGGAGGGTCATCTGGCTTGTCAATTGCCAAAAAGTGTTGACGAACAGAACAGGGTCTATCAATGTTAGTTACCATGTCGTTGGCATATAAGTTGTTTCTACCTACAGTACCAGGCGTGCTGACCAGAGCCATCTCGAGCACCAGTAGCCTCAAGGCGCAAGTATTGTCGCATCTGAGGAGCCATCGTGGCGAAATCCCTGACACCCAGATCGGGAACGAAGGACAAGCTTGCATTAGGATGATAGTAGTTCGCAATGATAGGTCCAGTGGGCTCCTCCTCTTCGGGCTCCTCCTCATGTTTGGGGATATCCTCGAGCAAGTTTCGAGTCTTGGCAACCTTCTTCTTGGGAAGGTATTGTGTAAGAGGCCAGGTGAAGTAGTAGGCTTTGGAAGTATCATATCCGGGCTGCTTAGGATCGAGATTACTTCCAGGAAGGCCAATGTAGAAATGACCCCAGAGGGTACCATTATGCTGGACAGCTGGAGGAACCGTGAACTTCGTCTCAATCGTTCGCTTATCGGACTTATTGCTAAGATGGAACTCCTTCTCTTGCAGTACAAGATATTCGTCGGGAACTTGCGAGATAGGGGCTGGGTTGAACGACTGGGAGAGCGTTACGATGATATCGACGTGGCTATCTTGAGGCCAGATGGGCGCAATGTTCTTTGGGATATTACGGTATGTCGCGCCCTCGTTGAGCTCCTTCGGGCGAAGCTGGAAAGGAGGAACACCCTCGACATTCCCAGGGACTGTAACGGCTTCACCAGTTTCGGGATTGGTGACTGTAACTCCTCGTTGGTCCTTTTTCAAGGCCAAGTTGAGGGCCGCATTGATGCCAAAGTAGATGGCGCCGCCGAGGAGAAGCTTGTTGAAGCTGAAACCCTGGATAGAATCGGTATTAGTGTATGGTTACGATGCAAAGTTTACTTTGCGATGACTTACACTACCGCCGCCGCCACCTTGCTGCTGCTCGCCTTGACGGGGAGGCAAGACTTGAGCTTCAGCCATTGCGTCTGCTTCGATTCAATCGCAGAGAATGACAGACGTTGTGCAATGGGTTGAAGAAGACCTGCAGGATCCTACCTTGATACTAGAGTCAAGGTTGGTTGTTGATGCACCTGAGGCGATGTGTTTGGTTGGTCAGAGTTCTGAGACTAAGGATGGAAATTGGAAATCCCCTCGCACGTCCGCTTCTCAGGCTCCATGACAGTTGACGTTGACGTGCTGTGGACACGAGCGAATAAGGTAGTGATTGGCCACCTGAACACGTACCCCTGTACTCTACTGCGGCGGCCGTTGTCGGCTCGGAGATTGACCACGTTAAAAAGATGCGTCCACTAAAAGAGTTTAAGATACAGTCCTCGGGGAGCAAGAAAACACCAGACCTTGATGTGGGGTGTCAAAATAAACTCACTAAAAGATATTCTAAACCTCGCAAAGATAGCATAAATTTATGTAAAGTCACCCAAGTGTTTTTGTCATCCAGGAGCAAGGTCCGGAGTTTTCTTTCCTCCCTAGACAGTGCATCATGGGGAGATCATGGCCCCGCCATTGAACGCATCAATGATGTTCAAGACAATGCTCACGATGCGATATCCATGCTAAGCCATGCCGGGGATCGCCCTATCCCGCTAGAACACCCCTCACGTCTCGGTGACCAGCTGACCTCAGTCATCAATGCCATTGTCCAGTAACATATCTCATAAGTGGCAGTTTGTAGTGGCACAACTTACATGAATGCAGGGAGCACGGCCGCAAGCAGCACCTCCGAAGACGTGGCTCCCGTCGCTCCATTTCAATAGCCCGATAGGCCGTTGACAGATCCATGGATGTTTGTGGTGGTCAAGTTACTTTTTTGCTTAACTAGGTGGTTCCTGGGCTATTCATATGACTGGTGTATAAACTTGTAAACTATCATTCTCTTGACTCTTTCTTGTTTCTATTTTCCTGGTTTACGATTTATGCTCTAAAGTTTGACTTATCTGGGATATTCCTAGTTCAAGTTGAATCCTTCAGGGTCGCCACATAAGACTCACCGAAACAAGAGTTCTATTGTTAAACCGCCTCCGTCATTGTTCTCACTTTATTATATAATAAATAGTCCTGCTCCATACGAACTCAACTCTTTCTTTCTTAAAACTTAGTCGAGTCCTTCCAGACACAACCACTCTATATATACTATCACACACAACCTACAGTCTTTATAACAAATCAACAAACAACTCCATCATGACTGCGGACAGCACCATCTCATCACAGGCAGCCGTTGCCTCACAGAACGGCCACCCTCGAACCAAGATTTGCGTCTACTGTGGTGCTGCTCCTGGTGCGAGTCCTGCTCACATTGAAGCTGCTCGCGCTCTCGGAAGAGCCATGGCTGAAAACAATATTGACCTAGGTGAGTCACATCAGAGAGGCGGTCCGCCAGCAACGGATACCATCGCGGGCCGCCAACCGCCGACCTCCGGGTATGACCCCATCATGGCTAACACCGGACCATAGTTTATGGAGGAGGAACTGTCGGACTTATGGGCGAGGTGGCAAAGAGTCTCTGCGCAATCAATGGCCCCGAGTCTGTCCATGGCATCATCCCTGAGGCTCTGGTCAAGTTTGAACGAGATGGCACCTACGGAACTGTCAACGAACACAACCACATTGTGCCCGAGGAGTCTGTCTATGGCCGCACGACAGTTGTCAAGGATATGCATACTCGAAAGAAGCTCATGGCCGAGGAGGTTTTTGCTGGTGGTCCCGGCAGTGGCTTCATTGGCTTGAGTGGCGGATTTGGTACCATGGAGGAAATCTTCGAGACAACTACCTGGAACCAACTAGGAATCCATAACCGCGGCATCGTTCTACTCAACATTGAGGGCTACTGGGACGGTATCGTCCAGTGGATGGACCGCGCTTCTGAGGAGGGGTTTGTAAAACCTGCCAACAAGAACATCCTGGTTAACGCCGATACTCCTGAAGGCGCAATCAAGGCTCTTCGCGAATACAAGGTTTCAGATGCTATCTATCAGCTTCAATGGGGCAGCCAGTAAGTGATTGTTTTGAGGCGCTGGATCTGGATCCGGGTTTGAATTAGGAAATCGGAGGCAAACGGGTGTTTTGATGGTGTTTACGGATATTTCTTCGTTTCCGCATTTCTAGGATAGGATAGACTGGCGCTCCATAAATAGACGGACTGATGACCCAAGCCACCTGCTGTGTTGTGACTGACCAGACGTGAGACCCATGAAAAGCTGTCTTTGCAGCATGTAATTGTACATGATCTATTTAGCTAGCAACCCGACGCCACGTGTATCCGATTCATCATTCGTCGCACGTTTAGCTGTCCACATCCATGCCCTCGCCCTCGCCTTCCTCTGCACCTCCTTGACCCTCGCCGACGCTCTCGATCCATGGCTGTACCTCGAATCCATCGTACAGCTTGAAGGGCTCGACCTTCTTCTTGCCGTCCTTTGTGTTGATGCCCACTACACCGACTGAAGTGTTCTCTACTGTAAGCTCCTTGTCCTGAACCAAACTCTCCTTGAGAGCCTTGAGACCGTGCTTGACCAGCTCCTCCCTTGAGCAGTCGGCGAACTCGTCGATGTTGCGCTCAAGGTATGTTCGAGCCATTTGACTTCGCGCGCCAATGGCAAAAGCAAGCATCTCCTCTGTCATGCCCGAGGGCTGAAACTCGAACAGGTGGGGACCGCGCTCGTCAACACCGGCAACTAGCAGACCAACACCGTAAGGTCGCTTTCCGTACATTTGAGTGTTCATCTGGGCCTTCTCACCGATCATGTCGACAAGGGATCGGAGGGGAATGGCACGGCCGTAGGTGAGTCGGTGTCCTAGGCACTGCTGCTTCATGAAGTTGGAGAGGACGCGAGCATCGGAAGTAAGACCGGCGATGGCGATACCAGCATGTTCGTCGACAGTGAAAAGTTTCTTTTGGTAGGATGAAAGTTCCTCTGCGTTTCGCTACGAGAGTGCGTGTTAGAAGAATGACTTGGAAAGCTGTTGTACGGGACAAGGATACTATGGAGGGGCAGGGAGATGGTCGAACCTTGACAGCACATAGAACCGCATGGGTCTTGCTGGCGATACCGACGACGACCGAACCTTGCTTCACTGCCTCAGCAGCATATTCAATCTGGAATATTCGGCCCTGGGGCGAGCTTGGGGAAAGTCAGCTTGGTCAAGGTACCAGGATGGAGCTTACAGCTTAGGTGACGTACAAGGTAACGGAATCGTTATCGTAGTTGTTTCTGAACATGATGAATTATTAGCTGCTGTGGCAGCGCCGTGTAGAATGTGATCGGTGGGATTGCGCGAAGCAAATATCGTTATGGGTGGGGGTTGCGATGGAGAGCTTCGTGGAGAGGTGGATTTTGGGCGTTGGTTGTTAGTATAGGTAGGTCGGGATGGAGTTGAGGTGGTTGAGCACCAGGCAGCTCAAGCTTCGTAGCCCGGGCTGGGTCGTTGCGCTGGGACCTGCAGCCTTCCATTCTGCCGTGGATGACCCGCCACACCGCCTACTCAATCGGATAGCTTCATGATAACATGGGGTCCTTGAGGCTCTTATTTTCTCCCTGCCTAGCCTGCATCTCTCATAATTGACCTATTTTCGTAGTTTCACAAAGAAGGAAATATGGACAAGAATTACCTCTACCGAACTCTCTGGCTCCATAAGAAGGGGACAAGTTGAATTATGGAATCACAGAGTGGCGTTAGGTGTGATATATCCTCAACCACCCAGCTGCCCGTTCGTGCATTCATAATCAGTGTATCCTTAAATCTGACAGTTTCATGTTGTTGATGCTCTGTGATCATCGTTTTGGATCCCGCCTGGGATGTGGCAAGTTTGAATCTCTCACCTACCTTAAGAAACCCTTCTGCAATGGTTTTAAGTTTCTTGACGAGGACTACTGTCTGTCCCTGTAAGATTGTATATTTTCTTATTGGATGTGACATGATGAGAGCATGGCGAGACTACGCCTGACTTACTGTTAGAGAAATCGAGGACCAGAGCTTATTTGACACGAATGCCCTGAAAAGAACTGTAATTTCAGAAGAGCTCAACATGTGGGAAGGCTCTTGCTACAAGTGTTCAATCAGAAAAGCAAGCACACTTCCATGGGAACGGTTGGCAAGAGAAGTCGTTGCTCCGATTTGAAAAGCTAGTAGAAGGATATATTTGCCTTATTAGCCAATTGCTGTTACTTGGAGCCATGACTAACGATGTATATCAATGATGAACTTGGATTAAACCGTTGAAGTATAGTGGGGGCTCAGAAAAGAATGCATGTTCCCTTACTATCTATACCTTAAGCAAGTTCTATTGCAGAGAATGGCTTGGAATTCATGCTATCTATTAACGTTTGTTCGTGTGTTACCTTGATTGCACTAATTTGGTCTTGGGGGTCTCTGTTGTAAAAATATCTGTTTTCAAGACTTTGATGTTCTCGTGCAAGTAAATGCAGCTTCTTGATAGAAGTCCTGAAGTTACTGCTACTCTTCAACAATCCGTGATGGATTCATTAGGCATGCCCGGTAAAGCATTTTCTGAGCCAATACACTTCAGAACACAACAGCAACTGGCACAGCTTTTCATATCCCTCTAATATCTGCTGTGCCAGCCTAACAAAACCCCCAATTGGTGCGGAGCCACCACAATGATGGCGATTTTAGCCTCAGCGAATAACGATTGCAGTTCACAGCCATCACGGTTCACCAATCTGTTGAATCATCGAGGATTTGAACAACACCTGTCCATTCTTGACTGCTATACACATACCCCTCATTTCTTCAAATTTGCTCATGTCATACCAAACTCACCCTCTCAGAGTCATACGTTGTTGAATACCGGATCTCTTCTGTGGGCATTTCTATTGGATGACTCACTGTGACTTACAGTAAATACCCGCGACTTTTAGACAACTCCAGTTTTTATCCTCTCGCATACTCCATCACACTCTCTTCTCTCAACACAACGACATCATGCCTTCCAGATCTGAGATCACATATTTCGGCGCAGGCCCTGCTCTGCTGCCCACAGACGTCCTTGAGAAGGCTGCCCAGGCCCTCATCGACTATGAGCATACCGGATTAGGTACATACAAAATCTCATAATTCGTCGTCAACGTCACTAAACAAATGACAAGGTATTGCTGAGCACAGCCATCGTTCAGAGCTGGCTACAAACATCATCAACGAGGCCAAGGCTGATCTTGCCTCATACATTGACATTCCCGAGGACTATGAGGTTCTTTTCATGCAGGGTGGTGGAAGTGGAGAGTTCTCCGCTACCTTGTACAACCTTGTCGGTGCATGGGTGACGAAGAAGAAGGCCCAGATTGTTGCCAACCTCAAGGCTCCTGAGGACGACCCTCGTGTGGAGCAGGAGCTCAGGAATGCAGTCGAGAAGGAGCTCAAGACGGATTACATTGTCACTGGTGGCTGGTCTCAGAAGGCTTCTGAAGAAGCTAAGCGGTTGCTTGGTCCTGAGCATGTCAACATTGTCGCTGACGCCCGCCAGATCAATAATGGCAAGTATGGCAGGATTCCCGAGGAGAACACCTGGAACCTTTCCAAGGACGCTGCTTTGGTGTATTATTGCGACAACGAGACCGTCGATGGTGTAGAATTTCCTGCTTTCCCTCAGTCCTTGACCCCTGGACCTGACGGCGAGGGCCCTATTGTTGTGGCCGATATGTCCTCCAACATCTTGTCGAGGAGAATCCCTGTCCGAAACTTCTCAGTCATCTTCTTCGGCGCCCAGAAGAACCTTGGCTGCACTGGTGTCACCGTTGTGATTATCAAGAAGAGCCTTCTTCCCCCTAAGACACCTCAGCCCCCTGCCGCACTTCTTCGGCGACTTGGACTTCCTATCCCTCCTATCATCTTCTCTTACGAGACTATCGCCAAGAACAACAGTCTCTACAATACCCTGAGCATCTTCGAGTGAGCGCTTCTATATGACACGTGTAGCACATGTACTGACTAGATTAAGTGTCTATATTGCTGGCCAAGTTCTCAAGAAGTCACTCAGCACCTATAACAAGGTCGAGGGACAGGAGGCCGTGTCCGCCAAGAAGGCCGAGCTTATATATGGTGCTCTTGACGCTCACCCCGATGTGTACAGAGTTGTCCCTGGCAAGTCCGTTCGTTCAAGGATGAACATCTGCTTCCGAGTTACCAAGAATGGCGACACTGATGGTACGGAGAAGGCTTTCCTCAAGGAGGCCACTGCACAGGGTCTCACCGGCCTCAAGGGCCACCGAAGTGTGGGTGGTATTCGTGCCAGCAGCTACAATTCCATTCCTTTGGACGGCGCTGAAAAGCTTGCCAAGTTCATCGAGACGTTTGCTGCCTCGTAAGAAAATCCAATCATGAAAAGGTTGAGCTGGATGGTTTGAGGATTTGTGGAATTGATTAGATGCATGTACGACATCAAGGATAAAAGTCAACCTAGATAGATGTTGAATCCAACATGTTCCATGAGGATAAAAAATAAGAATCAAATAAATGAAGTATAATAGAAGGCGCTCTACTTAAATAGCTTGTACTGGTGATGATCCTCTACTAGGTACGTAGGTACCTCAAGTTAAACATCCATCACCCAGGCCCTGATGGGTGAGTTCCAGTGGGTTAATGCACTATCATTTTGCTACGATCAGTGGGCCCTGAGCGCTATAGCAAGGATGGAATCAACCTTAGGTTTCTCTCCAGTCTTGTTTATGTCTCCAACCAGGAAAACTCAGCCAATACTCATTTATTTCTCCCAAATACAGCGTCTATCGTCTTTATTCTAAGAAAGTCGGAATATATAAAAATTAGAACAAGTCCGAATATCTCATTATCACTCATTTCGCCGATGCTGAGACGCAGTCTCCTAAGGAGGCTCAATTGCAAAGCGAATCGCTCTCGAGTCTTCCTATCGCCATTCTATATAAGGAAGTGCAACGACGAAAATTTGACACCACCTTTGCGGTATTCTATTGCCTCGTCAACGAAGCCATTCCCGCATCAGTCGTGGCATACACAAAACTCTGGATCTGTCTCCGGACTACCAATCATAGACGACACCATCTATGCTCTATCAACGGCGCAGGGCCGGGCGGGTATTGCGGTAATTCGCATCTCTGGCCCATCGTGTCTTGAGGTAAGTGTCATACAAATTACTATATACAGGTATCTAATTTTGGTGTGGAGATTTACGAGGCACTTTGCCCGTCGAAGCCATTGCCAAAACCAAGATATGCAACAGTGCGGTCCCTATATGACCCCCAGCATGCCAATAATGAACAGATAGTGCTGGACTCAGAAGCTCTTGTTCTTTACTTTCCTAGCCCCAAGACTGTAACTGGTGACGATGTCTTGGAGTTGCACGTTCATGGAGGATCAGCCACCGTAAAAGCTGTGTTAACAGCCATTCCGAAATGTTCCGCTACACATCGTATTCGATACGCAGAGCCTGGCGAGTTTACGAAGCGCGCCTTTTTCAACGACCGCCTGGATCTTGCTCAAATTGAATCCCTGAGTGACACCCTAGCAGCTGAAACGGAACAGCAACGTCGTGCAGCTGTGCGAGGCAATTCAGGTGCTCTTGGACGACAATACGAGGCATGGAGAGAGCAGCTCTTGTTGGCTCGTGGTGAGATCGAAGCATTGATCGACTTTTCCGAAGACCAGCACTTCGACGAGTCCCAAGCTGAATTGTTACAGAACGTGACTGCGCAAGTTGCCAGGATGCTACACAGCATTGAGCTGCATGAACAGGGAAGTCAAAGGAGCGAGCTTTTGAGGAACGGAATTCGTATAGCGCTGTTAGGGCCACCCAATGTTGGTAAGAGCTCGCTTATGAACCTGATCGTTGGGCGCGAGGCATCTATTGTGTCCGGTGAAGCAGGCACAACGCGAGATATCGTCGAGGCAAGCTTAGACATTCGCGGCTATTTATGTTCATTTGCAGATACGGCTGGGTTTCGCTCCAAAGGTTCCCAGGTGCTAAACGGGGCTGATAGTGGCGCAATTGGGGCCGTGGAGGAAGAAGGTATACGGCGAGCCAAGCAACGAGCTCTGGACTCTGACCTTGTTATAGTCCTAGCATCCGCGGAGGATGGTCAGGATGGGCCATTTCTGCAATACGACCAAGAAACGCTCGATCTCGCTGCCGGGGCAGAGGACTGTCTTGTTGTTGTCAATAAACAGGATGCAGTTGGTAAAGAAGAATTGGAGAAGCTGGTTCAAGATTTCAGAAAAGCTGTTCGAATTCGAGCCCCCAAACTAGCGGCGGCGCAGTTCGTGTCCGTATCGTGTAAGGAGGCTCAGGCAGGGACATGGGAAAGCAAGGATCCTGGCGGTATCCAGGATGTGATCACCAAGCTCGTGGCATCCTTTGAGAAGATGACATCCATGCCCATAGAGCTCCAGGATCTGCTAGGCGTTACAGAGCGCCAACGCCAGCTCCTGGTCAAGTGCCGTCGACACTTGGAGGACTTCATGATGGAGGCTACCCCTGAAGAGGGCTTGGATGCCGATGCTGTACTCGCGGCCGAGTATCTGAGGTATGCTGCGAATTGCCTTGCACGGATCACAGGACGGGATGAGTTTGGAGATGTTGAGGATGTACTGGGCGTTATCTTTGAAAAGTAAGTTCTGAAGGATTTATGTATGAGACGTCTGGCAGATGCTGATTTTGATACGTGTTAGATTCTGTGTGGGGAAATAAGCGCGTGGCAAGGAAGATTAGAGCGACGGGACATTGGTAAGAGAGTTGAAATATATTTTCCATCGAGGAATATTCTATAGAGAGCAGCTGATCTGAACAAATTGAAAGACTCAAGGTTGGGCCGCCTGGGCCTGGTCTAGCCTGTCATGAAAAGAGAAAGCGAAAATGAATTTGAGATGAGATGATATGAAAAACGGAGCAAAAGTAAATCCATGCTGTATGCTCGCTTCTATGCCGTGCCGTGCCATGCCATGCCAACGCTGTGTAATGCTATGCTTCCATCTTTTCCAACTCCCGCTATGCGATGCTGTCCGTGTCTGCAACTTGTTCCTCCGAATACCAATGCTGATGATGAGAACAAAACAAAACTCCGTTTCATGCAAATGTTGTTGAAACTAGTGTCTAAAAAGAAAACTCCGCCCCATGCTTGCGCTGTCGCTGTGTATGCTTTTGGGAAGTGACTCGAGAGTAACAAGGGAGTTTACTCCTCGTCATTGTCGCTGGGACCATTGTAGCCAGAGCGACCCTTGTTGCCCTTGGAGGAATCATCGTCTTCAGGGCCGTTGTAGCCAGAGCGACCAGAGTCTCCCTCCTCAGGCTCGTTGTAGCCAGATCGACCACGGTTGTTTGTGGGTTTGGAGTCAGAGTCGTCGCCGTCCTTGTTGTAGCCAGATCGGCCGAAGGATCGGGTAGTAGGAGCAAATGTGAGAGTGAAAGCAGCCATTGTAAGTGTTGTAGAGTAGAGTTGAGATAAGTGAGACTTTTGGGTGAAGATGGAAGTTGAGTTGAGTTGAAAGAGCTGAGCTGTTGTATATAAGTGTTGGGTTGTAGAGTGTAGTTGTAGAGTGTAGATGAAGATGGTTGTTGATGGTGATGAGAATTCTAATTCGGAGGAGGAGGAGATGGACAGTTATATAGAAAGTGAGTCAACTATAGAACGAAGCCAAGGGTAACTAAGCACATCGCAGATAGGGATTCTCGGTAGACGGTGGAAGCGGCTGACTCTGACTGACGCCTGTTCGCTCGTTCGGTTGTGTTGTCGTATCATGACGATCAAGCACACCCTTAGCATGGGGGCAACAAAATAGAAACACACTACATAGCGTATCGTGCTAGGTAGATTACAGCAGTGCCCATTGTTCCGCCCTTGCTATGGAACCTTCTTTCGCTTCCGTCAGTCTGCGCCATGTCGCCGATGCTGACAGGGGATCCATCAAAGCCGTGAGTGGTGGAGGACACCATCGTAGGGCTGAGGGCAATGTGTTAATGGGGGACCGGACCTTGCAGTACAGTTACAGGGGTCTCTGTCAAACGGTGTAAGTTAATAAGTAGCCACGCCCACGGTACCCGGGGTAGGGGTCGGGTCGGGGTGCGGAAGACCCGGGCCGTATCCAGTCAAGTCGCTGCGTATTGTATTACTGAGTGAGCGAGTGAGTCTTTTGACTGCCCGTTCCATTGATGGGCTTACGGGGCTTGGGCAGGGTATACGTTATAATAAGCCACAGCCTCAAATGAACACCCCTGTCCATGTAATCAATCAATCATCCTCCACGGCTCTGGCCATGGACCTGGAGCAGCAGATGCAGAATAGATGCATCATGGTGGTTTTTTTCTTCTTTCGACCCCAACAATGCAATTGTCCAAGATAACAGACATATCAAATGAGTTTGAAGAGTTGGTGTGGAGACGGAGCTTAGATACGTAAATACGCACCTCCAAGATACTGCATAGTATTCGTATTATCATCGCGCCCAAACTATTCCGCACTCTTGGTACTGTATGTATCAACGTCCAGACAATTGCGGATTTGCAACGCAGAAACGTCATCAAGGCTGACAAATGAGGCCGTGTGATTCCAATTCGATCCAAACTCCGACTATCTAGATTCGGAGTCAATCATGGAGTTTAGGAGAGATGAGACACGGTACGGACGGAGTAGACAAAGAGATTCCAATTAATCCCGGTTGAAATTCGTTGAATGTGCCAACGTGTACTTGACTGCATGCGCGTCCCATATCGCAATAGGCGCAGAGAAGAAGCTTCCAAGGTGCAGTTTCTCGTCACATGGGCACTCTTGATAAGTTTAAAAGGCTGCCTAAAAGACAAGACATTTACATGAGGCATCACGATAGCGAATAAGTCAGCAAGTTGCACCCTTTATTCTGTCATCCCGCTTTGTCATCCCGCAAATGGCGGATGCAGCCACAAAAGCCATGACGCGACTTCCCCATTGGCGTGCATCGGTCAAGCCCGTGTTTCCGCCTACCGAAGGAACAAACTGCCCCAGATTCCAGGGCCCTCTCCCCTAATCATCATCATCATCATCACCATCACCGACACCGAAGAGTCACCCTCTGCATATTCCGCCTTTCTTACTAAACATGAACTCTCTCTCTTATCATGACTCATCTTGCACCATCAATTGATTATTGAAACCAACAAAAGAACCTTGTCAGGTTCCCGAATATTGCAGTTACTCAATCGGTCTCGTGGGGGCAGAAGAATGAAACGTCACGTTCAAATCGAGACAACCTCAACTTACACCACGCGCACTCTAACACCCACACTGACACTCACACCCATGAGGTAATCGTCGAACAGCCCCTTCTGACCTTACTATTATCCGCACACTAGCCTACTGGGTGGCCGGGACTCCTTCATTCCGGTCGGCACGGCATCTGGTCTTACCCGTCAGTCAGGTTCAGGTTCAGGCCCTTTCGCCGGCCAGCGCGGGCCCTCCCAATCCCTTGGGACCTAATTTCTGAGCATCCAACTCCTCTCGATACTGAGACTCGACGGGGGTTCTCGATTCTCACTGAGATCTCTGGTACCGCCTCTCATTGGCCAGACCCCCAAGCAGCCATCTTAAGCGCCTGCTGTGAATGACCAACGAGCTGAGAGGTCGAACCATGACGCATTTGCTCCCAAGAATCGCCAATGCTACGCTTGTTCTATCAATGGAAACATTTCGCGATCGAAAATCACATTTCAATCACATCATGATGTCCGTCTAGTCTCGAATTCTTACAAACAGCCGCAATGGTACACCAACCTCACCCGCCGCATGCATATACCCTGGTCAAGTTTAAGCGCCTTAAAAATAGAAACAGCGTCGGTATTGGTCAATTGGCGCGCTGTCGCTTCATCTGACTGTTTTCGCTACTGTAGCTCGCTGCATAGCCCCGGACAGGCTCCAATCGATCCAATCACCAGGCTTAGACGGTACACTCACCACCACGAGGCATTATCCAGGAAATCAGCCTTGCAACCTAGACCAGGCTCTTGTATTACTGTTTTTACCTAAGAACTAAGGCATGGACCATGTTTCTGCCGTCTCGGTTACCTCTGAGACATTACGGGATATAGCTTTCCAGATCCTTGCCCGCTGTTTTGTTTCTGCTTACTCCCCTGAGCCATGTCTCGGGAAGGATTGCAACGCCTGTCAGGTGTATCGGAGGGTTCCCTTGGGCGTGGAAGCTCATGTTCCACCAATACAGGTTGCAGCCTGTTCGCGTTGAAGCTATACACTATCTATCAACCACATGCACTCATGTACTCAAGCAGTTCTGGGCATTTCTAAGAATGGTTGCATCTACGGATCTGCGGCTTATGTCTCGGCAGCTACTCTCATCCCGGAAGCAAGCCGGTAGACTTTGACTGGTAACCGATGCAAAATCGTGACATTGCTAGAAACCCGCTGACGTTCATTCGACTAAACGCAAGCACACTTTCTTTTTTCAACTTCATCGACAGCCTTCGGCCATTTGAATAAGTTCCGCCGACGCCACTAAAACGTTGACAGCCTGCCGATCCGTATGGCGCACATACCACAGTCACCAATCTGCATCCATTGAGCCATCACCAGGCATCAGGGATCAAATCACAGCCATCCGTCGCACAGAATCAATAAAACAGAGTTTGGAGGCTCTGCCCCTGAATTGCCTAATATGGTAGAATGTTTCGATCCCTGTTCCCAGCCCCATAGCCCCCAAGCTTCACAAAGCCTGCATGGCTTGGGAATGCGGTACAAGCCGTGGGATCGTTTTACGATGTATGTCTTGGCTGTGACTAACCATTGACCAATAGCCGGTATGTTTCAATTGGCACATCACGATGCGCATAACACCTTTTCAAGTAGTCCTACATTGCCTTGCTACATTCTGTACCATTCACAGCTCGTCCCTGGCATGAGCCTCCTGGCCAGGATCTTCCATAGCCATGATCTTGACGACAAGACTAGTCCATCCAGTGAAGTGCTGTGTTCGCTGGCCGGCACCCGTATCGGGGTTGTACTGCTCCCAGGCGAAGCCTGTTTCTTCCCAACTCTTGTACACGGTGTCAACAAGGTTCTTACGGAGACGCCTGAACAGATCCTTCGCTTTACCCCTGTAGGGGCCTTCCTGCGAAGCAACGTTCTATATGCACATGTTAGTCTTTGTACTACTTCGCCAAGGGCCATCTGGGGGGAACCCTACCTGTAGTTGAGACAAAGCCAGGTAATTGATAGGCATCCAAACCGGGCTGCGCCAGTAGTTCTCGCCCGTGGCGTAGAACTCATCCTTTTTACTCAAGCTGCGAATGCCGTGGGGGCTCCAAAGGTGCTCCTCGTCACCGATCAGTTCAAGAATCTTGCCCAGCTTGGGGTCGTCAGCCTTCATCAGGCCGACCAGGAAAGGGAACAGGGAAATGTAGCCCTTGTGGCATACGAGTGCGTGTTCCTCGTAATCATCGATCGTTGCGTCACAATAGCAACCCTCCTTATTGGACCAGTGGAGATCATTGAGGTTGTGCTCGATGCCATCCAAGTTCTTCCTATACTCATTCACATCTTCGGCCATGCCGAGGGCGTCTGCGATGTTCATCAACGACTTTGTCATCAGCCCAACCCAGGACATGAGATCGACGTGCAGCTCGCCCGGCGAAGGGGGCTGGGGTCGAGGATAGTCGTCCAGGCCACTGGTGAGGATGTGAGTCTCAGTACGGCCCCTCCATCTGTAAGCTTCCTTGGTTGAGTATGCCTCACGGTCATAGTTCTTTATGTCACCTCGCTGAGTTTTGCGGAACCAGTCGTATTGTTGTCTTAACAGGGGGTACAACCTTCGAAGATAGTTCTCGCCGAGCTCGATATTGTCGAGGTGAGCGGTTTGCAGAGGATCGGCCCCCAGAATACGTTCCTTTGCCTCGCTCTTCGTTCCGTTTGATGCGCGAAGACGCTCCATGAAGCCCTCGATGATAAGGAAGAGGGTAGGGGGGTTGGCATAATGTGGAAATTGCACTTGAAACTCAGGGGGGACTTTGCTCCGGGCCTCGTGACCTAGAATTTGTTCGCGCGCGATCCAGCCATCTTCGTCCATAGTGTTGTACCAGCTCTTGACAATTTCAAGTGTGAGGTCAATATCCCAGTCGGCAATGGGAATCAGGTGAAATCCTTCATCCCACAGGAAACCACGGGGGAAGAAAGGGCGAGAAGGAACACTGGTGAAAAGCTCATAGGGGCCTTCGAGTTCTGGCTGTGTGCGTGCCTTGGCTTGCGCGGCCTCCTCCCAGAACCCGTCGTTCTGCTCCTCATACTCAGGCGCATACGATCGATCAATTAGCTGGTGACCATGGAAGTACCCTATGCCGCCGATGAGGTTCGACAGCATGCTCTTGCCGAATTTCTTGTACTTCTCCTCTGTGAAAGGCTCCTTGAGCTTGAAGGTGTTGGTGAAGCGCTCGTTGAAGATTTCTGAAGTCTTCTCGATCTGTTCAGTAACCTCCTCGGAAGTAAACTCCTTGCCTCCAGATCCCGATGAAAAGATGACATCGAACTCGAACGGTCCCTCGAAGGTCTTCTCGACTATATGAACGTTACCTTTTCCAGGCGCATGGGCAATACGGTACACCTGCCACGGTGGAGGTGGATCCGCCTGGTCAGCGTTCTGCTGCACGGGCGAAACGGCATCTTGAAGTTGCTTGAAGACAACGGGCTTGCCCTGCCAGGTGAGGTCGGCTGGGACCTCAGCACTCGAGACGATGGTTGTGTCGCCATGTCGATCTTCCAGAAACTTGTGGTCTGTTGAAGGGTGCTCTCCGGTACCTTTGGTGATAAGAAGCTTGTAGTCTCCTAGCGCCGTTGAACTGCCCGTAAGAGTAACGTCGTCTTCAAAACCATACTGAGTACCTTCACCTTCAACAGCAAGTTCGCCCTGGCCATCCTGGGCGATGTAATAGAACAGCATGGTCCTGGTGTTTTTGGGCGCACCGTCTCGCAGCTCGCCCTTGATTCGGGCCGCCCAGCTGCCACCATGGTTTCCACCAGGGATCTTCACAAAAGTAGTCGTCAAGTCGATGTTGTTGCCTTTGTCGTGAATAGATTGCACACCGCCTATGCGGGCATCATACTCATCCCATCCGTAGCCATGAATATCTTCTCCCTGCTCGCAAGTATATCTGAAACCTACAAGGCAAGTGTCAGAGCATTTGTACCACGAAGCTTGCTATTTCACTTACCATTCTGAATATCATGGTAGTTGTCGACTTTCCCCCACATGAGCCCTGTCCATAGGCCATCTGGTGTTCGTGGTCGCACACCAAAGTACAGATTGGATTTGTAGGGGCCCCAAAAGAGGCTCTGGTTGTTTTGACGGCCAATTTCTGTCGTCAGCACAGAAGATGCATCGTCTGCGGCTGAGACGCCCAGAGCGAGTGTCGCCGCCGACACCCAATGGGCAATTTTCACCATACTGACGATGGAAAATGTTTCTCACGATCCTCTACAAGAGAAATTGAGATAAATACTTTTTTGAGCGAACCCTAGAGAATTCAATTCCTCATTGGGTGAATTTGTGCGTGAACAAGCTCCAGAGAACACGTAGTTAGGAGTAGCGAATTGATATGACGACGCAAGGCTGAGAGTTGGAGAAGGATCCGGGGTCTGGAGAGAGCTCGGGCCAATGATGAAGCTTCACCAGCCACCGCCACTTGAAGCTCAAACTCCACTTAAAAGTTATCTTGTTTCAGCCTTCCTCTAACTAACTAGAACTTGTTGGATTCATATTCGAACATTCTTATTCTTCACCTAACACTGTCTACATCTCAACCCCGCCAGCAAATTCTCAGAAACAGGAATAAAAATCTACAACACACACAATGGGAGACTCTAGGCGAAGCAGACGACCCGATAGTCATCAGATGTGGGACGAATCCGACAGACGCGATAGGCGTGGAGGACATAACAGGGACAACGACCGCGATCGCAGAGGATACAGGTCAAGATCACGCGAGCGCCGTGGATACAGAGATCGATCAAGATCGCCAGAAAGGAGACATCGAGATCGAGATCGAGATGGTGATAGGAACCGACCTAGGGATAGAGGCCCGCGCCATCATGATGATCGAGACAGGAGGGATAGACGGAGAGAGGATGCAGAGGATGCGCCACCAAGACAGAGACGAGATGAGCGTCGTGAAGATGATAGAGACAAGAGAAGTATGCACTCACCCCCATTTTAACGTTATGAAAATCTAACTTGCCACGTAGGCAAATCTCGTCGCTCAGCGTCACCACAATCACGAAGCCCTACTCACGAAGCACTTCCCACGCGTCCTCGTCCCGACGCAAAGCGCCCGGCACCAAACATGTCCTTCAACGTCGGCTCTCGTGCAAGCCGCTCGCCACCACCGCCATCACGCGCACAGCATGAAGAGGAAACCAATCGCTCGGAAGAGGGCCAAGCTTCAGAGGTTGAAGAAGATCCTATGGACGCAGAGGACGACGATATGGCCGCTATGCAGGCTATGATGGGCTTCGGCGGGTTTGGAACGACCAAGAACAAGAAGGTTTCGGGCAACAATGCTGGTGGCGTGCACAAAGAGAAGAAGACGGAGTATCGTCAGTATATGAACAGGAACGGCGGATTCAACAGGCCATTGAGTCCATCACGCTGAGCGTTCTGGCTAGAAGGCGTTGATGCAGTACGGGTTACGATCTCCGTGAGGACAACTGGCACTTTTAAGGTTGTGCCGTAAAGGTAAAACTGGATTGGCGTATGGATGGATTGGTTTTCCTGCCGAACGAGCGGGACATCAAAGTTTACAGTATCTTACGTGTGTAATGGATTCTCAGCCCTGCTTTCGCGTTCCTCTTTCGCATTACTCTCTGCGTCAATACATATTCCGTCCGGGCTTAACTTCGACCATCCCAAGGATGTGCCTGTTTCCTCGGCTTTTACGACAAAACCCTCCATTTACACGAGCCCACACAAACTTCCGCAGAATATATACACCAGTCTCGCCATGGCCATCCTTGCGACATTCCTCCGCTCTTTTGAGGGCGTCATACTCAGTATAACAGCCATCCACATAGTCCTCACTACTTTGTCGAACTGGATATGTCGACCCGCTACTCCTACACCAGAAGAGCTTATACGATCAAGACGCGAAAACCATACCGCCGGTCGATCGGCCGTGAACAGAGTTGTTGAAGCTGTTCCCCGGGCAGCCGCTGGCAAGCACCCCTACCATAAGCCTTGTCACAGCTGGTGGTGGTATGCTATGGCCTTATGGCCAGCCCCTAGTGACCGTCTCTGCCGTAAACCTCGTCGCAAATGGTGGTGGTACATTGTGGCCCTGTGGCCAGCTCGTGATGACCCAAATCGGTGGTTCATTCTGATCACGGCCCTGTCCATTAGTATACTCACTTTCGTTTTTTTCTTTCGAGAGATATTCCCCGACATTTATCAGGGTCATGTTCGATTCTTTACGGTCCTCTCGTTTCTGGCACTTGAAGTCGGACGTGCCGCCTACTTCTACCATCTCTTGAAAGACTGCTCTGTTCTGATTCAAGAAGTATGCATTGGTCTCATGGGTCATGTCACTGGTGGCTTCTGCCGCCTCGGCAGTCTATTCGCCGTCCCTCCGATGAAATATTGAACAAGCAGCGACGAGGAAAGGCGACGGAAATCTGGAATCATGGTGGGAAGAAGCAATCTTGGGTGGAAGAGTCTTTGGGACAGGTGAACGATGAACAACGCTGCCGAAGGGGGGTTTGGGTTACAAGGTCAAGGATATGAAAGGGTCACAAGCACCCGAATGCGATCGGGCCTGAACAGCATGGATAACTAACTGACACGCTCGTTGGGTCATATCAGACAGACAAGGGCTTGCTCAAGGACAAGGACGGAACTTGTGTTGGAGTACCCAAGGTAAAGACTCCGAGCTGAGGCAGGGTACCCAAGTTCTGACTGTCACTTGCGACCAATACTGCACTATCAACATCGCCATGATACACAAATTGTTCAAGTACTCTCTCTTCCACTGTATGTGTTGGTGTAGACATTACGTATAGCGCGTGCAATACATACAAACGCGATCTTTCCACCCCTAAACAGTTCCCAACACCATTGGTATGCATCTCGAATCACAAACACCGCCCATCCATCTCATCCTCGTGCCTGTACCATGCCATGCCATGCCGATGCCTATGCCTATGCGTTTTCCCCTTGCTCTTCTTCTGGGGCACTGTCGCCGGTAGTCGCGGCTCTAGGTGTTGGAATATCATCTTCTATAGGCGCTTCTTCTTCCTTCGGTGGCTCTTTGGCCGCCTCTCCTTCTTCTACCTTTGGCTCTTCCCTGGGTTCTTCCTTTTGTTCATCGGGGTTCTCTTCTGACTGATTTGTAGTCGCCCTTTCTCTTCGCCGTCTTCGTAGCCTTCTCTCTTCCTCTGCTGTCTGCCGTCTGGCTTTTCGGAGGGTTTCTCTCCTCTCGGGGTCGTTGTCATCTGCGCCATCACCACCGCGCATACCTTGTAGGAGAGCTGCTGCTCTATCGGCAACGTCGTCTTCACCTTCACGAGGTGATGAGAGGCCCGGGCTGAGCACTTTGCTGTCGTCTTCGGCGGGTTCCTCCTTGTTCTTGAGGCCAGCTTCCACTTCTGGGATTTCGTCAAGGTCGGGGATCTTTTGTCCTGACGCAACGCGGACCTGGTGACGATCCTTGAGTCGCGCACGCCTTCTTCGGTCTCTCTGATCCCGAGCTTGCGGCGCAGCTGCACGTAGCTTCTCCAGGAGGGAGTCCATGGCGCCTGTATTGGATGGGGACGTCGGTCCCGCCTCGGCGTTGGCGTTGGTGAGTTTGAGTTGTGCTGTGTGCTTCCGTTTCATTGACGCCTCGTTACGCTTCCTTGTCTCTTCCACCTGCACGTTCTTGTCACGAGACTTCTTCCACTCTCCAACGAACAATGCCAACTTGGCAAAGAAATCTCGGCGGGCACCATCATCTGCGGGGTCCTCGCCGTAAAATACCATAATATCCTTGTATGTCTTCATCATTTCTTCCAAGTACAGCTCCATCTGTTCGGATTTTCTTCTGGCTTCCTTCATAATGCGTTGGACGATTTGACTCACTCGGTCCTGGGGATGGAACTGCTTGGGGTCGCTTAGGTTACCAGAATCCAATGACATTTGAATGTTTCGAATGTTGTCGATGTATTTCTTCGCATCAGCCTGAAGTTGCTCAATGTTGATCTTCTGTGCCGTCATAACTCCGTTGATATCATCCGCAAATGTCTCCCACTCAGGGTACTGGTTCCGTACAATACGCTCCACGAGATCGGCTAATGTTGACTCGTTCTTGTCGTCCTTGACCATACCCAATCTTGCAAGAGAGCTGAGCTTGAAACCACGCGCTTGCTTGTTCGCATCGTTCATGTAATTACCAATATCCAAAATAAGGCCAAGTACGTTCATCAATGAAACGGAATCGCGTAGCGACTCAGATACTGTCACAACCTGTCGGATCTTCTCGTTAATCTCTTCGTACTCTTGCTCAAAGCTTCTAGTAAGAGCAAGGGCCCTCATTCGACTCTTCCAGTAGTGGTGTAACTCAAAAGCCGTGTAGAGGTAAAGCTGATCTTGTCGAGTGAGCTCCGAGGGGTCAAGTTCACGGTCTTGGGACTTTGCATCAGGTCCAGTCCAGTCCTTGCTGTACGGTGCCATTTGCTTGACTGTGTTGTCAGGGATATTACAGAGGTCGTCCTTCTGCAAAAAGTCCATCACTACAGTGTTGTCTAGAATCTCTGGATCGCAGTGAATGATCATTTGAACAATCTTTTCGACAGAGTACTGTGAAAACTTGGCAAATGCAATTTCTGTGCAGTATTAGCAGGTAAAGCAATTAGGCATAAAAGGGAATGCACTTACCGTAGGCCTTGCGGAGATCAGAAGAGATGATTTGCTTCTTGTCATCTTTCTTAGAAGAGCTTCCTATACCAATCTTCTTGATCTCCTTAGCCATGAACAGTTTCTCAACCTCGTCGAGAATTCCCTTCTTGCTGAGCTCCTGATACTTCTCCTCTCGGGCTTCGGCAGAGGGGGTATGGGCTGCCCAGTGGCTGGTCTCAGGGGCATCGACCTTCTCCCAATGCAGGGCCTTGAGCTTCTTCTTGGGACGAACCACGGGCAGGCCAATGCTTGGTGCAGCCCCGAAAGCGGGTTGTCGAGCCAAGAAGTGCCCAGACATAGCACCAGGCAAAGGAGGAGGTGGCGGAGGGGGCATACCTCCAGCACCAGGCAACGGAGGCGGTGGTGGGGGAGGAGGAGGTCCACCACCTGGCATCAGCATGCCAGGCAACGGAGGCGGAGGCGGAGGGGCACCAGGAATCTGGCCCGGCATAGGGGGAGGCGGCGGGGGAGGCGGCGGTGGCGGAGCTCCGGGTATTTGACCGGGCATCGGAGGTGGAGGTGGCGGCGGAGGCGCAGGAGCAGCACCAGTGATTTCGATTTTGGGAGTGTCGCTATCACCTGGGGGGGTGATAGGTGATGAAGTCTCCATACTAGGGTGAGAAGGACCGGTGGTATCATCTTCAGAATCACTGGCATCGAACTTCTTGACCTTGGACCCAATCTCACCAAGCAAGCCAGCTTGCTGCTTGGGGTCTATCGTAGGTCGCTTCATCTCGACAATTCTTGGCTTCTCGAAGATGACACCATCCTCGCCCTCAGTCTCATCGCCCTCATCGATCACCTCACCATCAGAGCGTCTCTTGAGGGGCTTGCGTGGAATCTTGGTATTGCGGTGGATGCTGCCCAGAACGCTGTTGGTGAAGTCCCGAGGAGGTGTACCACCACCAGGAGGTGTTCCAGGCCTGTCATCCATCTCTTCGCGCAGGGCTCGAAGACGGTCTGAAGGCCCAACAGCGTCTCCCCAAACACGTCCCTCAAGCTTGTATTGTGTCTTCTGCCGCTCGATCTGCATCTGTAACCGCTCCATGAGGCGTTCGCGATCTAGGATACCCTGCATACGAGCAGGGTCTTCCACACCAGCCATCTTGCTGCTGGCGCTGCTAGCAGCAGCAGCGCTTTTGATAGCCTTGGAAGCAGCTACGTCCTGTGCATCTCGAAGCATCAGGTATAGCTCTCTTGTTTCCAACTCGTATCGCTGGGCTTCCTTGGCTCTCATAGTCTGGATACTGTCCAATTCAGCTTTGAGTCCATCTGCCTGTCTTCTTTGAGCATCGATGAAACGAGATTGTTCGTCCAGTTGCTTTTGTAATTTGGCGACCAGTCCATCAGCACCCAGCTCAAGCTGAGCCTTCATCTCATCACGCTCAGCCATCGCGGCCTCGGCGATTTGTCGCGATTCAAGGGCCTCATCCTGGGCTTGCCTGGCTTCTGAGTCTGTATGCAATTTGTCGAGGAGACTTTGAACCGTGAAGTTGAGACTCTGCTTGAGATCCATGTTCGGCAGTCGCCGATCCATAGCAACGTAGCTAAGCATGGAATCGACCAGCTGGAACATGCGTAGTCGTTCCTCGCCATCGTTTGCTCGGATGAGCATAAGATGCTGCAGAGCCGAAATGAAGTAGTCGTTGGTCTTGGTGCCATGAAGACGCTGCTGGATAGCATCGGCAATTTGAACGGGATCAGTCAGATCCTTGACCTCGCCCTCGACATCGTCCTTGATACTGCTATTCTCCCTCTCAAGCATATCCTCATAGTCAATGGCTTCGTTTGTTCTGAACCGTTCAATCTGTTTGTCCAAGAGTTCGTATTGGAACTCCTCCATCTTCGTTAAGATTCGCTTGATACCACATGCTGTAAATTGGGCTCGAATGTGTATCCTCAACTCCAGGTCTCTCTCGGGCGAATCGATGATCATGTTGACAAGCATGAGAGTCGCAACGGCGTATTCCATTAGCAAGTTCTCCATTCCAATACCTCCAGTCCTCAACTCTTCGCTAGCACCGACCAAACTTCCCATCTTGCCCCTACCATCAATGGTGACCTCCACCAAACGCATCCAAGCATCGAATCGGCCATTTTCTCCAGATGCGGTCTTGACCTCGTCCAGCGCTTGAATGACCTTCAGATGACCTTCGGCATTCTCTCCCCAGGTGCATAGGAAGGTTATAATCTCGCTGACAAGCTTCCGCGTGGTGAGACGAGGAGATATAAGAGAGCTAGCAAGGGCTACCATGACCTTCTGGTGAATCAAGGCATCGTCGGCGCCGAATTTGTTGTTCATGAGCGCCTTTACACACTTGATAATATCATATTCGCGATCGAGGTTCTTGTCGATACGGGTGTTATCCTGGACTGGTCCCTGTGCTGTCCTGCGGTTGATCTTAAGCAGCAAGGTCATCAGAGCGACCTGTCCCTGACACTCAACGAATCTCTTGACCCAACCGATTTGTTGTGTTCGCAAATTGACTTCCAAACTTCCCATACCTTTCGTGTCAAGGCGATCCTCCATAACTCGCCGCACGTACCATTCAGGAGTGCCTTCTTCATCTGAGTACGTCGTGATATCGGGAGTCGCGGTATACTGGTTCGGGCGTGCTGTTTGTCGGCGCTTCTGCTCGCCTTGCCATTCAGTAAGTCGATCCTGATAGATGAGCGTCCACTTCTTCTGGGCGGGGTAGGCCATCATCTGTCTCCTGGCCTGCTCAGGGAGATTGTGCCATCCTCGCTTCTGCATCAGTTGGAGGAACATCTGCTCGACCACATTATCGTCGTCTGGTTTTGGGAAATAGAAACCACCCTGTGGATCGCTTTGTCCTGGAGGAGGGCCAGACGGAAATTTGGTAAACCGGTGAGAATCGCGGTTCGAGTGCTGAGAAGCAGCATAAGAGCTCTGAGAAGAGGCACTGGGCATAGCTACATGTGGTGAGCGTGATATCCTTCCATCAATGAAACCTGTATTACCTGACTGAATGCTCAGATTATCAGCCGAGCCCCGAGCATTAGATGACATATATGAGTCGTATCGAGGGTTGGGGGGATTATTCGAGTGGGAAGAGCTGCCCCTAGGCGGACCCCATTGCTGATACTGGGTCTGACGGCCCGTTGAAGCCATAGTAACATTGCCATATCCATATCCAAGAGGTTGTCGCCCAGGGGAATGGGCACCAGACTGTGCCGACGTCCCATCCCAGCTCGGGTATTGGTGAAAGTCCAGGCCATTTTTGTTCAGGTGGTGCGGAAGAGGTTCACGGTGCACTGGCATCTGCTCGCCCTTGGGCAGATACTCGACGGGTATGGGAGAGCGTGATCCACCTCCAACGGCATCGTAGGGTATCGACGTAATTACGCCTGCCATCTGGTTGATACCGCCATCAGAAGATTCTGGGCGATCCAACGAAATGGCAGACGACTCTCGTTTATGGCGCGAGGAGCGAAAACTGGCGGCATCGTCTGCGGGGTATCTCGATTCTTCAGTCAAGCGCTTGTCTTTGTGCTTACTTCGTGAGAATAAAGACCGGCCGCCAGAGGACTGCCTCGTCTTGTCAGACATGGCGACGGCGACAGCGACGGCGGTATGTGTGGCAGAGCGGTCGTGGCCGCGACAGTCGTCGAAGCGGAGGGTTTAGTTTGCGAATCGTATTTCGAAGATACCTGTGTTGGTGTCGATCCGGGGTGTACAGTAAGGGAGAAAAGGAGGTGCCAGGGTTTCGATGAGCCTGGGGAAACGTCTGCCAACGGCTACCAAATTGAACACGTGAAGTTGGCGATATGCTGGCCAAGGGCCGCTCGCTTCATCGGGGGCACGATATCGCCGTTCAGGAAGATATTGAAGTTATTCGGGGTCCGGAGCGTCAGTCGAATCGGCAGAAGCGCTATGGTCGGTCCTGAAACCTTGGTCGTCTGGAGTTAGGTTGAGTGTGAAGAAACCCGCGTAGATAGGGAGGGGGTAAAGCAAGGTAAAGGACAAAGAAAAGGCCTAAGCTTGGGCTTTGGATGGATGATGCAGACGGAATGTTTCAATGAGCGGTGCCAGAATGGAATGAAACTAAATTAATTGAACTGCAACCCGAGTTAAGTCGAAATGGTGTGAAAAATAAGGAGCGTAGCGTGTCACTGCACAGCTGCAGTCGGGTTGGGTGTCGTATAACGTTAGAGTTAGGTAGGTCGTGCAGTGTGGTGTAGCAGTGTAGCAGTGTACGGGTGGCAGTAGTTAGCCAGCCCAAACCCAGAGATGGGAATGACTTGGCTTCCAATGGATCCTTCTATGATCAGGGATCTGAGGACCAAGCCGAGGGTCTATCAAGATGGATGCGGATTGGTTCATTTGTTTACGGGGACGATGGACCTAATATTGCTTAGCCGCCGCTTGAGCTCTTATTCTTAGGTTGAGAATGCCTGCACGGCCCAAAGCTAGAGATATGGGTATATCTTGATACTCGATAGATAATGTAGTAAAATAGTACTATGAAAAGTCACTACAGTCCAATCAGCAAGTATAGGTATATCGTAATATTGGTGAATCGCCTTGTGAATAATGCTATGTACATAGCATAATCATGCATGGATGCTCCTTATGCCCAAGTAGCCCTGTGACTGGTCTGAGAGACACTTTTTAGCATCGACGCCAGGCGGGGAGTTTTCTTTAGCATCAGGAGATCTGCCAGGGGAAGTGGGCTCTGTAGATTGAGGACGCGCAGATGCATGTCAACCTGGGAGGAAACCAAGTTGAAAAATTGGAGCGTACCTAAAGTGAGCCTGGAGGCAGCTACGCTCATAGAAAGAACCTCTTGTCGTCCTTGGAGTCCCGAGTGACAGAAATCTGTCACCGTTAGTGATACAGCAATACCAGAGGCTTGGGACATTTGAGTTACCTTTCAGTGAGGCGTCGCACAAAAAAGTCTTACTGGGATCAATATATGGTGCAATAACACCAGGTCTTTCAGCTGCGAACCAATCCCATCATCCTATAAATGGTTCATGACTATTCTTAGTTGGGGTTTTCAGCTGCGCCAACGTGTAACAATCCTCGAACGATGAGATCAGTCACACGACCGTTTATTTTGACGCGGTACCAAAAATAATTGCCAGTCTCTTCTTTGTCAAAGCATCTATCTTTCAGAAGCTAAAGTAATAATTACTCATAGAACTACGCATCTGTCTCGAGTCCCCTGCTGCGACTCTGAGCATCTCCACCAGATCGAGACCTATATGTCCATCAAAAGATTGTTTTATTCTTGATGCTTAAGCGAGGTCGGCTGTCTCAAATTCCCCATTCCGTTCAGTGCCAGTTTCTGATTGCAGTGTGTCAGCGTATAGAGATAGCATACGATGGTGACGTGTCCCATGGAGATGGAAGATTATGCGCATGTGAACAGCGATACGCTAAATTAATGGCTCGTGTTGAAGTGCCGGTGATCGAGATAATGCAGTAAATATGAGGTTACGATATATTAGGTCCTTAATGCAAGAGTTGAAAGATATAGTACCTCACCTCTATCCTTTCAGGTCGGTACCTAAGGTAGCAGGGTAGGTACCTAGACAGATAATTATCTATACCTGTCTATCTACTAAGGCAAGCCATAAAAAAGACTGTCATCCCTTAAGGAATCAGGAAATGTATCGCTGAGATTATTGAGATCGTTCTAGAAAAATACTGTATAGCCGTTAGTGATGATGGTCCCCCTGCAAGTCTGAACGGCTTAGGTTCTGTTGGCCCGCCCCTTTTAGCGGGATCTTCGGCGTCGTCACCTCCTGCTGGGCCCTTGTGGCTTCAGCCACGTTTCCCGCTGTAGCCTCAGGGCGATCACGGCAACCTCCAGCTTCAACATCGTGACATTCATTTTCGGCCTCGAAACTTGCTGAGCCGAACTGCGAGACTGTCGTCTTGAGTTCCGATATATAGAACATGGGTGCTACCATGTCCGTTATCAAGGTAACAAACACATCATGACAACTTGCTCCTTGCTCCTCACCTACTGACATCCGCATGATCGCTACTAGACGCTCATTGTTCCCGCTGTAATCTCCTTGATACTCTTCATCCTCCTCACATACGTCCTCATTCCCTTCTGGCGTCGATATGCCCGATACAGCCAGTATCTACCTCTCGACACACTCTCTTCCCAGACATCGTCTCTGCGACAGCGCATTACGTCCCGAATAGCCACTTGGCGTTCCAATCGCGCAGTCGCATTCGCATCCGAGGACGTCTCCGATGATGGACTGGAAGACGATGATGGAGAGGAACTTGGGAGCGTCGACGAGGATACGTGGCGCCAGATGGAGGCTGATACTCGTGCTGCACGGCCAGACAACGCCAGGCGATTAAGTAGAGAGTAAGTGCTGCTGTTAAACAACCCGGAACCCTTGTTGCACGTCCCCACCTACAACAGTGACTGACATCATGTTTGCAGTCTTGAAGAGGGTTTTAGGGACGACAGCGACGATGAGCCAGACCGGCTTGCAAGGAATAATTTTAGGTCATAATGCTATAATTCAATGCGTTTCTTGCACCCTTCGGATTTATGAAA
The DNA here is from genome assembly GCF_900067095.1 of Fusarium proliferatum ET1. Classification (NCBI taxonomy): domain Eukaryota; kingdom Fungi; phylum Ascomycota; class Sordariomycetes; order Hypocreales; family Nectriaceae; genus Fusarium; species Fusarium proliferatum. Next base: position 2,717,192 of record NW_022194792.1, on the reverse strand, counting down.
TACCTTATCTATATATGGATGGATTTCAAGCAGAGCGTATATGTGAGGCGACAGCAGAAACAGTCAGTTATACTTGAAGATTTGAAATGCTTAGATCAATCTAGGACAAGCTATTCAAGTCGGTAGTCCTATTGATATCATTTCTCGAATCAATCCAAGTATACCCCGAGTTGCCTGGGCATATCTCGCCGAGATGTGGAAATGGCTGATCAACGAATTTAGTAATACCGAACAACTCTCACGCACATAGTATTCTCCAGTGATAGAACATGACGTGCAGCTTACTATACGGCAGTATTCTTCATAGTCTCATGTGACTTTGAAGCAACAAATTGTTATTCATTCATCGCTTGCGTCGCTGTCTGCCTCAATCATTAAAATCATATCGCTAAAACTGTATCGCTCTTCATCCAAGATTCCAAAATCGCACCAGTTTCAAGGCACAACCAACAACGATATATACAGCCATTTTTTGAAGTGAAAGAGAAAACCCCAGGTCCTTGATACCACCCCCATAGCCAAGTCTTCCGCTTGATACAGAAGCTAGAATATGGTCATGCAGCTATCGGCTGAGCAACCTTCCTTTTCCCCTTTGCCTTTGATTCTGTTTCGTTGGCTGACTTCTTTGGATCATCCTTCGGTGGATCAGGGAGAACCACTCCTATTTCGGTTTTTTCCCCAGCCATATCTCCCCCCGGACCAGCATTGGTCTTTTTGTCGATGGAGCCCAGTGCTGGATCCGAGGCAGCCTTGTGCATGGGCAATCGAGGCTCGGTGCCATTGGTGGCTGTGGGATTCGTCTTGTTCTTGCTTCCTACGGTGCCATTAGTTGATGCGGCCCCCACGGCAGATCTGCCCGTCTCTCCTGGTGTAGGATCTCCTGGTGTAGGAACTTCGAAAGGAAGTTGCTTAGCGAATTCAGGTAACTTCCACGAAGTGGGAGCTTCAGCAGGAGTGATCGCATCAGGATCGTCAGCGTTCCCAACTACTGCAGGGATTTCAGCTGTCTTTTGTTTTATTGTGTCAGCCTGGCTTCGGTTCTCTCTCATCTCGGTGCTTGGGCCTGTGGGCAGGTTACTCTGCTCTTGCTGACCCGGGAGGATTGCGATCTCAGGGGCACCAATGGATCGTCTGATAGCGTTTTGTTTTTGAGGGTCCCTGTTTGCCGGGGACTCTATGACGTTATTCAGCCATGTGTATCTGCGTGCCTCGCATGCCTGAAAATGCTGCGTGCGAAATGAAAGCCATTCATCATCCAACAATCGGTTGATCCTAAGGAACTTCCATTCGTACCAGGCGCGCTAGGCCTTTCTAGCACGAGAAATCATACTCTCTGGTAGATAGGTATGTTGCCTTGGCAATAGCGATGGGATCATTTTCTTGGAATATTCTTCCTTACGGTTGATCCTCCTTTTGGCGCATGGATCAGATGAACAAAAGCCACATTCTCGCGGTATAATTTGGCTCTCTTGGTCCTCGTACCTGGGTTCCGGAAGTTCGAATGTTGGAATAGCAAGGTGGTCACACTCGTGTCGAATGGGGATACAGCCCCCCATTGGACAGTAATGCTCCCCTCCAACAATGATAGCATCACTCTCTGGAGTTCGAGACCTTAGACGTTCGGTCAGGTAACTGTGCAAACAACGGTGGCCAAATGGATGACCGCAAGGAAGATAGACTCGAGTCTCACAGCGCTTCCAGCTGTCAAAATCGCTGGTCAAGTCATGGAGTAGCTTATTGCACATGACACAGCGGTCCGGGCCTGAATCAGGGTATTTCACCACTTTTGGATCGCGAGCTCTGGGATCTTGTCTCCCCAAATTTACAAAACCTGACGGATCTGATGGTCCACGCTGGTGGGCTGGAGGTAATTGTCGTACAGTACGTAGACGGAAGTGTCTTTCCTCATTTCTTGGACTTTTTGGACATATTCGACCTTTGACTTTGCTCCAGATTCGTTTGAAGGCGTGTTTTTTTGCTTTGTTACCAGCATTTCCTTCAGCTGGGACTGAGGATGGAGCCTCGACAGGGTTTTGAACCTCGGGGACTTGTGAAACAGGCGGCATGTCTTCGCGCCGCAGGTGTTGCCCGGAAGACTCTGTGACACGGGGTGCTTTCGCAGTATCCATGTCTGAGTGGTGAAATTGCTCATAGCGTCTGGAGTGATGGGCGAACGCACAATTAAGTGAAAGTTTAGATATAAAAGATGGTAGCTGGGATGATCTTGACGATGTGTTTTGATGATGATGATGATGATGATGAAGAAGAAGAAGAAGAAGAAAAGGAGAGTTTCTAAATCAAAGGGGTCTGTTTTATGGGCTTGCTTCCCTCGATCGAGCATTGGACACACTCCCATTTCGCTATCTTATTTGGAAAGAGTCACCTTCTTTATTGTCGTGTAGTTTTTTTTATGCAGAGGAGGAAGTTTCAAACGGGAAGATATCCTGCCTATCTTAACACCATTTGAGAGGGTCCCATTGGAACATTGGGGTTTGACAGGTATGAACCTGGATTAGTACCTACCTACCTAGTAGGTAGGTTATCTTGCAAATAACTGTCCATAGGTATCTTGCAATTATCCTACCCTACCTAAAGTAGGTAGTACTTGGTCAGGTAGGTACTGAGGTAGGTCTTTCGTCTTTCATTGCACTTAGTGTTGCCTCTCATGCGTGTCTGTTGTTAATATCTGCAAGGTCGATAGGCGTTACTGTTTCATATATATGGGTGGATTTCTACATATACAAATCAACATAGGAAAGGCTTGTAAAATATCTAGGTACAAGTTCGTATGATTTCTCCTACCTAAGTTATCATGCCTCTACCTTAGGCAAAGATCAAATTCCTACCAATTCATGTATATTGATAGTGGTGAAGGCAGCCACCTAGACCCACAATTTACGGCTTCCAGCGTTTGCATCACTTCGTCTACGTCAGTTACCTGGAAGGTATGGCGTTCATCCATAACAATCTCCCTTCCATTTACTTGCACCATTTCTATCATTGCGACTCCTCAACATGCGTTTTCGTACAGAGCTGAAAAACATTCGCACATTTGCAAGTAAGTACTCATACACACATTCCTGGGCCTTTCTATCATTCTCTCTTGCTTTTCTCGGGCAAGCTTTGCTAATACTGATCACAGAGCTTACAGCTGCACTTGGCTCTCTTGAGAAGATTGCCTGGTTGCGCTTGAGCGATGATACTGCACGATTCACCGTCATCCCAGACATGGGATCTCAAGTATGGGCGTATGTGCTCTTCCTTCTTGGGCTGTCTTATGTAATTGCTCATAAATATCAAGGTCTCTCGCCATGGACTTCATTTTCGATGGCTATCACATTCAGTCCGCCGAGGCAGGCAATACTATTAACTTGGAGCTTCCCCTTCAACCACTTCAACGCGCCCTCAAGTCTGCGCTCAACAGTATCTCTGCTTCCTTACGTCTCACAAAGAAAGACGGTCTGCCAGTTCTTTCAATGACTATCACAACGACTACGTCAGCTACCAACCCACCTGGGGCCGCGAAACCTTCAGGAACAGCCGCTGGTGATGACCCATTCGATGACGATGAAATGTTTCAGGCAGAGCATCTCGAGACTTCATTGAGGCGAGAGCATGAGAAGATCATTACGCAGGACATACCCGTGCGTGTCCTCCACCCCGAAACGGTTGAGACTATCATGCAGCCTCGAGTACGAGAACCAGACGTCCACATTCAACTGCCCCCTCTTCTTCAGCTCAAGGCCATCTCAGACCGCTTCACCAAGCTTGCTATGGCCTCTAATTCTGGCTCTTCCGCTAATACGAAATCACCGAAACTTGAGCTTAGCGCCAACATGCACGGTGGTTTACGACTACGGATCGCAACCGAGACGACAGATATCTGTAGTGTGTGGTCTAATCTCGAAAACCCAGAGCTTGACCCAGCACAGCTCGATTGTCCCGTGGAGGAGCATCCAAGTACCAAGTTTCGAGAAGGCGGTCCCAATCATTGGGCGACTGTCCGTGTCGATGGCAAGGACTGGAGCCGTGTCCTTAGTGTTGGTCGCTTGGAAGGCAGGGTCATTGCCTGTTTTGCTGACGACCATGCGTTGATTCTCTACGTCTATGTGCCCCATTACGATGATGCTACAGCGGATGACTCTGTCGTGACAGTGAGTTTGCCCTTTGTTTGCCCCCAGTCCCGTCAATTGTGTGCTAAGAATCCCAGTACTATGTACAGTCATATAGTATGTGAAACACATCAAGATGAATGGTGACCTTTCATGTTTCAGGCGTTGGACCTGGGTAGCGGTTTCTAAGATTTTGGCATTATATTGGGCGTTCAGTTAAAAGTGTATATCTGTCAAAGCACACAGTGAGGGGGGGGGGGGGCAACGGCAGAATTCTTTATCGTATTATCGTTCTTTGTCGAATATCTCCTCGAGTCGTAATCGTTTCTCGATGGTAGCATTAAGGTCTATTCTCTTCCTGATCCAAAACATTACAACTGGTCCGCTTCCTCAATACTTTGTGTACAGTCGCCCCAGGCCAGCACCTACAATTCAAACCATTGCAGAAATACAAAACGTAACAATAGTCTAACTATTAATACAAATCGATTCGTTCCTAGCACGAATCCCAATAAGAACGTCTGAAATTGACTCGGTATTTCAAATCCAAACGAATGACATCTGTTCGTGCCTTACTTGGCCATAACATCGACATATCGACCACCCTTTCGTGGCTTCTTCTTGTCACTAGCTTTGCGAGGCGCCACGCTGAGTAAATCGTCGATGCTGCTGGCATTGCTCATGCTTGTCGTCGGCCGACTGGGTGGTGCGCTGGCATTGCTAGTGTTGGAAACGGATCGAACCATAGCAGGGGGTGCGAGGCCCAGGCTTTCCGTCGATACCTGCTTGGACAGTTCTGGTGTTCCAGCTCGAACTTTGGGGGGGATGAGGGGTGGCGGCGCACTATTGCTCGTTACCAACGGTGGGGGGGGAGTGGCGGTGGGAGGCGGGGGGGTTCCAGAGACAGATCGAGGGCCAGCCCTGGGGGGGGGAGGTGTAGCAGTCTTGGCTGGTGTGTTTTCGGCGCCTGGCTTCTTATTGACCCATCGCTTTAGTTCAGGGTCGTATACAAAGCTGCTGGCCTCACCCAGCTTCGCCCGGATGGGCTTGCCAGGAGAAGAATCGCCAGAGGAGGTCTGCTCAAGGGGTGCTTTCTTGCTTCCTCCAAACCAGCCACCGAAGCCCCAGCCCTTCTTGGGCGACTGCTGGGCAGCTGCACGCTTGGCTGTTCAACGTGTAAGTCATGTATCATATCGATAAGAAAAGGAAACTCACCATCCTCCTCCGCAGCCTTGCGGAACATCTCATCATTCTCCCGGTCCTTATCCGCCTTGGACTTCTCGGCAGGTTTCATGGAAGGGAAGTCATCATCGTCGTCATCCATGAAACTCTTCTTCTTAGGTTTGGGCTGCTCATCGTCGCCCTCAGCAGTGGACTGAGGCTCATATGATGGAGGCTCATAACCGTAAGGCTGGAATGAAGGCGGCTCGTAGCCGCCATTACCGCTCTCTCCAGTATTGTGCTCACCTGCCTGCTCAGGTGGGTTTGAGGACACTTGAGGCGGCTCGTATCCGTAACTGAGAGGCTGGAACCCCTGCGACGAACTATCGGCAGGCGTCTCATCGTTGCCCATCGGGGTAGATGCTGGCATTCCATAGGGCTGGTATCCAGCAGGAGAGTAACCCTGCGTAATTTGAGCAGCTGGTGCAAGGCCTGCCGGTCCACTAAGGCCAGCACTGGTCGGCTCAGACGGAGGAACGGAAGGGGTGTAGCCTTCACCTCGGTCAGTCGAGGCAGCACCAGGGTAGGAAGGCTCATATGAGTTAGGGGCATATTCAGTAGAACTTCGTCCAGGTGTGTACTGAGATGTAGGAGAGTAAAGGTTCGCGGAAGCAGGGGGCGTCGAAACATTCGGCGCGTATTTGGATGCTGCAATGCTTGCCGATGGTTGGGCAGGTGTCATGCCGAAGCTAGGTGACTGCTGACCATAGATGTCAAAGTTAGAAACCGACGGTGAACGACTAAACTCTCCAGACGGGCGGTTAAACGGGCCTGCCTCCCCAGTACCTCCATTGTTCTCCTCGTTATCATCACCTGCGACGAACTTATTGAATCGGTTCCACATGCTATCTGAGACCTTATTCATGCTTGGCTTGGAAATCCATGAGCCACTCTCCTCCTTCGGCGCTTGTTTCAGTCTCAACATGAAGTCTTCAACAGCAGTCTCGAGAACATGATGATGATATGGCGATCGCTTAGTTTGGGAGGACATTGCTGTCAAGATGGCGTCGCAGTATTGCATTGCCTTGTCCCGGTGGCCATACTCAGCAAGAGTCATTGCATGTTCAAGCTTGTAGGCAGCAAGATGGGGTGTGCCTGCGGCTGCAAGAGCTCCTCCTGCAAGAGACAGGCCATACTCATAGATCTCGCTGAGCTGGAGTGCCTCTGTTTCCTTGGCAAACTGGTCAGATTGTTGCCTATGATCAGCTCCAATGAGCACAAAGTTAGCGTTGGGGTCGTCAAGACCACCGAAAATAGACGCATGGCGGCCAAAGATGAAGCAAATGTGAGCTGCCTCAGCTCGCCCATAGCTAGAGAGAAGGTTTCCGAGGGCATTCAATCCTTGGATATCATCCGTGCTTCGGTTGCTCAGGACAAGAGAAAGAGTCTCTCTCCACTTGTCCAATCCGTCGAGGGTATCCTTGGTAGGTCCTGAGCCCCCACCAGTGGACACCAGTTGAAGACCAGCCCGAGCATGAACAGGAACTAATTCATCCACGCAATCTTCAAGGTTGCCAGAAAGAATCTTGTACAGTGCAGCCATGGACTCGTTGGCGTGGCCAGGGTAGTTTACTTCTTTACGAACAAATTCCTGTGCCACGCGTTTGTAAAGATCGCCTTCCACGGTATGTGAGATCAGCATGGCATGACCCCAAAGTCGTTTATCAACAAGAGCCCAAACAGCCTTGTCTCGATCGCCCCTCAGGAGATGGTGACGAATCTGATCCATGGATGAGACATCGACACCATCGGCTTGCATTGAGGTAACGGAGGGTACTCCTGTATCAAAACTAGCAGCGGCAGGGAAAAGCGCATCGTCACTTGCGGACGATGTATTTTCAGCAGGCGAAAGAACATCTCGGACAGCTGCCTCCACGGCAGGGTTACCTTCCAGTATTCCATCATTCTCAATGAAGATAAGCATGATCTTCCATAGGAGTAGTCGCTCGACAGCTCTCTTCGCCTCGAGAGAGAGTTGGGAGTGAAAAGAGACATCCGGAAGGTCTTTTTCGAGTAGCTCAATTCCAGCACTGAGCCATCCGATGGTCTCTTTCTTCTTTGACTTGCCCCTGAGAGGACCTGGGAATTTGGCCACATGCTCGTGCAACGGCTCAATGTCCTTGACACTCTGGACCTTGACTTCTCCTGGTGTTCGTACAATCATCGGAACAGCCTGGTTCATGCCATACCGAGGAACACTCTTGGGGAAAGAGGTGACGACAGTACCGCCGACGCCCCATGAGATAATAGGCACTCCTTTCCATCGCTGGAGCTCATCATTCTCCCGTCCGTCAGTGGGCGCAACCATGTTCATTGTGATAGACTGGCCGCGAGTACGGACAGTTGAAACACCAGGGGCTGGGGCCATTGGAGCAGTGGGAGCCACCGGAGCATAAGGTGAAGGGGCTGGCTTTCCGCCTACTGGAGAAGGATAGGAGTGTGAGTGGGCAGATGAGGGTCGGCGTGCTGAATCTGAGGACCTCTGAGCCTGCTTATGGCCGAAGGATGCGCTTGGCGATTGCGTCTGAGCGCGAGGAGGTGGTACAAAGCCAGCCTGCGCTGTTGGCGGGGCATGGGGCACATACGGACCCGATTGCTTGGGAGGCGAGAGGGTAAGTTGGCCAGCATAGCTTGGAGGGGGTGGTGTCTGCGTAGATTTTGGAGGAGATGCAGGGTTATATCTCGAATCATAATGAGGTATGGCATGAGTAGCGCTCGCAGATCTAGTGGGAGTCTGTTGCTCATCCTCCTCATCTACCTCACGTGTGGGTGGCAGAGACGAAACTCGGCTCATCCTTGGCTCAAAGTGAGCACTCTCAGAATGGGTCAACGGGCTTGAAGTCCTGGGCTGATGTGGGAGCACAGGCCCGGGGCCAGCAGTTGCCACGGCTCCGTAAGAACCGTGGCTCTTGGGAACGGGAGGTGCCGGTGAATAACGACTGCTTGCAGGAGCGGGTGGGGCAGTATGGCTTGTACCAGGTGCAGGAGAATATCGAGAGGTGCTTGTCGAGGCAGGGGGTGGCATGTGGTTGGCAGAAGTGGTCAGGGCAGCATAAGGACTGACTCTCTCAGGTGCAACCAGACCAGCGCCGGGAACAAGAGCCGGCTGACCGGTGGAATCGCTGTGTGGTTCACCAGGGGTGACCGTCGTAGCGGGAAAAGGTGGCGGAACCATATGATTTGGCGCCGCGGGTACTAATGGCGAAGGGATATGTGGAACGTGAGCCATTGGGGGCGCATTTCGGGCGGGAGACAGAGCCCTCTGGCTTGTCCGTGAACTAGGCCGTGGTCTAGATGTCAGGGGCAACTCCTCAAAGAAGTTCTCCTTGTGTTGGGCACCAGGAGTTGTGGGTTTGGGAGGTGCTGTAGATTGTTGGTGGCTGGGTAGGCCATGGCTAGAAGAAGGAGGAGTGAGTCTCGTTGGGGGAGCCGGCATGCCAACGCTCGCACTTCTAGGCGGAGGTTGGACCGGAGCATGAAGCTGATTAGCTTGGGAAAGCTGTTGCATGCTCGCCCTCTTTCGAGGCTTAACCAGGTTGGTGACAAGATCGGTAGGTAGGTCATACGGTGAGTGATAACCTCCCTTTGACTTATCCGCGAAGCTTTGCGCCTTGGACATATCAGGGCGTGCTGGCAGAGGCTGACCGTATTGAGGAGATGTACCGAAAGGTGTTACGACAGGTGCTGGAGTGTTGTATGCCGAGATTTGGGAACCAGCAGCCGCGGGAACTTGCATGCTGGGAGCATACGGAGATGGCGCTGGGTGAGGAGCTGGTACCTGCGGCATATAGGGATTGGAGCCAGAAGGTTGACGTGAAGTAGGGGCAGGCGCCGGAGCCGGAGCCGGAGCTGGGGCTGGCTCCTCATCCTCCAAAAAGCCTTCATCATCACTTCCAAAGAAGGCAGCTGGGTCAACTTGCTTGTCATCTCCCGCATTCTCTTCAAGCAGAAAATCGTCGTCTTCGTCATCAGCGAAAGCTTGTTCCCATTTTGATGCAAGGTCTTCCTTCTTAGCTGGGGAGGAGTCGGGTGCAGCAGCAGCAGGGTTAGATGAAGCAGGTGTTGGCGCAGGCTGCGCTGCCTTTTTGTCCTCCTCGCTGTCTTCGTCACTATCATCGTCTTCATCACTACTGTCCTCCTCCTCCTCCTCCTCATCTTCCTCTTCCTCTTCCTCTTCAGGGGTTCCCTCAAGTGCAGACTTGTTCGAGATAGCGCCTGCGTTCATGGAATCCAAAACCTGCATTGTCGATTTTCGTTCCAAAGCCGGGGTAGGTTTTTCATCAGATGGCTGTTCGGAGCCTTGAACTTGGCTGACGAAATCATCACCTTCCTCGGCTTTATCGTCGAACGAGTCGCTTAAAGTGTGGTTGGGTTGTTCACTAGGAACCTTATGCCTTTCTTCCTCGGGTGGGGGGATAAGTGGCATCCCTTCTTCATATCGTTCATCAGAATCTTGGCCCTCCGGACTCTTCAAATCTCCACCAATGGATATAGAAGAGGAGTGTCCTCGCCTAGGAGCTTCTAGCCCATCTGTCGTCTCCTCTCGCTGGTATAGCTCCTCCTCTGCATCCGCTTCCTTCTCGATTTCCTCTAAGACGTCCAAGGCCTGATTGGAAGGAAGAGGTTGTTGATCCTCTACTTCGGAATTTGTGTGGGCGGGAGGTACAGGTGGGAAAGAGTTTGTTCGGTCGGTAGGCGGCATGAACTTAAAAGGGTCCGTATCAGTGCGACTTAAGTTCCATTCACCTTCCTCCTCGTCTCCGAAGCTGATTTCGTGAGATACTGTACGAGCGAATGACATGGAACTTGAGTGCTGAGATACAGGCGCCTTTGGTTGTGAGGCGACATCGAGTTCGGGTTCATTGGAGGCAGTTTCCTCTTGTGTTTGGTTAGGGACTGCATCATCGGAAGCTAGCCAGTCATTGCTATCATGGCCGTCATCCTCGTGTGAAGGCCAGGCGTTAGCAGCGCCATCTTGTTCCGAAGATTTTTGAATCTGTTGTGACGACACGTCTGGACTTGTAGGCACATCGGCTTGGACGACCGCGTCTGGGGTTGTAGATGACGTCGCATGTGCGGGAGCCTGGGTGGAGCTGGTAGGATCGGGATGGTTTGGCATCGTGGCCAGATCTGTCGCTTTTGGCGATTCAGAAGCCATCGCGAAGCCGATTCGGGCGTTGGCTCGTAGGGTGAAAAGGAAAGAAGTGCCAATAGCAAATAGGTACTTTTTGCAAATCGTGTCAGCGGAACGGTTTCAGTACAAAGGGGCTACTGCCGAGCAAGCTAATCTGCGCGGAGCTAGGACGGGAGCTTTGCGACCTCAGGGGGTAGAGGGGGCCTTGTCACATAAGGCAAATCAGAAGCCAGGAGAGGAATTTCGTACTTAGTATACAAGAATCAAATTGTGTATTGTCGCGTTTAGTCAGAGTCGCCCTTTCGCCATGATCATCTGGGTAATGAAGGAGACGTTTGCTGGGGTTGGGAGGGAAACGTTCTGGAAGTACAGTACAGATCTCTCATTAGTGCAAGTTGGCATGAACCAAAATATGGGGGCCCAGAAAGGCAACTGCCACCCGTTCGGCGCCGCAGGATGATGATGGATTTCTGTACCAAGTGGTCCTCAATTGACGAGATATAGTTGGACATTCACAATGCTCTCGGATTTGTTAGGCATATCATTTAGAGTACTTCTAAACTTCTTTTTATTTCTTGAGTTTCCTAAATATTATCATTTATCATTAAGAGATAGCAGCTCGTTTTAGAGCTTTGATCCCTAGTACTCTTTTCTTTCGTTCACATATGCACCTTGCATGGTGTGCTGGAGCTCGCCGAGTCCTCTACCTTCCAGTAGGTGTAGGTAGTCTGACCATGTGGAACCGTGGATTATCCGCCCCTCGTCTGACTGACTTTCCCATCAACGACTGGAATCCAGACCCAAATCTTTCGCCTTTGATTGAACATCCAATGAGTAGATATGATCAAATTTGCTTCACAACAAGGTCACCCCCTGGACACGGCTGGGATTGTAACCCCTGGGCGTAGTCTTGGCTCATTCCTTACCCGAACTAAGACAACAGATCTAACCATGGCAATTGTATATAGAGGCTACCCTAGAGGGTTGAATGACCACTATATTTCCAAACGAATCAATATTGAAGGGTATTATCTATGGATGCTATCATTAACGATTATAACTTTTAGTCCCCAAGTCCATACACACAGAGCACATCTAACTGTCCAGAGCCTGTGCCTCGCACATCTTTCGATACAATCCACCCTGAGCAAGCAGCTCTTGATGCGTTCCCGACTCTGTGATTTTGCCACCCAAGAAAACACAAATCTTGTCAGCTTCCTTGATTGTGCTCAAGCGATGAGCAACAGCAATGGTAATGCGGTCTCCTTCCTTCGCTGCTTCTGCCAATGCGCCTTGTACAATCTTCTCGCTCTCCGTGTCAAGTGCACTTGTAGCTTCGTCAAGGAGAAGGACCTTGGGATTACGGATCAGGGCTCGGGCGATGGCGATTCGCTGTCTCTGTCCTCCAGACAGTTGCGCGCCGTTTGATCCAGCCTGTGTATCGAGGCCTTCGGGCAAAGACGAAACGAAGTCCCATGCATTGGCTGCGCGGAGCGCTGCCTCAATCCGCTTGTCAGGAACCGAAGTGGAAGGGTCCTTACCTTCGGTCTCTGGATCATCGACACCAAGAGCAATATTCTCTCGTATCGTACCCTGGAAAAGAGTTGGCTCTTGTTGAACCAGACCAATGATGCGGCGGTAGAGGCGAGGGTTGAGAGTGGGAAGTGCCGAGTTAGCAATGCTGATTGTGCCGCTTGACGGATCATAGAACCGTTCAAGCATAGCTATCATAGTTGACTTTCCACAGCCCGATGCGCCGACAAGCGCGACAAATTGCCCAGGCTTGACATCCAAGTCGATACCGCGGAGAACGGGGGCATGAGGTCGAAGAGGGTACGAGAATCGGACATCATACAAAACAATCGGACCTCCAGACTTGGGACCGTTATCTCGATTCTCAGGTGTTTCTTGGACGTTGGGCTGGAGCTGATTGAGCCAGAATATGTAGTTGGCAGCGTTGACTCCCTTAGTGATACTGGTGGAGAATTGGAAGAGCTGAGCTGAAGCCTGACCAGAGTAGAAGACTCCCAAGAAGGCGACAAAGAAATTGTACATGGAGATGTCACCAAATGAAAGGAGACGGCAGCCATACCAGAAACCAAGAGCTTGGAACCAATACTCAATTGATTGAGTCAGAGCAAAGAAGATCATGATTCGGAAAAGGTCGTTCTTTGATCCAGTAACGGCTTGGTTCAGCTCATCAACATACTTGTCCAAGACTGACTCCTCAATGGCCAGAGAAGAAACGGTTCGAATGGCAGTGATGGCCTCAGAAGCAATTGAAGCGCTGGTAGAGTATCGGTTCGAGGTATCCCGGTCCAGCTTGGCGTCGAGGCGAATCTTGAAGTAACCGGAGCTGACTAAAGGAGGAAGACCAGCGCAAACGACCACCAGACCCAACTTCCAGCTGTGGATTATAGCCAAGAGACTGCAGGCAGCCAGGTTGAGAATAGCAATAAGGATAAGGGCCACGTTAAAGCCCATCAGCTCGAGGATCGACTGGGGATTGGAGTCTACGCGACTGGCCAGAGCACCAGTGCTGTTTTCCTTGCGATCAAAGAACTGAAGGTCTTGACGAAGCATATCCCGGAGACTCTGCTTGCGGAGTTTGTGGCTGAGGAACTGAGCGATGGTGTTGGTAGCATAGCCAAGAGCAAAGTACGACACCAACAAACCGGCAGCGAGAACGATGAACATGCTTGCGTAGAAATCGCCGCGGTCTCTCATCCTGTCACCAGTCAGGGTGAAGACCTCAACAACGTGTGCTAGCAGAATAGCCTGACCGGGGAATGCTGCAACAGCTCCTAAACATCCCGCAAGAACCAAGAAATACGACCAAGCGACCTCTGGGCTCTCACGAATCAAACGATAAACGACATAAAAGATGCCCATTTGTTTGTGGTTGTCATAGTTGCCAAGCTCCTTGCCAGCCTCGAGACGCTCCTGGACGTGGGTTTCGTATTGGGTAACCGTCTTGCTAAGACCGAGCTCTTCCTTGTCTCCTTCAGGGGCAACTTCCTCTTCTTCGTCAGCCGAAACATTACTGGGGTCATTCTCGACTGCAAGATTCTGAATCTTGACGAGCTTAGCGTAGGCACCATCTTGAGCAATTAGGGACTCGTGAGAGCCCTGCTCGATGATAGAACCCTTGGACATGACGACGATGTTATCAGCCTTGCGAATGGTGGCGAGCTTGTGAGCGATAACGATGGTAGTGCGGCCTTCAGATGCTTTGTCGAGTGCTTGCTGAACGACACTCTCGGCGTGAGGATCAAGAGCGCTTGTAGCCTCGTCAAGAAGAAGGACCTTGGGCTGCGATACAACACTGCGAGCAATAGCAACACGCTGCTTCTGACCGCCAGAGAGAAGACCACCTCGTTGTCCGATTTGTGTTTTGTAACCTTCTGGAAGTTCCATGATGAAGTTGTGAGCAAAAGCCATCTTGGCAGCCTCCTGGATCCGTTCCATCTGTTGTTCAGCAGGTGAATTCTCCCATTCAGTACCAACTAACCCGTGCTTAATGTTGTCGAAAACAGAACCCTCAAAGAGAACAGGCTCTTGCTGGACGAGCCTGACGTTTCGGCGGAGCCAGTTGAGGTTAAGCTTGTCAATGGGACGACCGTCCAGTTTGACAGTGCCGGATTTGGGGTTGTACCACCGCTCAATGAGACCGACAACAGTGCTCTTGCCTGATCCTGATTGACCTACTAGTGCCGTGACTTTACCAGCAGGCACGTCAAGAGAGAAGTCCTCAAGCACTGTGACACCAGGTCTGGTGGGGTAGGCAAACGAAACATTCTCAAGCTCGACATGTCCAACTGTCTCCGATGGTTTCTCGCCATCCTTGGAAAGGGGGTCGATAGCTGACGCTCGGTCGATGAGAGTGAAAAGCTGTGCTGCACCAGACATGGCACGGCTGAAGTCGATAGTGTATGGGGTGAGCTGGGTCAACTGAACAGCCGCAATGACAACAGAGAGGAGAACCGTGAAGATGACGCCCGAGCTTTTGATTTCGCCAGTTGAGAGCATACGCACACCCTGCCAGAAAGCGAGTCCGAAACCGAGGTAGATGATGGTGTAATCGGCAGAGAACATGAGACCAAAGAGAATGGAGATCTTCTTTCCAACGGTGTGAGCTTCCTCGAGATGCTTATCGAACTTGTCGACGAGTCTAGCTCGCATCTCAAAAGCGTGAACAGTGCGCACGCTAGCGAGGATACCCTCAGCGAGCGAGTTGGCTTGGCCGTGAATCTCAAGGATCTTGACTTCGTGAACAGCTTCCATCGTAGCAACAACAGTCATGACGATGATGGTTGCCGGAGCGATACATAAGCAGATAAGAGTCAGCTTCCACTGCACGATGAAAGCGACAATAAAGGCAGTGAGGAAGGCAGCAATGCCCTGAAAGAAGAGACCAAGTTTCTCAGCGATGCCGGTTTGAATCAAGCGGCCGTTGGAGGTAGCCTGCGTAGCGATGGAACCGCCGCTCCCGAAGTCATAGTAGGCAACCTCTTGTCGAAGAGCAGCGCGAAGGTACTCCTTTCGAATGTTGCGTACAATGCGGTAAGATGAGTAGGTGAGGAAGACGTTCCAGATGTAGGAGAGAACAAATCGACCAATGCCAAGGTACACAAAGTAGAGTCTTGTATGAACGTTAGGAGAGAGTTGTATGGGATATGACTCCGAAGGACTCACGCTAGGTCAGCAACTTCTTTTCGGAACTTGCTAGGCTGAGAATCTCCAGATGTAAAGTCGGTGATTGTGGTGATGAACTGCCCAAAGATGAGGTTTTGGAGAGCGATACCGGCACCTGAACCTATGGCGGCAATGAGAGCAATGCCTTGCATTAGATACTCTGTAGGGCCTGCATATGTGAGGATACGCTTTAGAGTGTTAGCATGTTATTTTACATGGGTTTGTATTCTTGTTTATCACCTTGTAGTCACCCCAAGAACCCTCGATTTCTCCCTCTTCTCCAGGACTGGGAGCATCGCTGCCCTCCGCGTTGACAACAGCATCGTCAGGAGTTGAGGTCGCATCGCTGCCACCTACGACCTTTTCATTTTCCTTCTCGTTGATACTGGGAGCCATGGTGATCTGCCGCACAAACTGCACCAGGCGATTCTGACGCCCGAAAGAAGTGAACTCGTGTGATCTGGCGCTTTGATGTAAAGTCAAAGAATCAGGCCAGTATATTCAGGCTGTGAGCCCTGCTTAAGGAAGGAAATAGATTGACGGAACCAGAAAGGAGAGGGAAGAGACCATGACTTTTACCAAGGGGATAGCGTGCTTTTGAAGAAAACAGCACCTGAGAACTTTTGAGAGATGAACCCTGGGGGTGGAGTGAGGGTAGACCAGATTTAGACGGCAACGAATGGTGATCCTTGGCATTTTAGCTTGTGTTTTTTTATCAGATCCGCATGTAAAGTGGTCCAAGTGGGTCACTGATTGATAATGGATATCTAGGAATATTATCGATGCGATCACGGAGGTTGAGGGAAGAATTTGTGTAAATTATTTGCTGAACTGTCTGTATTTGATACTGTTATTTAGTAGGTAGGAGGCCTTTGAATACCTAGGTACTTAGGTAGTTACTCATTTTCTTCTCACAAGTAACATTTCCATCGTCTCATTTCTATGAAGCAGTCCATTCATCCATGGAGAGAACATGCATGCCATGCATTCAGTTGAACCAGGGTCTTTTCGGAAATCAAGCCGGACACATGCCTCATCTCATGGCTGAAGTCTTGGCTTAATATTAAAAGGGTTCAACTAGATGGATCTTGATACTTCACAGCATTATTGCCCAACTGAGACTGCATTATCGTCATCAAATTACGCAAATGTCTTCGCGTACCTTGAGATGGCAACCATACTTTCAGAGATTAGATTAGTAGATGAGACCATGATCATGGCTTCCTCCCATCTGAATGGAGATCCTTGTCCCGAGACATCCTCTCTTCCTATTGGCTCTTTCGGATTTACGGTGCTCTCGGGAGCCGCCAACTCGAGTCTCCACATCCGGATCCCATCTTCAACGGCTTCTATTCTTCCGGACCCCGCGCGTTCCGTTGAACCTCCCGAGTCTTCGGTGTGAGTCGTTCAAAACGCCATGTGAGTTTGGCTGCTTGTAGTGCATGACTTTTCCCATAAACATTTTCCTCTGTGGCATTGTTTCATTGCATTGGATCTTGTCTGTATTTGACCCCTCACTCAGCCGTGTAATCCCCTGTCATCCACACAAACAAACAAACGGTGCCCGTGATTCCCGTATTTAACCTCATGGCTGAAGATTCTCGGGCCCAGTTGGACGATGGTCCTGATGAGGGATCCGATGGGCCCCAGAACCCCTCTAACTTGACTATTCGACGAGCAGTTAGTACACAGACCCTGAAGCCCTGCCCTGCCCTGCCCTGTCCTGTCTCTATCCCTACGTACGTTCTCGTCACTAACACTGCTTAATCTTAGTGCGATGCATGCCGAACTCGCAAGGTATGTACATATCAATCTAATATACATTTTATGCATATCACTCCATCAATGCTCCAGTCATTAAAGACCACTAGCCAGTAGCCACAGAGGCTGGGGTAAAGAGTGGAAGCCATCTTCAACATTGCCCTCGCTCTCACTTGAGATGACTTCACTCAGCTCAACAACTATAGCTACTAAATAGTAACATCAATATATGTAGATCCGCTGCGATAGGAATTCTCCCTGCTCTCATTGCATTCACGCCAAGATCCCATGTACACACCATGATACTCGCCCAAAGGAGAAGAGAACCCGGATCCTCCTCTCAGCCCAATAGTAAGTTGCCCTGGGTCTTTTGCTTTTGATACTGCCTGAGCACTCGCTGCTTTGGTTTGTACCAAAAAGTAACACGTACTGACTACCAATCAACCATGTAGTGAGAGAAAGATCGACATCATTGACCGTCGTCTTGAGGCCCTCACCGAGCTCATGCGTGATATGAAGATGAACATGTCATCTACAAGCACCCAATCCAATCAAAATCAGATGCCCAGCTCTGATGTCCCCCGCCAATCACCTGCTCAGGCCTCGAGCTCAACACCCTATGGGCATCTCGCTCAGCAAACTGCAGACAGCCCGGTCATTGAAGGAGAATCTTCCTTGGCTGCTCATGGTGAATTTGCAAACGAATTCCTCAAAAATGCTGTTGGTACAGAGCCTTTACAGGGTGCTAGCCTCGAGCTGCGTGAGACCTTGGATTCACTCCATCACATCGTCAGCTCTCTGAAGCAACAGACGGCTGCTACGGAAATGTCATACCCCCATGCTAGGCAACTACCACGCCCAAGCCTAAAGAATAACGAGCTACCTCCAATTCAAACAGCCGTTGCCTTGATACGAGAATGTGAGAGTCAGTGATCTGGATCCCCCCTTTCGCCATCTTGAACTAACCGACTTCAGCCGAGAACTCAGAAGTGTCTGCCTGGATAAGGGAGTTCTTTTCTATGGAAAGCTTCTCGGGCATGTGTCTTCACGTGTACTTCTCAGAAGATGTCTCAGAGGCTGATTTTATCCTTGTGAATGTTGGCCTGATGTACATGTTCATGGATCGCCAGCAGCGTACGGCAGACGCAAAAGAGCAAGAAGAGTGCGAAGGCTACATGAAAACACTCCGTGAAAACACCGAAACGGCGTTGGCAAATTTGCCTTTTCATCTGCCTGCAACCTCAAACATGATTTCTGCCCTTCTTCTTGGAGTATGCCACCCTTTGATGTTTCTTTTGATACCATATACTCACAGAATTTTAGGCATTTTATGCTATTGAGATCTCAAAACCATCACTCTCGTGGACTTTATCATGTAAAGCCTCCGAACTATGCCAGACTCTAGGTTATCACCGGATATCAACCATGAAAAATGACAAGCCGCGCGAGGCTCAGCGCAAACAGTTTCTATTTTGGAACACATACTTCATAGACAAGAGTCTCTCCCTTAGGCTCGGCAGGGCTTCTACTATCCAAGACTGGGATGTCACTGTACCCCTTCTTACCTCGAACCCTCCCAATGCTACGCCCCTATCGGCCTTCATTTGCCTCTGGGTCGCTACAGCTCGGTGTCAGGGACACATATATGAGCTACTGTACAGCCCAGATTCCATGACGCAGTCCGATGATGTGAGGAGGTTCCGTGCTCAAAAGCTTGTGAACGATCTGAAGGATATATCGAGGAGGAGCAAGGAGCTGAGTGTGAGAGCCCAAACCGTGAATGTTCGATATGCCAACCTCTAACGTGTGCTCTGCAGAAATCCCGCGCGAAGGAAGTCAAGACGAATCTTGGGGAGTACTTCTTCGATTTTATTCTCATCTCTGATGATGTTCTTCGACTTTCACTTCTGACTCTGATTTATCGAGCTACGCCTGGGCCGCCCAACTCCAAGGTGACATTTATTCCAGAGTGTATTGAGGCTGCACGTGCAACACTACATCGCCATCAAGATTGCATGGATCTCTTGGGGCGGGATAATACTGTCTATTTTCCTTCCTACATTCATTGGTAAGTACATATACCTACCTACATGATATTTTGAGATAATGCTGATATGATTAGGACATTACTCTTTGCTCCTTTCATCCCTTTCATCGTTGTGTTCTGTCAAGTCATTGAGACCCAAGACCAGACGGACCTTGCTCGTCTGCATAGCTTCTGCACATCTCTTGAGACGACTATTCAGTTATCGGATGCAGCGGCGAAGACATATCGCCTGTTCCAGGTTCTCTATACAGTAGCACTCCGATACATTGAGTTCCGGACAAGCACTCCTCCAGCCGACCAAACACAGGCCAGCGCTGAACTGAACAACTATCTCGCCGCTCTCGGATTTCCACCAGCAGGTCTGAACAACGGGGTTCAACAATCGACGCACATGGACCCTAGTCAGGCTGGTGCATTCTCACAGCCTCTCGGGGATATGAATATGCTTGATGGTGCCGATGGCCAGAGAGGAGCAAACACGATGATGTGGATGGGCAACACGGCGCAACTTGGTGAATGGTTCAATAGCAGTCAGCAAATGATGGAGTTACTGGAGGAGCCCAGCTTCACATTCCCTCAGTGAGAGAAAAGTAAGGGTCCGGACAAAAATTGAATTTATAGAAAGTCACGTTCATACAATCTGGAGACTACAAATACAACGCCACTCAGATGGGTTCGGCATAAACCAAGCATAGGAGCCACTCCCCCAATCACACCTGATTCATCCTTGTTTCGCTAATCGAGAAATTCGTACGATGGAGTTGAGTACACTAATATCAAAACTTAAAATAAAGTGTGGCGCTTGTTGCTGAG
Source organism: Fusarium proliferatum ET1 (assembly GCF_900067095.1). Classification (NCBI taxonomy): domain Eukaryota; kingdom Fungi; phylum Ascomycota; class Sordariomycetes; order Hypocreales; family Nectriaceae; genus Fusarium; species Fusarium proliferatum. Next base: position 2,697,409 of record NW_022194792.1, on the reverse strand, counting down.
GCGCAACGGTCCAACGTTGACATTTCAGACTCTCAAAACGATATATACAGATATTCAACCTTTTACTTTGCTCTTATCTCGAAAGCCTCAGTTCCTCTGAAGCCCCTGAATCGGGCACAAGCATGGGTGAGCCCTCCATCTCACCCTCCAGATTACCATGTCTCTCGACATCATCCAAAGGTTGTTTTGCGGCTGGTGGTTTCTTGAGCATGACGACACCAATAGCGCTTCCTAGAATAAGAGTACATCCTGCACCGCTAATGAAGTCCATTCTGTGTCCAAAAACCCATCGATCGAAGCTTGCGGCGAAAAGCATGTGTGTGTAAACCATGGAGTTAGCACGGTTTGACTTGTCGGCCCCGAGGCCTGCCGTGAGGAGATACTGCATGATGAAACCCAGAACACCCAGGGGTAGCAGGAGTACCCATTGCTTGACTGTAGTTGGGGTGACCCATCGTAAACCTGGTTGCTGAATATCGAGGATAGGGGCAAAGATGAGCATGGATAGAGCGATGAAAGTCGAGATGATACCAAAATAGTTGACCGAGATGAGAGGATGTGCTCGTTTCCCGATGGTTCGGAGGGTCGTGAAGGCGCCAGCTGCTCCAAGAACACCCAAAAGGGCTATACCAACAGCTATCAAGCGCTCCTCAGGGGTTGCTTCATGGTCAATACCTGGTATGCCACTAACGTCGGGCGGCTCGGGAGTCGACTTGTCATCGTCAGAGCCCGAGAATAGTGAGGCAGGTCGAGCAATAAGTACAACACCTAGAAGAGCAACCAGCGTAGCCAGTTGCTCGATTCTAGTGAATGGCTCACGAAGAGCAAACCAGCAGATAAAACCTGCAACACCAGGAGCCAAGAATGTGATAACAGTAGCATCAGCGAGCGAGATGTACATCATCGAATACCAAACGCCAAAAATACCCCAGAAACCACTTGCTCCTCGCAACCACAAAAGCCATCGAATCTCTTTCTTTCCAAAGGGAAAGTCGGGGGTTTTGTTCCACCACATATAAGCCGAACAGAATAGTGCTGTGATGGAGTGTCTCATAAGTAGAGCCTGAACGGGATGCATGCCGTCGCCTTCGAGTTCGACTAAACGAGCACTGAGATTCATTAGAGCTCCGAAGAATTGCGATAGAGCAACGTAGGCAGCGGGCTTATTCTTTAACCAGAACTGCCTCCATTTCGACGGTGGAGTTTCGGCTGGTAGATCGGCTCCTTGCTGTGAGAACTGTCTTAAAGGTATTGGCGAAGGGCATGGAGATGGACTCGATGACATTCGGCGGAAGTCATCAAAACTCGAACCATCAACCTTTGAAGACAAGAGGTTTGGTGATGGTGGAGGTGGTAACAAATGCTGATGTGATTCATGGGTGCCCCCAGGCAACAATTTGCTCTGAGGAACCTCCTCATACGGCGGAGGAGTTGGATTCATTGTGTGAGATGATAAGAAGTTATTTCTAGTCCATGAGGTTGTCACGAGTAGTCAACGTCAAGATACGGCACAGTAAGAAGAAAGAGCAAAGTCACAGTTGAGAAGCGAATAGGAATGTTTTGTTACAAATAGGTACAGTATCTGAGAAGCTCCGGATCGACGACTCTTTGAGCGTCAACCATTGATAACCAACCACCCCGCAGCCGAAACCCACCGATCATGGATTCTCTATTGCTCTCTTCTCTCACATCAACCAACCGAGGAGCCAACAAGAGCAAGTCTCTCGCAGTGGGGGTGGAGTTTACTACTAGACCCCTGTAGGCAACTCTTCAAGACCCTTGATGACGAAGGGGAGCATCTTGTTTGGACCGTCTAAGCTGAGTGGGAGTCAGTGGGTTTAAGACACCCTTTAGTTCTGAATGTTAGTGATAACTCCTTCGTTTGGTTATTCATCATTCATAAAGAGCAAAACCGGCAGAATTGCTAGGGCACGCGAGCAGAAAGAAAAGAGACTTGAGTGGCGAGGGCCACAAAAGTCAGCGAGTGGGCGCTTAGAAGATGCTGATGTGACTTTGTTGGCCACCACTTGCATCGTCTTGGCTCTGCAACTAGAAAAACTGCGCCCTATCTCGCCCCGATTTCGGTATCGGTTAAGTCGGCCGAGGATGAAGATGTGAGCTAGGTGAGGTCCAGTTGAGGATGGAAGTGATGATGGGTCCGGAAATAATACGCGATACTATTCTTATTTCCGATACAGCTACACATGAATTGCTAAAGGATACCTAAGTGTAGTAGGTACCTTAGGTAAACCCTGCCTCGACCATGGACAACATTTCATTATATATCTGACCCAGTGAAAATTATATCCAAGTCCCAGACACGCTGGTTATACGATGTCTGGTTATTCTAGCATACGCAGTCAAGGATGAGATTTGCCTTCGTCTTCCTTACCATACCAGCTCCCACCCATATTGGTCACTTAGTTAACCACCGAATGCTTCCGGGACCCTCGTTTCCCTTACTAAGAATATATCAACTGTAGACAATTTAATATATGCAGGGCTTATGTTTGAGGTCTGGGGCTGTTTGGTTTGTACCACGGCACTTGCAGTCACAAAGGTTATGCTGCAGATCTTCAAGTCGATTCAGCTTAGCCAACTGTTTCAACCGTGGAGTCATCCCGTGTTAATATAGGAGATACAGGATGTTGAACTGCCATAATATTCCCGAGTATCAAATCAGGACGCAATGCTCCAGAAGAGCCTTCTCGTGCTTTTAAGGTCTTGGGCCGACTTGTCGATTCAGTTGCAGATATTGAGTCGCAGCCGTGTTTTCGACGAACAGTTCTCGTAATAGATAGCTGGCTTGAACATTGTGAGAGCAGCAAGTTCCAGCTTCATTAGACATACCAAGTGGAACAAGAGTTCATTCAGCAACTGCATGCTTCGGGTGTCCCAACTCATCTCGCTATACCTCTCAGCGCCATCACTCCCATCACTTTTTGGTTTCACGATGCCCTTAGTTGGTGGCCTTTAGAAATATAACCCGTAAGGCTATTGCCATGTAGCTCCATAAAATGATACATATCGTTGCCTTATAAGTTAAGGTAAGAAAGTTTATATAGGTAGGTAGGTCCCTTAGGGATATATTGGTTGGTATATGTAGTGCTCTCTAAGTTCGAAATGGGCCTAGAGCTTCCCTGACATGTGTTTCAGATCAGCCATTCACTTATATGTATGCCAATGAATATCACAATGGACAAAAACGTCGATGTGGATTGGCAGCTAGTTACTCGTCCGAGGCTTGGATGTAAAGTCGATGATCAAAACCACAAGATTTCGTGTCTATAGACTCTGAGACATGAAAATGCCACAATGATTCGGATGTTATAATGCGGTCCACCCAAAAGTGTAAGGGTCCTCTAATTTATTAGGACGTGTCTTTGCTTGGTCCCTGACTGTAACTCCAACCCAATCCACGATAGTATGCTCCAAACGCCTTCCCAACCCATAACAATATCTCTGTAGAATGCCGAAATAGAATCAAGTGGTGGAACGCCAATCGTGAGAGCCCGGCTCTACTCAATTTCTTTCAACGCTTCTTACCCAACGCATCGAGCTCCGCCTCGGCATCATCGTCAGCTTCACCCAACTCCTCCTCAACCCTTGACGTCGCGGCTCCCACTGCTCCTCCCGCCCTTGTATCTGATTTCTCTCGCTTTTTCTCTTCGTCCGCAGCATCCTTCATGATCTCGTCCTCACCATCTCGCAAAATTTCACGAGCCTTCTTGATCTCCTTTTGCTTCTCGAATACCTCTTGCACTTTGCCCAAGAACGCGGGATTCTTACGGAACGCGAACTCAAAGTCTTCGTATTTGATCTTTTGGCGGCCTGAATAATTAGCCGCTCGTGTCGCCTCGAAGGCGATGGATTGCATGAAGTCGGTGAGGATTTCGTCGAGTACCCGCACGGTTTCTGGGAGTGGGTTTTGAACATCGCCGTGTGCGTAGAGTAGCTGTGCCACTGTTATCGGATCAGCAAGCGAGGATCTCGAGAATGAACGGGAGACGACGTACACTCTGCATGGCTGAAGTTCATCTTGCCGACATTCTTGCCGGCACGCGCTCGAGGCTCCATGATGAATGTGATTACTTGCGCCTAACGCGCTTGAAGCATGCAATGAGCAAGAAAAGAATAGAGATCTGGTCCGAGAGATAAAATTTTCAATAAGATCGATTCTCAAAATCGAGGTGGCGCAGCCTCGCGATAGACATGTAGTTGAAAATACTAGAAAGATTCATGTGCTCAGCTCAGCGCAGCCTTGCGACAGCTGGAGGCTCAATCTGGGGGGGTGTTTAGTGGGGTCAGTAGCTCTGTGGGGGTTTATTTCCAGGTACGTCACCCCTTAGAAACACGTCGCGGCTCCGGCGAATCTTTACCCCTAAGCACAGCTTGTCGCACAGATGTGAGAAGGCAACGTTGAGCTTAACACCCAAGTCTACGAACGAGATATACGACCTCAATACCTCTTCACCATAGTAGCAGCTCATCGAGGCGTCAACATGGTATGCGCTGGGCTCTACAAAGGTGAATCAACACACTGACAGCCACTCCAGTCCGCCCTCTTCAACTTCCAATCTCTCCTCCTCGTCCTCCTGCTGCTTATATGCACGAGCGCATACGTTCACCACTTCACACCTGGCATCATGGATCGAAACAAGAACGGGTACGAAATGCGACTCACGCCGCTATAGCGGAGACGGGGCTGACAACACTAGATTCATGGGCATCTTCTGGAAATGCGCGAGGATAGGAGAAAGACTGAGCCCATATATAAGTATATGCTGTGTCCTCATGGCTGTACGTTTTACCGCTCCAGATGATTTTGAAATAGCTGACCTTATTCAGGTTTCCATCCTCCTGAACTAAGCACACTGCCACTAATGCCACTTTCTTTTTTTTTTTTTTTTTTTTTTTTTTTGTTTTTTAAAGATATCACGACTTGCCGGGAGTTGGATCGGAAGAGGTGACAGCCAGGTGGGAGTGTTGGCGCCGTTTACCAAGTGTACTAAACCTCATATCACGATCATGAAATGATTTCCCCGTTCTCTTTCGCAAAATATACCCTGAGAGAATCATCGAGTAATCCCGTCTCGGTATATGCTTGCGTAACACCACGCGTCCCAGGGCTTGTCACACAGACAGCTAGTCTCTTAAACACGGGAGGAAACTTTGATTCAAGTACCTGATGTGTTTGATCAGATTTGCTTAGGAGAGTATTGCAGGAAGTATCACAAAATTGGCACGAAGTGTGATGATGGTATCTGGAAAAGGCTGCAACTCGACAGGTACCTTTGATGCCGTCCACTCTTGAATTGACTATGAGCGGCCCAGGTTGCTTGTTCATCTTGATAAATCTCAGATATCACAAAAGCTATTACCATAGTCATGACAAGCTGATCATATTGGAGGACACTGACGGTATTGGTATTAAAGGAAATAGACCAGTATGTCTTTGTGTGTTTGGTGGCTGAGACTAGTAGCTCAAGTGGTTGTTGGTCTTGCAGACAGAAAGAAACCAAGCCCATGTACTCCGTACCAGCGCAATGGGACAATAAGGAAAACGAGAAGAGAGGGAGGGGGGAAAGCGACAAGCTGTTCATGCCGTCTGCATGTTGATTAAGGATGTCACATCGGCAGTGACGAGAGTTGCAACATGCATACCACTGAGCCGCTGTTTTCATATCTGGTCAAGCCGGCCCAGTGTTGCTGGCCGACCATTGCTCTAGACCTTTCAATAAAAAGCAAACATGTATGTGATTGGCGCAGAAAAAGAAAACAGAGATAACAATGTGAATCCGGGGTTGGATAAGGATAAGCTTTCAGTGTCAGATTGCTGGTGTCCTGTCCTGTAACATTAGGCCAAGGGCCAATTTGTTGGGATTCCTTCAGACAGATGGGGAATTGTTGTTCTCAGAGTGAGGAGCAGTCAGATCACTCGCTGCGTATTGGACAGGTATGTTGTGCTGAAAAAACAACAACGATCTGAGCCAGATGCACAGTCCTACTATGTAAGACACAGGTAATGAGATGTTATGTACCATCCTGTCATCCTACGCCGCCATGACAGACAGACAGACAGACAGACAGACAGACTTGCAAGGTTGAGCATCACCATCAATGATCAAGACAGTACTGCCCCGAAGTCAGTCATTAGCCAACGCCCAACGCCGTCATATGCGTGCGACAGAGGCGTAACTCTTGCATGAATACGATTGCATACCGAGCACGGTCGTACACATTATTACACGACCTAGACATCCCGCATAACAAAGGGAATCAACAAGTGGTGTGCTGACCGACCGAGTATCAAAACCTCCCTCCCATACCAAACCAAACCAAACCAAACCATGCCATGCCGAAATGCGGCCTTCCGCCGCTCCTTGCCCCCGAGGCTTGGCCTTAGGGTTAATAATACCACCCACTATCGCCGTGCCGTGGATCTGCTCCGGCCCCGAGCTTCTAGCCCCGAGCTCGGCCTGAAGCTTGAGGTGGTCCCCCCAGTCTGACTCGCTGCAACACCACCTACTCAATTCGTAAAATGAGCTGCAATTCGGCTGCGAGGTGAAACCACCTTATCGCCTTCGCAATGAAACTCCAGTCTTTAAAGCTAGGCGCCTTCAAGTATAGGCCTAGGAGACCCCCAACTATAGAAAAGGGGGACATAGCACACATACATATACGAATCGAGCTGGCGGGGATAAGGGAGAAGTCAACGGAAAGGATGCTTGATGTGGTTGGTGTATACAATTAACAATTTGGATGGACGCAGACACCGCGTATGCAAGGCGAAGTTAGGTGATTCGAGACGGTGATCAGACATTTACCGGGAGGGAGGGCTTCTTCTTCTTCTTCTTCTCTTGAAGCAGGGACAGGTGCCGCGACAAGGTGGCGACATGTCCCTGACTTGAACCCATCTTGCCATCCCATGGTTTTTGGTCTCATTGCCCTGCATCCCTCACTGCCTGACTGCATCTCTTGAGCGTCGTGGGCTAGGGAACCAACGTCAGCCAACATACCTGCTGGTTTGAGAGTACGAACACACACACCCAGCCAAGAATCAATGAGTCGCTGGCTTCAGAGTTAGTAGACGGAGAGTTCTTTTGCCTTGCATAGCACTATTGCCTATCTAGCTTTGCCAGGTCTGGTTCTCAATACGTAGGTGGCCAACAATTTTGGGTTTCGCTAGACCGGTAACAATGAGGCAAGAAACAAACAAACAACCTTTTATGAAGTATACTTGTAGTGTATGGTCATTTTTCTCTCCCTGCGGCCATCAACCCCCGCCTACTTGGAAAGCCGTCTCAATCTTGTCCACTCCCATCGAATAACTTACTTCAAACATGTTGTAATTCGCAATACCCAGGCGGGAGGAAACCCTCCATGCTCTCGAGAATATTCTGATGTATGTAAGTTTTGCGGGGTGATACTGCTTGCATCCTCGCCATGTCCGATGCTATGGTAGTTTCCGACCTGGGCTGGGCTGACGGAACGGGACACCAGGATGCCGCCGCGTGGACAAAATGAGCTGAACAAGTCATTGAGGCGAAGCAGCTGATGGGGCCTTAGTCAGAAATTTGAATACTGTATTTCCTCCGTGTAATAAATAGAGTTGCGCACACGAAGAGCATTCCAATAAGAGACGGCATCTCCGATTCAAGTTTGGCGCGAAATCCCATGATTTAGATTTCAGATTAGCGACGTGGAAATGAATAGAACATTGCTGTTACCATAGTACATTGGTGGTGCAGCTGGTGATGCAGGCCTCGGAACTTTTTCAGTCGGCTGATTCGGAAAACCTCTTTAATGAACCTGCCGCCCGGTCGGCAATATGTGGTATGCGGAAAATGAAAGTTGCGATCAAGCCAGCCACGAATTGTTGCACCAAGGTCTGAATACCAATGTCACTGCACCTATTGCTACGGCGGTGAAAGAATCCCATCCATTTTCATGGCTTTGCAGTAACCTTGGGCAGAGCAGCATTGCAGCCGAGTTTTGGGCTGTGCTGTACTTCAAACATAGGTGCATTGATGCGTTGGCCACTTCGTGTCCTGGCAGATGGTGATGTGGTCCCACACCGATGATGTTTTGGCTGCTGTTCTTGCTGTGAATGATGGAGCCTTTTCTGCTCGTTGTCAATCCTGACTCAGAGAAATTTCAATACCCTGGTAGTGTGCGCAAACAGGTGCCCAAGCCCAAGACCCTGGGCCTCAGTTTGCGAAAGACCATGGCGTTGAACAATAATCAGGGCTTGCACACAATTCTGATGATACTGGTAAATGAACCGATGTTCATGTCTGAGCTGATGATGCACGCTTTGTGGTCACCCTTGTCAGACAAGGACTCGACGAGGGCCCGTCCTCAAGATCCTCCTAGCAAACACACCACAACGACACCACAACCATCCGACGCTCCTGGACTTCCAGGGCTGTACGCGTGGAGAGCTTGATAGGCGCTGGGACTCAACTACCTAGATGATCGAAACGTGGGTCAACCCTGACAACCTGTCTGCCCTGGGCATTGTTCACAATTCGGTTCGCTATTATGTACCCAAGTTCCTAACAATATGATTGTAAACATCCACCAATCCAGGTCAGTGAAGCGGATTATTCAGTGTTGCCGAGGCTGCTGTGCACCGTTCATATTACAAGGGTTCGCACATGGAACATGTCTGTACATCGAAGGGATAGATCAATTAGTCCGTACTAGAAGGGCAGTACCACCAGGCTGGGATGCACTAGAAATAGTACTGGCCAATTGGCGAGACCGAGATTTGTGAAATGCCTTCGCCATGAAGCTGGCCACTTTTCGCACCGAGGAAGGCTGTGGCCGTACAACCTCATGTTGAGCGCCTCGGCGAACTTTGCGTGTTATCTGTTATGTGAGACTACCTGACTTGCGTTGCAATTTCACAGCGGTCTGTGTCGACCCAACTCACCGCCCGGACCCTCTTATGCCCGTCATCATGATAGAACAGAATATGTGCTAATTACTGGTATGCTTCGCTCTTCTCGTAACACTGCTGCAGCGACGTCGTCCTGCCCGTGGCGAGACGCAATCATGCAGTGAAGCCAGAATGATCCTGACGGAGACCCAGAAGACACAGCATTTGTGGTGGTGGCGGTTGGCGGCATAAGCGCATGCCGTCTGTGTAAAAAGATTCTCTCTGGCCAAGGTCGAGGAGATAGACTGCCGTCACGAATTCAAACACTGCCACAAGTTCCATGGTTTTACTCTCATCAGTCAGCATTCGGGCTGCTTCGTTGGCTAACATGGCAATCTATGGGATATCTGAGCTAGCTGGGCCAGCCTGAGGTGCAGATTGATTCGTAGCGGCCGAAGCTGGGGCGGCTCATTAGTCGTGCCCGACTCCAACTGCGCTGCAATATGCACGCTTCTGGTCCGTTTCTAGATCAGCGGCGGCGGTGGATGGATCTTTATGTGGCCCGCCCAAGAGCGTGCTAGTGCGATGACGATGACGGATGGTCCCTGGCGTGGAGCCCGTGAGCCCTTGTGCCGTCCTTTTTGGAGCTGTTCCAGGCGTGAGCAGTGTGGCATGTTGAGTGCTACTGTAGGCAAGGCAATCCATTGGTCCCGAATGACCATTCTCCCCTGGAATCGATGGACGAATGGGCAGGCCAAGTTTGGCGATCCCTGGCCTGTTTGGGTCGAATGTTCCTGGGACTCGATCCGCCTTCGGCAAGTGGAAGTCTGACCCTGCTTTGTTTATTTTGGTTGATGTTGGGTTTCCTGCGTCTCTGATATTATGCACATGGGCATTTATTGTAAGTTTGATGGTGATATTGGGAATGTGATTTGTCTTGCATCAAGTGGTATGAAAGGCGGAAAGTATCCGCATATCAAAGGGGCCTCCCTGTTTGAGGCTTGGGTGTAGGTAGGTACTTACTTACCTGACCTTACCTTCCAAACTTACATGTCGCCCTGCGAGTGGAAGGAGCCGTTATTATCCCTCCAAACCTGCCGCACACACACACACACACACACACACACACACCTCATCAGCGAAACTTCCACTATCGGTCATCCATCCCAACCCGTCGCATGCTATTTCCATCTTCATCTCCATCTCCTCCCGCGGATCCCATGAATGACATCCATGGCGAATCCACTTGCTCCATCTGATGGAAAGGATCACGCACTGTGCCCCAAAGCGTATCTTCCTTCCTTCACCTCTTGGATGAGTCTGTGGGGTCATCATACGTCGCTACGCTACGTTATACAGTGATTACCGTGGATTTGCAGCGTCTCGTCATGGCAATGGACCATATCGGCAAAGACTTTCATATTTTGCATTGGGAGCGACAAGCATCGTACACACTGTACAGAGCAGAACAGATTTCTCCCGTGTACAGCATTGCATTCTGTCACTTGCAGAAAATGAAGACTCGTTTAAACAAAGGAAAAAAACAGGACATGGTGAGCCCCCGTGATACCCCCCTTGACTGAGTCAAGTAGCGTCTGACCTTTGATTCCCTACTCATCTAACAGAGACGAGAAACCGAGACTATAGCAGCAACATTGCTCAGATCCAATATTGGAGGGTCACGTTGTCGCTGCAGTATTAAAATTGCACTCCAACTCCCACACTTACAGGCTTGCCCTAGCTTGGGTGCCAGGAATCAGTATGGATTTCTCAGCTTGCTTGGTATTGAAAGTTATCGACTCAGACTCGAATTCCGTCTCAGTGGCGGTACCTTGAGTGGTGGCTACCGACAGTTTGACTCACTAGCTCATCTAAGCATCGATCACTTCAGCTGAGTGTTAATAGTAATGCCGCCATTTGGGCGAGAGGGCATCTACAGAAGCCACTGTGTTTTCCACTGGATTCCAAGGAGCGACAGCCCCAAACCATTCGCTGTTTTAGTTGCATCCAGTGCAACTCCCTCGATAGTTGCCTACTGTACGTACGGCCTGCCTCGCCCAGGTGTCCTTGTGGATCTCATCGAAGCCACACGCCCCTCCTACTCAGGGACCTCCACGCAGCGCTGCTATTAGGTTACTCCCTACACCCTGTAGGGGTCATTCTGACTACCCAAAGATACTTTGGTCGTTAGTTACCTGATTTTGCCTCTGCGTCTAGGCCCACCGCTCCCTCCAAACTTAAGCCATGCCACGCGATTAAGATGAATCCGCGCTTGGCCTCCCTTAAAAAAATTCTAGCCCAAGGAAGGCTGTGGCATAGTACTACTATTGACTCGGATCGTGGTTTTGATGGATACTTCTGTGTCTCGTAGTCCAGCTCAGTCTAGCCAGCTCCGTCTAAGTGGCTCCGCTGCTCGCACCCCAAACCAGGATGTAACCCATATATCAAATATCCCCGTCTCCCGTCACTATCGTCCCCTTTTCTCTCTCTCTTCCCGTTCTTGATGTTTCTTTTCCTATTTCTGTTTTTCTTCAAACACCCGTGTCTTGGATATACAATAAGACGACTTTGAATATTCCCCATACTTTGTTTTGCATCGCAATATAGATTGTTGCCTATTGCACTAGCCACTAGACACATTTACTTGGTCGAAAAGCAACTATCCGCGAGAAGAAGAGAATACAGACATACCAGGACAGCATTGCATACAACCGAAACGAACTGCGAGGCGACACACCGAGAGAGCATCCACAACGAAGGAAGAAGGAATATTATCTGTACCGTCACACAGCCGTAATTGGGTGCACACAAACCGACGCTGTCCGCTGCAAGTTCACTGGATCCTTGTAAGTCGACCGCATAATCTCAAAACCACCAGTCTGCGACTCGCTCGACCACTATTTCGCCTACTGCCTGTCACTCAAGGCACAACATCTGGCCGTTGAATAGTTCTTAGCCGAGTGTATCTGCAACTGGCCGTATAGTCGTGACTGTTTGGTTTCATCCTGAAGCCCATGTCACGCTTTTGTCAGTGTTCTTATTATAGCTAACACGTACCGCATCAGTTCAATTGGAAAGCTAGAATCAGTTGACGGACATTCGACTCAATCACTGAAATACTTGGAGGACCATATCAGTAAATTATCATCAACAACATGACGGCGGATCAAGGGTTTGGGGGCCCGGTCGAGCGATCGAGGCGGAGTTTGTCTACCTCGGGACCTGGGCCTAATGGCGAAGGAGAGACAAGACCTGAAAAGGAGACAGCCAGAAAACCGTCCACAGACGAGAAGGACGATGCTATAACTACCTCAAAAGTCTTGCCTCGCCGATACGATAGCCCTTCTGGTACACCAGCCCCAGTAGCGGCACCACTGTCACGAAATCCTTCCGAAATGTCAACAACATCTAGCCCAGGGCCTGAAAGTCGGAGATCTCCTGCCCCATCACAACCTTTGGAACCTCCTGTAACGAAATCAAGTCTAGGAGAGCTCGAGGTTTCCAAGATCATTAACAACCCCAAATTGAGGCACGATATCAACTTTGACCCTGAGCTCCATTTCAGACCTAATGTGGAGGGAGACAAGGGCAGAAGAAAGCACGATCGTGCTAGCATTTTCTGGACAACACTTAAGGAGGAATTGGTCGAGTTCATCGTGGACCGAGACAGTTTTTACGCCAAGCATGGCACAGGAGACGATTGGTGCTTGCCAAAGCTTCTCAAGTCTGTGAAGGAGATCATCCAAACTCTTGTACCCCAGCGCGACCGACAGTTTCTGGATGAGGGTCTAAACGTGGAACTTCTCATGCAACAGTTCCACCGAGGCATTGCTGATTTGGAGAAGCTTGCTTCGTGGCTCTCACGAGTCCTCAAATCTCACTGCGCACCAATGAGGGACGAATGGGTTGATTCGATGTACAAGCGGCTCAGCAACGGCAACAGCAACAACGATGTTGAGGAGCTTGTTAACGGCATGCGAAGTTTGCTCAGTGTTTTGGAGGCAATGAAACTGGACGTTGCAAATCATCAAATACGCTGCCTTCGACCTGCTCTCATTGAAGAAACAACAGCTTTTGAGCAAAAGTTTCTGATGAAGAAGCTGCGAAATCGTAAAATGGATATAGGTGATGCCAAGCCATGGTATCAAGAGGCTGCTCGGACTTATCCTACCGGTGCCGGGAAGATGTACTCGTGCTTTGGAGATATGGGGGTTTTCTTTGAGGGAATTTCGCGGTCTATGCTCCCCTCTGCCGGTGAGAAGCCTCTGCCTGGTACTTTCTTCTTTGATGAGGACCGACTTGGACGCGTTCGATCGGATATTCTGGATGCCATCAACCTGGACGTCTGCATGCGCATGTATGAGGACCTTGAGCGGATCGCGAAGCTCAACTCGCCTCCTGCTTTTGCAAGCGCTATGTCAGATGACCACGAGTTCAACTTCAACACTCCCCCCTCGAGCTCAAGACCTTCCAGTGTTACAATGAGCTCTGCAGATTCAGCTTCGTCATCGCCACGCTCCTCCATGGTCCTTCCCCTCTACCTTAACTCAGAAACCAACGAAGCCAAAACAAGAGCCCGGAATCTCCGCGAAAGTCTGGTTGCTCTGCTTCAGCAGGCACCACACGACCAACATTATCACGAGAAGTGGCGTTCAATGGCTCCCTCTATGGCTCTGCAGATCTTCCGATTTACCAACGCCCCCATGGATATGCTTGTCCCCTTCGAGGAGAAGCTTCTGGAGAACGTTTGTCGCATCTCTTCCCCTATCTACAAGGAGATGGAGGAGGCGTACCGCATTCGCCTGCTTAACGAGCTCGCCATGCGCGTCCGCTACTTCAAGGCTCTTTCAGGTGTATGCTTGTTCTCGATTGCTACTGGTAATCGTGTACCAACAAGCAGCCGCAGCCTGGATGTAGGGCGAGACCGAGACCTGGATGCAGCCATCCGCATGGGTCAGCAAGAGGGTGGCATTGAAGATATTGCGACTCGTATCGCTCATGTGGGCGTTGTCCACTGGAGGATATGGGCACGCATGGCATACGTCGACGACGACGACGACATGTCTATGGACTAATCAGCCCGCGGCAGAACAACATCATGTATCCCTTTGTGTCACCAATTCGTTATACCCACATTTACCTACCTTTTAATGTCGATACATGATTAACTACGCAATATCGGCTGGACCGCATTACACACACTGGCACACAACGCACACGCACTATGCACTTCCTGGCCTGGAGCCATCTGCTCTGTCTGCCAAGGGAGTGCAAATTTTTCGAGTCAATATTCGGGTACATACCCAAAAACATACATTGGTCGGCGGCTTTCTGCATTTACTCAGTTATCACTGCATGTTCTGCACTTTTTTTTTTACAAGATATGCTTGTTTGTTTGTTTGTTTTATTTTAACCCAGTCTGCGTTTGCTACTGTGGCGTTGCATGGTGGATAGTCTCTGTTTTCTTAGGGGATCAGTGAAACCGCCCCTTTTCTTTTATTTGTTCCAGTGGCGCTTTTGGTGTTGTGCATTGGATTTATCGAGTTGTGGTGACACTGATGTCGTACGGGCAAGCACATGACCTCTTCGGCTTCAGGCTGTACAAACATGTGCACAGCTTATTCGCATTTGGTTCAGGCGCACATATATATGACTTGCTCATGGAGATTTGTTTCTTGAACATACATGGCGCGCTTATATGGCAAATAGACTAGACAGAGAAAGACTAGAAGAAAAATCTACATGTTCTGCAACGATTGGTCCCCATCTATGATTGTATCTGCTGGGACTGCCCGCGTCTGTTCTTATCAGTGAGACTTTTGGTGGTATGTTACACTAGCAAGGTGATGTGTAAGGTCAATTTAGTTGTTCGACAAGACTTAGCTATTCCCTTGACTTGCAAACAGTTTTTGTCAAACTTGACTTTCCTTACGAGGGATAACGTAAGGCCATAGATGCAGCAACATACAGAATGTGAGACTGATGCCACATGATGCCTCCCGTGTGACTATCACGACATGTGACTTGCTCACAGTATAAATGAAATAGTCCGCAGTTCATTATGTCGACTGCCAGGAATGGAAGTTGGCCTTTGTAGTATCCGTATGTACTCAAATTTCCTTCCCTTTCAATCTTACCCATGAGGTAGCTCGGCTTTTTCACTAAATTAGTATCGCCTCCTATATCCTCATCCTTACCCGAGGCGAGGAGGATTCATGCGGAAGGGTATTTATAGAAATCGAAGGAAGTCAGCTTATCTCTTTTTTGTCTTCCTTGTTTTTTTGCATTTACTTTTTCTTTGTAGGTCTTAGTCGCTATCGTAGGCACTGAGTTGAGTTCAACGCGTCTGCTTGTACAATGAGACAGCTTGTTAAGATGGTTTTTCGTAGGGGGTCTAGGGAATAAGTCGCTGAACATGAGCTGGAAGTGACCCATGTACGTATCGTTTATTCTTCACTCTGTGTATTGGCTTCCTGTGCTTCACGGGCCTCTTGTAATTTGACGGCGGGATCGAGACAGTTTTATCTACGTCTAGCTCTGTTGGTCAAGCCCCTTTAATAAGTACCAAACTATCGAAGACGCATTATCGTGTGGTGCAGTGGAGGTAGCTTACACGAGAGATGGTTAGAGCTTATTCATCCATCCATGGCGCATCAACATGACAGGGAAATCCAAAGTCTCAACATTCCATGGCATTTTCACTGAGAACTTCATGACGAGGCAGCAAAGTCGTAATCATCGAATGGTTAACTGGGCCAAGACTGCCGTCTCTTGCTCAAAGTCTCACGGCCATTGTCCAGTTCCTATATTCTATCAACAAGTTCCCCCCTTTTGCTCCCAACTTTTTAATAATCATGGATTCATCCAATTCACATTAACTCTGGAGACTCCCTGCAAGAGCAACTTGCATATTTTGCTCCCAGCCTAAGAAAAAAAACATGAACTGGTATCTAAAATCACCAAATCTAACTTGTTGCCGCTCATAGTATCAACTGCAATAAAGAAAGCCTCGGCAGTCAAGATCAACGACGGGGCTTAATATACAACCCCTAACATCTCAGCGGCCAACTCATTGAGGGTTCAGGGAAGCTCTGGCAGACCCCTGATCCCGCTTGAATTTAGCGAGCTCCTCCTCCAGCTGGCGTGCTCTAGCGCGTTCCTCCTGTTGATACTAGTTAGTAATTGCTTTATGCACAAGACAATCTGAAATACAAAACATACCTTGAGGCTCTCTTGGAACTTCTTCCTCTCTTCACGCATCGTGGCCCTGAACTGCTCACTCAGCATCGAGGCTCCTCTACCAACACCACCATTTGGTGGGATTGCCTTAAGTCGTTCGCCATCAAGATCCTCTTGTAGCTTGGTGATATGCTCACGGGCCTTCTCCATATCTGCCTCGAGGCGCTGACGAAGTGTCGTAATCTCTCCTTCAAGTGTCTTCTTTGCCAATTGGACATCTTGAAGCTTGTTCTCAAGCTCTATCTTTTCTCGCTCGGCACTGAGTGTCTCCCGTGTGACTTCCTCCAGCTCTTGAACAGTTCCAGCTAACTCATTCTTTAGCCTTGTGAGCTGGTTCTGGAGCTTCATCACCTCGCCACTAGTCTTGATAGCTGCCACATCAGCGGCCCTCTCTGCACGGGATCCATAGGCTCCGTCCAGTTCCGCTTGGGCAATTGTGAGCTCCGTCTTCATCTCTACGAGGTTCATGTTAAGAAGCTCAAGTTCATCCTCCTTATCTTTCAGCATCTTCTTTTTAGTTGCAAGCTCTTCCTTTTGGCCATCCACTCGTTGCTGCAAGGACCTGGCATTGTCCTCAGCCATTTGCTTTGATCGGTTCACTTCATCGAGCTGCGCGTTAAGAGCATCGATCACTGAATCGACACCGGTCAACTGGTTGCGGGTATTGTTGCTTGAAGACTCGGCAGCCGACAACCTCTCTTCGAGTTGTTTGATGTCGGACTCAAGAGCTGCGATCTTGCTGTTTCGCTCCTCAAGTTGACCTTGAGCGGCCCCTGCAGCTCCCGCAGCTCCCGCCAAGTCTGCTTGAAGAAGTTCCATGTCAGACTCGAGACGAGTGACCTTTGCATTTCGTTCTTCAAGGCGAGCTTCGAGGTCATTTGTCTTCTCCAACTCGGCCTTCAGGGTAGCAATCGTCGCACTGTGCACCTCAACCTGGTCTCGTAGGGTATTGACTTCTTGAACCTCGGTGTGAAGAGTAGCAATCTTCGCGTCCCGCTCTTCGACCTGTGCATGAGCAGCATTGGCCTGCTCAAGCTCGGATTGGAGAGCTGCAATCCTTTTGTTTCGTTCCTCGATTTCACTCTGGGCCGTCTCCAGGTAGTCCAACTCTGCCTCAAGGGCAGTGATCTTGCTTTCACGATCCTCGATTTGAGACTGTGCGGCAGCTGCCGAAGCTGCCGCGTTAGCAAGGTCGGATTTGAGCTGGTCGAGATCCCTCTCAAGCTTGACGATCTTCTCGTCCCTTTCCTCGAGTTGAGCGTGAGCTGCACCCGCCGCACCGGCAGCACCAGCTAAGTCAGCCTGAAGACGTTTCACGTCTGCTTCCAACTCGGCGACCTTCCTGCTACTGCCCTCAGCCTCAGCCTTTGAGGGGCCAGCGTTGTGCGCGACACTACGGGCACTTTCGAGTTCTTCAAGGGTCTCTGAGAGCATTGTCTGGGCAGTCATCGCATCTCTCTCAGCGCGGGCCAGTAGCACTTGTGTCTCATCCAGCTCCTCTTGTTTCCTTGCCAGCTCTTCATCCTTCTCGGCGTCTGATTTGTTATTGAGCTCGCGCTGCTGCTTAATCTGTCGCTTGAGCACAGACTTCTGATCCTTGAGTGTAGTGGCCTGAGAGTACAGCCACTGGACACGGTTGGAGAATCCGGGAAGACTGAAAGCCTCCTCGATATCGAATTCATCATCAGAAACTTCTTCATCCTCATAGCCTCTCTCCATGCGAGCCCTTCGACGCTCCTCTTTGTCCTTCTTAATCTTGGCGAAGCCTGTCTGCATCATGTTCCACAAGTTCATCAAGATCCTCTCAACCTGGTCACTGTCCTGCTTCTCTGGTGGCCCGGCCTGAGCTGCCTGAACGGCGCGTTCTAGCTCCGAGTCGGCAGCGCGTAATGCATCTTCAAGATAGTCAAGCTTCGTCTCAAAACTATCTTGTGGTGAATGAGGCACGGCCGGGTAACTCGGGTCTACTGTCAGGAGTAGATCTCGTACTTGTTGGTTTAGGGATTCAATGCGTTTCTCGAAAGCGCCGTCAGTCTTGGTAGTTTCACCAGAAGACTCTTCCTGTTCGACCTCGATGGCATTGAGACCCATCTCAAGGTAATCTAACTGGTTGTTGAGGAGCTCTCCTGGCTTCATTCCTGAAACTCCAAAGGGAGGATCATAATAGTCTTCGTTCTTGGAAGGATTGAAGCGAACAATCGCATCTCGTAAAGAGCCGTTCAAATTCTCGAGTCGAACCTCCATTTCCGTTATCGACTTGACTAAGGAATTGGCTTGGCCCTGCAGGTGTAGATTCTCATCCTTCATCTTCTCCATCTCATCTCTTAGCTGATTTTGTTCCCGGATGGGCGATTTGAGGGGTATCTCTATGGGTTGCTGACGGGGTTGACCTCTCGTTGAGACACCGTTGGCCTGGTCGTAATAGTCATCATCGTTGAAGTAGTGCTCGTCTCCGGCGCGATCCATACTGTTACGTGTATAAGTATATAGGCTCTCCGGGCTGCCGGGCATGCCATTAAGTGGTTGAAAGGGAGGAGTGAGATCCTTCTTCTTATTCGAGGCCTTGTGAGTGAGTTGCAGAATACCGGCAGTATGTTCCAGTAGGCGCCTTTGGGGCTCCATAAGTCGCTTCTCGAGGTTGAAGAGCTCCGCCGCCAATTCTTCGCATTTCCGCTCGCTCGCCTGTCTTTCCGCCTCGGCTTCCTTTGCGCGAGCGTGATCACCGCTGTTACGACCCAGTAGGCTCCTTCGCTTCCCATCCAGTTTGCCGGGATTATAAAGTCTCGCCATCGAGATTGCAGCATCTCGGTATTTGGACTGGATGGTCAGGTTTTGCCGGGTTGACTCGACACGCTGGGATAAGGACTGGCTTTGCTTTTTGAGGTCGTCCACCTCTTCTTGCGACAGAATCGTATACTCTTTGCTATCAGAGAGGGCTGTTTCGGTTAAGAGATGTACCTGAATCGGGTCGCGGAGGTCGACAAGCGCTGAACTTTGTGGTCGATCAGGGTTCATCTGTACACAATAAAGGTTAGAAGCCGCAGGCCCATCAGCCTCCACAAGGGGTGGACAACAAGCGTACCGGATTATACAATTGATTATCCTTTTCAAAGCCGTTTATTATATCGCTGCGGTAGCCCTCAACATATATCTTTCCGCGTGGGCTTGGTGCTGGCGGTGACATCCTATTAGAGCCATACCCATATGGGCTGCCCTCTCGCGCGTATGCACTCATGGTTTCGATGGGCTTAGGGTCGTCTTGTGTAGGTTATGAGGACATGAGGTAAAAGCCGGACTGAAGCAGTGCATAAAGATGTCAAAACACCTCCATAGAGAACAGTGAAAAAGGCTGGCAAGTATCCAAAGTTTGGGCAAAAAAGTGGTTGACCGGGATCCGTGTCGTGCCGCTGGGTGAAGCTGAGCTGAGCTCGTGATTAGATTGGATTGGATGCAACAAAGGGGCTTTGCGCCCAAGAGCCGCCGAGGCTGGAAACCCGCAGAAAATCGACAACAATTCAACAAAAGGTCACGGGTTATGACTTGAAAGAAAGAGTACAAAAGTTGTGAGAAATGATGCCAATGCTGGGGACAGAAAAGGAGAGGTCGGGACTGACCATGAAGAAAAGGAGGCCCATCGAGAACCCAAAGAGTAAGGTAAGGTAACTTAATAAGTTATAGAGTGGGACCCTTGTGAAGACCTCCACTGAAAGTTGAATTACAGCAGTTGAGCTAGTGGACTAGCCGAGTCAGGTTGGCAGGTACGTACCGTACCTGCGTAGATCCCTTCCACACGTGCCAATGGACTTCAGTTTTCAGGGGTTTCGCGGCGGCTGGACACGCTGGGGCAAGGCACAGGAGGGGCGCACCCGCATTACTTAGGTAGGCATGGGTTTGGCAGCGCTAGGCTTTATAGAGCTCGCAGCTCTTTAACAATGCACCAGTAGGAATGAGCCTCTGTTTCGAGGGACTGTCATATTAGAGAGAAAAATAGATTAAAAGTTTTGTTCTGTTTATACAATTGATCCGTGCATGAGGAAACAGGATGATTCTGTAGAGTCTGAGCTGACGTGTCTAGAATCCTTTACTTAGACCCCAATGCTCCCTTCTGACCGTGACATACCGTCACGTTGCGTGGCATTGATGGCTGTGCCCGATGATCCACGCAGATATGCTGACAGTTGCCGGTGGGATCGTGGCTGACAACGCCATGGACTAAAGTTGCTGTTAGCATTCTCCTTCGGCACACGGGAGTCTGTTAGTTTCGACAACTCAGATATGCATTCTATTTACAGAAAAGGATATCCCTGCTCTGGGGATCCCCTAGACACTCAAGTAATGTCATATGCTCACTGGGCTGACACATTCCCCAGGAGCCAAAGTATGCTCTTCAATATTAAAGTCCCCTATCCCGCAATTTTTCGGAAGCCATTGGCTATTGTCCAATTGTGACAAAGCATAATGCTAGATATTGCTAACGTACGTACCGACCACTAAAGCACCTCTCGGACTTGATCCATGATTTGCTGCCCCATCGTTCTCCGGCGCTCTGCCTGGCTCTCCGTTGAAGCCTGGGCTCCGGTTGCAACAGCTGTTGTCGAGTTCTCGTCCTCGAGTCGACGTCTAAGGCCTTCAAACTCGGCACTTCGTCTATGAGAGCTTAGTCCTACAACCCAGCCCGGCACTCGCCAGCGCACAAGGGCAGCCGGGAGAAGTCCTTCCCGCCACGAGTATCCAACAATCCATCCAGTGGCTGCACCCAGGACCGAGCCTGGCCATTGCAAGAGTGCGAGATGTAACGCAATGGCGTACTTGTAGGACTTATCCGAGAACGTGAGACCAACGAATGGTCGGTCGGTGGGAGGTGCCTCAGACGTGGCAACTCGATACTTGTACATGTGCGGAACCATGGCATGATACTGAGCTAGGATAGCAAATATAATAGGAGTTGGTCCAGCCGGGACGTAGTTGAACCATCCAGCAGCGAGAGGCCGCAATACCATCGAGACAACAGGCGGTATGATGGAGGTGATGAAGAAAGTGACAGTCAGGAAGGACTGCAGAAGATGTTATCAGCAGTGTAAAAAAGAAGGTTTCATGAAAGTCACTTACAGCGAACTTGCGAGAACCCCACATTCTCTCAACGATGCGAAGGTTGTATAACGACATGGCCGCAAAAAGTAGCTCTGTGGAGTTGACATAGCATAGCTGGTAGGCCAAGATTCTCCAGAATTGCCGGTATCTCCATATGTGTGTGTCGATGAGAATGTAGAAGTAGTGCTTGACGTCAAGAACACTCGCGATGATAGAGCCAGCTACCAGGCTGACCACACCGAGCCGAGTGACAGGTGTATTGGTGAAAGACATGATGGTGAGGGGTTGTGTCGAGTTTCAACGTGACATACTATAGGAATAAGCCGAACTCCATCTCTCATGGGGAGGTGGTGTATTTCTATCAGATGCAGTTGAGATTTGATTAATTGCAATTGATGTCGAACCTTGGGCCTTGAATTTGGCTAGTGTTTTGACAAGAGTAAAGCTACCTTGTAGGTATATGAAGCTCTAGGAGCTACCTATGCCTATACGCAAGGTGGCATTAACTATCACGTGCAGCTCGGGTATTTATGGATCGCCCCGCATTGCCGTTGAATAGCCCGCTGACATCGATTTCTCATCCAATAACAGATGTTAGATGAAAGCAATTGGATATGGTTTTCAACTTGATAGGCTGATCTACAACAGCCAGCAGGGCTGGTGACCAAACAGCAATTGAGCACCAAATCGTTTTTGAAGCATGGATCCTCTAATCCTGGTTCTTATCGAAACTTCAACCCTCATCTCGACCGTATCTTCAAGACCTGGAGCTCTGTCAATGGAGGAGGTGCCTTGAAAGACAAAAGAAACAGTGAAACGTCCAAGGGAAGCTTTTTCAATAGCCACGATAGACAAATTAGCATATTGTATGTTGTATTTAGTTGAGATCGATCCGAATGATCAATTGCTGCCCGTAATCGTCGTCAACTACTACTATTCAATCAAGGCGGAAATGGGGAGCGATGCCGGAGGTGCCTCTCTGCTGCTCACGTGATAATTCAAACCATAAGTACTAGGTAACTAAGGTGCGCGCTATTACCCTGTATCTTGATAGTGATCTCTCAGGGCCGATCACCTCTTCACGATGGAAAGTATTGGCTGTGTCGAGTAGATAATTAATCCATTCCTTGCTAAGATCAATACCCGATCAAATAGTAGTATCCCAGATTTTGATGTATGAGATGATTCATTTATTTACGCTTGTTTGAATGATCTTTAATTTATTCTTAAACAAGCCCTGTCTGGGCTCTCCCGTCTTTAGAGGAGCTTGTAAAACTGACTGTACTCATTCATCTTCATCCTTGATCAACCTCACTTCATCCTCACACCAAAAAACACACCCTTCACCAGCGGCTCACGCGGATACGAAAAGAGACTCTATCTTGCCGACACAAACATCGAAACTTGTGCCGATCTGTCTTGGGCCCAAGACTTTATCGCTCCCTCTCCCGATCCCCCGAAACCCGCAAAAACAGGGCATTAATCCCGATCACGCCCTCCACTATCCCGTCACTGCCACTACCACTGCCACTACCACTCCCCTGACGTCCAATTCAATTCACTATGCCACTCGCCAACTTTGGGACACTGGTTCTCCACCATCTCGTCTTTGTCGCGCATTTGGTTTATTTTCATATTGCTTTTTCGCATATGGAACCTAGTGCCCTCGTGGCTCTCTATTGCGTCTCAAAGCTACTCGCCCGTCGCGCTGACGACATTGACGGCCCTCCTCCAGAATGGCCCCCGCCAGTAATCCAATGGTAGTCGGGGCCGAGCTGCAGCCTCCGTCTCCGTCTCCGGTCCCGCCATCCGGGTCGACGTCGGCCCTGGCTACGGGCTATGAGTCTCCGTCTGAAGAGAACCCACCCTTCTTCTCCGTCGTGGCCTCGGCTCCAGCTGCTCCAGGGACCGCCCATTCAAGACATCATGTCGTGCCGCGGCCGCCCTTATCTCAACGGCCATCATATATCACTGCTATACCCCCTGAGCATACCAACGGCCATGCCCGTCCAGGTCGATTACTCAACAATGAGTCCGCTCTCACTTCAAATAGCCTGAACCATGTCATCGCAACAGCTGAGAAGGGCCCTGGAAACCAAAAGGTTGGCATTCGAGACCGCATCGCCTGCTATCAATGGACATATTTCACTATGGTATGTCATCGTCTTGACTTACCGATGTCGCTGACCTCGCTAACCCTGTAATAGACCATGTCGACTGGAGGCATTGCAAATATTATTTACTCATGTAAATACACTAACTCTCATGTTGCGTCCCAGAAGAAAATAGTTAACTCTTGCTAGTGAAGTGGGAAGCATCTTGGCTGCGTGGCATTGGCCTCTTCTTCTTCTTTCTCAACATCGTCCTTTTTGCAATGAATTGTATTCTTATCTGTACAAGATTCCATCTGAGGCCTGGGAGTTTCGTAAACTCCTTCACAGACCAAGTTGAATCGCTCTTCATATCAGCTTCAGTAGGGCTCCCTCCTCTTATGGCATGCTGTTAAAAACTAACAACAACCAGTTGGTCTCGTAAGCAACAGACAACTATTATCGGAGTTCAAAAATATTCTGACAAACTCAGCATTGCTGTAATATTAATCAACACCTGCCAATACGGTATTCCGTACACCGGCATATGGCTAGTCCACACTATGGAGTGTGTCTTCTGGGTTTACGCTGCCCTGAGCGTCTCCCTCAGCGCATTTCTATATCTCATATTATGGTCTACTCTGTACGCTCAAGTTTATATGCTCTGCTGACCTGGCCGGCTGACTGTCATGACCAGAATCTTCCCCGTCCATACCATGACACCAACCTGGGTCTTCCCAGCGTACCCTCTGTTACTCAATGCCCCCTTTGCAGCAAACCTCATCGCGGCTGCAGATTCAGCAGGTCACAAACTATCAACCAACACTGTTGCAATGGCACTCGGGGCCACTGCTATTCAAGGAACCGGTTGTCTGATCGCTTTCATGATTTCGTCGGCCTTCATATACCGCCTCATGACGCAGAAGCTCCCTAGGGACATGCAGAGGCCCGGCATCGTGCGTACACACTCTCTCCTTTCTTTAACGTTGCTGACCCTTGCTAGTTCATGTCTATCGGTCCCTATGGCTTTACCGCTGCTGGCATAGGTACGTTTCGAATGCCTTGCAACATATGTATCATGTCTGACAACATCAGCTCAACTCGGCAGCCAAGCAGACTTGGTAATACCTCCAAACTTTCTTGACAACCCTCAGTTTGCCGCTATCATCAAAGTCATCAGCATTCTCGTCAGCCTCTGGCTCTGGGGACTTGCCATGTGGTTCTTCATTGTTTGCGTCGGCGCATTGTGGAAATACTCTCTTTCCGGCCATCATTTGCCGTTCCAGATGACGTGGTGGTCTTTCGTTTTCCCTAATACGGCTCTTGTATGTAACACTTTTCACCACACCACTTTCACTGTATGCTCAATTGGTGTCTTACAGGTTACCGCTACCAGTGTCATGGGTAAAATATTTGATAGCAATGGCCTGCATATATTTGCCTCTGTCATGACCGCTGCAATCATCATCATCTGGGCTCTTATCTTCA
Source organism: Fusarium proliferatum ET1 (assembly GCF_900067095.1). Taxonomy (NCBI): domain Eukaryota; kingdom Fungi; phylum Ascomycota; class Sordariomycetes; order Hypocreales; family Nectriaceae; genus Fusarium; species Fusarium proliferatum. Next base: position 2,672,617 of record NW_022194792.1, on the reverse strand, counting down.
TCAGAATGTGCTGGAGTCTGAAATCGAGAAAACTTCTGTGGCCCAAGGATGGAAAATAGAGCATATCAGGCTGATTGCAGCATGTCACCGTTTCTTGGCCATTCCCTTCCGTCTTATCACAACAGTCGTATTGATTAAGATGTTAGTAGGTCTAGCATATCTAAGGTAACCGTTCAGCATAAACCGGCGTGATTTCTTTAGCATAAGGGCAGTCATCTCAAACTATTTATTCAACTTTCGGACCTCGCTACTGCATCCGTTTTAAGTACAATCCTCGATGCAAACATCCAGTGGCATGACCAAGTCAACGCAAAGAAGATGCCGTTTATTTCCCTGACAGGAACTCCAAAATCTTCGACAATACCGTTCATGAAACAAATCCTTGTCATTGCGCGCCTCTCATGAAAACAACAACAACAACAACAATAGAATGAACAAAGCAAATATATCTTGGTTCGCTCATGGGAATCTGCAAACGCCGCCAAACTCCATTAGTGATACCTCCGTACTAGCACATACAACCTCTCCTGCGGTCTCCAAGATGAATGACAATAAGTGAGAAGCATGGCGACCTTATAGCTTCGCCTTGACACCTTCTCCAGCTGTAGCCTCGAGATTGACAGTTACCTCGCCTGTCTTCTCCCCGTGGCCGAAGAAGATGACTTGAACAGTCAAATCATCACTGAGAATCTTTAGTAATATGCTGCTTGACGCCAATGCCATAACTTACCGGTATCGTCGTGAGAAAGGCGAGGGCAGCGTGAGCAAAGCACAGACCTGCTCGTCGTTGTTGCCACCAAGGGCGTTTCGGACAAGGTGTGTAGCAACATTCTTATCCTTCACTGTGAACCGATCCTTAGCATCCGGGTCAATACCCCATTGCTGAACACGGATGGGGGTCTTGTTGCCATCGGGTCCGGCGGTCTTGCTCTCCTCAACGGGTAATGGTGTTTTTGATGAGCCAAAGATCTTGTTCCATGCAGCATCAAACTGTGAGTTGGTTCCAGACTGTCCCTGGGTCTCAATCCACTTGCCTACAAGGCCAACAACCTCTTCATTGGTGAGCATCTCCCAGAGGCCATCGGTTGCCAGGACAAGGAAATCGCCATTCTCAGGGTGGACCTTGGTAGTTGTAACGATAGGCTCGGCGGTGACATAGGGAGGAGTCTTTAAAAGAGGTGAAGGGCTGCGACCAAAGAAGTTCTCGCGCAACTTCCAGGCAACATCTCTGCTCCACTTGTAGACGGCGTCTCCAAAGGCACGACTGGGCTCTAATCCACCAAGAACACGGCCATTTCGGATGACGTGGTCCTCCCCAGGATGCTCCTTGCGCATGCGCTCAACCTCTTGAGGGTTGCTACCCGTCTGATCTTCTGACAGAGCAGTGGCTGTCCACTTTCCGTTCCCTGCTCTGCGACCAAGGACTGCGCGAGAGTCACCAGTGCATGCAACCCGTAGGAGGTTGCTGCGGCTGTCGTAGAATGATAGCAGGGCGCACGATCCTGATAGTGCGGGCTGTAGAATCTCGGCTGCGACGGTCTTGGAACCGCCCTTAAACACCTTCTCCACGCTCTTGTGGACGATCTCGTTATCCAGGTTGTTGAACCCAGTCTTGATGGCCAGATTTACTGCATCCTCAGAAGGAAGATCGCCGGAAGCCTTCTTATAAGTTTCGTTCAATTCGCGGGCGACGTAGTTAATCAGGCTTTCCCTCAAGGTTGCAGAAGTAGTCCATCCCCTGTGTCGTGTGAGTTAACACCCTCTTCTTAAACTGTGATACAAGCTCTATCACAAGACGAACACTTACGAATGGCCGTCGAAAACACCCCAAAACATCCAATCGCTGTTATCTGTCTCGACGGAAGATCTGCTTGGGACTTGGACAATCTTCTCGGCGTGATCGTCCTCGATTGGGTCGTTACTGGGCAGCTGTACCAGGTCGTAACGTATGACGCCCTTTCCTCGGCTGACGGAAAAAGACTGTTCGAGGCGACGAAGCTTCTGCGTTGCTTGGTCGGGTGTCAACATTTCGACGATGCGACGCCCGTCGTCACTAGTTGCCTTGGAGATGGGCCCCTCGCCAACAATGGTGCCTTGTCTAAGTTCGTCGGCGCCCACTACGAGAACAGTCCGAGTTGGTAATACATCCGCTGTCTGAGTCGATGCGAGGCTAGTCCTAGGGCCTACAACCGAGCTAGGGGTATCAGAGCTGTTCAGAGAGTACCAGGCGCCGTATCCGACAACGATACTGGATACCAGCGCGACTGGCAGGCGACGAAAGTACATAGAGGACCTCAAGGGAATGGCACCTGCAGGGTTGCGGCGAGCGTTTCGAGCGTGTGCACTAGCCTTGGATCTTGCCTGGGCGAGAGTGAAGGACGAGACGGCAAAGCCACGACGAGGAGTGCGGGAGAGGGTGCGGACGGTCGAAGGTGAGGTCGTCCTTAAGGCTCTCACTGCGGCTCGATTCATCTGGACGACGGCGGGGGAGCTTAGGGCCAGCCTGGCAGAAGATTGAAGAATTAGCCTATTGCTATGAAGAAAAGGCAGAAATTGTTGATCTCTTAATATCAAAAAGGCAACTAAAATAACCGATGACAAAGTAGACAAAGTCAAGGGGTAACAGAAGAACGGTGATACCAGTACCTAGTGATGGATGATGAAGGCGGATGGAAGCTAGTAGTGGGTCTGTGCGCTATCTTATCGCGACCATTCCCCTGGGGTGAAGCTTGGTCTTGGGTGACTGCGAAGATCGGAGCTTGATATTCTTGAATGAATATTTAGTATTTGCATGATCTGCCTTGTTTGCCTCGTCTTTGCACACACAGATACACAAAATCTGCCTAGCCTTCCACTGCGATTAATCCCGAGCCCTCCTCTCACACTCTCATAGTCACGTCTCACGTCTTTAGTCTAAAGAGTCAGCCCCACGTGAGCCAGTGCGATAGCAGCCGACCTGAGCTTAACTCACCTCAGTGTATAAACCGACGTCTACCGAGGCTCTCGCTCTTCACTGCTGTTTCAGAGGCTCTGCGCTGGGTGACCCTAAGTCCCGAATAAGTCAAGCCTTGACCAAGGTTAGTAGTTAGTAGTCCTGTGAGCTTTACCAACCCCGGATTGTCCTCTCACATGTTAGTGAGAACCCTTGCACACTATCACTATCACTATAGTACCACTCCCTTGATGACATTGAACCCTCATATCTCAGCATCCGTGTTCATAACTCATTGAGTGCCTGCAGATACCAATATTCACCCAATCGAGACCTCCTCCAATGGATCAACAACAGGAGGCTTCATCAGCCCAAGGGTCACTCACTGGAGCTGACCGCATCAGAGCCCTGAAAGATGAGACTGCTATCTTCACAGCATTTGACACATACCCGTGGACAAAGGATAAAAACTTTATGGTAATATTATATCACATAATATCGTATGTCTATAACCCGGTCACTGACATGAATCCCAGTCTGGTCTCTACGCTATTCTTGGCGAACCAGGCCAGCAAAACCCTCAAGCATCTCTCGCAGATATGGCTATCCACGCTCGAATATTCTACTATGCTCAGCGCATTGGTGTCAGCATTGAATTCAGTGCCTACAAGGCGTGGCTTGCCAGTAATCCTGACTATCAGCCCCCAGATGTCCTGCCTGAGGAATATCGCCAGCGAGACGTAGCCAATGCTTCTCCAGTGCCGGTCCTAGACTGGCAGAAAGCTGCACCAAAGACAGATCTATACGTTAATCGAAAAACTGCTGCTGCTCAGTCTGGCTCACAAGATCAACCAAGTTACCCAATGGGATTTGCCGAAATGATCAAACTTATCCAAGAAGGCAAGCCTGTGCCTGGTATCCGCCAGATCCCAAACACTGTTGTCAGAGATCCTGTAGGTCCAAATCTGAGCGGCGGCAACGCGCCTACGCTAACCTTGATACAGGCTGTGAAGCCAGTTGGAGCGAGAGCTGTTCCCAGAAAGCCGTGGGAAAAGGATACCACAGTTGACATGCCTGCCCTCCCAGATCTACCAAAAGCACTCGACACAGAATTCCCCCCAGTACAAGACGATGGGCCTGTTTCTTCGGCAGCTGGGGCTTCTTAGTTTCCAGAACGCCATTTATCAATATCATATAGCATCAATGGCGTTGGGAGTAGCGATCGCTGGCAAAAATACACTTGATTCTGACGCTGGGCGGAATAAAATCACCGAGGTACTATAGATGTGGCGACGTACTATCACAGTATATGGGAGAAGCATAAGTTATAAGATAATAAAAGCATCAATCGTTTATTAAAAGGTGTTTAATAACTACCGTGACGACCCGAGTGCTATAGGGAGACGCCGAAACCCAGCATCCGCACAGAAAAACAACATACAAATTCGTGAACTCTCCCTGACCTCTAAAGGCATCCTTTGGGATCACCATCACTCATACTCGCTAATTGACTGAAGAAGCGTGGCTCTAGTATCCCATCAGGCGTGTTACCGCTCACCCTTCGAGTAGCAGCCTATGAGCGGTGGGATAAGAGGGCCAGTCCTGCGAGGGCTGCTGTGGTGATTAGCATCTGCCATCTCCTCCATATTGCAAAATCGATAACCATAATGTGTCCAATGCACCCGAGCAGGCTGTAGCTAGCTGGGCGTAGGATGACGTGTGATCTGTAAATTACTTGCGTTGGGAGATGTTTCTTAAGAAAGGTCGACATATTCTGGTTTGTTACGTGATCTTGACGGGTGGAATGATTGGTGATTCAGATAGGGTTCCTTGACAAGGATGAAAAGAAGAATGAAAAGAAAACAAGGGAAGAATCGGGGAGGCTCTGCATTTCCAGCAGGCAGAGTCCTCGTCGATGCCAAAGATCGATGGGCAAGGGAGAAAGACTTCAGCGGTAACCATTGTTGTAGCGCGGCCCAGTTCCCATGCGTCCACCCATCCCAGGGCCAGCACCAGGACCAGGACGAGTTGCGACCGCGTGGTTGGTACAGAGCATACCAACTCGGGAGCCAAACTTGGAACCTCGCAGTGAAACCATGTGCTTTCTGATGTGGGCAGCAACGATTTCGCGATGCTGGGGAGAGGCATTGTTAAGAATCCACTGAATGAGATAGTTGCCGTATTGGTCACTTGCAATGTCAATCAGTGGGATGCGAGTACGGTCACGACGACCTTCACAGACTCGGTCCAGATAACGACCAAGGAATTCTGTACCTCCAATTTTGAGACACTTCTCGACGACCTTCGAAGCGAACTGATCGGTACTGTACTCAGCGGCGTAACGAATAACATGGTCAATAGCTCGACTGCGATCCGGGGGAGCACCGTGTTCACAAATATGCTGGATACACCAGTTGCCAAATTGCCCATGGGCGACGATATCAATGTTGGCAAGGACTTCTTCGATACAAGGGCGCTGTTGGTCCGAGTTAGCTTATAATTTTGACGATCAATGGGTTGACTTACCTTATCCTCTTCGAGGCAGTTTTCAAAAATGTTCTGCACGACAAGACTACCAGTCTCTCCCAGGGCAACCTCATGCCACATGCCCCTCAGAGCGTCATTGACAAATTTCATGATCTGTGGGGGTGACTCTGTCCAACGCAGCTCAAAAAGCTTCTGCCAGACGTGGCAGGCATAACGGTGAATGACCGTCTCAGGGATTCGACGAAGAAGTTCGTGAACCATGATAGCCTTGAAGTTTTCAGGAACAGAGTCAAATGCCTTTTGAACGACGTGACAGCCGAAGGGATCCATAGAAAGATTCAGCGTGTTGCCCCGAATGGCTTCCGCGATGTTGATGACTTGGTCAGGTGTCCCATGCTCAAAGCATCGCTGCACCAAAAAGTTGCCAAAGCGATTGATCATCAATGGATAGGCCTGGGCGACGATTGCGTCGACAATTTCGAACTTCTGGTCAGCGGTTCCGACCTTGAGCTTCTGCTGCAAGAAGATGGAAGCTTGTTGGTCGTTGTTGCAGACTATCTTGTCAACAATATACTTCCAGTTGCAGTTCACGTTACGATCTAAAAGACGGCGATAATTCAGCGGCTCTGTCGGAGCGAGGTAGGTCTGGTCATCGGGCGCCAACACCTGTCTCGGGTTTAGCGTTCTGTGTGAGTACAACGCAGGCAAACCAACCTCATTCTTCCATCCAGAACCAGTGGTAAACTCGGAAGCGTGAGGTGAGAGAGGTGTCCCAGCAGGGTTGGGATACGGTGGATACACACCCATAGGACCCAATCCTTGGGGAGCATTCGACGGTGTGCCAGGTGCAGGACTCCCCATATAGTCGGACTGATTCATGGGACTATTAAATCCTCCTCCGTAGCCAGGTCCGAATGGTTGAGGTGGGTTGAAACGGCCCTCGAAGCGGTTTCCTCGACGCCCGTAGTTCGATCGCATCATCTCCGTATCTTGGGTCAGGCGTTCACTTCGGTATCCTTCTATCACGGGAAAGGGCGTTCCGGTAGGTTCAGAACAAGGTTGGCTGAAGACACGCCCTCCGAGCCATTTTCCTGGGGTTGGTTCAATGACTGGTGCCTGGACTGTGTTGGCAAAGATTGGCTGGTTGCCCCATATCTCTCGGGTACGATTGAATGTCGAAGCGGACATGGCGTCACTGGTGTCAGAGTGACTGTCGTCGGGAGGGCCCCAGGTATTCTCGCGAGGGGGATAGACTGGACCACGAGTTCCGAAAGGGGGCACTTCGGCTGTGGTTTTCACAACGCGTGTCTCGGCTAGTTCCTGATCAAGCTTCGAGATTTCGTTCTGTGCCTGGGCGAGCTGTAACTTCAAACGCATTACCTCTTCGCTCTCGCTACGAGCTTCATCCAAGGTGGCACTTGCAGGGCGTGTGGTAGGAGCTGTGCTTGGGAAAGCATCAGTAGCAGGAGTGACGGGGAGAGAGTTGCTCGAAGATGCATGATCAAATGCTCTGGCATACTGGTTGGTTTCGTCCCTGAGCTTGTTGGCATCGTTTTGCTGATTCAGGGCAGATTGCTGCTCAGAGAGCTTTGCAAGGAGTTTATCCACAGGGTACACCTGATCGGTGGTCGAGCTATCATGGCTGAGTTTCATCTTCTAACACGGTCAGCAACTTGCAAACTAGACATCTCGGACAGACGTTTTGTTTCACCTTTGGAAGGCCTTGGTTCGCCAACTTCGAAGTGGATAGAGCGGCGATGTTCTTCTTTGCAGGAATGCTCTTGCCGGCTTCCTTCTGCGTCCGTAGTTAGTAGGTGGTTACCGAACGTCGGCAAGAAGAGATGCCATCAAGGATGAACCTTATCAAAGAATGTTGATGCGGGAAAAGTCTACTTACCGAGCCCGGGGCAAGTGGCAAGGGATTTGAGTTTTCGGCGTGCACATTGGCAGCGAAGATGGGGACAGTCCGTTCAGGAGAGACCCCAGTAGACCCAGCTGAAGACATGATGTTGCGACAATTGGTCCGAGCCTCGGCGAAGTGGTTTTGGTGATGTAGCAGTCAGATAAGAATTGTAGACGACAGAGTGAGCTGTAGGGAACACACGATGAGATAGTGAACGAGTGTAGATGTCTCAAGTTTGTGGTCCAAGAAGGAGTTGATTGTGAAAGGAAGAGAGTGTAGAGGGGAGAGAGTGAAGAAGAGGAAGAAAAGGAAGAGAGGATGGTGGTGAAGGAAGGGGAGGTTATTCACTGACGCAGATTTTTCCACAGGGCCAAGTAGGAGGGAAGTGCGGATGAAAGAAGCGTAGAAGCGGCAGGTGCCAGCAGCCGACAGTTACAGCCTACCTAAACCACCACTGCTCCTTCCACTTTTATTGCAAGTGTCAGTCGCAGCGGGCACCCGACTGGCAGTGGAAGCAAATGGGGGTATATTATGGAAGACTATACTACTTTACGGTGACATGGCTCCCTGAATTCTCGAATTTGTTCGAGCATACAGGGAAGTCAGTGTTCCGAATCGTGTACCTGTGATTCAGTATCAAGAGACAGATCGATATATGCAGGACAGGCTCGGCAACACATGGCGCACATGCCGACCTAAGCTCTTAGCCTTGGACTCATATCGAAGGTGCTCGGTATTCTAGCCGGAAGTCCTTGCTTCAGTTTGGAGTTAATGTCAATAGGAGCTGAGTGAGGTAAGAGCGAAAGGAATAAACCAGATGTCAGTCCTTGACTGCACGCGACACAAGGTCAGAGAAAAGTCTTATGATCAAGCAGCTGTGGTATCAAAGAGCTCACCAGCAACCTTTGACACAGTTTTTATTCAGCGGAGTTGGTGTGTGTCTGCAAATGCATTTGCTACTTCAGTGCAAATCATGTGTTCTTTAGCCGATGCGTCACTGTTAGGGTATTCAGGAGTCATGCGAAGAGCCTTCGAGTTGTTGGAGTATATCTATCGTAGAACAGCCCAATAGACTGAACATATAGAGGCATAGCACAAAGAGCAGAAATTTCGAAATATGATTGATGTAATGGGTACTGATACAAATGATTATACATACTGTGATGGAAGGCCACTTGAGGATCTATTGGCTCCTACGGCCACTTCCATCCCTCGGCCAGGCTTTATGAGTCGTACAATTAGCGTCTGGATTGGCACATCGGTCGACACTCATGATCCATGGTAAGATGTCTCTTTGCCGCCCGGGCCAACATTGGAAATATCGTCGTCATTATTGTTTGATTTATCGCTTCTTGTGAGTGGGAGCTGCAGGGTGTTAGTACCTAGTTTTTCCCGGTATGCAATCTACATACCTGGAGGTCCCTTCTTCTTCTTGGGTGCACTCTTTCCGCGAAGCTTGAGCCTAGAGATCACGCCGTCAGCACTTGCACATATCCTTGAGGTTCCCAATATCTAGCTTACTCTTCAATATACTCGAAGCGATCCTCCTCACCCTCGTCCCAGGTAGCCAGTGTCGGTCCGAACTCTCGCTTGAGATCCTTGATCGTCGCTGTCTTCCGAGGATAGTAAGCCGCCATGGCCGGTCCTCTTAATCGCTGTCGTAGGACCTTGTTGCCCATGCGTACACCTTCGGGGTTGTATGAGGTGGCGAAGACCTGGCATTGCGCCTACGGAATATCATTAGATGGACCCAGATCATGTCATGGAGAAACTCACCTTTACCAAGTCCAGTATACGCGCTCGTGGGACACTCATCGTGGCGTCTTTGGTATCAATCGTTGCTCTTGTTAGCTTTTTTGAAGCTTGACTTGACGTCCGATGTGAAGTTGAGTAAAACACTTGATTGGTCAGAGCGAAGATTTAGTGGGTCAACCAAAGGAGTGCCTTGAGACCAACCAAAACTCCGATGCATCCACTCCATTGAAGACATGGGGCGCCTGTGACTAGATTTACAAGTTGGGATTCGATCAGATATCAAGTTCTTGTGGAATTTTCTATGGAGTCTCTTATTTCGATTAAAATCCTATTGGTAATACCCATGCAGTGTTTATGAAAATTAAATGTTGTCAATGGCACGAGTGTCAGAAGACTTAACGGCCTTGAGTCAGGGAGCAGAAAATACATTGAGGGGGTAACTTATATAACTGCCTTGGGAAAATAGTATTCGGAAAAGGTCCAAGTGAAACTCATCTCCAATAATGTAGTAGCCCAAAGTTGTCTAGGAATTTTCATCACTTATTATGGTTCAGATATCAAGTTTTCGCCAGCTGAGAACTTTCATAGCTGAATTGTGGGTCTTGTCCCTAAGATTTGATGAAACATCGAAAAGCACAGGACTTGGGTTTTTTATTCGCGTCTCATCATAACAAGAATCAATATGTCTAAAAGGCCGAACCAAGATGATCACAGCGTAGAGAATGAGCCACGCAAGCGCGTGCAACTCGATCCAGAAAAAGTTCCTCTGACTGGCACTATTGCTTCTGTCGCGCCTGGGGTGTCGCGCTGGACTGTGGCAGATATCCCTCCATGCCTACCACCTCTGCCACCGATAAGCCCAGAACTTGAGGAGCAAGTTTTCAGGCATCCTGGGCTAGGATGGCCTAACTATGAGAGGTTGGAGTGGTATGGTGATGCAGCCCTCGAAATGATATCCACAGAGCTTGTCTTTGAAACTTTTGACGACCTACCCACTGGACGAAGTAGTCAACTTCGTGAACAACTGGTCCGCAACCTCACGCTCTCAGATTATTATCGACAATACGGCATGCAGTATAAAACAAAGATTCCCACGGATATGGGCTCAATGGTGGATTTGATTAGTCGAAGCGGGAGAGACAAGGAGACGATCAAGATCCAAGGCGACGTTTTCGAAGCGTACGTTGGAGCAGTCGTCAAATCAGATCCCCACGGCGCCGCGAATGCCGTCGCTTGGCTCAAAGCACTCTGGGCTGGGACAATCAAGGACCAAATCAGGCAAGCAGAGCAGCATCGCAAAAACGCATTGAAAGGCCAGCGATTTCTAGCTCGATCCTCCGCCACTACAGCACCCACGGAGCAGACAGTCACTACACAAGCTAAACCAACCGTGGGGCCCAAGGCGCCATCGTCGAACAAAGAACGCCTTGCTCGATCAATCGTCGTCAGGGGCATCAAACTTCGTTACGAAGACATGCCTTGTAACAAGAAGGATAAGAACCTCAATCTCCCCTTGTTTACTATTGGCGTCTATCTAGATGGGTGGGGAGAGGCCGGGAAGCTGCTAGGTTTTGGGACGGCTCTCGGGAAGAAAGAAGCTGGCGAGAAGGCAGCGAAGTCTGTCTTGGAGAATAAGAAGCAATTGAAGGTCTATGAAGCTAAGAAAGAGGCTTGGATAAAGGAAGCACGGGAAAAGTAGTCAGCTGCTCAGGCATAATGCTAGATAAGAGAATTCTAGAAACATAAAACCGGGGTCACGATGAGATAATAAATACAATACATAGTTCCTCAAATCATAAAATAATTGCCAGTAAATAATAAATAAATCTATAAGTAAAGAAACAGATATATGATAAAAGACGAGAACATTTAAGCTAGAAAATGTCTATCCTCTGATCAGTTGGGACTCAAGCCTAACGAGGAGTTGTTTTATGCTGTTGTGATCATAAAATCAGGCCGAGCTCCAGGCCTTTCCCATGTGAAATGACCCCAGGCCCAGACACATGAGGGTATTGAGGGGAAGCTAGGTACCTAGTTTACCTTACCCCTGGGGAACCCTTTTCTAGTGGAACCGGCCCTGAAAGCACATCCCCCGTGTCCGTGTTGGCGTGCCGTGAAGTGCGCCGAGGTCAAACATTTGCCGATAAACAGGCCTCCGCATGCTCTAGGAACAGATCTATCATCATCATCCAATTGCTTCTGATCGCATTAACTCATCTTAGGTTCAATGACCCTCTTATTTTCTGTCCTAATGGAGTCATAATACACGGTGACTAGACTTCTTTTATTGCCTTCTACGTGTAAACTAATTATTCAATCCTTTATTTCTTTCGGTATACCCGTCACTTCACAATCAATTGCGAGCTTCTTATTCTCCTTTCTATTCGGGACCTTTCTCTCTGTGGGGTTCCGTTATCTCGGCCAACAAGCCGCGGTCCGGACGGCTCCTGGTCCGATAAAGGACCCCAGGTCCAAGGTTGAGCTTAAGCTCGACGCAATCGCCACCACCTCTGTCGGCCGCAATTCGCGAGCCGCGAGCCATCTTTCGTCATAAAGCATAACCGCCAATATGACGGACTCAGTAGGTATGCTGCATTTTCCAATTTGCGCCTCATATGGATGTTGTACCACGGTGGCTGACGTGATGATACAGATCGCGTGTTTGTACACGCTCTCAATACCGTCAAAAAGATACCCAAGACTGGCGCATCGAGGCCACCTCCAACCGATCGACTCCGGCTATATGGACTTTATAAGCAGGCTATGGAGGGTGATGTCGACGGTGTAATGGAACGTCCAACAGCCGCCTCCGGAATGGCTTCCGACGACCTACAGCGCGAGAAGGACAAATGGGATGCATGGAATCTGCAAAAAGGACTAAGCCGAACAGAATCCAAGAGAAGGTACATCGAGGCGCTGATAGATACGATGCATCGATATGCGACCACGCCGTAAGCGCTCCCCTGAAGCCCAGCGCAGGTCACGGTACGATCGGGTTACACTAACACAGTCTCCCAGGGATGCCGAAGAACTTGTGTCAGAACTCGAATTTGTCTGGAATCAGATCAAGAATAACAGCCCAAGCTCATCATTATCGTCGCCGCGAGCGAATCGATCGGCCGGTGCATCCCAACCATACGAAGACGCTGCCCAAGCAAGCGATGCCGAAGGCCCTATGAAGGAGATCAGACCGATGAGCGAGTACGACGAAGCGGAACTCCGGTCCCAGAAGCAACTTGAACTCGAGGACGATGATATCGATGGAACGCAAAATCACGATCGAGTTAGTGGCCGGTGGCAGCGAAAGGTCGAGCGTGCCCTGACAACCATGTCTGCTGAGGTAGCTGCGTTACGAGAACAAATTACAACAGGTCGAGAGTGGCGAGCAAAGAAGGAACGCAGCTTACCAGCTTGGGTGAAATGGTTTGCCTGGGTGGTTGTGAAGCATTTGTTCGCCGACTTTGTCATTCTGACTGTCGTGTTATTATGGCTGAGAAAGCGCAAGGACCGTCGCCTAGAAGATCTGGTGAGGGCAGCTGTCAGGCTTGTTAGGGAATATGTCCGAAATGTGTTGCCTTCTCGAGGGTGATGGTACGGCAGGGTACGATCCGACGACAACACCCCTCGAGGTCACTCAGCCTGGTAACGATAATCAGGCGTAGATCAACAGGGTGCAACACCGTCTCTCACCGCATTAGGTGGTTGCCATGGCTCTGTCGAACTTTCAAGCTAACCTGGCATACATTGGGCCACGAAGGGCAGATAACTCAAGCTGGGGAATCAATAGGTGCCCCCAGTAGACTTTCTGTCGGGCAACTAAATGATTATTGCTTTCGGTGTATGATCACAAGTATTAGGCGTTTTATGGAGTATGGGGTTATCACTGTATTTGTAACAAGAGAAGCGTGGTCATTTTGCATTTTGGAGTATGTATCAGGTAGATATCGGCATAGGTACATGGCATAGGTACATGGCACTTGTTGTAACTATTTCCAAGCCATTTATCAAGATAAATTAAGACTTTGTTTCATGGCGACTGAATATTGTGTAAGCCCAGCTAGCCGCCTTCCCCCCCTCTCGAAAAAAAAAAAAGGAGGCTCAGATCGACAGACAGTTTTTATTACCTACCTATTTTCACCTTCACTTCTGTTAGGTGAGGTTGCCTGCCTGTCATATGCAGGTACAATCACATTACAGCAACCCTCTAATATTCGCCCTCCACCCACCCACTCACCTCCAACAACCTCAACCTCAGTGCAACACCAACTGCACAAACAGCCACAAAGTTTGCCATGTCTCATCCCCCATTCCACCAAAACACTTAAAATAAAAGCCATGGCGCAAGCTCCTCGACCTACCGCAACCGTTAACCCTCTGATGGGGATTTCAGACCCTGAAGGTCATCCCATCATCCCAAGGCTGATGTCATGCGCGCCGGCCATTTTCTGCCCTATCGGCGAGAACGACAAGCTCAAGGATTCTCTCAGCTCTTCCTCGTTCACCAAGCTCGATTGCCTGCAGAAAGAGCTCGATGCTCTGAATACTCACGCAGTCGAAGATCGAGAGAATTTCCTCGCCCTCGTTGTTCGCGAACGTGAACGCATCTTCCAGGAAGGGCGCCGCTTTCAAGCCCTTGAAGAGCTGCAAGGCGGCCAGGTCAACCCAGACGTGCCACTCGGCCTTACATCCCAGGAACTCGGCATCATGGTCGCAAACATGGAGGCTCCAGCAAAGCCAGGTATCCCAAACACGGAGAAGATCCCGAGACCAAATCTCGACGCTTCTAATGCTCGATCATTGCGAGAACGCCAAGCTTACGAGCAGATGCGCAACGTGCTTCATTTTTCGGAGATGGCAGCGCATCGTGAGACTGAGATCAACCATCGCCGAGAGCTCCTCGAGGCAGATATCAAAAAGGAGCAGCTAAGGCAAGACCAGGAGCGTCGAGTCAACTAGAATTCGGCTCGTTCACCTGGACGGCAGCATGCCATACCTCAAAGCATCAAGTATGTCAACGGGGCGTCGCAAGTCAACCACGACAAGGAGATGTACATGTTCCTCGCGAACCCGAATCGCAAGCGAAAGTTGCCATGATGAATCATTTGACGAGGTGCACGTCGTAGTGAAGGAATTAGGTATTCAACTCATCTACCTTCAGCCTCCGTCCGACGTCCTATATGTACAGATGCTACGAACTTCCCTGACGCATAAAAACAAAGCAAATATTTCTATTCTTTTGCAGCCACCGCCTCATACACCGTACTCGACCTGGCCCATGGGCTTATCCTCCTCCATGCCAGGGGCCATAAAGTTTGTCCTAGGGTCACCCGTGGCCTTAGCGGCTGAGCAGCGAGCCATTGTAGGAGAGCTAGGCATCATGTTAATAGGGAAATTTACTAAATTCTGAATCGATTTCACATACCTTCGTGAGATAACATCGGTGAAGTAGAAGTTGTCAATAACCTTCTTGAGAGGTGTTCCGGTGACCTGGGCACCCTTATTCTGGTCGACGAGCTGGACCTTGCTCAGAGCAGGGAGAGCGACGGGCTCGATAACGTCATAAGCAGCCAGAGCAGGGCTGATTTCGACCATACGGTCTCGGACCATGGCAACATCGTCATATGGGAGAGAAGCGCCAAGGAACTCACTGGCAGCTCGGAGAATCTTCCAGTCAGTTCGAGATGCACCGGGGAGGGAGGTAGCAGCTCGTGTCATCTGGACACGGCCTTCAGTGTTTATGTAGGTACCAGCCTTCTCAGTATAGGCAGCACCGGGAAGGACAATGTCAGCAATCTGAGCACCCTTGTCACCGTGGTGACCCTGGTAGACAACAAAAGCGTCCTTAGGGATATCTGCCTCGTTCACCTCATCAGCACCAAGGAGCCACACGAACTTGGGCTTGGTCTGGGCAACCTCAGCAGAGGGAGTAGTGAAGCCAACTTCAAAAGCACCAGCACGAGAAGCCTCACGCTGGAGGACGTTGTAGCCCTGCCACTCCTCAGTTCGGAAGTTAGAAGCATGCTTATCAACGAAAGCACCAATGGTCTCGTAGTATGCCTTGGCATCCGCGTGGTCAGTAACACCAGAGCCAACAATAATCATAGGTCGTTTGGCATTCTTAAGGGTCTCTCCGAAGGAGCCAGAGAGCGCGGACTTGAGAGCAGCGTGGTCGGTACCAAAGTGCTCGAACTCGAATGTGGAGTCCCATGTCTCGCCAACAACACCGATCTCAAGGTCGGATCGGAGCCACTGCTTTCGGATACGAGCATTGAGAACGGCAGCCTCATGCCGAGGGTTGCTGCCAACAATTAGGATTGCATCAGCCTCCTCAATACCCCAGATCTGAGAATTGAAAAGGAAGTTGGATCGGACATCAACACCATGGGCGATGGGTTGGCTCCCGGTAGGGGTATCGAGAGCCAGGTTCTCAGAGCCAAGCTTGTTGGCCATATCCTTGGCGACGACCAGAGACTCGACCTCAGTAAGAGCACCAGCAATGACCTTGAATTCGTTGCCCTGAGGGTTCTTAATCTGATAAGCACGACCAATCTCAGTGAGAGCCTCCTCCCAATCAGCAGGCTCGAAGCGACCCTCACGGCGGACCAGAGGCATGGTCAGTCGCTGAGTCTTGAGGCCGTCACAGGCAAATCGGGTCTTGTCGTTGATCCACTCCTCGTTCACGTCGTCGTTAAGTCGGGGCAGAATTCGCATGACCTCTAAACCACGGGAGTCGACACGGATGTTGGAGCCAAGACCGTCGAGAACGTCAATAGACTCGGTGTGCTTCAACTCCCAAGGACGAGCTCGGAAAGCATAGGGCTTTGACGTAAGAGCACCAACGGGGCAGAGGTCGATAACGTTACCAGACATCTCGGAGTCCAGGTTCTTTTCGAGATAGGTGCCAATCTGAATATCGTTGCCACGGCCAGTGGAACCCATCTCCGGAGCTCCGGCAATATCGTTGGAGAAACGAATACATCGGGTGCAGTGAATACATCGGTTCATCGAAGTCTTGATCAGGGGGCCAATGTTCTTGTCCTCGACGGCTCGCTTGCCGCCAATCTCGTGGAATCGGCCTCGGTCGGCTCCGTAACGCATAGACTGATCTTGAAGATCACACTCACCACCCTGATCACAAACAGGACAATCGAGGGGATGGTTAGCCAGCAAAAACTCCATGACACCCTCTCGGGCCTTGTGGGTCAGAGGGGAGTTAGTCTTGACAACCATTCCGGGCTGTACGGGCCAAGCACAAGAGGCAACGGGCTTCGGGGCCCTCTCAACCTCCACCAGACACATTCGGCAGTTACCAGCAATCATAAGCTTCCTGAAGCATTGTCAGCGATGAATCGATCGTGGGAGGATTCGAGGGTATCGCACTCGTGGTAGCAGTATCTAGAATGAGTTAGCTAGGCTTTTCAAACTTGGCACGAACCATCTTGACATACCGAGGGACTGTTGATCCCGCCTTCTCGCAGGCTTGAATAAGAGCAGAACCAGCTACAATTCCGTCAATAGGCGCCCATAAATACAGCCAAACAACCCATCATACCTTCAATCGAAACCTTCTTTCCATCTAGCAACAAGGTTAGCCTCTATATCGTTGTCAATGGCTCTATGCACAAAGATGCTCACCAATTGTCAGCTCCACCTCGGCCGGGCGCTGGCTTGTCGTCGCGAAGGTTCGCGAGACATTGACCGCCCGCCGGCTCGTCCGCCAAGCCGAACGTGCTAGAGTATTTCGGAGCATCGTGTCGCCTTGACGGAGGGAAGATGAAAAGGGTTGCAGGGTCGCTGGCGGCGAATATATGCTCAGTCGTTGACGTCTTGAAAGGGAACCTGCTGTTCGGGTGATGGATTTAGTGGCGCTAGTCCGCGATTAATTTACGTTAATGCTCATTGGCCAGTGTCGATTTCTTCCTGCCTCAGGCCACAGCACTGGATCCCACCTCATATTTTGCATTTTGCTGCTGGAGCTTTTTGAATTTTTCTTCTCCTACCAAATTAATTGTACACGGGCACATTTTATTGTAGGTGAGCTTGCGCAACAGATCTGCTTCGGTAGAGCTGTTGCTTCAGTCGAGTCTTCCTCTATCTTGTGCTCAAGATCAATATTCACGCCGTTTATGGAAGCATGGAAGAGTAACCAATCTCCATGACCGCTGCCTCTTACCGCCGGTCGTTACATATCACCAACCAAATACTCAGAGTAGTCGTAATTTTTTCATGCATCAAAAAGTGTACGCGTCTCCATTTTGGGCCTATGTAGTCATCTATGAACTGCAGCTGCATTGCATAGCTCGCTCGGTCTTTGGGGGATCATCTGTCCATCGAAGCTCCTCATCTTTATCGCCATTGTACGTCTTTCCATTGAATGTCTCTCCATCCCAGCGATCTTCAAATGGGTTGAGAGACATGTGCATGACGCGGTTAAGCACATCTCGCTCGCCACCCTTCTCGACGCGCTGGATGAGCTCATCAAGGATCCAACCGCGAGGAACGAAGTTGGGGTTCACTCGCTTCATCGCCTCGATTCTGTCACCGTCTGTAGATTCTGAGACGTTCCCTGCCCCGTCCTTCCAATCTTCGATGATACGCTCGCGCCAGCTTTCAAGCCAGATCTCAATACGCGCTCTGGCATCCTCTTCGGAAATAGTTGTTGGGGGGCCTTCTTTGTGGAAGAAGACAGACGCCTTCTCGTTCCGTGCTTCTCTCGTGGCGATATCCTGCAACTTGAGCTTGCTGAGACGACGAAAGAAGTGGTGAAAGTCGAGTTCCAGGGCCTCCAAAGTGTCGAGTGCCTCACTGAAAAGGATATCAAAGTCAGAGTCCTTGTGCGTCTTGAGACCCAGACGAGCAGTCATGAGTCGTTTGTACTCTGCGAGGAACACTGCCTTGTACTCTTCTCCAGCCTGTGTAATAAGCTTCTCGGCCCTTGCCACTACTTCAGACTCTTGCTCTTTGGTAACGCCTTCGTTGACAAAAGCTGCATCGTCAACATTGGCGCCTGCGCCCATGAGTTCACCGATGGCCTCGCCAAAGCGAACGAGGTTCCACCAGATAATGGTGGGTTGGTTTCTGTAACTATAGCGAAGGGTGTAATCATCATGATTGGGTGTATAAGCAGGATCAAAATTGTCCATGAAAGCAAATGGACCAAAATCTATTGAAAGCCCGTAGATCGAGGTGTTGTCCGTGTTCTGTTATAGGTCAGCAGGGGTTCTATTTCGCAGTCATGAGCAACTTACCAAAACACCATTCATAAACCCATACGCTTGCCAGTGGGCCACCACTTTGGCATTGCGCCGTACAATTTCACGATACAACCTCGTAAATCTGTTCTCTTCGGAACCATTTTCTCCTTCGATAGTCTCAGAAGAAACCCCACGCTTGGGATCCAGTGATTTAACAGGCTCTTCAGGGTCTTCAAGTCGACCTGGCAGCTTATCCCAGCCACCAAATACGTCCTCGGCGATGTATGTGGCCAGTTGTCTAATAAGCTTACGGTCTCCTCTAGCTCGAAGGATATCAAAGTTACCAAGACGCAACCACGACTGAGCAAAACGCAGAACGATGGCCCCCGGCTCAATGGTCTCTCGACGAACCTTTGAATCTGGCAGAAGCGTAAGTGATAGCGCTCTAGTGGTGGGGATCTTTAGGGCATTGAGTGCTTCCGAGACAATGAACTCTCTGATACTGGATCGTAGGACCGCCTTTCCATCAGCGAACCGTGAGTAGGGTGTCATGCCAGCACCCTTGAGTTGGAGCTCATAGCGCTCACGAGACGCAGGGTTGGTGGTCTCAAAAAGAGAAATGGCCCTGCCGTCGCCTAGTTGGCCAGCCCATTGTCCGAATTGGAAGCCTCCATAGCACTGGGCCCAGGGATATCCTCCCTCAAGCTTCTCTTCATCCCAGCCATATAACTTGTTCCCAGCTACTAGCTGCCTAAAGTCATCGGTGGACTCTTCACCAGACTTGATTCCCAAATCGCGCAACGCAGCTGGGCTGATGGCCAGGAGCTCCGGATCCTTCTGCTCGGCTGGCCGGACCCACGTGTATACGGCATTGCGAACTTGCCGAGGTGTAATCTGATCTCGAGGAGTTTTGTGGGAGTCGGCAGGCGTTGGGAAGATGGAATCGGCAGGAAGAGATTCGGTCAAATGCCATGACTTGGGAAGATCCGCAAGTGTCGCGCCTTCGTAGCTAGACGCCGGCGATAATGCGCCATTGCCGTTAGAAATATGGGCAGCCATTTGTGCGAGTCTTGGTAGATGTGATGCTGGTGGTGAGCGCGGGACAGCTCTACAGAGGGCGTTGCGACAGAGCATCAACGGCGGGACGTTATGTTTAGGGAAGAGATGGATTCGTAAGGAGCGTGTAAGGATTTGGAATCATCTATGTAGACATTAACGAAGGCGTCATTTCAATGGTTCATAGCGATGTGACGGTGTTTGGCTGACAAAAGTGGCAATTACTGACGGTTATCATCGTCTATCTTGACATCACCTCTAGTTTCCGCTCCGGGGCCTCGGTGCCGCCCTAGGGGAGGAAAGAAAACTCAAGACCTTAACCCTAAGTGATAAAAAGATTTAGGTAACTTTACATAAATTTAGGATATCTTTTGCTGAGTTTATTTTTACACCTCATCTCAAGGTCCGGTGTTTTCTTGCCCCCAAGGCCGCCCCACGATCCAGATCTGGCAGGACTGACTGTTCGGTAGAGCAGGCCCCGGTTATTCGGACGCATGTAAGACGGAACCGGGCCGCCATTCAATTTCATTTACACGATGTAAGAGAGTATGTGGAATCAATATGACTCCGATAAATCAAAGTAGTTTTAAGAGCTGCATTGGCCAACCACTTGATTAGTCTCTTCACGTTGGCGAGCTACCCTGTATCTTCAGCTAGTCGCTGAACATGGTGCAATTAGAACGATATGAACATTGCTCTGGTGTTCATAAGGTATTAGAATCGAAATGAAAGCTGAAAGAGGTCTCAGTTGGTGGCTACCACTCGTAATCAGTCCCTATGGGCTTTGATTATATGAGCGAATAGACCTTGATTCATCATTGACACTGCTTCTCTGAGGAGTTCGGGTCATCCGTATAGAAACGCCCTATCTATCGAACTCCTAACCCCCAGATCGAACTTTTCAAATGGCGTGAAGGAGATGATGTGAGAGACCAAGTCCTCCTTTTCTATAGATAGTCTGTCAGCAAACTTAAAACAACCGAGACGTACTTCAGATATCGGAACCTTCCATCAAAGTTAAGCCCTAAAATTAGGAGCTCATTAAGAGAGATTTTGATCATTATATTGATTGCAACTCGCCCAGCTAAAATAAGTGACTATATCTATCTGACACGAAACGACAAACAGACCACCAAGCCTTCTCCTAGGACCTATCATTCTCATCAAACTTGTTCCTCCAGAACCCACGGAAATGCTTCTTGGCACCGAGTCGAGAGATCTCAGCAACCTCATCCTGGGTCAACTTGAATTTAGGTAGCTTAGCCAAGTATCCCTCAAGTCGCTCAACCTTGTTGCTTGTTGTAAGCGCAATGATGTCTTGGTCAATGACCCATCGAAGACCGACTTCACTTTCTGTCACGCCGTACTTCTCAGCCAACTTTGTGTAGAAAGGGTCGACAGGTCCGCCCCTCGCAGTAACAATAGGAGTAAGGGGCCCGTAAGCAGAAACGGCAATGTTGTGCTTCTTGTGAAAGTCAACAAGATCGCCGTGCTGGAGATACGGATGGTACTCAATTTGGTTGATAGCAGGCTTGATCTTGGCGGTCTTGAGAACAGCCTCAAGGTGCGACTGGAGGAAGTTGGAAACACCAATAGACTTTGCCTTGCCAGATTCCTTGATCTGCTCCAACTCGGCCCAACGCTGCTGCAGGTCCTCATCGGTTTCGGCAAACCAAGGGCCGTGAATCAGGTAGAGATCCACATACTCCAGACCTAGCTTCTGGAGAGAAACATTGAAAGAGTCAATAGCAGACCCCTTCTTCTCAGCGGGGATCTTGGTGGTGACATAGAGCTGCTCCCGAGGAACACCGCCAGCCTTGATGGCTTGCCCAAGCTCCTCTTCGTTGCCATATACTGTAGATTTGTCAGATGTGGCCACGGCGTGATACTTTGTTCTGCTCACCCTCAGCTCCGTCTAGATGGCGATATCCAGTCTTGATAGCCTTGGTGGTGATGTCGACTACATGCTGGTCGAGTCCACTCTGGGGATCTTTCTTATACTGAGCTGTTCCCAGACCGAAAGCTAGCTAATGATTGTGAGTGATGTTCCGTATCGAAGATGATTTGTTCTGTTCAATGTTCTCTCGGAAATAAAGAGGATAAACTTACAACCGGAATTTCATTGCCGTCATTGAGTTTGTAGGTGGGGACATCCTTCGTAGCGACACTGCCCATCTTGGTGGTATTTCTCAATTTTAGTGAGTGAGGAATGTGTTTCAGGTATGAATTAGTCAAATCTTCAGAAGCTCAGAGTCTAGAGCGAGAAGATTGGTATGAAGAAGGGTGATTGCCGCGGAGAGCATGTACATTGCCGCGTTGGTTTAAATAGGTGGTTCCCCTTCCTTGTACCGATACTTGATCTCCTCCCCCACCCCCGGGTTTGATATGGTGACTTGCGGCGGTACAATTCCGTGATTTATGACGATATGTATGAGGATGGGGTAAGGAGGAGGTGAGTTACTAAGTAGTATGTATTGCCGTATTATTAATATGGAGTGGGCTGTAGAATCTACGCAATTGTAACCACCATTATCGTGACCAAACGTCTAAGAGGGTGCTCTAGACTTGCTGGGCATACTCGGTAGTAGATGATAGAGCATTCGAACTTTGTTCTGAAACGCTCTTGAGAGACACATTTTATTTGTTAATAATGCTCCAATTTAAAAACACTCATAAGTTGTTAGATACTTATTGCTGGTATGTATTCTTTATCCTGCCCACCTTGGGACTACGTTTTGCTTTTGAGTTACACTAGGCTAGTTTATGTCACTGTAATGCTGCGTATGCTCAATACAGAAAAGACGGCGGCAATTCGTTACATCAATGGCGACTGAATGTGTACGAAAGGCGTGACCTCATTTGTTCGTGGCCGGTCTTGCAACTTGGTATGCTACCTTAGTAAGGTATGAGTGTGAACTATACGTATATAATAGTGGCTTGCCGATACCGGCCGCGCAACAACCAACAAATGAAATACATATATATAAACTTTGGAGAACACAATGCACAACGCTATACCAGCGAACTGTCATCAGTCATCATTCACAGCTCATCGTCAGATTCAGTGTCACTCCCTGCAGGAGCGGGCACAGGTGTAGCCTTTGCCGACTTCTTTGTCTCGAACGGGAGAGCTCGCGGTGGCGGCGGTCTTTCGCTCTCTCTGGAAGCAGTCTTTCCTCGTGAAACAGCATCTGGCGCTTTGTTCTGCTGAGGGGGTCCTGAGTCAAGCCCATCGTCATCTTCGTCGTCACTATCGCCGGATGCTGTCGCTTCTGTGGTGTTCCCGGGATCCGTATCCACGGCCTCCTGCTTAAGGTCGACGCTCATCGTGTCAACAGCGTCATCGTCGTCTGATTCTTCAAGTCTTCTTGACGCTGGAGCCTTCCTTTTCGACGCCCTTGACTTGCCAGCTTGACGAATAGGCTTCTTTGGTTTCGGTTGCTGAACAGAGGCTTCGACAGCCTGGGAACGCTGAGATTGACCCGCCATGCTAGGATTTGTTGATAATGTGTTTAATACTTGCTGCTGCTCACGAATTCTGAGCTTCTTCTCGTTGAGGAGATCCCTGAACTTCCTTAGCAACGCTGTTTCATCCTCTTCCTTCGCTTTGATTAACTCTTCCAGCTGTAACTGGAGCTGGGCCACAACAGCCTCCGACTCGGAGGATTTTGCCGACAGGATTGCCGCAGTTTGTTTACTTGAGGCAGAGGCCTCGACCGATGCACCACACCAATCGAATAACTCAATGGCCTCATCTGGATCATGATCGAGGGTGATTGAGCCCAGACGTTGCTAAGACGGTTAGTAAAAAAGACCATGTTTTAAAATGGCATCATGGTCTCACAGTGATACCCTGTATGTCCTTTCGAATGGTGATTGAGATAGACTTTTCGCTCTGGACCGTGGCTGTGGCTTGAATATCTGGAAGGGGTACCTGGTGAAACAAGTCTTCGAGAATCTGCTGCCATTCGCTCTCTGAAGCAGGGCAATTCTTCACACGGAGAGACACGACCTTATCA
Source organism: Fusarium proliferatum ET1 (assembly GCF_900067095.1). Lineage (NCBI taxonomy): Eukaryota > Fungi > Ascomycota > Sordariomycetes > Hypocreales > Nectriaceae > Fusarium > Fusarium proliferatum. The sequence continues at coordinate 2,649,271 of NW_022194792.1, read as the reverse complement.
TGTTTCACTATCAACAAAGTCAGACTCAGGGATCAAAAAGTTGACCACGTTCGCGCCAGTGCTAGAGATTGCAGACAAGGGTCTCCCAGAGTGCGATACTAGAGGGAGGGTTAACGGAATGACTTACAGGATGCGACGTAAGGTTCCTCTCCTTCAGTACCCACCAGCTTCAAATCAAGTTGCTTTGAACCCTTGGGTGTGACTTGTAAAAGGACAAAGGAAGACTTGTCGTCACTCCGGGGGAACTTGAGGACTCGAGCTTGAGAAGCCATTGGACAAGATAGGTCCCGGTAGAAAGGGTCCAGTGAGACTCGTGTGGCTGTCGAGACCTGGGGTTCAGATTGAGGCCGGTGGAATGATGCCAGATGACGGGGCGCCTCGGGAAGAATCTTTGATGGAGCGTTTTAACTCCCTTGTCAAAGAAGCGAGTGAGACACGGTATACGGGCCGAGGAGATCAGCGTTTGAAAGCTGGCTTGTTTGAGGAATGGGGGCTTTGAATCAAGTATCAAAGCACGTATCCGTTTGGAGCTATATATGCGGTCTTGGCGAGATTCGACCGTCAAGGGAATGTCTGATTAGAGAAGAATTGAGAATGGCAAAAGAGCGATAATATTGACGAGAGTATTATATAGAGAACCTTAACCTGGGTATCGGGTTTGCTCCGTCAGCTTCTTTGTTGTTGTGTAAGCTTGTTTGTTGGCGGTGCTTGGACTATTTCTCTTTGAGCGACCCGTGAAGCTCTGCTTATTTTTCTTAATGTATATAGAAAGGGCTTGGGCATTGCTCAAAAGATCGTCCCACAGGCGGGAAATGATAAGAGAAAGAGAGGAATCCTTTGGCGCTGTTAAAGTTTACGTTTCTCCATGTTATTTAATAAGTTGATTTGGTGTAGGCAGCCGTTCCACTTGGAGCCATTCGCGGAATGCATTCATGTACAATGAAGCGGTTGGCTGCAGGCTGCAACTCATTTTAGGCGAGGCCTAAGTTATTCAGGGCAGCTCTAGCCTCTAGGCCCCTCTGAGCCACATGGATGGATCCACTTCAGGAATATGAGGTACCTACTGTGAATCAACCTCGGCCAGTGTAAGCTGGGGCCAAGAATTTTGGCCTTGTCTGGTTAGTTAGTTTACAAAGTGTTGACCCTTTGATAATCCTTTAGATCAATCTATCTATCAACAGTATACATACCATTGTAAAACTCAATGTCGGTGAAGTATGAAAAAAAATGTTGGCGTTCTTCGTAACCGTGACCCATAAGTCCAAGTCTGGATGTACCAGTCCCGTAAAAGAGCCTATGGATATTTGTGTCTTGCAAGACGCATCTTACAGCTGGAACATTTACTAGCGGCCTTCCCTCGATGGGCTTCAACTTCAGAAATCTCAGGCATAAGATCGTGCCTAGAACTGGCTGGTGGAGTGAGAAGCCGGTATATCGACGAGACATGTTGGAGGGAGGTTAATCTATGCGGGACAGTGGCATGGGGACGACGAGATTATCATCATCATCATAATAGCCAGGGGTGTGTTCAGGTTTTTAGCTTTGTGAGATCACCCAAGATCGTCCAGGCACGCCAGGCACAAGATATGGAGGCGAAAAGCTTGGAAAACAAGCTGAATTAAGCTGACGGAGCTGGCTCTTAAGCAACCAGCCACCAAACGCAAACTGGTGACGTCCTGAGAAGAAAACTTCGACTTGTCGCGACTATGGAGTATGACGCGTGAAGGTTTGGCCAATCGGGCGGTTCCACTCGCTTCAAACGGTTCTGCTTCCACAAGCAAGAATCCCACCTGCATTGCTTTCGCAGCTAATAAACTGGTTTGTGCAACAGCGGTCACGTGTAACCACTCCAAACCTGCCTCCGGATTTTCCTTCAAAGGTCTGGTCACATTCTGGTCCGTCCAGGGGAGTCCTTTTCAGGTGTAGCGCCTGTAAGCATTCGGGCGTAGTGCTTAAATAGCGCAGCAGCCAAGAGCTGACCACTTGTCCAGGTGTCCTGTGTGGAGCCACCTCTAGCGAAAACAGTGCCCAGCAACTGATGGCTACAGTGGATACGTCCCTTAACAGCTAGCGGGGACCACCTCCAGCCACGCTCAGAGTTACCCCCCAGCCTTCCATTTCTCTACCAAGCTGGAGTGGACGGGAGTGGAGTGCAGTGTGATTCACAGAGCACCTCACCTCAGTCACCCACCAAACCTAGAGCCCAAACTAAACAAACCAATCCACCTCATCCACCGCCGACCGCATTCCTGACCTTTGCATCCTGTCTCGCACGTCACCCTCTCGACCATCAAAAAAATCCTCACCTACAGATATCAAACTCGGTTTCCCTCTTCGAACGAGCCTTTCCTGTGTCGATCTTGGTTTTTGTTTGTCCACCCGCTCGCAATACACGGCGACTTGGCGACGGTTTTCTTTGTTACTATTATCACCACATTTCGCTTCGCTTCTTCTCACACATTTGAATACTTGATCAGCGATTCGCACAAAGCGACTATAAACGCATCTGCACCATTCGCGAAGCCCTTTCCTACGATTCGTCGATTTTTTTGTCTACTTTTCTTGACGCAGCTTTCTCCTCAAACGTCACATTGTCACGCTTGAAGGATATGCTATTGTATGCGGGGAACAATTGCCATTGACAATAATGACTACACGCAATTGACATCGCGTCTCCAACAGCCAGGCCAACCAACACGATTTGCCAAACTTTGGCCGAAGCATATAGATTGCGTACTACATACAGCAGCACATTCACTACCATGGAGCCCTTGCGACTTAAGCCCAGACAACCCATCGAGGCCGACATAGAGAATTGGGACGACGATGACTTCGTGGTAGAAGGCGACGATTTATCCTTCCGCAGCCCATCTACTGCCACAAACAATCCTTCGCGACCATCTTCTTCAAGACGACGCGATTCTGGGTCATCCCACTTTTCATTTAGATCTGAGCTTGAAGGAGAAGAAGAGCAACATGTCCATATCCCGGGAGATGACGAGAAGTCAACGCTGGATGCCATCGCCGCAGCCCAAAGTGCCGGCATCCCATTACCATCAAATGTTCCATCTTCTGCTCTCATGGGAGGTACTATCAAACGTCTCGGTGGACGAAAGATTCGCAAGATCATCCAAGACGATTGGGAGAACGACCTAGAGATCCCTGACTCTTCACAGGGCTTGAAGATGAAGAAGCCAGAGCCACCCAAGTCTCCCGAGACCTCGCGACATGTCAGCTTTGGATCTACACATACTAGCCCTATGAGCTGGGGTAACTCACCCCCTACTTCTCCCTTTGACAAAGTCAACCGACGTGAGTCTACTCAATCAATCCAGTCTATACAAAGCATGCAGTCTATTCAGTCTGCCACAAGTAGTCTTTCTGCCGCCATAAATCTGGATAGATTTAAGGACGCTGATGACGACGACGACTTTTTTGGAGACGGAGGAGATACTATTAGAGCCTCCAAGAACCGTCTACTTCCAAAACCTGTTTCTTTTATCACACCACCTACTCCTCAGAGAGAAGCCAAAACCTCCAACCCGGAGGATGATTTCGAGATGGATCTTGAGCTTCCATCAGACGGAAAACTTAAACTTTCCACCAGAAAGGAGATCCCCAAGACACCTTCCAACCAGTCAGAGGATCTGGACTGGGGAGAAGGAAGCTTGGGCACTCGATATGGTGGGACCAGACGAGACGCTCGCTCTGCCCGAAGCTCGGCGGCTTCTGCGCTTAGCCCAAGTGTGTCAAGTTCCATCACTGCTGAAAGTGAGGATGAAACCTTTGATGGACTTATCCTTCCCCCAGGGCCTGTCAACTGGACTGAGAGGCTTCAGCAGAGGCGGAAGAGTCGATCGCCCAACCGCATCTCTGAAGAACCTATTGTACCCGCAAAGACGATCCCAGCAGCTGAGGCCGACAAGCCTGATTTTCTTGACGGTCTTGACCTCGGCGAAGGAGATGTCTTTGATTCGAGCAAGCTCACTCTACACAAGAACGTCAGAGTCAAGGAAACACGACCGGCGAGCCCTGCTCGACCCAAAGCGGCAGTGTCGCTCACATTTACACACAAACCACTCAATTCAACTCGGATACCTCGGTTGAACCACCATGAGCGAACACACTCAACATCATTGGAGCCTGTCTCTGAGAGTGGCGGTCCCATCCCGCAGCGCACTCGTCGCTCTCATTCTAGATTGGGTCACTCATCCCAATCCTCTATCGTCAGCCTGCCAACTCCCACTACAACCTCGCCATCTCATGGACTGCCGCCCACTCCACGCAGGAGGGAGGTTAATCTTCGCACCTCTACAAATTCACTTCGAACTGAGCCGACAACCACTAGTGCTCAGCTCCTTAAGCAGAAACGCTCCCTACCTGCAATTCGTGGACCGGCCAAGCAGCCTTCCTACCGTCATGAGAGACCTCCTTCAAGGTCGGAGAACAATCGACCATCGTCTGCTGTGAGGCCAAAGACTCCCACGGAACGTCAGCGACATGGAGCGACAGATAGCCCGGCAACCGTCCGCAAGTCTCACCTGCCATTTCTGCCTGCCGGCGCTTCTCAGTCACAGTCCCAGCACGTTGCTACAAAGCAGACCCGCGGATTCCGTCGACATGATTCAGACAATTCTATCAGTTCTATTGACCTCCGCCCTAACTCTCGTACACTTTCCCGATCGACAATGCGATCGCCCAGTCCGAACCATCGTCACCGCGCCACTGCCGATACTTGGGAGCGTCTGAGCAAGCCAAAGAACAAAAAGAACTTCGGCGATGGCCACGAATTGGACGGCTTTGATGATTTGCCCACATCTAAAGAAACCGAGACGAAGTACCTGAAGCAACCGACGAGCTCAGGACCAAAAGTTGCTTTGCGTAACAAGCTGTACCAAAACGTTCTGCCAGACAGGAACACTACTATGTCTCCATCAATCCCTCCTACCCCTCGACCATCTTTCACTCCTCACTTTGCTCGTGACACCGCTGCAAGTAGAATTGCCCGGGAGACTGCGCTGGCTCAACGGGTACCTAGCAGTGGCCCGTTGACGCCTCTAAGCTCCCAGCGTGTCGCTCACCTCTCATCGCGAGGCAATCTGACTCCTACCATCCCTCAGTCAAACATTCGATCGAGAAAGCACAAGCGACCACAACAGACCAAGCCACACCTAATCTCAAACTTGAACAGTGGCAAAGAGTCGAAGAGTCAGTTTACCAGACCTCGCGTTGATACTATCGCTAACAAAAACTAGTGGTGAATGGTATGTTCTACAATGCAGATACCTACAGATGGGAAGGCAATGAGAACGCCCTCAATGTTTTTGAACCCCTTATACAAACACCTACTCAGGCTGTTGTCTCAAGCAATACCCGCGAGAAGGAAACGTCGACACCTCGTCCTGCACTCATTACCAATATTAGCGCGACCAAGGGCGTTCAAGTTGTCGGTGGCATGGTTTTTGATCCACAGAACATGTGCTGGCTTAAACTTGATAATCCTGCTAAAACTACCTCTGAGACCAGCGACACTATGGATGGCTTCGACGCGCTGGACGACGAAGACGTTTTCAAGGATATCCCTGACTTGGAAGATAACACTGCCGACGATGAGGGCGTCCAGGGTCGCGTTAGCGATATCAAGGATGAGTGGCTCGTCGGCGAAGAATTTGATGTTGGGCCTGAATTCATCAGGCGACAGCGAGAAGAAGAAGATCGGTGGAGGAAGAAGTGCGAGAAATGGATCGGCCGAGGATCCAGAGATCGCGAAACTTGGCGTTGGACGATACGCGAGCTTGTCTCACAGTTTGACGATTTGGCTATGTGAGAAAACTCGAGCCTCGCGGCTCTTTACCCTTCTTCGGCATCACTGTTAAGCAACAACTTTTAATACGCACACTCACCATGCCGAGCAGTTGTGGATACACACAATATGGCAGAGTCACCTACACGATTTATGGAACAAACAACTGATGGTCATGAAAGGGATTACGGCTGGATACCCCGGGTGGTTTGGGTCGACATGACTCAGTCTGGTTTTTTGGTATTTTTGTTGCACTATTTGGTTTTGTTTTTCTTGCCAGCGCCAAAGGGATATTGATGACGACCATGTACTATATGGCAAAAAAGGGTTGGGCTGGCTTTGGGTTCTGGGGAATGATAGAAAAAAATGGCGGCCAGCGGCAAACCCCCTTACGGCTGGGAAGCTGGGCTATTTAATGACGAGATGAACTTTACGACCTGCTTTATTACCCACAACATTCTTTTGTTCATTTCTTTTGTGGTCTAGTTAGATTTTATATCAAATGAGATGCCTATAACAGAACGAGAATGCTCCTTGCAGTTGAAACTGTTGCGATATGAATGGACTCCAAACACTTTTGTTTATTATCTAGCGTATAATATAAAAAACCCTCTACATGAACAACACTAATAGTCGTCAAACTCATACCCATTTTTAGAAAAAGAAACTCCCGCGAATGGTCGAGCAGTTGGTATCTACTTCTGCTTCGTCATCTCCTTCTCCTTCTTTGCCTTTTTGCTGTTACTTTTAGGATCCAGACCCCTTCGGCGCATGGCATTCCTTCGTCCTTTCTCCATGTACTCCTTATCCTCTTCCTCGTCCCAGCCGCCAAAATCGTCGTCGGGCTTCGTCTTGCCTGTCTCCTCATCATCTGTGGCGATAGGCGTTCTGTCGATGACCTCGTCTTCATCAGCGGGGCCAGTAGAACGGTCACGAGCGTTGGACGCGTTGGCGGGCGTGGGGCCGATCTTATGGAACTTGGCAACGAAGAAACCGTCCACGTTGTAGGTATGAGGGTAGTATCGGCGGGTGTGGCGCATAGAGGGATCGAACTTCTTGCCCATGTAGCTGGTGAAACCCTCCTTTCCAAATGCGAGGCCAGCATCGACGAGGCGAACATTGGGGCGACGAGAGAGGGCGTATTGAACGACTTGTTCGTTCTCCTCGACGGTGACGGAACAGGTTGAGTAAACAATGTAACCGCCCGTCTTGGAGCTATGGTTGACTGAGTCGATGGCGGCGAGAACAAGCTGCTTTTGAATATGGGGGAGTTGCATGAAGTCGCGCTCTGTCTTGTTGGTCTTGACACTAGGATCCTTTGCAATAACACCAGTTCCAGAGCAGGGAGCATCGAGAAGAACACGGTCGAAGCCGCCCATAGGCTTGGGGAACTCACGGGCATCATAGTTTGAGACAATGACGTTGCGCGTTCCAAGACGGTGAATGTTACCGATAAGACCCTTAGCACGAGCCTTGTTAGGATCGTTGGCCACGACGATACCGGTGTTCTTCATCATAGCAGCCATGTAAGTAGTCTTTCCACCGGGAGCAGCGGCCATATCAAGCACGCGCTCGTTCTCCTGGGGGTCGAGAGCCATGCAGGGCAAGAAAGAGGAGGCAGCTTGGAGGATGTAGTGGCCGGCAAGATACTCAGGAGTAGCACCGAGGGGTACGCTACTCTCGAAGACCTGGAGGCCAACCTTGGACCACTTTCCGACGGGCTCTAGAGTAACGCCACGGTTGATAAGAGCCTGGGCAAGATCACGACGATGAGTGCGCAGAGTGTTTGTGCGAATGACGACAGGACGGGCTGACTCGTTAGCCTCAAAGAAAGCAAAAGCCTCACGAGGGGTGAAGAGGTTGAAGAGCTTCTCAGCGAGATACTCAGAGTAGCCATAGTAAGAGCAAATATCCTTGATAAGTTGTGATGTATACTCAACTCTTGAACGTCCCTCCTCGGACAGGTTGGTGAAGTCGTCGAGGACGCGGATGGTTTCGGTGATTCTTGTTCGCAAAAGTTGCAGGTCGGGGGCTAGGAGGGCGTTTGTCTTCTTTGAGAGCTCATCGTCGCTGTCTTCGTCGGACAGAATGTGAGGCTTGTCTCCGTGGATGTTGGTCTGGAGAGCCTCTTGTGCCATCTCAGCCTCAGCTTCGGCAGCTTCCTCTGCCATTTGAGCATCCAATTTCCTCGAAAGACCCGCGATGTTGGCGGCTGTGAGTTTCTCCTCGGCGTCGGACTCGTCCTCGTCCTCAGAGAACATAGCCTTCGTGTTCTTGCCTCCAGCATCTTCGTCAGAGTCGAATACAGAATCATCGTCGTCTGAGCCGAGGAAATCGTCGCCAAGTCCGGCGCCGCCCTCCAGATCTGAATCGCCCTCGAGATCTTCAAGGTCAAACTCATCGTCCATCTCCTCATCGGACACGTCCTCCGGCGCCGGCGCCGGCGTCGGGGCCTTCTTGCTCTTCTTCACCTTGCCATTGGCCTTTGGTTCTGGAGCAGGCGCCGCAGCTTTTGCAGCCTTGGCAACTTTTGTCTTCTTGACATCCTTCTTAGCGGCGACGCCATTTCTCTTGGGCTCGGTGACCGTCCTCTCCTTTGTGTTGGTCTTTCGCTTCTTCTTCTCGGGCGCCTCGACGACGGGATCGACAGGTAGACCGGCCTTGCGCTTAAGTTTTGCAAAGTGTTCCTCGGAAAGGGGTTGAGGAGGACCCTGCTTCTTCATACGACGTCCGACACCCATTTTGAAGTGAAAAGAACAACAATTGAAAGGTTGTCAAGAAATTAGTTCGACCGAAATGCAAAACAGATCTGGTCTTGGTTCTTGGGCCTAGGAAAAGTTACAATAGATCGCGCCCCGCCGAAACTTTTTTCTGCGCGCGCTGCGATTGCCAGGGTCGGATAAGCGGCAGAACTTCGTATCGGATCGCGGGAAAAGTGCCTTATGTAATCGCTGGTGGGCAGCTTGAGCTTGCTCTGTTGGGTGTGTTCAATGACGATAGTTGATGAAGCTGGCTAGAACCTACTAACTATTGAACAGTTTCCATTATTGCAAGTTAGAGACTCATAGCATCTTCACTATACTTCTAGAGCCCTATAAATTCGAAAGACTCCCTCTACTATCCTCCAACTTTCTCTCCCCTCCATTCACTATCGCCGCTCAACCCCGCCCCCGTCGACCCAGTTAACAGTCTACCACAACGAAGCCATCATCATGTCTGAAATCGCTTTCGCCCAAACATTTCTGGCGTCGCTGGAGTCGCGGCCTATCCGACTCTCTGCCGACCATGTCGAAGACCCCAAGACTTACCCTGCTCGGCCACCTGTACGGACTTCATACTCTTCCTCCAGAACACATGCTAATGCCAGCTCCAGTACATCATCCCCCGCATGCCCAAGGCCATGAGTAAACCCAACAATCTCGCTCCCGGTTCCGAACGAAGCATCACTGTGTCACTCAAGTCGCTTCGTAACCCTCCCCTGAGCATCAAGCTCACTTCTCAACCCCTAAACACCTCAATCCTGGACATCAAGGCCAACATCGAGAAGCAGACAAGGATACCCGCCGCTAAGACTAAGTTGTTGCACAACAAGAAGCCTATCCCTGATAGCAAGATTCTTAAGGATCTACTAGGCGAGACGGATATGTCTATTGAGTTTACGGTAATGGTTATTGGAGGCGCCGCTGCTATTCCACCAGAAGAGCCTGAGGCCACCCCTGAGGCCCAACCCGTAGGAGCCCAAGCCTTACAGACGGGAGCCTTCTGGAGTGACCTGAAAGGATTCTTGATGCAACGACTAAAGGACGAAGCTGAGGCCGAACGTCTCTCTGGGCTTTTCAAATCAAGTTGGGAGTCGAGTCAAGCAAACCCATAGAAGGCGACGATGTTTAGAAGCAATAAGAGCATGACAGAGACACTCGAATAGATAGATGATAAAATGCCAATAGTTGCCACATACCAGCATGCGGTTTTATTTCCCGAGGTACGTACGATACATGGTCAGTGTCGGCAATTGTGCGAATTCAGGTCTCGCCCCCAGAAGCAAACTCGCTGGTTTGCGTCCCTGGAGGAAACGAAACATGTCATGATCTCCACGCGTTTGTTCCACCCCCTCACTATGCACTCCTACTCATTTGCTTGTTTTGGTGTCTCAACTCTTGAAACAGCCATAGGTATGTTCAAATTCCATGTCCACCCGCTTCTATATGGGAGCGCGGGCGGCGATTGGGTAGTCGGTGACAGCGCGCTTAACCAGCAAGACCCTTGCTGACGGTCTTGAGGATGGAGTCGTATTCGATGTCATCAGTGTCGTTGGCCTGGAGCTCGGTGGCAATGCCAGTGAGCGATCGCTTAAGAGCCTCCTTGGAGGAAGCGTAGATCATCTTGGGCTGCAGTTGGGTGTTAGTGGGTGCCCGAAGGAGACGCGTTGCCAAGCAATATCGCTTATCTACATACCTGGATACCGGCATCATCGGGAGACCAGGCGATGAAGGTGATCTTGTTTCTGTCCGATTGTCAGCGATTTGGGGGTATTGAATTGGGCCACGTGCAGGCCGGGGGGGGGGGGGGGGGGTACTGCATACCGGATACCATCGCCGGAGGCCAGGCTGTACTCGAAGTCGTAGACGGCGTAACGGGGACCCTTGCCAACAGCGCCCTACAAGAGATGTTAGAATTGGTGACTCGGCCTCATTCTACGTTTGTCGGATTGGCGGGCGTACAGTTCGGCTCTTGGAGGTAGCGTTGACGAGCTTCTCACGGAAGTCCTCCCAGTCACTGTTGTCGGAGGCGTGCTCGACAACGATCTCCTTGTAGTCGTCGGAGAGCTTGTAGACGATGTACTTGTACTTCTTGCTAAGCTTCAGGTCGTTGAAGGCAGTTATGCAGTCCTGCGAAACGGTGGCACTGTATTTCGAAAAAGCAAAGCTCAACGTTAGCGCCGTTGTCTCAAATAATGCTGTCTAGGTAGCTGTTGCGTGTTTGTGCCCCGCGCCAGGCGTCATAATCATGGTCGAAGGGGAGGGGAGATGAGCAGCGAAGCGAGGCTCAGCCGCGGGGAAGTGAGGATTTAATGGGCGCGCGAGGGTCAAATAGCTGAAGAAGAGAGCGGCAAGACGAACCCGGATTGAGACTGTGGATTATCATTAGATTCAGGGTATTTTTTGGCGGCTTTATAGGGAAGCTTACCATGATTGCGGTCTACGTCAGGAGACGGGATGTTTAGGATGAGGGGTGGATGGGCTGGCGGGGAGCTCTGAGTTAGCTATAGACCTCAAGTACAGGGTGTAAGAGGATGAAATTGTGGTTGAGGGTGGAGGAGAGCAAGAGGCTCTCGGCGTACGTACAGAGTGGATTGAAGTGTAGGAGAGAAAATCGACAGTCTCACGATGTAGAGCGAAGCGAAGCAAAAGGACAAAGTCGATGGAAACGGGCGTGAGAGTGAGTGGGTTGTATCTCTTGGGTTAGTTCGGTTTAGGCGGTAGAAAGAGAGAATTGCCTTGTATTGTCCCATAGAAAGGCGGGGCCGTTGCGGGAGAAACTTGAGTCGAGTCTCCCCTCTCTTGGGTACCTACTCTTCTCCTCTTGGTCTTGGTGGGGGGTTGCCTGTAAGGATAGCTTCACGTGACTGGGCAAGAGTGTATGTCAGTAGAACATCGCCTAGGTACAGGCAGGTGAGTAATTAGGTACTGATCTAGTTGAATACGACATGACTTATACTGATATATTTCATGGTTTGTATTTACACCAGACTCTTGTCTTGCGTGGGTTGGTATGTAACAGTATCTCTCACTTACGAAACCGTCTATTGTTGGCATCTGTTCTTGAGACCGCGAAACTCACCCTTGTCGTAACTCGTCATCTCTTGTCTGTTCACGCAACAAACCCCTACCCTGTCTCGGCGACTCGGAGCTTGCCTTACACAAGAGACCCCATTGTAAACAATCAATTCTCTCCATCAATATAGACATATTGACATTTTGCTAGCACTACCAATGTGAAGTCACATACAAGATAAGAAACCAGGTGTTTCAATGTCTTTCATTCTTGCCTCTCTTTTTAACTTTTAGTATCTCATATCTTTTCATGCTAATGCTACAATCAATGCTATAATACATGGCCTTCGAAATCTAGCCTGAAAATCCGCAAGGGGTATGAAGACAAATGTCGTGGTCCGACAACCGATAGAGAGGAGATGAGCTTGCAAGACCACTTTACCCGTCCCAAGATAACACGCAAACCATGGTGCGCCATTCATCCGTCCAGCTTTTTTAGTGATACAGCACAACATAAAGTCATATCATTCCGTCTTTTACATCATACCTCCCATACCGCCCATTCCTCCCATGCCACCCATGCCGCCCATAGGAGGACCACCAGCTCCCTTCTCCTCGGGGGCATCAACGATGGCAACCTCAGTGGTGCCCAGAAGAGAGGCAACACCGCTAGCATCGATGAGACCAGTGCGGACGACCTTGAAGGGGTCAAGGATACCGGCGTTGATCATGTCAACGTACTCGCCCTTGGAGCTATCGAAACCCTTGTTGAAGTCACCAGCGTGCTCGTCAGTGAGCTTACCGACAACGACGGAGCTCTCAAGACCGGCGTTCTCGATGATGGTTCGGGCAGGGCGTGTAATGGCGTTCTTGACGATGCTGACTCCGAGCTGCTGGTCGAAGTTGGCAGTAGGAACCTCGTTAAGAGCGTGGGCTGAGGCCTTGATAAGAGCAGTACCACCACCGGGCAGGATACCCTCCTCAACGGCGGCACGGGTGGCGTTCAGGGCATCGACGAATCGGTCCTTCTTCTCGCCGACCTCAACCTCGGAGGAGCCACCAACCTTGATGACGGCGACACCACCAGAGAGCTTAGCAAGACGCTCCTGGAGCTTCTCCTTCTCATACTCAGAGGTGGTAGGGTCAGCAATGACGCCACGGATCTGCTCGCATCGCTGAGCAATGGCGTCCTTGCTGCCGCTGCCGTTCAGGACAATGGTGTCCTCCTTTGTTATAGTGATAGAACCGGTAGAGCCGAGCATGTCAGGGGTGGCCTTGTCAAGCTTGATATCAAGCTCATCAGTGAAGACAGTACCGTCGGTGAGGATAGCAAGATCGCCGAGGATGGACTTGCGGTTGTCACCGAAGCCGGGGGCCTTGACAGCGGCAACCTGGAGCTGGCCACGGAGCTTGTTCAGAATGCAAACAGCGAGAGCCTCACCCTCAATGTCCTCAGCAATGATGACAAGAGGTCGTCGCTGCTGTGTAGAGACCTCAAGAGCAGGGATAATGTCCTGAACAGCAGAGATCTTCTTCTCAGAGAGAAGGATGAGAGGGTTCTCAAACTCGACCTTCTGGGACTTGGTATCGGTGATAAAGTAGGGGGAGACGAAGCCACGGTCGAATCGCATACCCTCGGTGACTTCGAGCTCATCGGCAACGGTCTTGCCCTCCTTGCAGGTGATGACACCCTCCTTGCCGACCTTCTCCATGGCATTGGCAATCATCTGGCCGATGTGGACATCACCGTTGGCGGAGATGGTAGCGACCTGAGCGATCTCAGCGCTGGTGGTAATATCACGCTTGTTCTTCTGGAGGAACTCGACGACGGCCTCAACAGCAGCCTGGATACCGCGGCGGAGGTCCATAGGGTTGCAGCCAGCGGCGACGTTCTTGACGGTCTCGGAGAAGATGGCACGGGCGAGAACAGTAGCGGTGGTGGTACCGTCACCAGCAACCTCGTTGGTCTTGGAAGCAACATCTTGGAGGAGCTTAGCACCGAGGTTCTCGAACTTGTCCTTGAGGCTGACAGCGCGGGCAACGGTCACACCATCTGTAATAAGTTAGTTGAAAGCCTGGGAATGGTCAATGAGGCTTCTACGAACCCTTGGTAATCTTGGGAGATCCAAAGCTGGACTCAATGAGGACGTTTCGGCCCTTAGGACCGAGGGTAGTAGCAACCGCCTTAGCTAGGGTATCGACACCAGCGAGGAGAGCAGCACGGCCCTCAACACCGAACTTGAGCTCCTATACAGTGAATTAGCATGAGATTGGAATCTTGTGACGCCGCAGTATCATCATACCTTGTGAGCAAATCGGACCTGCTGGCTGAGGCTGCCAGCTCGGTACTTGGTAGCCGCTGAGGAGAGGACGGAAGCCCGAGCCCGGGTGCTCAATGCGCGCTGCATGATTGTGGAATTAGGAAGGGGTATATGGGGAGAATTACAAGCAAAGGAGAAAAAAGAGAAACGCTCGTGAGGAATTCGACCTGGGGATGTAGGACGGACGAGTCAGAATCAGATTCAGAGGAGGAGAGGGTTAGAGTGAGGGAGACGAGAGGTTGATATGATGGCGACTGAGAAGCTCTCAAAAAAATGGAATCGTCCCCGTCGCTCGGAGTGTCGGTCTCGGCAAAACCCAGCTGCGAGGCTAGCCCTGATACGTACTAGCGCCGCCGGCCAACGATTTCTACACCTTTCCAACGACGTCTGTGAGACTCGCTGCTAAATGCCCTGGAAGGCCTGAAGATGGGGCATTCGAAGGCCTGGAACTCCTATTACCGGCGCCGTAGCCGAGGACGCTATACAGAACTGGCTTTTGACGGATCACGAGCGGCTTTCGATCTCCAGACCGAGACTCTTTTGCTCCACGGTGAACGACTCCACTGCCCGATGTTGCATGACAAATGGCCCATCTGGGGTTCGCTCGTTTTCCATGGGGCTCAACGGTGTAAGCTGGCTGGATAGATCAAGTGAAGATGCCGAGACTGTGCTTACACGATTTGTGTCATTAGATGCCCTATACTCATGAGATGACTGGCACTAGATAATACAACATTCAGAGATCGCAGTAGTAGTACTCGACATGGTCACATCTAACTCTATAATGTCTTCCAATCGTCCAATTTGGCGAGGAATATAGGATTGACTAACCCAGACAGAAACCACAAGCTAAAGACGCCACAAGGGCAGCGACTCAATACCTTCAGATTGGGGAGATCGAAACTGACGTGGACAGTGAATAGTTGAAGTCAAGAAACAACCGTGATGTTGACAAGTGTCACATGAGTCATCATCGCATTGGATATACCATATAACCTCCATAAAACAACAGAGTCTTGATTAAGACTAATCAAAATGCGAAAGCAATCGAAGTTCTATTTGAGTACAGCAAACTCAATGAGCAAAGCAAGTGTCAATCAGACCTTGTCACTACATACATCAAACTGATCAAATGTATTCCATCCCAAGACAGTGAGGTCTGCTACTACTCTGTTGCTCGTCCCTCCAGTCATTCACGAAGAGATGCGCTGGCGCTTGAACTTGCGCACCATGCGGTAGAGAGATGATCGCTCACTTCGTTCGGCCCTAGCGGAATCAACAGCGACAGCCTTCTTTTCCTGGGCCTCTTCAACCGGAGCGCTGTTGGTTTTGACATCCGGCTGCGGGTTGGCGATAGCCATCTGCTGGATTTGAAGAGCTTGCTCAATGAGCTCGCGAGCTTGTTTTTGGGAAGCTTCCTCAACAGCGCATCGGATGGTCTCGGGGAGTTGTTTCGACAAGTCGACGAAAAGCTGGTTGGCAGAAGCGAGGGTCTGGGCGGTAGCCTGGTTGTTATAGATCTGAGGCTCGATAAGGTTACTCAAGTGAGTGACGGAAGCATCCATGACCCTATTTTGCTGCTCTAGGGTGTCGTTCTGCTTCTTGAAGAAACGGCTCTGTTCCCGAAGGCTAGCTTTGTGATTCAGAAACATGCTGTGCTGCTGCAGGAAGAGGTCATTCTGCTGGTCCGCATGCAGCTGGAAGAGAGTGCTTTGCTCCTGAGCCTGGTGCTGAAAGACATCGGTTTGCTGTCGCAGGAGACCGCTCTGCTGTTGAACAAGACTGTTTTGTTGCTCGGTCTGTCGCTGGAACATGTCATTCTGCTGCTGCAGAAGGGCAGTCTGCTCTTGGAAGACCTCGCCTTGTTTCTTGAGATTAGAAACGTTCATGCGGAGGGGTCCAGTGGCATCGGAGATGCCCTGCTCGATAGTATGCTCGACCATAGAGCACATGTCATCGTGGGGGTCGATGAAGTCTTGCTGAGTAGGGTTGGTGACCTCACGACGCTTGAGTATGGTATTACTAGCGTTGTAGTATCGCTTCTCAGCTTCCACAGCTTGAAGGTAGTGGTCAACTCGACGAGCGACTTCTTGGTCAGTCTCACGCTTGAGAGATGCCTGACGGACCTGGATGCCGAGTGCAACTTGTTCGCGGAAGTGGAAGTATGACTGAGGAGCAGGGGCAAGTTGGTTACCACGAAGGCGTCGAAGATAGATGAGCGAATTGTAGTCTTCAGCAACAGCATTGGCATCGAGAGTAGACTCGTTGGTAGGAGGAAGTTCTCCGTTGCGTCTGGCTTCAGCAACTTGGAGGGACATCACCTGGAGCTGACCAAAGCTATAGACCTGGCCGTTACGCATGGTAAACGCAGAGGTAGAGTTCCAGTTGTTGTAAGGGTAGTTGGGAGTCTCGGGCCGGGAGAGGAAAGCCTCAATGGGCGACTCGGGGGGAGTGCTGTCCATGTTTGAGATGCTACGCTTGGTGGAGATGCCACGCCCGACGGAGCTCATAGTCTCAGCTGTGGTGCCGCTTTCACTGGGAGCGGTCTTGCGATTGGCAACCATCTTCTCAAGATTGGCGACAACAGGAGACATGGGCTCATAATCAGGCATTGTCATCTCAGCATCAAACTGGGAATCGCCGTCCTCAAAAGTGAAAGAGAGCGGAGTACGGGCTGGAGTAGGACCCAACATGATGAAGATTTGTCGAACAGCAAGTAGCGAAGCTCAGAAGATGAAGCAGAGGTGTTGTGTGCTTTGGTATAAGCAAAGGTTGAGGTGAGTGTGCCTTGAGAGAATGAGCTTGAGGTAGCAGAAGAAGAGCACTTTACTTACAGAAAGAGAATCAACACTCAATTTGTCTTGAGTCTTTCAAGAAGAACAAGAAAGGAACGAAGCCTGCGATGGAGTTCGCTGTTGCAGAGAGAATGAGTGTTGGAGGAAGAGTGAGAACTAATGGTGAGTGTGGGAGAGGGAAGAGAAGAGAGATGATCCCCCCCCATGAGCGTAGAGGAGACCATGCATGTCCCCATCCACTAATTGACGGTCCCAACTGCAATAGGAAATTCTGGCAGAATTACTATTGTTCAATGAATGCTCAAGTGTGACAATAGGAGGTGCATTTATGGAGTGGGGCTTGAAGCCATCACTGGCAGTGCCTGGCAGACGGCGGGAAATGTAAAGTCGGGCTCTATTAGTGGCTTTAAGGATGCAAGGAATTTAATTGAATGTAATGTTCAATCGAATGTTATTTCTGGTGAGTACCTGATATCGTGCTTACGATTTGGCAGCTGAGGCTAGGTAGAAGAAACAGATGTGGATGGGACGGATGCTCATCCACCCTTGATACCAAAAGGCATTGCAAGCTCAAGTCACTACTAAGAGGCGAATATACGAGTGTGTATAATTGAGTGTGATCATGTGAATTTGAAAGCACAGATTCGTTTCTTTCGTTGTTACTTGCATCTCTTGAGACTATCCTCGATCCATGATCCTGATACCCCAACTTTGCGCATACGCTGTCACATCCTAATCAGATATCTAGCTGTCCATGAGATCGGCAAGACAAAACCCACGCTGATGCTACTGTTCCAAATGTTCATATCACCATGCATTGGGTAGTTGGATCTGGGCTTAAGAACCATCGGAAGCAGGCACATCTATCGTCGAGGTTAGTAAACTACCGTGACCGAAACATCGAGGACACATACCAGAGAGCGAGCCAGTAGAATCAGCCGATTCCTTCTCCTCTTCTTTCTTGACCTTGCTCTTGCTGGTAGGGGTCTTGGGCTTCACATCTTCATCGTCTTCAGACTCCTCCTTCTTGGCCTTGCGAGGAGTGGCTCGCTTCTTGGCACTTCCGGCGCCCTCGGCCTTGGCCTTGCGCTTGGGAGTTGAGGGGGCAGAGTCGGCCCCATTGCCGTTGGCGAGAGCACCAGGACGGCTGATGCCGTGGGCCTTGAGCATTCGCTCGTATCGCTTCTGACTGTTGCGTCGTGGGTTAGTGTTGATGATGGGGGAAGGGGGAGGGTGACTTACGCAGCGGCCTTGGAAACAATGTTGAGCTCCTCGGCAACAGCCTGGAAGTCAGGCTTGGTTTGTTAGCAGAGCAACATGAGACAAAAGATGGATCTGGACTTACTCGACCGTTGCTGGTATGTCCGATGCAGGACACAAGGAACTTGACCTGATCTGCAGGCTCTTGCTTGGACATCGTGGCGGTTGTTTAGGCTATGAGAGTGAGCGATGAGTCCGGGATGAATCCAAGTTAAAGGGTCAAGGCGAAGAACATATGAAGGGTTTGTAGACTTACAGTGTTTGAGACTGATGTGGTCGTCTAGTGTTGTAGTGCGGTTGAGGTGCGATGATCAAAGGCACAAAACTCAGATGGTGAGAGATTGAAAGAAATTATTCGGGGGAGACGAGACAAGACGAGTCTATGTTTGCTTGGAGTAAACAGAGCAGGGAGAAAAGCAGAGAGGGACTAGAGGGCGGATGTGGCAGCAGGCAACGCTTATTTTGGGCAAATATCAACATCAGACGAAGCGGCACCTACCAAACAGCACAAGGAATACTGTTTGTGCATTAGCCGGGCAACTAAGCCCTGTGGAACAGACAATTCGTATATGGAACTCAGATATGAACAACTGAAGCTCGTCGATGCCGGAGCTGTGCCCACTTGACAGTGTCGCCAGCTGCCAGGTTGATTCCCTGGCTTAAACACCATCCAAGGATCAATACTGCATATGGGCATTGCTACGAACTTTATTTGGCATAATAAGTATACTGAGGCTTCCTTAAGGAGGTTGGTCTATGAATATAGAAACGATAGATCAATCGTAAAAAATAGCAATATTCAGGGGTAGGCCAATGTGGTAACTCATGGAGGACAAGCCCAGGCCAGCGATAATATTGCCCACAAGATATGGATGAAGTTACCCGAAATTTTAGCTCGCTATGCCATGCCAATTATGGTCTGAGAAGATTCCATCCCAGCTTTTGATGTTGCAGTGCCAATCCACCTCTCGTCCACTCTCCCGCCCGCCCAAGAAGAGTGGATGAGATTTTACTCTACAGATTCTGATCACGCCCCGAAATCACATTGTAGCCCGATATTAATTAGATATGTCTCAATGTCTCAATTTCATTTCAGTAGTGCCTCCAGATATTGACTAGCCAGATCCTTTCAGTATTACCGCTAGACGTGTTATGAGGTTCTCATGAATCTTCCGGGCATAGTCGGCAATACGATGTCCTTGCTCCCATCATTTCATCCATTAGTTGGTGTCATCGTCCTCAGCCTCAGCCTTGATCTCCTTCTTCTCCTCCGACTGAGCTTCCTCCTTGATTTCCTCGTCATCCTCATCGACCTTCTTAGCAGATTTCTTGGAGGGGCTGCGAGTAGCGTTGGTCTTTCTGGGCTTTCTCACGGCAGCAGGAGACTTTCTCGGGCTAGAGGTCGAGGCAGAGGACTTGCGGGGACTGGGACCAGCTCCAGCGCCATCGCTACGCCAGCCATGACGGACGGACATCTGACGGAAGCGCTCTTTGGCGCACTTGGCATCCTTCAGGCTGACAGTGTTGGCAACAGCATCCCAATCGGCGTCAGGCTTTTGCGTCATATTGTCGAAGATCGCCTTGATGAATCGGAGCTCACCATCAGTGAGGCCGATGGGGGAGCCATCCTGGTCGGTACTCTTCTTGGGAGGCATGATGATTGATCTGTGGTGAGGTTAGAGATGATCATGAGGATAAAATAATTAGAAAAGTGACATACTTGTTGAATGCTTGGAAGATGTTGTTTGTGGAAAGTGTCAAGCTTGTCAAGCAATGAAAGTTGCTTGCTGCGTGTTGGCAGAGGAGTGTGGTGGAGGAGGAAAGGTCGGGACGGAGAGGGTGGGACCATGGGTTTAAATATTGGTTGACTACAGTGAAAGTCCCAGGGCTTTGAAAAGCCTGTATGTGCAATAGTTAGGACAATGGGGTGGAATTTGGCGAGTTGGGTCGGTGAAGTGAATGAGATAATAGCTTGCAGTGTCAGGGCACATGCAACGAGAACAGGCAGTGAGAAGGGCCGAAGTCCAAATCTCGCACACTACCTAGGTATGCATAAAAGAAAATGGATAAGTTGGGGTCCTATTGAGTGTATCTATGCATTCCAGCCTGCAGATTCATCTTTAACACTGCATGATATCTTCATTTGAGCTCGGGACCTCCAGCCTGGCACTTATCAACTGCCAGTTGGGTTGTAAGGATATATCACTACAACTTATTTAAGGCGAGTCACTAATGCTTGCAATTAATTTTAGATGTGCTAGAATTATGACTTCATTCTGTTGTCGTGATACTTGGCTTGGTATGATGTTGCCATAGCTAAGTCCTCAGATCGTATATCCACTCTGAATCCCCCAAATCCGACTATGAGCAACCATAGCAGATCATAGTATGGATCTGAAAAGCCCGAAACATTCTCTCAGTTGTGGAATTACTGTTGGAAGAAGGGGAAGTTGGCGGGGTCGATGTCATCGTCCCCGAGGTCTTCTTTCTCTGGAGTCTTTTCCATCTCACGGTCCTCAGCCTTGATTCCGGCCTTGACCAGCTCGTCCTCATCTTCATCGCGCAGGAGGATAGCCTCAGCCTCTTTCTTGACCTTTGATTTGCCCTTGCCGCTACGGGGAGTCTTGGCGACTCGAGCACCAGCGGTCTTCTTGGGAGTCACAGGACCGCGGCTGGGAGCAGTAGTCTCAGTAGAGATTCCGAGCTTACGCTTAACCTGGCCGAAGCGAACCTGTGATTCTTGAGTCAGTATACGAAAACAGATGACAGATTTGATCATGAGATGAATGCGGCGGCATGGGCAGAGGAGGAGGATGGCAACTCACCTTGGCGACATCGGCATTCTTGAATCCAGCCTCAGAGGCGACAGCGTTCCAGTCAACATCAGCCTTGTTTCGAGTGTGCTTGACAATGCTGAAGAAAAGCATAGCTTCGGCGGCAGTGGGCTCTTTCTTATTGTTGTCGGCCATGGTAGCGTCGTGCTGTGAATAGCATTAGTCTGATAACTATAGGTACCTCAGGTAAGTGTCAGGTATTCCATACCGTTGTTTTGAAAGTGAAAGGGGGTGTGTTTGGTTGTTGGGTGTTAAATAAAATGGACAAGGTACAAAGTAAGGCTGGTGTGGAGGAGATGAATCTATGCGCGGAGGAGTGATGCGAATTTATGCCTAGATCTTAGGGAAGAAGAAATCAGAAATTTAGAGAAGTCTAGGAGCTTCAGTAAATATGCTGTCAGTGCTGCGCTATAAGGGATAAGTTGAAAGAGCTAGCAGGTACACCAAATAACTGCAGCGCATTATAATGGCGGGAACTTGCTCCTAAGACTGAAGCCTATGGTTCTCTTATCACTGTAGTTGTGCTGTTAGTGAGGTTTGTCTGTGTTTGGCACTGCTTCTGAAGAGCTATGCCACTACCAAGTGTTAGTCAGATGAACCAGCTTCTGCCGAATCAGAACTGCAATATCACACTTGTATGTAGCTGGTACGGTCAATACAATATGAGTGTGGGCACATGCTGTGTAGGAATCGATAAATGATTCTCTCAATTAGACTGTGAGTAAAAGTGCTAGTGTACAACTTCCAGAGCAATATATAAGTATCAGCCAAGCAGGCTTCCAGTTACTGGCATTCTTTTCATCCTTAAATTGATGTTGATCCTGGTAGAGACTTATGATAAACGTCTTTGCTGGATCAAAGTTGGAAATTGTGTAAAGCAGAACCCTGACAGAAGGACATAGGAAAAGCAACCATATCGAAGAAGCAATTGTCATTAATTCATAAATCAAACGCAGTCTAGCAAATCACCATTTTGTACACAAGCAACCCTCTATCCGTGGGGTTTCCATGCTTTCAGTGTGGGTATTAAAAAGAAGTGTCGTTGAAATGGTCAGACCATTCAGAGCCGCAATCTGGCATGGGAGGAGCGCCATTG
The DNA here is from genome assembly GCF_900067095.1 of Fusarium proliferatum ET1. Classification (NCBI taxonomy): domain Eukaryota; kingdom Fungi; phylum Ascomycota; class Sordariomycetes; order Hypocreales; family Nectriaceae; genus Fusarium; species Fusarium proliferatum. Next base: position 2,627,388 of record NW_022194792.1, on the reverse strand, counting down.
AGATCAAGGGCAGCTGGGCTCTGTGCATCGCCGAGAGCCGAGTTGTAAGATGTCTCATTGCAGGCGGCGTCAAACGTATGAAAATGGGACTGCCCCATGGTCATGAAGTCATGCATCGCTGGTTGGGCCATGAAGTCAGGGGGACAATCCATCGAAGGACCAAATCCATTCCGCTGTCTGGTGTCTTCGAGTGAAGCAGGGTTTATGGAGAGGCCTTGTTGCATATCATCACTGCAAGGGGTGAGGAATCGAGAACTGCAACCAAAGTCGTCCAAGTTGTCGTTGAGGAAAGGGGAGGAAGTAGACGCGGGAGAGAACTGTGCCATGTATGCATGTTGGTTCTGTTCTTGCTTGATGATAGGGCTCTGGCGAACCTGGGCATAAGATGAGACACTCGAACCTGACTCAGAATTGCCGATGCTGTTCTTCTTGGGTTGTTGGGTCTTCCTTGCCTTGGTCACACGAGACTTGTCTGTAGGGTCGACAGGACGAGTTCTCTTCTGTGGTTGAGTTCCAAGGACGGTGGTCTTGAAACGAGCAAAGCGCATCCTCGCAGCATGCCCATTTGTGATGGGTTCGATGAGAACAGGGTCTTGAGCGACTTGGTTCCAGTCGATCTGGGGTTGCCGCCGTTAGGAGGAGAAGCAGAGCAACGTTCAAAGTAGGATAAACTCACGTCTTTAAGGTTCTTCTGGTTCAAGATGGCCAGGAGAAACCGGGCCATGGCGTTCTCGCTATTGGGAGCCATCGTGGATAGACTTGATTGGTGTCAAGGGGAGAGGGGGAGAGGAAGTGGCGTGTGGCGGCGGAGATAAGGCTGTCGAGGAGGCAGAATGAGGAGAAGTGGAAGGAAGTATATATAGATTAGAACATGAAGTGGAAACTTTAGGCAGCTTTGGTTGATAGATGCCTTAGGTGAGCGTGAATTAGCTTTTCGGGATGAGTATATTGACCGAAAACGAGGCTGTGCGTTTTCAGATCAAGACTTGATTCGATGGAGTCACTGTAATCGTGAAACCTAATGTCGTAAATTCGATAAGAGGGAATCGGCAAGGCTGAGGCGCACTCAGATACAGATCGAGTGGACGAAAAGAGTTATTGATGAGTGGGTGATAAACGATGTGGCAGACGTTGAGGGTTTTCTGGCCAACGAGGCGGACGAGGCGAGAATACAACAGGCCAAGATAGTGGCCTCGGCGGGAAACCCGTCGTTGAAGAGGAGGGTCAGCTGAGCGACGAGTCTTTTATGAAGGCATGTAGCGTATGGATTGCCTTTTGAGTACAGAATTTGGAGTGTTGATGAAGAATGTGGATGGCACGATGCAAAGGTGATGTGGCACGAGGGCACAAAGAGGCAAGCGGAGGAGGGAAGAGATGGAAGGAAGGAAAACAGGAAGGGATCCGTATTATATGTAGTTAGGTAGTGCCCAACTACCTACAGTACCTATGAGTCGTCTGGGCTGTCTGCTAAGATCCAATCCAACCTAAATGTGATGCCACACACACCAACTTACATCCATATACATACACCTACACACCTCCTGTCCCGTCTCTGTGGGGGACTAAAACCAGGCAGATACAGGGGGGACCGAGCATCCCCGTACAGGCACAGCATGGATCGTGCAATGTGCCGTAATGCGCTGCGCAAGCCATTGAGAGAAAATGTCTGAGAATGCTACGATCCATGATGCAGACGATGCTCCATAGTTGCCTGTTCCTCCTGTCGGGTCCAGGCGATCCCTCCCGTTGATGGAAATTGGGGCGCGGTCTGCGCGAACACCGCGTAAAGTGGTTGATGACCCCCCGCTACACCCACTAAATTTGAGTCTAAGACCGCCGGGCCCCAGCGCACCATGGCCCCTGTCTCCAGGGCATGGTGTGCTGCAACCACTACAGCTCACGGCGCCGCAGGTCCCATGGAAGAATTACTTCCAGATGAGATCTCAAAAGGAGAAAAGAATACGTGATTGATCAATTGAGACAGTGGCATGCTCACTCTCAATTTGAGTTCATTTGAGACTGGAATGTAAAAGTTTAAGTGGTTTTGCTCAAAACCGGTCTAGCTGATATTCCCCTCTTTCTTCACTCTTTTAATTCTCGTAAGCTGAAGGTTAGTAGCCAGCCAGCGGCAATTGACAAGAGCAAGTTTTCTAAATAGGCACATCAAGACAAGCTAAAGCATACCCGAGCAGGGGTTGCAAGCCTAGGAATGGGTGAAACCACAAAGTGTGACTCATTGCGCGGGTCACCGACGAATAGTTAATAGCACATTGGGCATACAGCATGCAACAACGCAGGGGGGAAACCACAGAGGACCAGGTTGGGCGACTTGGCGATCCATGGCGATAGATATCCTGTTCAGATGGCCTCGTGGTATTTGACAGGCAAATATCCAATTGGTTGGGGGAATGAATTGAGCTTGAGCTCAAGCTTATTGGTGTGCAGCAAGCTCAAACTGGATGCAAGTTTGAGCAGACTGACTACCAGGCACTTTACTTGTGATGAGACGAGAGACATCAGAAAGAGCAAGGATCGGGGTCTCGAGGCTCAAGAATGAAAGAAATTGCAGCATGCAGCCGATCCGCCGAGGTTTGCTTTGCCTGTTTGCCTCTTGACGCTCAGCTGAGGGGTGTAGCCTAGAAAAAAGTTGATGGTCGCAATCCGCCACGACGATGATGAAAAGCAGCAGTTCAACAACCGCGAGAGCTTTGGGAGTCAGGAAAATTCTCGAGTATATAAAACACAGCTGAAACAATCGTATTTGACAATTATGAAAGCTTTCATGGTCGTGTAGAGCTCTCGAATCAATGTCTGGTCGTTATGGAGGGCATGAGATGAAGTGGGTGGGAGACGCGACGGGCGCGCAGTTGGTGGGACCTTGCTCAGACTCATCGGGACAGGAAATGGGAACGAAAGCACGTGAGGGGACCTCGTAGCCCGTCTCCACTTCAAGTCATCTTTTCTTGTTCCCCCCTGAAATCCCTTGCTTCACTTTGTGGCGCAGATTGGCGGGTCCCCTCTGCCATTCCGTTACGGATACATCCATAGCAGCCAGATGATCTAACGTTGAGCTGGACTAATCCTCTTTCGGTAACCGTTTGTTTACGTTGGCATCAATGGGTTGTCAACGAGATTTGCTGGTCTTTCTTATATTAGGTAGGCTACGTATAGATAGAGATCCTAAGTTTTCTTATCTCTCTTTGCTTTACCATCACCAATCACAGAACAACATTTGATATGCATACATGTTTTGCTTGTCGTTGTCAATCTCAAAAGCTGATTCAGTTTATTATTTTGAGTTTGTGTGAAACTGAGGTATGTACATTGCAACGACATAGGTACAAGTCATGATGCCGTCTGCCAAGAGAAAGGATTATTGCTGGACAACGTTGGACTCGGCATTGTACAAATCTAGGCGAGCAGTCGAAAAAGCAAACATTCATATATGCCTACCTAGACAGAACATCTAGGAAAAGCAAAAGCTCTCGAGTTCATCATCCAATGAATGTCGAATGATAAGGGAAGGTCTCGACTCGGAAACAATATTCATCCGGATCCCGAAGTGCCCTTTGTTCTCTTCCCCGGGCAATGTATGCCAAGAAGACCGGAAGCTTGGACCATCATTATCCCCCCCCAACCTCGCGCCTCAGCGGGCTCCCCTTCCCTTAGCAATTTCTACCTACACTATCAATTTTCCCATTGATCCAGCCGTTGCCTTAACAGCGTCTAACCATCTACAGTCGCGTTGCCGCCTTGTAACCCATCACTCTTTGTCACGTCGACAATTGCTCTACTTCCGTTGAATTCAGCATGAATAGTAAAAATTGGAATGACAGAGCTGACAAAGACTTGTTCTTTACTATTCTCTCCGTCAAAAACATTGGCGTCATAAGCGGCTCAGAATGGACCACCATTGGTAACCATATGAGAAGTCTGGGCTATGGCTTCACCAATGAAGGCTGCCGGTGAGTACTTGGCTTTATTACTGTCATACTTGCCTGCCTATCTATACGTATTTGCTTTGCCATTCTTCACATCGTTATCATCATTTGCTTATCACCATGTATAATTCGTGCTGGTGGTCGTTACGCGTCAAGTTGGCTTATACCTGAGTCGCCCGTTTACATCCACTTATGATCACACAACACAATACTCAACTCACCTCATATATACAAATAACCCTACCAAACTCTGTCCAACTTCTCAAATAACACAGCACTAACACGTATCTAGTCAACATTTTCAGGGGCTTCGCAGAGCTCAGAATAAGGCAGAGACAGCGGGACCTAACGGCGATATTGTACGTAGGAATGATCCGACAATGAATCCGATCACCCGTCGTCCCGGCCCTGGGAGAGGTCGGCCTAGGAAACAGCCTCCTGTTCCTGTTCCAGGAGCTGGAGAAATCCCTACCGATCAGCCTATGCCAGTTGGTATCGTTCCTGGGCCCAACCCCGTACCTCCTTACCCCCATCCTCATCCCCAGACAGTCCAATCTTATGGTGTTCCTCTTGGCAATCATCAAGATGGCGCTCATCTACCAGCTCAACCTGCTGCACAGCCTGGCAACATCTCTCCCGCGATTCCTACTCAACAAGCTCCTCCCCCCAGCAACGTACCTCATGTTCAGGGTCCGATAACTTACCCAAGTCCCCCTCGTGCCCCTGACACTCCTCAGGCGCCTGCTCATCTTCATCCCCTTCAGCATGTACAATCCGGTCAACCTGGACAACAGCCTCAGTCCGAACAGCAACCTCCCCTTGACCAACAGCTCCAGTCAGAGTTTCAACCTCAACCAGATCAACAAGGCGAACCCGAACAGATTTCACAGCCAACTGCACAGCCTCAGCCAGAGCAGGAAAACTCAACTGAATACCAATCCCAGGATGTTTCCCAGGAAGCACCTCGGGAGGCTCGTGAAGTAACCGATGCAAGTGCTGCATCTCAACATGCACCAGTTGGGCAGAACGACGCGGACTCTCAAGCTGCTTTGACCTCGGAGCCACTGCAGCATCCTAACGAGGATATCGATGCTGATGGCGACGCCGATGCTGACGCTGATGCTGACGGCGAAGCGGATATCGATAATGATGAGCCGGCCGCTAAGCGGCCACGGTTAAGTTCGCCTGAACCCCCTAAGGATACCGATATGGATGATGAAGCTGTCTTGGCCCTGGCGGCTCATAATGGGTCGACAGACTTTGCTTCCGAGTAAGTTTTGTGTCAATGTTACCATTAATGATCTGCCAACTAATCCCCTTCAGTTTTGCTACTTATGGTGAGGCATAGCAACCGGCTTTGCTTGTAGAATAACATTGATACCACGGGCATTGGCGTTAAAGACTAGGGATTTCTTAAATGGCCTTTGCGTTTGCAAGGGATGGGATAGAAATGAGCGAGCGAGGACTGTGTTTTTGCAGAAAGAACATTCTTGGTGCGTGTATAATATGAAAGAAAAGGAGCTGAGATTCGGCTGGCAGAAGAAAGAGCTGGAGTCTCTTGATCGAGAGCGTACATCATTTCTCTTGATTAGGTATGTCGAAAGTTTAGTTGTAGATAGGACAGTAGCAATGCCAAACTTGCTAGAGTGTTTCTATTGTCACTCAAATCCGCAGTGCGAGGCAGTGCCCGAGATGCAGGTTTCGAGTCACTGCAGTGATGCTCATGCTGGAACAATGACAACTGCTACTTTCAGAGTATCTTGCGCTGTAAGTTCCATTGTTCTCGTTGGAGGTATGAATTCATCTCGTGATCGGCTCTACACAGCTTTCCTCTCTTTCCACCACCATCAACCTCGACATCTGGACTCCCATCCACATCTTCAACCTCAATTCTACCAAATCAATCGACGAGAAACGATCCTCAACATGCCTGGAAAAGCGAGCGATTGGGACAACGCCGAATTCCTTCTTGACCTCGTTGTTGGCCTCTACACTGGCGCCCAGGTCAGCGGGGGCTTGACTCCTCCGGTCAAGTCGTCTATTGAAGAGTATATCAAGGGGCGCGGATATACCACCTCTTTTGACGCCGTGCGGTAGGTGCTGACATTTCTTTGATCTTTCGTTTGCGTTTCTACTTAGATTTCGGTCATTGAACTATCTTGGTTGCTGTGCTGCGCTTGGGCAAGGTCAGAGTGGTTCACTTGGAGGTTATGCGACGCTATTCACATTTTTGTGCAAACATGGCCTCACTTTTCACTCCTCTATTCTAAGCCTTAGGGCTAAGTGAATACAAATATCCTCACGGAAGAGATCATCTTCTCAACTTCTCAACAACACTGAGCAAACTGCGTTCTTGCTCATCAACATCCTCATAACCCCCCTTCTCCATCCTTTCCCTATCATCGTCGCCATGGCCAAGCGTCAAGTCATGCAGTGGGATGCCAACGTCCACGAAGACATCCTGATCAGTCTCTTTCAACACATGAAGCCAAGTGCTGAAGACTGGAGCAACGTCATGGGTGATCTTCAGCAAAAGGGCTACACCTTCACTGAGGGCGCTCTTCGGTACGATTTCTGACTCCGGCCTCTTTTTCCCGTTGCATATTGGTCACTGTTGTTTTCCCATCCCCCACTTTCATTCATCTCAACTTCCCCTCTCTTCCTGTCTCTTCATCCTTTCTCTCATTTCTCCTACTCCTTTCCCACATTTCAGACAACTCTACTCTGAAACCCTTCTCATCTCTTCCTGTCTCTTCATCCAACATCTGGCATCAGTAATTCTCTGCCCAAACAAACAAACAGACAAACACATAAACCCCTCCCCTTCATCAAACCGTCCATCAACACCATCGTCATGGCTCCTCGCGCTGCTGCTGCTGGGGCTGGTAAACCCACTCGAGGCTGGGATGCTGCCTCACATGAGGACCTCCTCCTCGCTCTTCTCGAAGAGATCAAGCCGAACAAGGCTGACCTTACCAACGTCGCCGCCAAGATGCGCAGCAAGGGTTACTCCTATTCCTACGACGCGATCAAGTACTCGACTTTCTTCTGTCTTTTGCGCACAGTTTTAAAGGTCAGCTGCTAACATATTTGTCTTTGTAGCCAGCACGTCCAGAAGCTGCGCAAGAACCGCGACACCACCGCCATCCAGAACTCTGGTGGCTCCGAGAATGGTACTCCCCGCAAGCGCGCTCCCGGCACCAAGACGCCCGCCAAGCGCACTCCATCCAAGCGTAAGGCCACTAAGTCGGCTTCCGTCGTCGACGAGGACGAGGATCTTGAGGATGAGAAGATGCAGCTGAAGATGGAGACGGACGACATGGGGGGGGAACTCATGTCTCCCCAGGGCGCAAAGCGCACCAAGTACGTTGGAATTCACCAAGTCAACTTCCAGGTTCCGTGCTAACTGTCTTATAGGTCCGAGCCTGAGGACGAGGTCACCGTTGGTGAGGTCTAGGTCCGAGTTTCTTCTACAAGGTGAGTTGATGTCTTAATGCTTTCACATATGTTCTCAGCTAATGGACCAACAGGCTAGCTTCCACGGTCGAGGGGTTTGAAAGTTGAGTCTTCGACGGATGATGAGCATTGGAGTGGTTATCAACAAGCTCATGCCTGTCGCAGAGAAATAGGGGTAAAACTAGGCTAGGATGGTTTCCATGTGCCTTGGATGTTACGATGAGAGCTTTGCCATTTGAGGGCAATATTACGAGCATGCCTCTGCGATGAATTGAAAGATACCACCTGTCCTTTTTCTACCCCCCCCCCCCCCCTCTTTTTTTGTGCAGAAGTATCGTAAAGTGTTGATGCGCATGTCCCGAGTATCTACACTTTTACTGGGTATTCGTCAAGGCCTCCCCGATGTTCACTAATAGTTCTACGAGATATTGCTAAGCACATATGGCATACTTACAAACTGTTTCTAATCAATGCCTGTCGAGTACTCTCCTTGTTTGGTCCCGATTCTCGTGACCAGTGCCATGGGATGCTTACAATTTGGACTATACTGTATATGTAATACTTGTAGATAATCAAGTTGCGAAATCCTCTAGATATATCAGTATCAGAATGATCTTAACTGCGTGGCTCTGTTGGCGTCGTCGGCCATTCTGTTACTACGCAGAGGAATCAAGCGCTTCCACCAGTTGCAGGGCCACAAGCAGCCTATACCCCCCAAGATATCTCTCTTTTCCATTCACTGAGACTTTTCCACCCTCTCGCTTTTTCCCATTGACTGTTCAGAATCGCTCTTTTTCTTCCATCCATCACTCTTCCATCTTTCCCCTCCACACCTTTCATCCACTCCTCTTCTTCTTACATGCTGCATCTCTATCCCTCAACCCCAGGGCAACATACTTTACTCTACATCAAACATTCTCCCACCTACTGCAATGCCTCCCTCTGAGAAGAAGTGGGACGCCAACGCCGAGCGTGACCTGTGCGTCGCAGTGATCATGGGTGCTCAAGATGGTGAGCGCATGCGCTTCAACTGGCCAAAGGTCCATGCCTCGATGGCTGCCCTTGGTTATTCCTTCACCAAGGACGCCATCTCGTAAGTCTCACTATTCTTTCTCATATCTTTACCATGCTGTCTTTCCTTTCGGGTTCTTGAGCCTCCCAACCCATAGCCATATTCATCTCGTCCAGATACTTACCAGCAACAGTCAGCATTTCAGCAAGTCCATCATGCGCGACTTCAAGGGTCGACATGGCGATCCTGCCAACAGCACCCCTACTGCTACACCCAAGAAGGCTACCACCCGCCGCAAGCGATCTACTCCTGCTAAGAAGAAGATCGAGATGTTGGACGAGGAGGACGATGATGCGGAGACCATGGTCGGATCTCCTGTCCATAAGAAGATGAAGCACAAGGATGAGGACGATGAAGAGGATCTCAAGACATCCGTTGGTATCCAGGGCAAGCCTGGGGGCAGGTATGTTCGACTAGCACGCATGTCCTAACAAAAATACTGATCTACTCATAGCCTTTCTCCTGCTGAGAAGGAAGCCAAGTTTGAGAACTGGCTTGCCAACGTTGGCGGTGCTTAGACACTGCTGCAACTCTATCATGAAAGGACAGATATCTAGAGGGTCGATAATATCGAGGCTTTAGATACTATTGCTAGGGGGCGAGATAAAAGGGGCGGTTTACAGCCTCGGAGAACTGGATTGATAGCCCTCGCAACATGAAGTTCACTTTGTTTCCCTACTGCGCATCTCGCCTGTGCACAGACAAGCCCCATGTAATATGCCAGTCATCTTCTGCTTCTCGTAAAGGCTTCTCACGTAGGAATCCTCGTTGCGGCTTTCTGTTTGGCGATGCTCACTGGCTGTCCATTCATAGTCACTCTTTTCTCCAATCCAGTCGCTTCTTCAAAAGTTTCCTGTTTGCGTAACTTTCGGGGATGTAAGGCCAATTCTTTCTATACTCAAGTTCTGAAAGCTTTAGAGGTTCAATCAAAAGTACCATGTATTTGTCTTACGCAAAGTCACTTCATAAAGGATAGCTATCCGATTTCTTACATAGCCTGATAGACTGTGTTTGAGACTAATGTTTGTCTGTCATTTCTTTTTTTCGAGAATCTGAATGCACGTAGTCTTTGAAGTTCATCATGTGGGTTTTGAGGACGGCAGTGAAATAGTCACACGACTCCGGATGCCTTGGGGCTCGCGATTCATGTATCAATATGGCATGTTCTGCATGGTTTTTAGTGTCTCCGTCTCTCATACCGTATCCTTTTCGTTTCTCGTCTGCGAGTGAGTGCCAGAAGATAGAGATCAAAAGAGGTTGTTCAATAAAAAGAAAAAGAGCAGCGGGTAATCATTTACCGTAAGTCAAACATCTTGCGGTGTAAATTCATGACTCTAATCACACAAGACTTGCATCTTACGCGTGTTTATGCTTCTTCATTCGTGTTAACATCCGTCACTCACATGGGCATCAGTGACAGACTACCTAACCCAGTATAAGTTGAACCAAGCTCTAAATCACTTTGCCTACCACCCAAACGCCAGTCCAATTCGTTGCATTGTCCTTGTTCATCGTGGCCGTCGACCGTCGAGTCTATTTCCTTCGCTCGTACCCTTCTTCTCGGGGGCCTTGGTCTTGTCGTCTCCTTCTCCCTTTCTTTTAACGGCACCCCGAAGTGTCTGGCCTTGGCCAGCAAAGTGAGGCCTGTTGGCGTTCTCCTTCTCCTCTTCCTTATCGGCGTCCGTCTTGACTGGCTTAATCTCGTATCCGAAGAAAAGCTTGTTAGGTGGTAGGCGTAGAGCTGCCGGAGCACCATCGCGCTTCCTAGGCATTCCTGGGATCTCCACCGTAGGAACTGGAGTAGCTGGCTTGGGTGTTGGAGCCTTGCTTCCCTTCTTGGCAAGCTTTTGGCCCTCTCCAAAGAAGTTTGTCACATTGCTTGTCACTGATGGAGCAATGGCGCTGTAGTTGATGGCTTGCGCCATGGTTCCTTGGTTGTGTAGCAGGCCTCCAGCAGGAACACCACCTCGTGTGCTTCTTGGGGTGCTGGTCCCGCTCTGGCGCTCAGGTTCGACGTAGCCGACTGGAGGCGCGAATTCTACTGACACGTCGGTTTCGATCATACTGACTCCCATCTTGTCCGTCTCGGGCTTGACGTCGAGAACGGCCACATCATAGACTTCATCATTGTAGGCGAAATTGAAGACATCACCCTTGGTAAGGGTGGCAAAATTGCGGAAAGCCTTCTCCAGCACTGCCTTGGGATCACTAATCTCAAGGAAGTTGACGGATTGAGGCTGTAGCTTGACCATCTTGGCCAGCTCCAATGATGTGGTACGGACCTGGATCATGTCACCAACGTCCATCCCAAGAGTTTCCATCATCTAGTGAGTGTTAGTAACAAGACCTTTCAATAGTACAGAGTCGCCCCATACCCATTGAGGAATGTATGCCCGGCCCTCCTCCGCAATAAACTCCAACACACCCGCATGGGAGTGTCTGCCTTTCTCTCCGTTGATCAGCTCCATGAGCAAAGGCCACTGCACATGGAGCTTAGACACCTTATCGAGAGCGGATGGTGGTAGAATGATCTTGGAGCCGTAGTTGAGTTCTGGTCTTTCAGCTCCGGGGGCCATGACTAGAGGATAGCATCGGTAGTACTCGTCAAACCGTTGCACAATAGGTCGTCGTCCGTGGCGGGCCATGTTGTAGAGGTGGTCGGGGTTAGCGGGATCAAACCCACCGCCGAAGCCTGAATACTATATACCTCTTAGCGAACCAAATCATAAGACGGGGCAGGATGGCTTACCATGGCGACAATAGTTTGTTGGTACGCAGTCGATTTAGAGATCTCGGAGGTGCAGGACTTGAAGAAGATATAGGCGGTCAGGAAGTAAATCGGCTGCCTTGAAAATATGCTCTGTTTTCTCACGCTGCTGACAAGAACCGTGTGTCTTAAGTATTCAGAGGGAGAAGGGCGGTGATTCACAGTTGCGAGGTTGAAATGTTTACAGGATGAGCTTCCATCAATGTTCGTTGAAGGTCCAAAGCCACAGGTAACGTGGGGCGTGTGGAGGCTACAAAGGCAGCTCTTGATGACGCAGTTTGGTTTGTCAGGGACACGGGCAAGGACACTACGGGGTAGGTAGGTACTCCGTAGTACAGTGCTATACTAGTTTGATAAGGCACCTCGCTTGTTTTCAAAACATTTAATTCCAAACTCAATAAGACTCTAACAAGCAGTTAAACACATATAATACTGGATTTAAAGCCGTGTTATTGCGTACTGGGGATTATCCTTTTAAGCCGGGTATTGACAAGGCACTGAATGTCCTCCTAAGTTCAGGTACCTGTCAAGTAACATCAGCTCAGTGGAGCTGACTGCCCCAACCAGAATAGCGAGTCCTGGAACCCATGCTCAGAAGTTTAAAACATACATATAAGCTCTATCAAGCTTTCTTCATTATTTCACTTTGCGTTTCCAATTCAAGCAATCCTCACTTTGACACTACCGAGCCAATTCTCATATTCTTTGCATTCAACGGCTCAATCAATAGTGGCCATGGCGTCTCGATATTCGGCAGCGCGCCCGAAGCGCGATGGCGAGAACTTTGCGCGTACCCATCACAACGAAGACGGCGGCGATTCTAAGAGAGTCAAGTTTGACGTGCGAAATCCCTCCACGCTTGCGCCTGACGCGCGCGAAGAAGATGCTATTCTCGATGCCGATGTCATTGGTGTATCTGGAGCTACGAAGCGTGGAGCTGTCAACATCGATGGTTATGATAGTGATTCAGATAACGAAACCTTCAATGCACGCGCCGAGAATCGCAAGCGAGGGAAAGTCGACCTTCTTGCACAGCTCGATAATTACGACGCCACCAATCCTGACCCTGCAGCTCCGGGTACTGCGGCTGGTGATGATGATGACGATGACATGTTTGCTGCGGACGATGCTGGTGGGGAAAAGGAGGTTCCCGAGGAGGGAGACTTCGATAAGAATGGTCGCAAGAAGGACAGAGTCCGATTCCTAGATGCGGATAAAATCGAGGGCGTAGAGAACACCAGCAGAGACAAGGGGGGCATCCGGCTCGACGATGAAAGCAGCGACGACGAGGCAGATGTAGACCTAGCCATACAAGAAGAGGGCATCGATGAAGAGGTCGGCGCTGGTGGTCTCAAGAAGAACGCCCCCAAAGTCGAAGCATTCAACCTGAAGCAAGAAATGGAAGAGGGTCAATTCGACCAAGATGGCAACTACGTTCGCAAAGGTGGCGACCCTGATGCCGTGCACGACAACTGGTTGGAAGGTCTCAGCAAGAAGGAGATGAGAAAGGCAGCCGCCGCGCATGAGAAGCGCGAGGCTGAGGCACGAAAGCAGCGCCTAGAGGACGACGAGGTCCTCGTGTCAGATTTGCTCAAGACTCTGATACTCAATCTCGAGCGCGCTGAGACGCCACTCGAGGCTCTAGCCCGACTCGGCAAAAAGCAAACAAAGCCCAAAAAGATCCCGAAGTGGAAGCTCAAGAAGATGAATAAGGGTGCTGAAGGCATGGAGGTTGATGGCGGTGAGAACATTGAGGATGTGGAGCAAAAGAAGATCAAGGCATCGATTGATGCCATCACAGAAGCTGCAGATAAGCTGTTAAGCCGGGATCATGAGGAGATTTACGAACAAGAGAGAGAGCTCCTCGTCCGAGAATATCGCAAGGAGACAGGAGAGGATTGGGTGGAGCCAGAAGCTTCACAAACAAACCAGGATGAGCAGGCAGCGGTGAAGCCGGGAACAATGTGGGAGTTCCGATGGATAGATGGACGCGATGGAAACGACAGTCAAGGGCCATATGACGGGGCCACAATGAAGGCGTGGAAGGATGCTGGGTACTTCCCAGAGGGCGCGGTCGAGTTCCGAGCGGTTAAGGAGGGCCACGAGTGGTCTTTACATGTCAATGCTTTTGAGTGAAGGCATTACAACGGGATGGGATATCAGCCGAGAAACAAACTTAAGGTAGTGCGGGCTGAACAGATATCTGGTGTGGTCCGGCCCTTGTCTCTATCGCAGAATGATTGGCAACGAGCGAGTCTCAGCTCAAAAGGGCACCTGCAGCGGTCTTTCCCATGTTCCGGAGATGGACATCCGCTGGCTCATGTTCTTGTGTATGCATGCTCTTACAACCAGTCATATGTGTACAGGGCCAAGAACAAAACGGGCTGTAAGTGGGCGTTCTAGCCCGGACATGACGGTGAGTGGATCCCGTTTCACGTCAAGTACTTACAGCATGCATGGGAAAGACTGCATAGCACAGATAGCTTCGGGTCTGTGGCTCCGAATCTGAAGACAATATTGAAAATCAAGTTATCTTAGATGGCCACTTTATCTGCACCTTGGTCCTAGGAAGTGGGCGAAGATCATGAGGATCCAACAAGGCTTGGCCGCTGACTGGGATAGGTTTCCATAAAGGTCAATGGTCGAGAATCATGATGGTGCATGATAGTGCCGCGGGAAGATGACGAAAGAGGGAAGCTAAATGCCAAACAAAAACAAAAAGACCATCAAAGGGTTGGAAAGACCCAAGATAGATGGACATGGTAGGGCATAACGTGGCAGTTCGTTCCTGGGGATCCCGAAGTGCGCCGGGAACGGGTGAGGCCGGGCGAGTGGAATCTCGAAAAAGAGGCTGAAAAGCCGGGGCAGGGAGTATGGAGTAAGATAATGGAGACATCTGGGGAGAATGATGGGGTTGTATGGGGTTATACGGAGGGACGGACGAGGTTGGAACCTACCATGCGCCCTGGCATGCGAGGCTTGAGCCGATCCAAGCCCGTGATCCCGTGATGCTCCGGTACGTGGAGCGGGAGCCGGGGCGGCAGCCGTAGCCGAACGGTCAAGCACCGAGGGAGCAGGAGGTTGACTCCCGGAGACGAACGGGCTAGATCGGAGGAGCAGGGATTGTTCGGGAATGATGTATGTCAGAAGTTGCATCTCAGTATGTAAGTGAATTGTAGGGGTTCGGGATCTATTCGACGACGAGTTTTCGTACGTAACATGATGAGAGTCTATGTGGGCTTGGCCTTGAAATCATGTCGATCAAGGTATCTCGGCATTGGTATTATCAGTAGTATTGGGTGATTCGAGTAATGCTAGAAGGATCGATATCATGAACTGATATTGCAATGCGTATGTATGTATGTACATGTATGTTAGGATGTGCTGAACTGTATGTAGCTAGTCCAGGTCCAGGTCAGATTAGCACTGGATTCGCTCAAGGATCATGGTGGAGGATATGAAAAGACAGGGCAGGGGTTCGGTCAGCCCAGGTGGACGCAGGTCAGGAGAGGTTCGATCTCAGGTGAGGAATCTCGGTGAGATTTCGAGATAGATACACACAGTATCGAGGAATATGAGACCATAAGGGTCCGTGGTTTTGTGGGATCGTAGGCACGATATGATAGGGCTCTGGCAGATTCAGGGTCTCCATTTTTGGTGATTGTCAATAGAAGCTGGACACACCCAGGGGTCTCGACAAAGGCCCGATGTCAGATAAGCGGATTTCGTTTTGGCGATGGAATTGACATTACTACAGGCGGCATGGACTGGTCTGATCTGATGTGATGTAAGGTAGTCAAGAACGAGAGCATAAGGAGAAGCGAATATAGTCGGTCCGCGAAAGCTCGTGGCCTACCAACGGGCCGACAGAGGCCCTGTTTTCGGTGAGTCCATGATTGAGCTGGGCTGGACTGAGTGAGTTTAGTTGAGCTGTTTTTGTTCCATCATGATACCTCTCAACAATTGTTAGCTCACCGTAAGAGACGTGAGGGACAACAGGGTAGCGTGAAACAGCATCAGGTCAATATTGGCTACCCTATTGCTAAGACTTGGGAGACAGGCACGTCTAGATCAAGCTGGCAAAATTACCGTATCCTTGAGCGACAGCAACTGATATGATGGGCTACAACACCTTGTTCTAATCGTATTATATCATGTTTGCATATTGATATCGAGTCAATACTGTGACTGAACAAAACCCCCCGCGACTGCAAGACCGAGAACGTACAGCCCCGCCACATTGCGTAAAAGACGCAACACAAGCTGTAAAAACCCGCAGCTAGGTTTGAGCGAAGATCAGATACTAAGCCTCATTCAGTGTCACCGTCTTGGTGGTGAAGCTTCTAGCTCAATTAAGGTGACTCCGGTATAAGTGGGCAAAAGCATTGGATACGTAAATAGGAAATTAAAAACATTTGTCGTCGAGATAGGTAGAGGCCGAAGCATATCGAAAGACGAGAGAGAAACAAGACACGTTCACAAAGGATTAGATTCATACGAGAGTTACCTGTAGCGAGGACTCGACTCGGAACCGTACGACTCGTTTGTGATCGGTGAACAAGGCGAACCGAGCTTTCAATATGTCGAGGGACGTGCATATTCATCGGCGGTGGCGGCGGCGGCAGCCGTCAACGATGAAACCAAGATAGAAGCATATTATGGGTTGGCAAAGTGAGAATGGATAATATGGCGGCAAATAGGGAAGCCAGGGATTGCATTGCATTGCAACTTTGCGGCGTAAAACCTACAGATCTCATCGTACCTTGCCCAAGATGATGAGGCGTTCATGTCCAGTCCACTATAACCGGAGGCTCCGGAGAGAGATGGGATTGTGTGAAAACATCTGATCGACAAGTGACGCATTCCTTGGATAATTAACCATCGAATTGCTATCTAACACGGAGAGTTGCACGGTAGAATGCGGTGCCTTGTTCGGCGGCACCTACAAAATATCAAAGATGAAGGTGGACGTGAACGCGCGATGGAATCAACAGAGAGTGGCACTGGGCACCTCACCTCATGCATGGAGGGGCAGAAAAGATACATGGTTTTGAGAGGGAGGGGCATATTGCAGGGAGGTAGCTTTTCAGGGCATCACCCCACCACGAAGCTCTCGTCACCATGGAAAGGTTAGGTTAGGTAGTGGTGGGGTCTGAGACATGATGAAGCTGAGCGGGCAGTGCCCAAGACGTCAAGTAGAGATGGTGATAGTTGCTATCTATGGTATTATGGATATGGATTTGTAAGTCTAGAGCAAGAATGTAATACCTTAACTAAGAAGTAGAGTCATACATAGGAACAAGGCTGTGAATTGGTCATGATGGACTTGACTGAGCTAACGTTAGGTTACCTACTTTAGGTAGTGAGTGAGAAAAAAAAAAAAAAAGAGCTCCCACCCTCTGATCCGATATTGAATGTTCCATTGGCCCCTGCTGTTATGATACACTAGTAGGCACTGTACTGTGTACCCCCCGGGCAACAGGGGGGTATGTTCGTGGGATGATTGATGATGTGGTGTTGGTGGTCTAAAGTGGGTTGGTTGCTAATGGTAGAGCAGAGCTTACTCTGATGAGAGAGTAGAGCAGAGGGAGGATGAGTGAATAAGGTAAGGCAAGGCAATCCAACGTCCCGGAATTCATATATGTAGCTGTACTCCCACTCCTGCTGCTCTTTTCTTCTCTTTCCTTTCATTCTCATCATCCTCAGCTTCATCGCAACAACTTCCACTACAAACCTCTTGGTATGTGAACAGTTTACCCCTCCATCTCCATCACCACCACCACCACCACCACCACCACCACGACGCATCAGTATCATAACATGATGATGATGATGCATTGCTTTGCCTCTCAACTTCTCCTCTTGCCTCTCCACCAGCAAAACAGATTGTCATGTCATATCATGTCTGCATTCGACCCAACATAATGAGAAGACGATACGACGACACGTCAATCGATATGGGTGATGGATTGGTTGGCACTGATTGGCATGGATCACACGGGCATGGCATTGGTGTTGCTACAGAGAGGGGACAGACAGACTGGAGGGAGGGAGAGGGAGATAGAAACCTCTTTCAGGGCATCGAGCTCTGTAACTCAGAGCTCTACTCTCCTCTCTGCCTCTCTCTCTCCCTCTCTCTAGCCTCATCTGCTTGCCCCTCCTTCCATTTGCACCGACGTTCCAATTCCAATTCCAGTCCACACCCACTTCCACTTGCTCTTTCCCTGTGCTGTGGCAACCTTCCTCAGCAAAAAGCTTCCCGTTCCACTCAACCTCCGTCATGCAGATATAAATTACCCCACCCCCTCACCTCAACCTCAACCTTCCCTTCAGCTCTTCTCTTCTCTCCATCTCACTTCATCCATCTTCTTCCTAGTTAAAGATATCTCATCTGACTCTCTTGCCTAAACAGAAACTACCATTTTTTCTACAATAATCAAAATGGCTCCCATCAAGGTCGGCATCAACGGTTTCGGTCGTATCGGCCGTATCGTCTTCCGCAACGCCGTCGAGCACCCCGACATCGAGGTTGTTGCTGTCAACGATCCTTTCATTGAGCCTCACTACGCCGTAAGTAGACCCCCTGCGAACTCGTTCGATACTTCAACAACCCTACAATCCACTGCTCGGGAGCTTGTCGCTTTGTGACGACCGTTTAAACGCGCGTTTCGATTCAACTGGAGCATCGCACAATATCGTCCATAATACTCATTGTGCCGGGATATGTAATTGACATCGCGAGCTGTCGCCAGCTTCGTGTCATGGCATAGTACTAGAGAGCGATGCTTCATGTCCCGCCAAGCTACCCCTCACTGCCCCACGCCCCATACAATATCACATTCAGCTTTGAGCCTCAAGCTAACGTCAACTCCCCTACGCAGGTCTACATGCTCAAGTACGACTCTTCCCACGGTATCTTCAAGGGTGAGGTCGGCAACGATGGTAACGACCTTGTCGTCAACGGCAAGACTGTCAAGTTCTACTCTGAGCGCGACCCCGCCAACATCAAGTGGTCCGAGACCGGCGCCGACTACGTCGTCGAGTCTACTGGTGTCTTCACCACCATTGACAAGGCCAAGGCCCATCTTGCTGGTGGTGCCAAGAAGGTCATCATCTCTGCCCCCTCTGCCGACGCTCCCATGTACGTCGTCGGTGTCAACGAGAACAAGTACGACGGCTCTGCCGACATCATCTCCAACGCCTCTTGCACCACCAACTGCCTGGCTCCCCTCGCCAAGGTCATCAACGACAAGTTTGGTATCGTTGAGGGTCTCATGACCACCGTCCACTCCTACACTGCTACCCAGAAGACAGTCGATGGTCCCTCCGCCAAGGACTGGCGAGGTGGCCGTGGCGCTGCCCAGAACATCATCCCCTCCAGCACTGGTGCCGCCAAGGCTGTCGGCAAGGTCATTCCTGAGCTCAACGGCAAGCTCACTGGCATGTCCATGCGTGTCCCTACCGCCAACGTTTCCGTTGTCGATCTTACGGTCCGCCTTGAGAAGGGTGCTTCTTACGACCAGATCAAGAAGGTCATCAAGGAGGCCTCTGAGGGTGACCTCAAGGGCGTTCTGGCCTACACTGAGGACGATGTTGTCTCCTCCGATCTCAACGGCAACACAAACTCCTCCATCTTCGATGCCAAGGCCGGTATCTCTCTCAATGACAACTTCGTCAAGCTGGTCTCCTGGTACGACAACGAGTGGGGTTACTCCCGCCGTGTCCTCGACCTCCTGGCCCACGTTGCCAAGGTCGATGCCTCCAAGTAAGCGTAGAGCGCTCAAGAGGCTGGAAGCAAAACCAAACCTAATCAGACGCGACATGAGGACGATGCCAGTCTGCCGCGTGTTTTAATGAAGCAAAGAAATGAAAGGAAGTAAAAATACCAAAATTAAGGGAGATTGTCGGAGGGGATGACAACGACTTTGTTCTCATCGGCTCCAGTTCCCTACTAGACAATTGATCTTAGTATAGCCGTGGACAGAAAAAATACATAAATAGATCCATCCCTCTTGAAAACCGTTCATGTCTATCTGTGATGTATTTTTTTGCCCATGGCCAGCTTGGCGACTTAAGCTACCTATGTATCAGTAAGTCTCTCCGTGGTCCTCTGGAAACAAGAAACCATCAGATCTTGACATAGGGTGTTCAAATAAAACTTAGCAAAAGGTATCGTAAGCTTATGCTCAGTTACCTAAATAAGTCTTTATTTATTCAGGATCAAGGTCCTGAGTTTTCTCTCCTCCTAGATTGCTAACTCATCAACACCGTCGGCTAAGCCAAGACTACCTGCAACTACAGCATGGTTAAACCCATCCGCGGCATGCAACTCGTATACCAGTTTCTGGGTAGTTCACGATATCGGCTTAATTGGTTCTTTCTGGCATCGATCTCGACAGTGTCAGGTCTATGCGTCAAGCTATTGAGTTCAAGTCCTTTATTTTCGTTCCATGCTGGGACATGCACGCATTTATGTGTGAATGTATGTATGTGTATGCATACCTTACGAAATGGTATTTCCCTGTAAACACGCCCTTTGCTGTTCCCTTTTTCTTTTTCGCCAGATGCTCCTTTGACTCCCTCGTCTCATTATCCGTTGTCTTTCTCGGAAAGCAACCCCTTTCAGCCATAGAGTACAATAACAGAAAAGAAGATGAGAAATGTCATGTCATGACCGCACCCGCGACGCCCGAGGCATGAAGAGATGAAAATTGATCGCTATCCGTTTTGACCCGGGGATATCATAGTACAAGCAAAAGAAGTAACATTGGTCCTTGCCACGCTCCTCAGCAGGGTGGCAGGTCAGGAGGCAATGTGCAAACTCGACCTCGAGTTCAGTAATAAGCACATTTGATGAGATGTGCACAATGCGAAATCATCTCGCTTAACTCAAGCTTCGTTTCAACTGGGTGTCTTCTATGGCGCGCTCCCAGTGTTGTCGTAGATGCTACTACACTGGTCTATGGTGAGTTTTTCGGTTTTGGCCTATCGATGACTCATGAATGTGGGATGCCGCATAATCCATTCTTTCGTCAGTGATCTTGATATTAGCGTCAGCTCAAAAGATTATTCGATGATCATGTACGTGACAGGACAAGGGAAAATGGCCTCATTACCGGGCAACCCTAATGCTGGCTTCATTAGGATCAAACTCCGGTGACCACTGGACATTCTCCTCCTGGCACCAGTGCCGAACAACACGCATTGACGCTTGGCAAACTTCCTCGACAGTCGACCAGGGCGCAATGTCAGCTCGAAGACGAGAGCTTCCAATGCCATCATAAATGCTGTGAACCGCGGGCCAATTTCGATAACGAGTCGACTGGTGTGCAAAGAGCTCCTCCTTAGAGATATTCTCGTAGTTGGCAGATGCCTTGAGGAATTCATCCACAGTGATGGCTTGTAGAATCAAGATAAGGGCATACATGGGTTGGCTTCGCCGCGAGTCACGGCGTGTCTCGTTTGTTAGATAATCCACCATCTTGATCAGGCTGGCCCAAGAGCCCGGATCAGATGGTTTGTTTTGTAAATTTCGACTGACGTTAAGAAGGTAGAAGCTCGCCATGAATGCAACAGTGCTCTCCACGGCGAGTGCGTAATATTGTTTGCGACTCGAATCGGCCCCTCGTTTGTCGCCACTACTCGAAAGCTTGTTAAACCGCTGATTAGCGACATCGCCCTCATGCTTCAGTCGCCGACCTAAGGTAGAAAATCGTGTGTGTTTATCAAAAATGGCCCGTGGATCGGCCTTGTCACGAGCGGCATCTGTGCCATTAGTGGTAGGCCGATCTGATGACCCAACAGGTACAGGTGTTACGGTGAACGAGTCGCCCGGTGTGTGAGCCTGTGAGTTGCTGGAACTGACTCGGGACATGGCTGCACCCTTTTTAGAGGGAGTCGATGGTGGTGGGAGACTGGCAGAAACCGAAGGCATTCGAGGTCTTTTGACAGCTATTGTATCGCCGGTGTTGTCTGACAGCGCAGGGCGCTTCTTCGCCTGACTGATAGACGGCGCCTCCATGCTTTCAGACCGCTCTCTGCGCTTAGAAGGTAGGGCCAGGATACGCTTGAGCGTTTGCCGCATTCTCTTGGATATTCGTAGAGTAACGATCAGCCGTTTCTTTTCTTTGGTACTGTGAGCATCACCATCTTGCTCCTCTCCACCCTCTCCGTCCTCCTCTTCTTCATGCTCGACAGGCGCTTTCCTCGCCGTTGATGACTTGTGGCTTTCTCCGGAACGCTTCTCGCGCGGCTCATCTTTTTCTAGGTCATCTTGGGTCTTGGACTCCGTTGCTTTCGTTGAAACCTTTCTCCGTGATAGCTCAGCCTCCAGGGAGCTCGGTAATGTGGGAGATAGGAGCGCAGGTAAGCGAATTGGAGATCTTTCTCTGGTTGCATCGTTCTTTGTCTTCGATGCTGGGGGTGGGTCCAGTTTCTTCGGTTTCGTTGCTTTGGCGGCATCCGCAGCGTCCTCACGAACCCGTCTCCTGTCGCCTTTGTCCATTGAGTTTTGGCTGTCCCAGCTTAAGTGAAGAGGTGATAATAGCGGGGGCACGGACGACCGCGAAGCATTATCTATCTTATTTGGTGTTCCCTTCGTGCTCCCCGATGCGCCAGGTCGAACACCATTGACAGAGTCGCCACGTACGCGGCCAGCCGGAGAAGGATTGCGAGCGGAGGTGCTGGTACTCTTCAATATACTACGTCCATTGGGAAGCGAGGATGAGCTAGTAGGCTTGTCCCTTGGTGGAATATCAGATGGCGCCAGAGAATCTCTATCCTTTCTACGAGGGGGTTCATCGCGGCCTGGTCGCGATCGATCATCGTGAGAGCGAGGCATATCCGGCCTGTGTCGTTTTTGGGACCTGTGGTCATCCTCGACATTCGATGCACGTTTTCTGCTGTCTGGTGATACAGGACGAGGTGGAAGGGATGCGGGCGGTTTAGGGGGTAGCCTGGAGCAGAGTCAGTATGGGAGCGACATCACCCAGGCAATCATGGGACATTCAAAGCCGCATCTTACCTCATGTCAACAACTGGAAGTTCCCTGGACTTTTGTGATTTGGTATCGGGGTGCTGATCCTTTTGTCGTTGTGAATCGGGCTTCCTGATCTCGGGTACAGATCTTGGCTCTGCAGATGCGCGCTCAAGGTCGCGCTTTTTGGCGCTGGGTGGTTCTGGGGTGGAGGCATCCGAGGTCACACCAGACGTCTTTTTGTTCTTGTAGTCACTGAGTGACAGCTTCTTCTTCTCGCCGCCTTTTGCGAGAATGCCCACGTCGCGAGGGACGGGCTTAGGAGGCTCGACACGCATGTCGTAGTAGGATCTAGTAAGGAGTACACCGCGATCGGCTTCCGACACGAGAGTTGAATATTGCAAGCGAGTAGTATCCCATTCCTCAGGATGCTTCTGTCGGGATTCGCTGGCGGGGATGTGATATCGCCAGTCGGGGGAATAAGAGAGATGATGTGGTTTCTCGGGCAGGATGCGCTGTGTGAGCTGCTGAACCGTCTTCGCCGCGGCTTCCATTGTTCAAGGATGTCGGCATGCCGGAAGGACGAAGACGGGGGTGTGGTGCGATGCTGTGCAGTACGGTTGCGATGTGGTGCGGTACGAGGTTTGGCGATCGCAGGTGACGCGCGCGAGGGGTACGCAGGGAGGCCGAGAACGCGACGATGGAAACGCTGAGGAAAAACACAAATGGGATAAAGATCTTGGAAGTAGTGCGAGTCCCTGAAAATGGACGATGCTCAAATCATGCGTCATTCACGACCGATTGGCAGGGTTGTCGCGATGTGATGGTGGCTGATAGTGGTGGTGGTTGATGCCGAGCGACAAGGCATGGAAAGTGACCCAGTCGCACACGATAAGGGAAGATTGGAGAGTGTTAGCGCGCTGGCTGGAGACGAAACAACAAAGCGGCGGTGGATCGGAGCCCAGAAGCTCTGTCCAGGCCCCGGTGAATCGGATTGACAAAGAGAGCGGTGATGTTTATTATGTTATTAGGGCCGAATAAAGCGAGAATCAGGCTAGGAACCAGAGAAATAGATGAGTTAAGCTTGAAGCGCGTAAGCCTATCTCTCTACTTTTCCCTTCTTGTTGCTGAGGCTAAAAAGCACCAAACGTACGTGTAGGCCGGGATCTAAGTTGGTTGGGTCTTGGTTTTATTAGTCGGGATTGGATGTTTGAGATTTCCCAGTGCAGTAGCAGCCCACCTCAGACAGGCAGGGCCAGGCAGTGACAGTGACAGTTGCACATGCAGTTGCAGTGGCAGATGCCTCATCTCACTGACGTTATGTGGCAGTTGACAGCGGTCAGGAAAGGAAAGAACCACCCGACCAGCCTTAGCAGTGACGATCCGTAGTGGAGCAAGTGTAGGTACCTACCCTAATAAAGAGCGAGACCTGAGCTACCGTAGCCTTGCTCTGTTGTATAGGAATCCCATTCAGCAGTACCTACCTACCTAAGGTAACTAACTACTAGAGTGCCTACTACCTGGGTAACCTAGTAGGCGGGCTTCATTCCCGTCCGTCCCGTCCGTCACTTCACAGTTTCATGTTCTTCTCTTACTGCTCTTGGTCCATTCTCCCCTGGACAGGCATGTCGGTTTGTGGCTGCTCTAATGCCTTCCCCTCATGTTTTAGGTTTTTGTGGCTGATATCAAAGCAGTTTTGTCCATGTCTTGGTCTGGCTGGTTCCTGGGCCCTGTTTCTTCTAGCTGCATGCGCTCACAGGATAAGCATTAATTAACATTTTATTATTTTAGTATTAGATCCAGTTTTAAGAACTCATAAAAGAGATATAGTATAATAAAAATATACATTAAAAAAGATATTATATAGAGTATTACTTCATATTTAAAATATTATTTATAAAAGGTATGCATCAACTAATAGATACTTAGCATGTAGGTTTCTAGTTATGATTTATTAAATTAAGTACGAAGTATATAGCAACTTCGCCAAACACTTACAAGCTAAAGTTATGTAACAGTATCTTCCATACCTCCGCACCTTGCTTGCTACCCAGTACCTTAGTAGCTAGACACTCTCTGAATCCACCTTCAAATGCTCAACGTCTTTCCATAACTCTATAGCTTCCTCTCTTCCACAACATACACTATTCGTGACGAGCAAACAACTACCCGCCAAGCATTAGCCCTGGGTTTCTGTTGTTGCCGGATAATTGTCCCTGTGTATTCAAGTTTGGGATATGCCAGTCAACATAACGAAATTGAGGTTCACACAAGTCAATATTATACTATAAGTGAATCCATGAATATATTTCTTCCTGACAATAATGCATAAAACGCCGGATCCGTAAGGGTATAATGCTGCCTTGCCACCGTTATCTCTCTCCTCCACATATTTCAATTGATGCCAAAAAAAAAAGTAACACCCTGGTTCTCTAATCAAGACCCAGCCCGTACGAGAAATCAGTTATACAGACAAAAGTGTTCAACTGACCAACATGTTCCATACAGCACCTCTGAGCCAAGTCTTTGCTCAATGGAGCCCGTTGACAACCAGAGGGTTCCCATGAGCTCCTTTGCGTCTCTTGCTCGAGATCTCTGGCGAATTGTGACTTCGGGTCTCAAGATGACTGACCCTGGTAGCCAGGCTATCCAATTGTCCCGCAAACTGAGCTGGCACATAGGCAGCGATTTGTTGAGCGACATTGTCATGCCACTGCTTGGAGCTGAAATTCTTCGCCCAGTCCGTCATCTGGACCAGCTGGAACTGAACATCATCGATCCCAGTCCTCGAGTCCTTGCGCACCTTTTCAACGTCCCGGGTCATCACAGCAACCATGCCCTTCACTGACTTAAGTTCAGTGCTCTCTTCCTCAAGGCGTTTTTCCATGTCGTTATTCATGTCATACATTTCCACCTTGTTTTCGCTGACGGATTGTTTCAACTCTGTGATTTGCTGATCCAACTTTTTGTTTTCATCCGCAATTCGCCTTAACGTTGTGACATGCGCATCGAACTCCTTCTTGTTCTCATCCACGCTTCGCTTCAAACCTGTTACACGTACATCAAGTGCCTGGGTAGCTTCCTCTGACTTCAATGTACGGGCGTTAGCCTGGTCAACAGTCTCGGCAACTAACCCTGAGGATATCTGGATCATATCCGCACAGCGACGCTTTAATGCATCTTCCAGTCTATCCATCTTGGGAGTGATCAGTTGCAACGTCATCTCCTTCGTCATGAATGCAGGAGTGGATGTAGGCGTAGGAAGTCTAGAAGACCGCGCATTTACTTCCGACATAGATTCCCTTAACTTTGGAACGTCCCTAACAAGTTGCTTAAGCTCACCACTCGGTGGCAGTTCTTCAAGGCGGCGTTTCACATCCGCAGGAGATGGACATTCATCCAGGAGACGCCTTATGTCACTGGAAGGCGGCATTTCTTCAAGTAGCCGCTTGGTGTCCAGGAGAGATGGAAATTCAACAAGAAGCTGCTGAACCTCATCTGCAGGCGGATACCCCTGGACTTTTGCCTTAAGATTTTGGAAGTCTTGCAATGACCAGTCGGCGGCACTGGCCTGTAGAGCGTCGACGCTCTGCTGCAGAACGTTGGCCTTCTTTTGCTGTTCCTTAACTTCCTTAACCAGCGGCTTTAGAGAGGCAAGCGTTGACAGGCGCGCCTCCTGAGACCCCTGGGCCTCTTGTATTTGTTTCACAGATGATCGCAGAGAAGCGATATCTTCGGCTAAAGATTCCCCTTTTTGTAAGAGACTCTCTACAGCTGATTTTATGCCGGAAACGACATCATCAATTATCTTTTGCTGTTCTCCCTGGCTTTGACATGTGCATTGTAAAAGCGAAATATCTTTTTCAATGGACATTTGCTTTGCCTCATGATTTTCAGAGGTTTTTTGCAAGGACAACATATCCTTTTCTAAAGAAGTCTGCTTTGCGCCCTGATTATCAGATGTGCTTCGCACCAATAATATATCCCTTTCAAGGGATTTTTGCTTGACATCCTGGTTCCGAGAGGTAGTTTGTAAGGACGATATGTCGTTTTCTAAGGATTTATGCTTTTCCCCTTGCTTTTCGATAAGAGCGGAATTCTGCTCATGGAGCGACTTGACAGATTTAATGCCTTTCGTGAGCCTGTCCGCAAGATTTTCTGTCTCTTGCTGGGGCTTCTGTATCTTTATGGGATCAGACTGGTTTTTGACAAAGTTTAGGGTGCGTCCCTGCATTTCAACTGTTGACTTGAGCTGGTTATGCTCGGCAGAGGTTGCAGAGGTAGTTGTTCCGCTCTTGTTGGCGGCTATCCTTTCTTCCATCGTGGTGCTGACGCCATCGAGCTTCTGCTCGAGCCGGCTGAGCTTCTCCTCCAACAATTGGTGTTGCTGTCGACCTTCTTCGACTTTGTTTTCCAGATGTTGGGTTTTTTTCTTCTCGTTCTCAAGGCTGTCGACCAGTTTCTGGATCTCGCTATTATCTGGCCCCTGAGCGACTGGTAAGGAGTTTTTGAACTTGTTCAGCTCAGTCTGTAAGCAATCCTCCATCCATGCCTTGGTTGGCTGGTGCGGTTCCAGTGATTGTGCCTGAAGCTCGACAGGGGAGCCCTGTGGCTTGGTCAGGGAAGAGTCTGCTCCTTCTTGGGTGTTGGGTCCTATGGAAGCCTGATCTTGCACGTATTGCTTCAACAACGAATCGAAAGTATCATAAAGCGTTGGGTGTAGCTCTTTGAGTTTTTGCTTAAGATTGTTCTTTTCGTTCTCGGATTTTTGGACAGCCTGACGCTGCATCTCGTCAACAGAAGGATATTCAGAAGCTTTAGTAGTCGAGCGTTTCCAGTCAGCCCATATTTTCTTAAGCTTGCTATCAGCTTGGTTGTGCTGTATGCGCAGATAGGCTGCATCGCCGAGCAGGTCTATTAGAAGTGGCAGGCGTTCAACTTTCGTGGCTCGCGGCTCGGCCGCAGCGGTCGATATTGAGCCTAAATGGCATATGTCAGCGATACTCT
Source organism: Fusarium proliferatum ET1 (assembly GCF_900067095.1). Classification (NCBI taxonomy): domain Eukaryota; kingdom Fungi; phylum Ascomycota; class Sordariomycetes; order Hypocreales; family Nectriaceae; genus Fusarium; species Fusarium proliferatum. Next base: position 2,600,170 of record NW_022194792.1, on the reverse strand, counting down.
GGTCGTGTTCTTTCCCAAGACTTGCGCTCTTACCGCGATCACTAGCATTCATTGACCTCCTGGAAGAAGATCTTTCCAGAGGTGGTTTGTTATATTTACCGTAAGGCAATGCTGCCCCCTTCCCATCGCCCCTCCCTCGATCATAGTCTGCATCTCTGGAATGAGACGATTCGTCTCGGCGGTGTGAGAAGCGTTCCGGAAACAATTCTGAAGGTGAGCTAGCGGCTGGTCGACGACCGTACCGATCATCTCTACCAGCCATTGCGGCTCTGGTAGTGAAATGGAGCCTTAAGCATCCGTCGAAATGATGGGTAAAGGATTCGAGACAGGACAAATGCCTTGCGCCGTTGGTTGCGAATCGAAAGTGGCCCAAGGAGGAGGGCGAGAGGGTATCGCTGAGGACGGTATGCGACCGGAGGAATTAAGGGGACCGAATAAGGACTGCGCTAAGGAGGTAGTACTTTGTACCAATGGGACACAGGGCCAAACAGGTACTGAGTTGGGTGGTGGTTGGACAAATAGTTGAGTACGGCGGGAGGCAATCGCGTCGATGAATCGGCTGGGTGTGTGAGTACCTAGAGAGAGTGTGGCAACGCCTAGTAAAAAAAACAAAGGAGAGTTAGAGAGCCTCGGTTTGGAGAAAGAACAAAAGGAGTGAGAGGGGGGACAGAGAGGAAAATAAGAGCGTGTGCATTGAACGAACGAGGATGGAAGAAGAGAGAAGAGGGAAAAACCAATGCGAGGCGACACAAAAGCGGGAGCACGGATGTTGAGGTAAGGTAGTTAGCCGGTTCATGAAGAGAAAGAAAAGGCAGGAAAAGACCTGAAAAGGACCAACTAACTAATGAGGTATCTGTTACAGCAGGATCAGGGCTACGCAGTGTGGAGTTCAGTTCGTGTGGATTATCATCATATAATATTGGTAGGTAGATAGTCACGGTTGAATTCATCGAATAGTTATGGAGTATTTGGGGCAGCCCAGTTATTAAATATAGACCCCTAAACCTCGCTGAATCACCGCCTAAGCTATCAGGGGTCTAGACTCATCTAAGAAAGAAGAGCGGTTGGCCCGATAATAGGTGCTTGCCAAGATAATTGACACTAATGATTTTAGTCTCTATAAAGTGGAGGGGAAGCATCCTCTGTTCTCGTCATGCAATAAGGGACAACATAAAACAAGAACGGCATAGGGGCCAACTTATCTAGGTAGACAAGGTAGCTTCTACGAATAATTATTTACCAGATGACTTAACTATTTGACTCCTTGTGGAAGCTTACGGGCTCGAGAAGATGTTATAATATAAACCTTTTGCCTTAGTTGCTCCAGCAGCTCGAGCTGAATGGATCTCTCAGGTAGGTACGGAGTACTCGCATCCAATGTAATCGCGTCCATGCAGCGCAGTACCGAGCTGTGGAGTCACATGGATTGATTTCACGGGAGTGGGTCACTAATGTGGCGGTGCGCATCGAGCACATGGCGCTAAGCGCTAAGCGATAGCCGCGCACTAACATTTTTTACTCGAAAGTTATGCGCAGGCTCGTGCAGCTGTCGCGATCTAGCTCCCAGCCCTGTTCTTCAAGCTTTCTTTCATCAAAGTCGTTGCCTCACAACTCAATTCCACAACGATTGCTCACTTTACATTCGCGCATAACACGCGACAAGATGGCTGCCGTAAGTAGAAGTTACTCGCACCTTCCGCGCAACCCATTGCTTACAGTAAATTTCACAGCCTGTGATGACCGTGTCAGAGTCCAAGGACCTTCGGGGTCTGAATCTGATCGCAGCACACTCCCACATTCGAGGTCTTGGTGTGGATGCGACAACCCTTGAGCCTCGAGCTTCTTCTCAAGGTCTCGTTGGACAGGAGAAGGCGCGAAAGGCTGCTGCTGTCATCTTGCAGATGATCAAGGATGGAAAGATTGCTGGCCGTGCTGTTCTCATTGCTGGACCTCCTAGGTATCCTTCCAGTCACCATTACCGTACTACGCGCATTGACACATGTGAAGCACAGGAAAGACTGCCATCGCCATGGGCATGGCTCAGTCTCTAGGCCCCGACGTTCCTTTCACAACACTTGCCTCATCAGAAATCTTTTCGCTCGAAATGTCCAAGACCGAAGCCCTTACCCAAGCCTTCCGAAAGTCCATCGGTGTCCGCATAAAGGAGGAGAGCGAAATCATGGAGGGAGAAGTCGTTGAGATCCAGATCGACCGCAGTGTTACTGGGAGCGCCAAGCAGGGAAAGCTAACCATCAAGACCACCGACATGGAGGCAGTCTACGATATGGGTAACAAAATGATCGATGCCATGACCAAGGAACGCGTTATGGCAGGCGACATCATCTCGATAGACAAGTCTTCTGGAAAGATCACCAAACTCGGCCGATCGTATGCCCGATCTCGCGACTATGATGCTATGGGTGTCGATACCAAATTCCTCCAGTGCCCGGATGGAGAGCTCCAAAAGCGCAAGGAGGTTGTTCACACCGTCACACTACACGAGATCGATGTAATCAACTCGAGAACCCAGGGCTTCCTTGCTCTCTTTTCCGGCGATACTGGCGAAATCCGCAGCGAGATTCGAGACCAGATTAACACAAAGGTCGGCGAGTGGAAGGAAGAGGGCAAGGCTGAGATTGTTCCTGGTGTCTTGTTCATCGATGAAGTGCATATGCTCGATATCGAGTGCTTTTCATACATCAACCGAGCTCTTGAGGATGACCTTGCTCCTGTGGTTATCATGGCCAGCAACCGAGGCAACTCCCGCATCCGCGGTACTGACTACCGCAGCCCTCATGGACTGCCTCTCGACTTCTTGGACCGAGTCGTTATTATTAACACACACGCATATAACCCTGAGGAGATCAAGCAGATCCTGTCCATCCGAGCCCAAGAAGAAGAGATCGACGTGCACCCCGACGCTCTCGCCCTTCTCACAAAGATCGGCCAGGAGGCAGGTCTCCGATACGCCAGTAACCTCATCAGCACTTCGCAACTTGTTTCTGCCAAGAGAAAAGCTAAGCAAGTCGAAGTTGGTGATGTGCAACGCAGCTTCCAGCTCTTCTATGATCCCGCCCGCAGCGTCAAGTTCGTGGCTGAGTCAGAGAAGCGCCTGATCGGCAACACAGGTGCAGTCGACTTCGCAGTAGGCGGAGCGGCCAGCAACGGTGATGAGAAAATGGATCTTAGTTAATTGTAATGGCGAGCACAGCCTGGCGTTAAAAGGGTATTGGGTTGTGAAGATGGTAGACCTGAAGTGAGATGGACATCTGTATCATACTGATTTGGGCGTAGAATGGCATAATACGAAAATCTTCAAAGAGCACTCTAAGTGGTTTTTTTACTCTGTTTTTACTCCCAGCGCAGCAGTGAAGACATCTCGTTTCAGAGAGGATATTTCCAGATGTGTAGTTGAACTGAAATCTTGTGGTGACCAGAGAGAAGAACTGAGATATGAGGTTCTGCTGTGAGTACTATGTCTCGCCTTGCAACTGAGCTTCAAATATCTAACTGAAGACAACATGAGACTTGTAAATGGGTAGGTGACAAACAGCAAAAGGCCCAATGTTGATCGGTCTAAATCAAAACTATATACCTGAAGTCATACCACAAACATCACCACTACTCTCTCAGTGTCGTTCACGGGTTTGGGGGCCCTTTCAAATCTTTGGGCAGGGCCGAGCATCAGTGGGCGTAATATTAAAGTGCTTTGAGAAGGGGTCATCAGTTGCAACACGAGGAACATGCTCAACAATACTCGCGATACGCTCGGACTGTTCTGCACCCCAGAAAGTATCAATAAAGGCAAATATGAGATCCAGCCCAGAAGTGACCTGAAAAAGAGTGTCAGATCAAAAACATCAACGGTTTCAGCAAGATTGATCAACGACTTACGCCTGAGGAAGACCAGACTTTACCATCGATGACATAACGAGCGGGGGATACCCATTTCACTCTGGGACCCATCTCCTTCATGGTTGCCCAGGCGTTCTTGTTAGTCGTTGCTAGATGCCCATTCAAAACACCCGATCTAGCTGCAACGCCAGCACCAGTGCAGATAGTCATGAGCATCTTGACCTTGGGATACATCTTTGCAATGTAATCCGTGACAGCCTCAAGGTTCGGGTTCCTCGCGCCAGGGCCACCAGGAACAATAAGCAGATCAAGATCCAGGTCGTCGTTGAATGTATTGGTTGGGGGGATCGTTGGAAAGAAGCTCGAGTTGAACTTGTTCATGGCCAAAGGGGCTGTGCTAACAGGTTCAAGCGTCTCAGCGATGAGGTGAAGATTGAGCTGCTGGACGCTGAGCGAGAGGATCTGGAGAGGATCCAGAGGACCAAAGACATCGATCATGTCGAGAGCCTGGAAGAGAACAACCCCAACATTGCGGATCTGAGAGCCTGTGATGTTGGGGATGATGCCTGGAGTTATACAGGTTGGCTCAGCATCGCGCGAGTAGTAAGGAACATGGGCTTCGGGCCGGGTAATAGATGAGGCAGAGCTGAAATTCAAGAGGGTGAGGCCACTGAGAAGAGAAATAGAGAACTTCATGATCATGAACCACATTGATATAGAGCTCGCTTCAATATAGGTACTTGTGTTCTGTAGCTGACAAAAGCAAGATAAAAGAGCAAGGCAGACGCATATAAATGTTCTTGGATTTCAAAGACACTCAACTATATATACTGCCTGATACATCCCAAACATCACCAAGAAATCCTTCACTTAATCTGCGACAAATCCTCAATCCTCCGTGTTCTTCAAAAACCTTCTCAAAATTGCGCTCAACTTCCTGCAGCAAATATGCAGCTCCCCGTCTACATATTACAGCCAATCATTCTCGGGGGTTCATCTGATTGAAACTTTTCATAATTCTCCAGAGTGATCAAGCAATCCCCCCAACTTGTGAACCAATACCAAGGCCATCGTCTTCCTCGTAGAGCATAGACGACATTAACAGCCTGCAGTAAGAGGTCGAATAATAGTTAGCGATGGAATGCTGCCAAGTTTCCGCTTACTATTAGCCAATAACGAGATCACCTTGACTCTCTTCAGATGTGCTCCCATCTTCAATACTCTCTCTATCCGCTTAATCCTTGGGTCCCTTGTTTCCATACTCATCAATTCCCTGATATGACACGTGGTAGGCCTAGATCATCATCTTGGGCAATGTCGCTCAGTAAGCGATCATCTCACTAGACTGGTATGACTTATTTATTTCATTCTCGTGTTTCTCATGTAATGTACCCTCTCAAGCCGCCTCGTCTCATCGGCTCATGATGTAGAGGCCAGTTTTTCTACATTTTCCCTCGTTCGTACATCGTTATTACCACCTCTTGCTACTCCCATTGGGTATTCAACCACGCCAGTAAGCTGTGACGTCCAGCTCCTTGAAACCATCTCTCTGTCCGTAGAGAGTGAGTATTTTCCTCCAATGAACTCCTATACGCACCGGGGGAAGGTCTTCCAATCCCTTTTGTCCTAATAGAAAAGCAAACACCGACCAAATCGCACGTCTATAAACCGATACATGGCACGTATCGCACTAGATTGACAAACGGGGCTCAGATGCGCCCTTCTAACGCAGCGAGTTGGGCGGCTAGTGCCTCATTCCCTTTCAGTAAATCCTCCAGCCATTCCGCTGCCATCGCGAGCATGGTACTCTTACTGAAACCGCCTCCGCGAAGGCCAGGAACAAGATCACACAAGTCGTCAAACCCTTCTTTAATCAGAGTGCGCCGTTTTTGCTCACTCTTTATATGGTTCTCGCGCTTCTGTTCTTCTGAAAGATTCTCTCTCGACACTTTGCTATTGTTTGCTGCCGACTTTCGACGTTTGCCCCCAGCAACGTCATCTGCAACAGCCGAAGTGATGGAACCTGCACGTTCCGCTTTAGGTTTCCGCCTCCGCACAGGCTTCGGCGTGATTATCTCTTCTTGCGCCTCTTCATCTGGAGTATCCTTGTTATTTCTGCTCTTCCGCCTTTTACGCGGGGGCGTATCAGCTTCTTGCACTTTCGTGAGCTCAGTCAATCTGCCATGAGGGAGCGGACCCTTGGTATGAAGTGGGCTACTGGGTCGCGTGTTATCGGCGCTTTTACTGGGCTCAAAACATTCAAGAACTTTGAGTTGTTCCTTCGTCAAGGACTCGGCGGTTTCTTTCTCCGAGTTGGGAGTATAGCCTTGAATGCGGTTGAAGTTGGCATCAGAACCCCACTGATATTCGGCAGGCGGTGCTCGATGCTGGCGCTTGTCATGGGGTCCCATCATCCAGTCTGGGTAATGTTCTTGCTCGCTTGCTGCAACGCTGCGTCGATGGTCTTCCCGGAATTCTTCTATAGGCTGGTGTCGTAGGTGGCCTACTGGAGGTCCTATTGGTTGCCTCTGTACCGAAGTATCAATTCCGTTGGAATTATGACGCTGGTTTGGGCCGTTTTGAAGCAGAGTAGCGGCCGCGTTCAGCACATCATCGGGAGTGTGTCGATGCTCAGTCTGATGTTGAAAATGGGAAGGAGGTGGTGGCGGCGGGGGCATCATATGGGATCCCAATGGTGCCATGCCATGAAACTCGTTCAGACTATGGGAGAGTCCTTGAGCCAGCGGCTCGCCAAGTGAAGATCCTGGCTGCTGACCGAATGAAGTACTGGATCCCATGAATTGCGGAGGAAGATCAAGCCAGGTATCGCTGAAATTAAGCCCCTCGCCGAAGGAGGGCATATTGTAATGGTCGGCATTGATATCGTCGAAGAAGGATGTTAGAAGCCTGTTGTCGGTATCTGTCAAGAGAGGAGCTCCAGGCGCAGGCTCTGGCGGATCGTTGATCGGAGGATCTTGATTAGGGTCGAATGAATCTAGTCGGGTTAGAGATTAGCAGACTGCTCTTGAATTGGTGAATGTGATGCGAAGGATAGGGGATCTCAGTGAGCAGTTCACTTACAGCCAAAAGGCATAAAAGGGTCTGAGGGCGGCTGCGACGAACCCATCCTCGGAGCGTGCTGTACGGCGAGCATGGATGCGTCTTTTGTAATACGGGTTTTCTGTAGAGCAAACGCTGTGCTACTAATGAGCCACAGTAGATGTATAAATTTTTGGGATTTGAAGGACTGAAAGTATTTGGCGGGTGTATATCGATCGACTCGACGGTTTAACGGTAATATTTCCAGAATGGTCTGCTTTTTTGTTCGGCATTAAGCGTGTAGACCAGGACAATACCAAGCTATGGTCTGTCTGTCTAGCACATAACAGTTCAAGCCCTTCAAGTTGATAGCAAGTGAGTATGCCTGGACAAATTTCGATTCGCTTCACGTGAAGCGCAAAGAAGCAACTGTTGTATCTGGCTGGAGTCTAGGAGGTAGTTGCTGAGTCGCGAGAGCACGAGGAGGAGCAGATCGATACGACTGTGCCGGTGAATGGCTCGTGAATATATTATAGACTGTGCGACTGAATGTGTGGCATGTACGTTGCTGTTTATGTGCTTCTTGGATAGAAGACAATGAAATATGCTGATAGTCGAGTTTTGTCGCTGGAAGCAAACAGCTGTGAATGGAAGTTGGAGAAAAGCCGTTGACAGTAGAGTTGCAGAGTTGCCTGCTTAAGCCATGGAAGAGAAAGAAGAAGAATAATAAGAGCGACAGGGGATCAACACAAGAAGGGATTTGTCTGGACGGGGAGTGCATGTGCTAAAACGTACATTTGCTGCGTCACATCACACCCGCGACCTAGATGAAGACAAAGAAGGAGCAACTAGGGCCCGGCATCTCCTGCTTCTTCATAGGATGGCTGCTATGCTCCTGGCCGGGAAAGGTTTAGAAATTTTACCTTCTAGAGGTCAAATAGTAGCGGGCCAGGAAGGATGGGAGGGTTAGGATCGTGGAGGTGAGTGTGGTGGTGGTGGTGGTGTTTAACTAGGTAGGTAGGGTAAAGCGGTTTAGGTAGGCTAGGTTAGAGGAAAGCGGCGGGAGCCCACCGTGACTGTCCTGAGTGCAGAGGAACGGTACGGCAGGTGGAAGGCGGACCGCGGGTGGTAACTGCGACTTAGATGGAAGGTAGTCTTGTTTTTGGGGAAATGTATTCAAGGACCAGGCTTGCACGGCAATTGGACCCATCGGCCCATGTTGAGCACATTTTGGACCGTCTTAGCCATGTGGGGTTGCCTCGGAGCATTAGAAGCACTCAATCTTCAAGTACTCTCTACCTCAACCTGATGCGCTCTAGTCATTAATCCCCCATGTTCCCCTCCCCCAGGTCACTGTGTCACCTGCAACTTTCATCGACGTCGACCAGAGCCTTTAGCCTTTGGAAAAAGCTTGGTTTTGAGTATTCTTAGGGAAATCAGATCGTGGGTGATGCTCAGCGAGTCGAGTCGAGCCTCTACCAAAACCATAAAGTGATCCAAGCCCCCGCGCCTTGTTCAACAATTACCAAAGCTCTTTCAACACATTCGTCGTTACATCCCCCCCGAGACTCCCGCCTGTAGGTATGGGTATGGGGGGTGTCTATGGGTCGGATCACCTTGTCATGACGTATCTGTATATCCATAGTCTGCAGTATGCATCTATGGGACTATCACATGCTTCAAGCTCTCTCATCTTCAGCACTCCCAACAGCTCTATTCTACGACCTTGGTTGACGACGCCTCATGTCCAGCTGCCATTCATTCGCCCAGCCAAGCCTTAAGAGTCAGACAGTTCGTCCATTCTTGATTGGCTCTGTTCTTCTGCTGAGAGACTCGGGGAATCTAGTCATCTTGGCGTTGCACGCAGTTGACTTACTGCAGATAAGTTGGCGATCACTTGACTTGGTTTACTCACCTGTAGTCAGCAACACGATGAGGCTGAACCAACAACATTGCATTGTCTGAATCAGCCAGCATAGCCACAAGCAGAAGCTCAAGCACATGCGTGCGTCTTTGTTCTCTCGAAGGTGACAAAGACTTTTTCACATTGACCCGTGACCACGGTCGGCCCGTGCCAGTGTGATATTCAGGGCTTACCAGGGTTGATAAAAGACCTCCCTGGAAAGGAAAGATGCCAACTGAAATCATGCTTCCTGTGGGAAATCAGGCCAGGAAGAAGAGCCGAAACCTGTTAGAGCCCCGAAATTCGTAATGGGGTTTCCCTGCCGTAGGTTGTTTTGTTTTTCGAGAACAATTTCATTTCCATGTGCGAATCTAGGTATGTCACTTGGAATTCGGATACGAACCAACTGGCTTAGACGTAAGCTACTGGGCTACCTACCTAGGTAGGGAGGGAGGCCAGAAAACTTGGGACTTTGACCGTAAATGACAAAAAGAATTAGGTAAGTTGACATGAAGTTGATGGGTTCTGTAGTGAGTATATTTTTGGTATACCATCTTGAGATCTGGAATTTTCTTGTTTCCCAGGGGCAAGGCACTAACATTTGGGAACTGATCAACTGATGAAACTGTACCAGGTAGGTGCCTAGGTAGTTAGAGAGCTGTATCCTTGGTCTCTAGGCCGTTGCTCTCTTAGGTTTTCTCTTCCAGTACCTACCTATCTATGTACAGAGTACAAGATGGAAATTTTCTAATTCCGGCGGCTGCCAACTGAAGGATTCTCAATTATTCGGCCTTATAAGGTAAAATTTACGTACCGGACCCATTTTGTGCACATGCCTCTTTTCCCAATGCAGCAGCTGCCTATCCCTGTACCCCAGAATTACAGGCAGACAGATGGGGCGTCCCTTTGACCACATGCAAATTGTTGTACCTACAGATGTTAACGTTAACGATAACCTCACTCAGCTGTTACTTAATCTCACACCTAAAATACCTACCGTTACAACGAACGACCCGGATCTGTTCAGCAGCCGCCGTTACAGTAGAAAATCTGGAACGTCTCATGTCTAAATCTGTACTCAACTACCGTGCCCAGGCCCAGGCCCAGATTGATCGGTTCTCGTCGACTTTGACTTAGCGGAGCCCCTGAACTCTCAGTTCATCATCGTCACCAGCGTCACCAGCAACATCGTCAGCCCTCCAATTCGGGCATTATCCGTATAATCTGCCACGAGTACTTTTGAGCTTAATTCTCTCTTGAATACTCTGTTTCATACTCTCAGCCTCACGGATTTGTTACTCAAAGAATAATAGTTGCTGTTGTGATAGGTTAGTTTCACAATCCCACGTATTGACTTCTCTCTCATCTGCATCCGCATCTGCATCTGCATCTGCGACTCCATCACCATGCGGCGGTTGCGCTACGCTACACTGCCTATAGCCTTGGCAGGGGGGGGGGGGCCGTTATGATCTACGACCTGTCAAGGTAGATCATTTACGTGTCTCTCCTCTCGGTCTATTTCCTGCAGGAGTATCCGTGTGTACATGCGATCCATGCTTGCCATGTTGCATATTCACACGCGGCATCTTGAATATCAAGCCGAGGCTCGAAGTGAGAGCTCGGCGATGAGATCTCCACAATTTTGATCAACTTCAAGGGGAGAGTTCATCATATCAATCTCCTGACTGTTCATTTATTTTATCTGGCCAAGAGCCTAGATATCTTTGCCGCCTTTGCCGTCAAATTCTGTCATCAACCCTCTGTGATACTTCCTCATACGTTGCATGATGTTGACATATCCCCCCGCTGCTCCAAACCGCCGACCTCCCCTTTTCGATCATCTTTACACCACCTTTTCCTCTATTCATTATACTTTGCAGGGGTAGATCTGTTATTGACCGCTCATACACAGTCAGGATCCCCGCGATCATCCATCTTGTCAGCTACCCACCTTCTGAGTGCCACCGGTAGCAGGTGCCGTAGCCCTGCTTCGGGATATTGTTGGACATCTCTTATACTGGAGCAGCATGCCTATGCCTGCAGTTGATGTGCGCCCTGCCCGTAAAGGGCCCCTGAGGCTCGATCCTATTCCCGAGATCCTACGCCCTTTGATTCGCGCCTATCTCTTGGGCTATGCATCTGCCGTGGCTCCCCGGCTGTTGACATTAGTGTTGCAGCATGTTGCGAAGAGAAAGAAGAAACTAGCCAACCAACTTGCCCCGGACCTTGAAGATAGCTCATTCGTCAGCTCTGCAGCACACATAGTGAGGACAGGCTTCAATCCGCAGCGGTTTCCAACGTTTTGTGCCATACTAGCTGGTGGCACTACTCTATTGAAGGCAAGTTGACCTACTCATGATGGATTTTGTCCAATCCTAGAAATTCGCCTACTTTTTTCTGACATTGGTCGCCTTGTCCTTGTCGGCTGTCAGATCTCACCGGAACGTTAATATTACTTTGATATGCCGTTAGCTAATACGCCGAAAGGAACCTTTGAAAAGCATTCTAGAGAAAACCGCAAGGGGGCTCAGCAAGGCAGGTCGTTTGAGGTACGCCTTCAGTTTCACTCTAATGAATCATGATGTTCCTTGCTAAACAATCGCCCCAGACTTGCAAGATGGTTGTCAACATTCCTTGCTGCCTGGTTCGGCCTGCGGCTGCTGCACTCCTACGAGGGCCGAGCGTATACCGAAACTGTGCCACCGAAAGAGGGCTCGGCCCAAAACACCGAGACTCAAACAGTCAAGTTTGCTGGTCGAACAATGGATCTAACCCTGTTTGCCGTCACTCGAGCCCTCGATGTCCTCGTTGGTGATCTGTGGGCGAGGCACAAGGCCCGTCGTCTGGCCTCCAACAGGTGGTCCAAGGTAATTAGACCATGAAAATCACCTGATTATGATTATCAGATATCCGTAGTTGCTGACACCTTCCTAAGGCTGAACGATTCCTCTCCAAGTTTGTTGACCCCCTTGTCTTTGCAGCTTCATCAGGCCTTGTTATGTGGGCTTGGTTCTATCATCCCAGCCGTCTGCCCCGCAGCTACAACAAATGGATCACTTCGGCAGCTTCCGTGGACTTAAGGCTCATCGAAGCCCTTCGGCGGTGCCATTCGGGCGAGTTTCAGTACGGCAAGGAGACCGGTCAGGCACATCTCCTTCAAGGGATGTGTGTAGACTACGAGTGGCCACTTGCTTGGGGAGATCCTGCGGTAGTTGTTCCCATACCTTGCCAGATGGTCCATATGTCCAGCGGGCCTTCATGCGAGTACCATGCTGCAAGCCGCTTTTTTCGTGCCTGGAAGTGGTCAATGGCTACGTACTTGCCCCTGACTCTTGCTCTTGCTCTTCGAAACCCCTCTCGCAAAGCTCTACGTCGAGCCATAATCTCGTCTTGCCGTTCCTCTAGTTTCCTCGCGACCTTTATCACACTCTTCTACTATGGAGTCTGTTTGAGTCGCACACGCGTCGGACCCCGTCTTCCTGGCGGCACAGCCATTGAGCGTCATCAGATCATGGATAGTGGGATCTGCGTTGGCACGGGCTGTTTGCTTTGTGGCTGGAGTATCATGATTGAAACAGAAAGCCGGCGAAAGGATATTGCGCTCTTCGTTGCCCCTCGTGCCTTGGCCACTATTCTGCCTCGACGGTATTCTTTGGACAAAGAGTGGCGAGAGAGACTTGTATTCGCCGCCAGTACTGCCGTTGTCTTTACTTGTGTGGCAGAGAACCCTGATCGAGTGAGGGGCGTCTTTGGAAAACTGCTAAAGATGGTTCTCAGTAAGTAAACGAGCTGGCTCGGCACATCACCAACTGGGACCTCTGTTTCGGTTTAGTCGTTCCCATCCTTCCTTTCTTATCGCAACCATTGTGTACAGTAGAGCAACGTTGCATAGAAGAGCTATTGAATTCTAATGTATAATCCTTAAGCAATAACACCATACCTTGTCACAAGGCCATGCCTTAATGTAATGTGATAATTCAGCTGTAATGTGTCTATGCTACTAAGCTACTTATCCCTTAAACCAAGCAACAGCCCCTAGCACGAAAATACAGGCCAGTATATCACTCCTCACTGTGGTAAATATCTGGCCATAACGCATCACGACCTCGACATATCCCTTAGCGGGCTGGGGCAAGAATTGCACCACAGTACCTACAATACCAGAAGGGGGGCTGCCTCTCCTGTCCAGAAAGAAGCGAGTTGTGAGTAGTAGCGACTCAGCAGTGGCAAATGTCCAAAAAAACAGCTTTTTCCGGTGCTCCAGTTCCGTCTCGAGCTCAGGCTCGGCGGCTGCAATAAGCGGGTCGGCGGGTGTCGTGCCTGCAAGGGCGGCACGCTCACGCTCTATCTTGCTGCCAGTGAAGGGGGTAAGTATGACGATGTAGAAGCCCAAGCCGAGAGCTACAAGGGCATGGAGAAGACGCCAGAGGTTTGTAGAGGCGCTATTGCGGACGGCTGTGGGCGGTACGGGGGGTCCTTGGCCGGGCGCCATGCCTGGCATACCGGGGAAAGGAGGCATTGAGCCAGCAGGAAGACCAGCACCAGCCATCAGATGGGACATCATCTTCATCATGGGATCTTCCTCAGCTGCTCCGGGTGCAGGGCTAGCGGTACCGCTGCCGTTACCACGTTCGAACCCAAGCATCATCTGCCGCAGCTGGTCCTCTGAGATGGCGGGCTCTGTTATTTCAGGTGCATTCGTTCGTGAAGTGGCAGTCCGCTTCGGCTCGTAGTAGTGATCTGAGATATCGACTTCTTCTGGGTCGGCATGATCAGCGGTGACAGACACAACGGATGCTGAAGCAGCGGGTGCTGGCGCTGGCGCTGGTGTCGGAGCATCAGCCATGGCAGTAGACGCAGTAGTAGGTTCTGGTTCTATAGAAGAGAGTTAGCAACTCTGCAGCTGGAGATGTAGGTAATAACCGAATCGAACCTCCTGGGATACGACCCCCGAGACCAGTAATCTTGTTCAACCTTGCAGAACCTCCAGCTTTGAGCTTGGCTTCACGGCGCTCTTTGCGAAGACGCGCTTGTTCAGCAGCTCGCTGGGAGGCAGCATCTTCAGGACTTTGCGTCGTCTCCGACATAATTTGGTAGTTATTGTGAGACGTCTATTCGGAGTTGATATTGAGATATTGATGATTATGGGCTCTGGTGACGATGATGTGGTGCTTTGGTAGAGTGGGGATCCATCCATTGACAACTGGCCATGGTCATAGGGCAAACTTATACAAGTCACTTACCCTGGAGGTTTACATGCTGATATCGCTATGCCTCACATTTCCTTTTAGCTCATAAATAAATGGTATTTGAGTTTGTATGTAATGTATTGTTCTCAAATGTTGATCCTGAAGGGACATTATACTTCAATATTTCACTGAAACAATCACATTTCTTTATCAAAGGACACCTTCATCTGTGGAATCAGGGGGAGCCAAGTTGAAGATTTAATAATTGAATGCGAAACAGTATTTGCACAAGTATACCAGAGTTTTGGAGGCATGATAGTATTATGAAATAGACAGGCACACAATAACATCGTCATTTTTTTTTCTATCTGCCAAACCCTCGGCGTGGATGTCTTCGTGTAGAACATGCACCCCGCGCTAAGCTATTCAACATCACACCCGCACCCTCCATATATGACCCATAAGCAAAGTATCGTAAGTCGTGTTATACTGAAAGAAGCTTGCTCATGGGGTAGCCTTGCTCATGCTAATCAATCTCTTCACACCGACCTATTGATGGGCGAGTTAGCATAGTCATCGAGTTATGACACAACGAGAACTTACCATCCAGTTGCCGCACTCCTCAGTCTTGTCTCTCTGAAGCTCAACCTGAAGCCGGTGTGCGCCTTCGTAATTCTTGGCCTCAATAGCATTGGCAAGCTCAGTAAGCTGTTCAATTGTATCAGGCTTGACAAGTTCCTCGTTGTTGAGATGGTCAAAGAGCAAACCAAGCCGCTTCTGCGTGTCCTTGACTTGGGGTGCAAAAGTCGCAGGAGCCTTGGATGCAACTCGTTGCATATCCTGGTCTAGGATGTCTACCAAACGCTGGGCATTGGGTGGGATATGCGAGCGGTCACCCGCAGGATTTCTGGCCTTGGGAGGGGCCGAAGCCTGGGAAGGAGGAGTTGCCTTGGGAGAGGAAGCAGCGAGAGGTCCACCAGGAGGTCGGCTCATGGGAGGAGGCCCAGTCGGTGGAGGCCCCGTGGGAGGTGCAGATTGTTGAGTAGGAGGGACACCATATGGAGAGGGAGCATACTGGTTATGAGGCGTCGACTGCTGAGGAGGAGCTCCAAATGAGCCAGCCGGAGGAGCACGGCTTGCGGCTCCAGGAGGAGGTACAGACCCCGGGGGCTGGCTGTACTGCTGCTGCTGTGCTACAGGAGTGGGAGCGTATCGGTTGGTTGGGGGGCCTCCTGCTGGAGGAGCATTGTACGGTGATGCTGTTCGAGGAACGACATTGGGCATTGGTGGGGGGATCGCGCCGGCAGCAGGGGGAGGGGGCGCGTATGGGTTATGGCTACTGGCAGCAGGAGGGGGAGGAGCCTGGAAGTTTTGTGGAGGAGCTGCGAGAGGTGACTGAACGCGAGGCGGCGCTGATCCTTTGGGGGGTGGCGGAGGCGGAGTCGAGCCAGTTCGCTGTCCAAAAGGAGAGGCACCAGGAGGTGGCGGAGGCACACCTGTGCCTTGTTGGCCAGGGAAAGGAGATGTGATAGGCTGGACACTGGGTGTGGTCCTGCGCGCCGGGGGTGCTTTGGTGACAAGAGGGACATCATTCCAGTTATCCATGTTCTTCATTTTGGCTGCAGGTGTCACTGATGAAGGGGTTGTGTTTCGAGGAGGGCCGCTCATCGGTGGGGGTGCTAAGGGGGCGGGAGCACCGTAACCCGGCTGAGCAGGAGGCTGATAACCACCTGGCGCTCCATATCCAGTTTGCACGGGAGGAGCGTAACTGTTCTGAGGTTGATAAGGGTTTGAAGGGGGCTGATATTGCTGTGCTGGCGACCCAGTTGATCGAGGAGCAGCCGGGCTTGGGGCAATATGGCTGTAGGGATTAGCTGGGACAGAGCCAGGCACAGTGCCAACCACAGGTGCGGGTTGAGGAGGTTGGTAGCCAACAGCAGGTTGAAGCCTGGACGAAGTCCGGCTTGATGAGGCTGGCACCCGTGAAGCGGGCTGAGCAGAAGGCTTCTTGGTAGCAAGACGTACACGGCTCCTTGCCAATTCCGCCGCGGGGTAGTTGGAAGGGAGAAGATCGAGGTACTTCTGAGCGGTCTCTAGCTGACCGTGACCAGCCAGAATATCTGCGTACTCGGTGTACTTGTCGTACAGAACGGAAAGCTTCCAATCCGAGGTCAAGCTTGTCTCGTTATCCTGGAATTTGGTGGTGTGACGGAAGACGGTGACCTTCTCGATGAAATTCTGCAGAGTCCTAGCATGAACTGAGAACGTGGAGTCTTCAGTCTCCTCTTTCAACCCAGCCTGCTCAGCCTCGTCAAACTCGTCAACCCATATAGACACCACCTTCTCGAGCTTTGATCCAACCAGGTAGCAGAAGAAGGCATCCTTTCGGTCGCCGTCTTCATTGATTCTGTCACCAAGCGCTTCGCAGAGGTCAGAGAACTCATCAGGGTCAGAAAATGTACAAAGAATAGCCATGGTCTCCTTCCAATTCTCCAAATCAGCGTTGTAGACCACATCCCAAAGGTTCTTAGCTATAACAGAACCGAGCAAACGCATGTAACTTGGCGTACCGCTCTTGCGGGACAGATACGCAGCTTGAACCTTGTCAACAAGTTCTTGACCACCACAGTTGGCGATCAAGAATGCGTCGGCGAAACGGTCCTCCTTAAGGCAGAGTTCAGTTGCCTTGGAAAAGTTACCCAACATCAGAGCAGAGGTGATGTTCTTTTCAACAGTGGTATCAGAGTCACCGAAAAGATGGAAAGGATTATCAGTCTTGGCACCCTTTGTAGCGGCAAGATTGGACAAGAAGTCGTCACTATCGCCTTCAGCACCATCAAAGAAGCTCGAGACTCGCTTCTCTTTCTTCTGTTCGGCATCCTCATCTGAGGGTTTGGTTTCCTCACCTTCCTGGACTTCAGATGTCTCCTCGGCACTGCCATTCGTGAGGGTGTCCTTGTTGAAGCCAAGATATTCGACAATTTTGCTACGGGGGTTCTCGCCAACAAGAGTCTCCATCACTTTCCAGTCAGCCTTTTCCTCATCAGTCTTGGCTTGCTCAACCCGGTTGGCACAGATTTCAGAGATCTTGCCAGAAGCGATGTCCTCTTGGAACTTTTGGCTAGCAGTAGAGATGTCAGAGTCAACAGTGAAATTGGTGATCAAGATCTTCGATGAACGCTTTTGCCCGGGCTGAGTAGCATTGGGCTTGAACACGACAATCTTTCCACCAAAGCCGAATGAAGCTCCCACGGGCCTCTCGAACCAGTTGGGAGCCTTGGCCAATGACCAAGAGGAGTCTTGAGGCTTGTCCTGAGCAGCGTGGAGGAAGAAGTCCTCATCGTCAAGGTTCTTCTCAGCCGCGGCCTTCGTAGTATCAGGGTTGGTGTTTTGGAGAGTCTGCACTGTGATCTTGCCGTCGGCGCTGGCAGTTGCCGAGAGATTGGGGTTGTGAGGGTTGAACCGAGTGAGGAAAGCGGAGTTTGTCGCCTCTGGCAGTTCGCCATAGCGCTCGCCAGTATTGGGATTCCACACGATGGTACGGTAATCCTTACCTGACGACAACAAGAGGTCGGCATCTTGCTGGCACCAAGACAGGGATAGAATACCAGACTCGTGGCCTTGAAGCGTTCTCTCGGGAGCATTGGAGTTCCGTAGGTTCCATAAAAGGATGACAGGGGAATTGTGATCAGGAGTAGCTGTCAGGAGCTTCGTCGAGTTGTTGGGGTCCCAAGCAATGGAACTAACAGCCTTTCGATTGTTGTTGAGTGTTAGAGAAGCCTTTTTAGTCTTTAGGTCCCAAACAGTGACAAATCCACCGTTTCCACCGGTGGCGAGAATGTGTGAGACCTTTTGGTTCCATGCGAGGCATTCGATGTCGTCTGATCGGGCAGTAGAATTGCCGAGTCGGAAGGGGTTGGCAATATCGTTGACATCGTAGATGAAGAGCTCCCCTTTGGCGCCAGCTGTGGCCAGGATTTGAGGTTTCAAGGGGTTGAATTCGAGTGCCTTGATCGGACCACTATGTTTTGATGTTTGAGAAATTAAGGCATCAGACTCTCCAGCAATAAGTTTCTCGGCATCCCAGAGGTCTAGGGAGCCGTTCTCGAGGGCACCAGCAATGATACCCCTGGGGTGATCCTCGTTGGGGGGACCCCATGCAACGTCGTAAAACCTGAAGTGTTGATCAGAACATAGGGTTTCAAAAGCGCATTCTTGGGTATCTACCTAGCGTCGGTGTCGATGCTAGCGACAGGTTGTAGTTCGAGGCCTTGTTGTTGATCGTCCAGGGCAAGATCCCAGAGTTCGAGCTTGCTGCTCTCGTCGGGGGAATCGACATGAGTACCGGTGGCTAGAATTGGCTTGCCAGCACCTGGTGACCAGGCGAAGGCGGCCGTTCGTGGAATGTCTCGAAGGCGCACCATGATGGTAATGGTGGGGAGTTTAGGGACTAATGCGACAAGTATACCAGCTCAGGATGATGTTTTGATATAAGAAGACGAGTAAAAAAGACAAGAAAATGGACAATTACGGCTGAGCAAACTCCATACAGTTCTCAATGAATCGTCGCCTCTGCCCGCAGTAATGCTTCGAAAGGAGTTCGAACGAAGCAGGGCGAGGTCGGTGGAGGGGAGGTATGATGCCAGATTGCAGGCTGGCTGGCTCTCCCCCCGTTACCTGGCTCCTCCTGAGTCCTGAGCTCCCTGTGGCCACGTCCGTGCCTCCTGAGCTGTCCAGAAGGTGGGGCTTCTTGTCACGTGAAGAGACAGCTTGATCAGCTTCTGGTATCTGAGGTGAGGATGATGTTCAAAGATACGTGAGTACTAGTGAAAAGGGGAATGAGTTGGGAGAAGCCGGAGATATCTTAAATACTAGGTGCTATTATAAATAAGTAATTTTATGGCAAAAATGCGGACGTTCGAACTTCAACGGTCAATCGGTATTTGATTTATTGTCTGCTACTGTTTTGGTCAGACTGACTTACAGAATTCTAAAGGCTAGTATATGCCTTAATATGAGAAGCTGTCTGTCTCGAGGCTATCAATTACATCTCAAAGAACATCTTTAAAGAGAATATGAACTATTTGTATGAGCAATGTGCATGAATTGAGCCATGGCAGTCATGAAACGGCCGGAAGCCAAATGTTGTAAGTCGAGATTGGAAAGCTATTATGGTCACGTGATGAGCACAGAACCTCTCAAGCGCACCTCGAGTGAATGCTATGAGTTCAACTTCAAGGGCCTTCAGGCTTACAGTGACACCATCCATTCTTCTTTCAGTCACTCAAAAGCGCATATATCATTCCAAAATGTCAGACGCAGCTCGATGGAAAGCCACTGTCTATGTAGGCGGACTATCTCAAATGGCAACTCACAGCCATGTCCTCGACGCTTTCATTCCATTCGGTGAGATAGTCGAGGTCAAGGTACCAAAACCCGATGCGCCAAACTCTACAGAGACACACAGAGGATTCGCCTATGTTGAGTTCGAAGACGCAGCTGATGCGAAGGAGGCTATTGATAACATGGATCAATCGGAGTTTTTCGGAAAGGTCCTCAAGGTATCACAGGCCAAGGCACCCAAAAGCGCAGAGGATGGGCTTGGTAGTAAAACAGCTATTTGGGAGAAGGTACGTTATAATCGAAATGATTGACAAGCAAACTAACATGCTTTATAGGAAGGATGGTTGGCCGAGCATGCGGCAGATGAAGAGGAAGCAGTGCCAGGTGCTGGCCCTGACCCCATGCAAGGATTGGAACAACTCGACGTTGCAGGACCAAAACCTGAATGAGGATACAAGTTGGAGGTTTGTTATTGAGCTTATTGCCGGTATAGCGAAGGCGTTCAAGGCATTGGATTGGATTCACGGTTACTGGCGAGTAAGGATGACATCTCATCACCGAGAATATTCAGATTTTATACCTGATGGGTTTCCCTACAACCGCACTCATCTGAAATGTACAGTACTGTCCTACCGAGGACATGTGGACATGCAAACAATTTCATTTCCCCAATAGCATCCCTATCTTTATGACAAACTTAGTGACCCTCACTCTCGCCCTCGGCGTGGCCTTCAGCATGGCCAGCGTCGTGGCGGCCAGCAGGACCCTGTCGAGCCAAACGGAGGTTCTTATCAACGAGGAACTTGCGAGAGATGGAGTAGCCGGCAGCGCCGAGAGCGAAGCCAACGACGACAGCTAGATACAGATATTAGACAAAGACATGGTTCAATCGAGTCGTAGTGGTTTACCGAGAGGGTACAGCTCAGGAGGGATCTGCTTGAGCTTTCGGAGACGCTGAGAGATGGTGTGGCCTTGGATTCTGTTAGTATGCAGACCAATGGAGATAGTTCCGCATCTGCATTTGTAGGATCGGGTCGTTCGATTAAGCATCGTCGGGAACTTGTAGTGTTACGTACCAGCCTGGTCCTCCTTCTACAAAACGAAGCTGGGTCAGCAATTGATGTCATACTGAGCCGAGGGCTAAAGAGCTCGTTCCCTCAGACCATTGCATAGAATTGGAGATACTCACGGGGACGGGTCGCAACATGCGAGGCGTCTGCCTGAACATTCGAAGAGCAGTGGTAGAACGCATCTTGGAGTGAGTGGGGAGGGTCTAAGGAATCAAAGTCCAGAGGTGATGGTTCAATTGGAAATTATCGGCCTTGGAAGGAGTGTTTGGAGTTGGCCGAGCGAACGAACATCTGCTGATGTGCAATTGCTAGAGCCTAGCAGGCCCACCAGTCGAGATGGGTGCCTTACGCCATACGCCATTGGCCCGGGGTAGCCTGAGGCACACACTGAGCTCTCCCGGAAGGAAATCGAACCACCTGATTTGATTCGAGCCGACACCCATCCAATCCATTCTACTAACGTCGACGCATTGGATACCTACTCAACCTCTCCATCCTTAACGCACCGAGCTCCATACTCGCCGTCATTGACCCCAGAAGAACCTCCCCTCCTCCAAGTCAATTCCTCTTAAAAAGCTATTCACAATGTCGGACGACGGTCAGGAGCTTGTTACCAAGCCTTTCAAGTTTGTCACTGGTATGTTCAATGTTTGCTTCCCTGATAATCCCGCTACTGGTACTGCCTTTGCGGGCTCAAAAAAATGACCTGATTTGGCACCGAGGCTAACACTTCTATGTAGCTGGTAAGCCCGAATCCCTCGACCACCACCATCACCACCGATTTCTCCTCGACGACAGACTGCGATTGCAACCCCGGCGACGATACTCAATGGCAATTGCATCAATTAGCACGATTCGATCTAACACTTCATAGGCACTGACGCTCGTTTCCCCAACCAGAACCAGACCAAGCACTGCTGGCAAAACTACGTCGATTACCACAAGTGCATTCTCGCCAAGGGTGAGGACTTTGCGCCTTGCCGCCAGGTACGAGTTGCCGAGCATTACTTCCACCGGCGATGTCTATGGCTAATTGAGGTCTAGTTCTGGCTGTCTTACCGATCTCTCTGCCCCTCTGGCTGGTATCAGCGCTGGGATGAGCAGCGCGGTGTGTTGAACCCCAGTGGTTCCAATCCATCTCGAACAAAGACTAACGTATTGCGCAGAGGCCGGAAACTTCCCCGTCAAGCTCGACGCTTAAGCCGACCCTGTAGATCGGATGGATTAGTGGATGTTAGAAGAGTCAGAGCAGACACACTGCAATTGTATCATTTGTGATATTGCTTTCAAAGCTAACCCAAATATTGACTGTTGTGTTTTGAATCCTGGCTTTCCGCATTGTGATGACGTCTCGAGTCTTGAGTGGTAGATTGTCGAATGAGATTATTGATATCATTTTAGCTATATGAGGCTCATACAAAAGCGCTGGCAATTCAAATTCCCAAATAATACTCCATGGTCGCATGCTCGGTAATCCAAAACATGGCTGTTGCGATTGGCTAGTACAAGTCGTAATGGCTAATCCCCAATTTGGCGATCATGTTGATGGAACCCATCATTTTCCCTCATCCTCATCATCTGAACTCATAAATTCATCATCCTCATCGAATCCAAAGAATGTCGTAGCTTTGCCTTTGCCCTTATCGGCTTTGACTCCCTCGGTGGGGGGCGGCGTTGACTGCTCGGATGATGTACCCTTGTCCTCATCTGAACTGGATTGGTCGTTGCTTGGCTGTGTAGAGCTTGAGTCGTGAGATGTGCCAAGCAAGTTGTCTTTGTAGTTACCGGCCTTCATGGCAGCCAGAACAGCCTCTCGAGTTCGCTCGCTGCTCTCTTCCTTGTCCTCGACCCACTGACCATCAAGGCGACTCTTACTGCCCGACTTAATCTCAGCTTCTTTCTGCTCGGACATTTGAACGATCTGTTCCCAACGCTCACGGCGCTTCTCTTTCTCCTTCTTTTCCATCTCGGGCTTGATAGCTAGATACTCAGCCAAAGCCTTAGCCTCATTTACAGTACGCAGACGTCGCCCATCCAGGTTTCGGCTAGATCCGTGGTCCTCTTGGCTCTTCTTTTTGCGCGAAGACATGCGACCACCCGCGGCTCGAAGTTGAGATCCGAAACCACCCTTGCCACCACAAAGGGGGGCCGCGAGTCGCAAGGAAAGGAATTCATCGTCGGCAGCCGAGAGATAGCTGGAGATGGGAGCGTCTGATGAGGATGGAAGTTGCTTGTTGGATAGTGTGGTGAGGATGAGTCTTGACTGAGTCGTCGGGAGTCGATCATTTATGCGATCGCGCAGCTCTGTAACTGTTGTCGATGATGCCAGCGGAAGAACGAGGGTCGGTGGTAGTCCTAGACCAGCGAAGCTAGTGACCAGCACGTTCACATTTCGAGGGGACATAGTATGGTATGGTATGGGATGTATTCGGTTTGAAAGATAGTGGAGGCCGTTGTGATGAATGATTGAGAAGGCCTGTCGCAAAGATTCGACGTCGCTTTGGCTGTTTGTCATGCAATGGAATGGCCTGCACCTTGCAGATAAACGGGGCCTTTCATCAACTGCCCGACTGCCACACCTACAAGCACCAGCCACATCGCAGTCGTCCTCATCACGTGAAATAAGCCTCAGATCAACCACGTCTCCACCCCACTTCGCTACCCAAATTCTAGTAGGGTTTCCGCCCACAAAAGTTATCATTTTGAGAAGTCGTCTTCGTCCCTCCTAAACTGCCACCTTCCAACATCGACCCTTCCGACGAGCAGCAAATACCGCCACGATGTTGATCCCCAAGGCCGACCGCAAGAAGATCCACGAGGTAATAACCACCACATTCACCAAGCTGCTCTGCGCAACGACGACGGCGGAGAATTGCGAGCTACGGAAGAGAGCACAAAATCATAGCGCACATAACTAACAGTTTCCCGGCAGTACCTCTTCCGCGAGGGTGTTCTCGTCGCCCAGAAGGACTTCAACCTTCCCAAGCACCCTGATATCGACACCAAGAACCTTTTCGTTATCAAGGCTCTGCAGTCGCTCAACTCTCGCGGCTATGTCAAGACCCAGTTCTCTTGGCAATACTACTACTACACCCTGACCCCCGAGGGTCTCGACTACCTCCGCGAATGGCTTCACCTCCCCGCTGAGATCGTTCCCGCTACCCACATCAAGCAACAACGATCGCACGCTCCTCCCCGTGGCATGCTCGGCGAGGGTGAGCGCGAGCGACGACCTTTCGGCCGTGGCCGTGGTGGTGACCGAGGTGACCGTGAGGGTGGATACCGACGAAGGGATGCTGGCGAGGGCAAGGAGGGTGGTGCTCCCGGCGAGTTCGCTCCTCAGTTGTGAGTTGGCCTTTGAGAAGTTGATGGACACGGGACGAATTGCTAACAATTGATACAGCCGTGGTGGTTTTGGCCGTGGACGTGGTGCTGCTCCCCCTTCTTAAACGAACCCATTTCCTTTAGGTGGTCACGAATGAGATGCATTTCGAAGGGTATCGGCATGTACTCATAAAAAAATGGAGGGCAATTTCTACCATGGGTTTCGCTCGTGTGACTGGGTTGCGTTGCGTGGGGGACACCGTGGGAGTTTGAGGGTTTTAGAACCTCGGAATCATTTTCATCAGGGTCAATGTTTGCCGCCGTCGAAACGAGATAATTGCTCGGGAGATTCGTGAAGACGTCAATCTTTTCAGTGATGTGAGACGAGACCTCTATGTTTATGCCAAACGCCCACCGAGGCACGTCTGAATGAACGATCCGTGCCGCTAATCCGAACTCCTGCTATGCCGTGTAATGATTGTGATTTTGTGGCTATTTGACTCTTTGATCTAGCTTAGTGGCTCGGAAGGATTCCCTCGAATGAGCTATACTCAATGCTTGACTGAGGATCTCATGTCTTACCTATCAACAGCGCACCATACTAGGCCTGGAATTGTTCTCGGAGGAAAAGATGAGCATGTCCTTCAGATATGAGATAAATCAATGGATATGTCAGTGATATCAAATTAATTACTGGCAGGCTAAGCCAACTATCTCACTGCCAACATATGACAGAATCATAATGAGATCACGTAGTGGGATCTTGGTCTCTGATCACAAAGATTTGTCAATATACCTATCTACCTATTGGGTAGCTTGGAAGATCTATATATCGAGGCAAGCCCTTGATTCGTGAGGTATCTGATAGAAGGTAATTGTACTGATCTGAACATGTGCTTCTTGCCTGGTGCGTTTAGTTGTCATCGTTATAGGTTAACGTATTTGCTCTGTTTGGGGGAATAAGGGGCCAAGACGACCAGGCTAAGCTACTCGATATAATGAATGAGAGTCACTCTGTGGTAAGTTCATTGCTGAAAGGCATGCTTTTTTATTACCCCGAAGCGTTGGTTGTCAGTGACTTCTGTTACAGCCCTGATACATGCCACATCGGCGGAGAGTAAGAAGACATGCGTGGATTCGATGTAGAATTTGAGTACTTGAATGAAACAGATAGTATGTTGCCCGCCATTCGGATTCTCTTCAGACATAACACTCTTGATATGCATCCCAGGAGTTATAGAATGCTGAACGACCAAGCGCTTAACATTGGTCGAAGTAAAAACAGTGACCAGGGGATTTAACAAGGAAAGATATAGGCACAGTAGTTAATATTAGAGATTGTGAGCTCAAGTCCACCCACACCATGTTACCATGTTTATCTTGCTCAAATACTTTGACTTAGGTATACGTGTTGCTAACTTTCGAATACTCTTTTTAGTAAGACTTCTTGATAAATCTAGACATATCTAATATCTTGTCTGAAGAAGATGGCTTCTGCCTATTTTAACCTAGATGTGTTATGGTCAGCAACAGACACAACAGGTGCATACCTGATCATAACTCTAAGCTGACAGGAAACCGGGTCTAGGCATTGCCATTAGGGGAAGAATAAAATAAGAACTAAGTAATGTTTTCTAATTGGTCTTATGTCAGCAATGAATTGGTGTTTATATCTATGCGCCTTGCTCCTCAGCATTTAGCATGAGTTTATGGATGGGGACGGGCATACAGTCAGATATCTGCATGCAGGTAATCATATTTCGAACGGAATTCAAGTAGGCCTTGACATTCTATCTCGGATATATATGAGATGACCTTGATTTGTACATGTTCAAATCTTTATCGAACAGTGCTTACATCTGCCATACGCTTGTAGCTGACGCATAGACATGCAATGAACTCACAAGCTTCAACCCCGTCGCTTCAATTCCCATGAATCTTTCCCTTCTATTGCTTTTCATATTCGTTTGTAGTTCCTCAACTTTACGTCGATTCTGAAACTTACCAGTCAAGTAATCTCGTAATCGTTGCCCGCAGCAAACCGCCCCCTTGAGGAGCAAGGAAACATCGCACCTTGATATAGGGTGCCAAAATAAACTCAGCAAAAGGTATCTTAAGCTTATGCTAAGTTACCTAAGTGTTTTTGTCATTTAGGATCACGGTCCTGAGTCTTCTTTCCTAGGTACCCTAGCGCCCGTCATGATTATCTCCGGCTCTCCTCTCTTCAAACAGTATGCCCGGACGGCCCTTGATTCTGAAAACCGTAACAGAAGGCCACCTTATACACCCTTAGGCATTGCGGATACTATTGTACAGCACCTGCTGGATCTTGCAAAGCTTGAAGTCACTCGATTCAAGATCAGCAATGCTACTGAAGAGTAAGCGTAACGCCCTCCATTTATGCTATGGCTTGCTGATGCCAATGCTTTAGCTCCTTCGATCTTTTTGTTGAGGGTCGCATATTTGGGACAGGAACGATCTCTAGCGCAATCATGTCAACAGAGGCATCATTATCATTCAACGGGACCATATTTGGACGGATCAAGTTACCCCAAATCCAAACGAGTGTCTGGGGGACAAACTTTGTTGCCCAGGAACAGCGTATCGAGATCGCCGACTATACCAACTACTGTGCCTTTATTCGGAGCATCATAGTCGACAATGAAACCAGTCTTCAACTCTACAACCGCAACTGCACAGTCAGAGCACTTGGTACTTCGTCTGTATGCAACCTTCGTCTCGACATGCCACTCAAGGCGATTGGAGGGCCTAGAATAGCAGTCAAGAAACTTTCGCGTTTGGGTAGTGATGTGACAATCGTGTTCAGCTTGAGTTGCTCGGGCCCTATCGAAGTTGACCATGGATTTTGTATTTTCGAGCTTCGAAACGGCTATAATGAAACATTGGCAGAGCTGAAAGGTGAACTCAACATTGCCGCGAGCCAGACTGAACTCACTCTGCATGGGACAACACGAGATGGGGCGATAGCCTCAAAGAGAGTCAGGCTTGTTGGAGTTGGTGTGGAAGCAAAAGAGAAGTCATGGCTCAATGAGACCATAAGAGAGCTTGATGTCCCTGTTGACTTGGAACCGAAATGCGTGGAGATATTATGGTGCTGATACACGCTTTGTACCTTGGTGATATTGGTTTGAGATTGGATTTCTTGTATATAGATATGACCTAGTTCCGGATATTGTGTTGGGTTCTATTGGAATAGAGTCGGATTACCAGTTTCAGGGTTGGCGATGGATTGACCAACATTGGTAATTACCTCCATTACCTTTGCAAGACGACTGAGCTTTGTCAACAATTTGGTACCTTGTAGGCTCAGATGACCTTTTCTTTGTAATTCTCGTACATGATAAGAGCCCCTTGTCAAGTGTGAGCCCACAATGTCGATTGTGTCTTGCATATAAATGCTCCACTACCATTCACTTACGCACTTCGATCCTAAACGACAAAAAGACTTTGGTAACCTCGTATAAGCTTGGGTAAAGTTCAAGGTAGTATATCTTTTGCTGAGCTTATTTTAATGCCTTATATCAAATCTGATGTTTTCTTGCTCCCTGAGGTCACTTTAGCAGCCTTGCTGGTGATGCTTCCATAACTAAGAGCCGGCTTCGGCCGCCGGCGTCTACGGATACCACCAAAGACATGGATTCGTTTGCGGGGACCCAGCTGGAGACAGTGGAATGAACTGAACGGCGCGTTTCGGTATATCTCTTTTGGATCCCTAGACACTGTCATAATTCTGTAATTAAGAATTCTATCAAGAAGAAAATAATAAAAAAATAACCGTAGTAACTTAGTTACATTTGCAACGCAGTCAAACTTGGGTTGTTGCGGCGGTAAAAAGACACGAAATAGACGGGAGCAACACAGCATCCAATTTATTAAACCCATATGCGGTCACTAGCTGCACGATCATTGGACCGGGTTAAGGAAGCCAACCACTAACATAATACGAGGTCTTAAAAAAGATACAGTACGTACACTCACCTGTCAAACCTGTACCTACTACGGAGTAGGTAGGTACTATAGGTAAAAAGGCAGGATACTCATGTTTCCCATTGCGGTGAAAGAGGACATGCTAAACACCTGAATCATATTGTCCTCACTGGCCGCCAGGAACTCCAGTTTTGCTTGGGAGCCCTGTATTGCCCGTATCCGTCAAGCCTCTCATCAACCCCTGCTTCTCGGCGTCTACACACGATATTCAATTGGAGTTCAAAGCCCAAAATTTCTGGGTATCGCGGAGACGTCTGAGAGACAAGGGGAAATGTAAGGATCTGCGATGAATCCGTCAGGACAAAATGGGCCAAGATGATCAGGAACTCAACAGTCGGCGGCCGCACGTTGCATGCAATTTATTATTACAGTCGTTGGGTTTCATAGACTAAACAAGGTACTGGATCCAATCCTAATATTGGATCTTTACTCATCAACACTGACTGCCTATACGTACAAACCGGGCTTGTTTCACCAACCACAGCCACGGCTTGAGCTGCACCCATCCATCACTCATCGTTCATTGCTTTGTTTCCGCAGACTCGTTGGCCAAATTTCACTCTTCTTCCTCCCACCATTGGAGACTAGGTGCCAAAGGACAAAGCATGGGTTTGTTTGGCTGATTTCGCCGAGCTGAACTGGGCTTGTCTGCTGCTGGCGTCAACTCCCATTCGGAACATGCTGACTTTGGATCATGTTCATCATGCTTGACTAACAAAAGACGTTTCAAACTCTGATTCAATATCTTTCCTTCCTCCAAACAAGTATCCAAAAGTTGCAGAATATTACCTATCTCGCCAAGCGTCTCGTGACTTGCACGAGATCGCCGCCCTGAATCCTTAGTAACTTCCCTAGAAATGGCTCCTTGGCCGAGTCGTCGTGGGTCGCAACCCAACAACAACTCCAACTCCAACGGTGACCTCATCAGTCGGATTCACAATACGGCCTTACACACGCCTACCACATTGCCCGCGCTTTACTCGACGAATCTGCCAAATACATCGAACGGGAATCGCCTCGAGTTATCCTTCTCCAATGCAAACGCCGATTCCAGCTCCGACGAGTCTGATTTACATCCCTCGCGGCCTCAATCTTCCAAACCTCGTCGACCACAGCACACGCGCTCTATGAGCCAGCCTTTTCCTTCCCTCTTCAGCAGCAAGAAAAAGAGGCAGAACTCAGTCGGCGCACCACCGCCTGACCTGGGTTTTGCAGACGATGACTCGGCAATGCCTCGACAAGCACCAAAGACACAAGCTCGAAACCCTTCTCATACTCGAAACGGTCCTGTAGGAAGTAAGGATTTTACGACGGGCAACTGCATGACATGTGGTTCGTTAGTACGATGGCCGCGGGAGCTCAAGGTGTTCAAATGCACGATCTGTACTACGGTCAACGATTTGGAGCCTCTGAGTGCAGATCATGATGGTTCGAAGTCGCGTAGAGATGCAAGCCAGGACCACTCTCGGTCTGTCCCAACTCGAGGTAGGAGCAAAGGCAAGAGAAAGAGGACAATCACTAATATGGGTGCAGGTCCGCATATCTCGATCGAACAGACAAACCGACTGGTTCAACAATCGATACAATCCTTCCTTTCTAAGAAGTTGCATCCAATTCCTGAACCTCCCACCGAGGCGCCGCCACAACCGCCGTCGAAGTTGTCATTTAGCAGCCGAATACAGGCTGTTGGCCAAAGCCTTGATTTCAAGCAGGACGCAGCGTCTTCATCCAAGTCCCCTGCTATACAAGTTTCTCATTATGCCTTCGATGAGGAACCGACCCTACTGTCGAGTCCCGCCCGGCCGAACCCTACGCCAATGCGATCCTTCTCTTCTTCTTACACCGAAAGACCTCCAGTACGTAAGATATTGCAAGAAGGCGAGTCAAAAGAGCAACGCAAATCGCCGGATCAGTCTGATGGTGACCCGAAAAGGATATTCAAGGCTTTGGAAGACTATATCGTAGCCTGCTTTGGCTCATTCGAATGTATTAACTCATCATTCTTAACACATACCCACCGCCAGCCCATTAGATGTAGAAGCGAATCGACCCGCCGCAAGCCAACGCTACCTAGTGAGCCTCGTGAACAGAGAGCGCATCGTCGCGAGCCTTCAGGAAACCATGCGGCGCGTGAGCCACGAGAGGAGCGGTTTACACCGCAATTCGATGATGGATCATGCGACCTCGATCCAAAGTTACTACTTTTAGGTGACTTTGCTGAGAATGGGACATGGTGGATGGGCAACCAAGAAGACTCTCGGCCTCGACGGCCGTCGACGAACCGTGTGGAACGGAGTTTCTCAAGCGCGCCAGTCAACACGAAGACACCGCAAATGAACTGGGGCGATCTCATCAAATGGTACACCACTATTGTGAATCCCGCTGAGGGATGGTTTGCGATTTACGAGGAGATGTGTCAAGGAAAGGCCTTCTTAACCCCTTCTCAACGAGAATTGCAATTAATGGAGCGGGAACTACTGCAGGGCCAAGAACATGCTCGGCGAGTTCTTCTTAAAGCAACCGAAATGCTTCTAAAAAGACCTGGAAGGCCCTTGAAGGATCCAGCAGACTTGAGGTTTCTCCTTATCATCTTAGAAAACCCATTACTTCACGAACAGGAAATATTGTTTCGGGGGATTCTACAATTCGACAAAGGCTTGCCTTCTGGCCCAAGGTCAATACAGCAGAGAAAAGCCAGCACCCCTGAATCCGGACCTTTATCTGGGCAACACTCCGGCATCATCAAGCGCATAGTGGGCTTAGTATCAAACTCGTCGGCTGAATGCCATAACCAGTTGATAACCTGGTTTTCAAGACATCACCCTTCTCGCTTCATTCGCACCAAAGAGTTAGCATCTGGTTTCTTAACATATCGGATGATTCGGCAGAGTGGAAAGAAGCAAGAGGTGAAAGTTGACATCACAGCTGGCCTGATACCGCAAATGCAAGAAGGGCGCTCAGGAGCTTACCTCTACGATGAGATAAACCGCGCAAACTCGTCGAAGAAGGCCAAGGAGCCTGAAAAGACAATCATGTATGCCGAAGATTGGCAGATTAGAGCTTCTTCGCGGGTCTTGGCGCTCCTTTTCGCTGCGAATAACTTGCCACACAGCCGGAGAAATGAAGAATCTCCGTCGGGCTCGGCCGAGGGTCGTTCTAATGTTCATTCTCACGGACAAATCCTACCAACGAGCGACTTCTACAATTCAATGATCGACTACACTGACTTAGTTGCGGACTTTGAGAATTGGGAGGCTCGTAGGAGCAAGTTCACGTTCTGCCAGTACCCATTCCTTTTAAGCATATGGGCCAAGAACCATATTCTTGAGCACGATGCTCGTCGCCAGATGCAGAGTAAAGCCCGTGACGCCTTTTTTGATAGTATCATGAGTCGCAAGGCTATCAACCAGTTCCTCGAATTAAATGTTCGCCGAGATTGTCTGGTAGATGACAGTCTAAAAGCTGTCAGCGAGGTGATTGGAAGTGGGAGCGAGGATATCAAAAAGGGTCTTCGTATTACCTTTAGTGGTGAGGAGGGAGTAGATGCTGGTGGTCTACGGAAAGAGTGGTTTTTACTTCTGGCCAGAGAAGTTTTCAACCCCGACCATGGTAAGCTGAATTGCCCAACAGAAACAGGGCCCTGCTGACTCTGGATAGGACTTTTCCTTTATGACGAGGATTCTCAGTTCTGCTATTTCAATCCGAACGCTTTTGAAACCTCCGATCAGTTCTTCTTGGTCGGAGTCGTGATGGGACTTGCTATATACAACTCGACCATTCTGGATGTGGCCCTGCCTCCTTTTGCATTTCGAAAACTCATTGCATCGGCTCCAACACACGGTACAGGAGCATCAGCTCATCCAAAACCCCCTATGCGTTATAACCTGGAAGACCTAGCAGAATACCGGCCTCGACTAGCTCGAGGATTACGACAGTTGCTAGAATATGAAGGCAATGTGGAAGAAACCTTCTGTCTCGATTTCGTTATTGATGTGGATAAATATGGTACTCAGGTGCAGGTTCCCCTTTGCCCTGGAGGCGAACGCATTCCTGTCACTAACAGCAACCGTCGAGAATACGTGGACCTTTACGTGCGGCACATAATCGATGTGTCTGTGACGAGACAGTTCGAACCCTTCAAACGAGGTTTCTACACTGTATGTGGAGGTAATGCTCTGTCTCTCTTTAGGCCAGAAGAGATTGAACTCCTTGTACGAGGCTCTGACGAAGCACTTGACATCAACTCGCTAAGGGGGGTCGCTGAATACGATAACTGGGGAATCAAAAGGCCAGATGGTTCCGAGCCCGTCATTGACTGGTTCTGGGAGACATTTCAGGCGGCAACATCTCAAGATCAACGGAAACTACTGCTGTTCATCACTGGTAGCGATCGAATTCCTGCTATGGGTGCGGCT
Source organism: Fusarium proliferatum ET1 (assembly GCF_900067095.1). Taxonomy (NCBI): domain Eukaryota; kingdom Fungi; phylum Ascomycota; class Sordariomycetes; order Hypocreales; family Nectriaceae; genus Fusarium; species Fusarium proliferatum. Next base: position 2,568,024 of record NW_022194792.1, on the reverse strand, counting down.
GTACTGCCGATTAAGATATCCTGCCTTGGTGAGGATGAAGGCAGGTTCCCTATTGCTCGTACGTGCTTCAACATGCTATCTCTGTCACGATACAAGTCAAAAGAAAGGTTAGAGAAGTTGCTATGGACTGCTGTTCATGAAAGCGAGGGCTTTGGGATAAAGTAAAATGGTACAGTTGATGAACTTACGAATAAGCATTCATTTCATTTACGGAGTTTTGATAGGTAGTTCAAGGTTTTTTTTTCTCGGGAGTGTAGATCTATATACAGGACCTGTCAAGGTGCAATTAGAAACTGAATTTGTTTGTCTACAAGAGATTCTAGGGGAGAATCGCAGTTCTTCAACATTGAAATGTACGTTGTACGTGTGCGGCACCCCAACAATCCATTTACTGACCAGCGTAGGAGTTCAAGCAGAAGGTGGTGGGACTTCCTAAATTTCCAACTTGTACACTTGCCAGATATGTGGCATTCGTTAATACACATTTATTGTACAGCATCGTTATGGTTCTCTGTCATTCCAAGCCTTTTTACGAATCCTCTTCCTCAGCAACACCGCCAGCAGCCCGGGCTCGCTTCAGCATATCCTCCTCGCGTTTCTTCTCCTCACGTAAGCTCCTCATACGTGCTCGGTCAACCTCGGCTTGTCTGGCCATGGCGTCCAACTCCTGCAATTCACGGATCTCCTCCTTGGTGGGTTTGATGGGGACAGCACGGGTCTCGGCAAGTACGTATTCAAGAATGTGAGAGGAGTGTTTCTCAGTCATATCGACGGTAATAATCTTCTCATCGGCGTCCGGTGGTGTGGCCTTGGACATGTTATTGCGTGATGAGGAGGGCTGGGAACGAGTAGCTGGTGCGGGAGTTGAAGCGTCGGGTTTGCGGAGATAGATAGAGATTGTAGGCTTCTTGTTGTTCCGACTGTGACGATTGACGATCATAGGAACTGAGGGATTATGGTATTTTAGTCGGGGGAGGTTCTCACGCCAGAACTTTCTGTTTTTGGTGTATTAGTTGATGTGCCAGAGACCTTGATATATGGACTAACTTGGCGCCCATATGGCCGTTCTTGAAGCTCGTTGCAAAGTCCATATGTATTCTGGTCACCTCTGGGGGGAGGATTGCTGCGCCCGGGCCGCATCTTAAGGAAATGATCTGATTCAGTCGTGAGCAATGGATCGCGGATCGTCGTTTGTGGGAGAGATATCTACCTTCTATGTTAATTGTCAGCCACATCCTTAAGACGCGAACCCCGGGAATTGACTTACAGCGCGAAGCTTGTTGAAACGTTCACCGAGAGACCTCATCTTGGACTGCGCAAACCTTTAAACTACAAAGGTCGCAAACGTCTCTTCAGAATCGAACCAGTTCCGTGGTCGCAATGCTTCAAAAAGTCGACGACTCTAGGCCCAGAAAATCGTAGACCCCTGCCCAAAGGCTAACGCTGTGCTCGAGGCTGCGGGCCGAGCGTTGACCCGAACTGGCTGGTGGGGGTTCATAATGGATGGATGCCACTTGGTGGAGGCTAACAAAGCTACGATTTCCTAGGAAATTTTTGGGATAGGTAATCTGTGTAAGTCCAACATTTTTAGTTGCGACAACCCGAATTCGTTTCTTCACCATAGAAACAACGCAATGCATCGCGCATTGTCAGCTCGATGGATAAACCGGGCTCTTAGTATCGGTGAAGCATCTGCTTCGTCGAGTGTTCCTTTATTCTTATGTCCGGCCGTTGGAGCTTCGAGTCGATTTCACAGAACACGGAAAGTGACGCCTTTACCAACTCCGATCTATACTCGACGACTTAATCATACCGAAACGACAGTCCAAGATGTACCAATCACGACAAGCGAAAGCTCATCTCTGGGCCTTGAGACTCCTAAGAGGCGCTTACCATTGAACTGCACAGGATGCGGTGCCTTTACGCAGACGAGCGATCCGCAAATGCTGGGCTATTTCGACCCCGAGAGCAAAAGAGTAAAGAAGTGGTTGAACCCAAAGGCTTTTGAGCGTCAGCATACAGCGAGCCAGGAAGATGGAGTTGTCGATGAGGTTCTCAAATCCTTAGACCCTGACCAGCTGGAAGCTCTTGGCCTGGATCCCTCTCTCTTGGTAACTGGAGCTGAGAAGGGGGGGGATATCGCTCCGAGTACGCCTCCAACTCTCTTACTACAAACCATGCAGAAGCTAACGAGTTAAAAGAGCCACTGTCCCAAGATAAACAGCCTGTATGCGATCGATGCCACAATTTACAACATTATAGCACCTCGAGCGACACAGCAAAGGTTGCTATGTTCCATCCCACCGTTGAGTCCTTGCGCGAAACCATCGAGGAATCGCCGCACAAGTACAATCACATATATCATGTCATAGATGCTGCCGATTTTCCCATGTCGCTCATCCCTCGACTTAATGTTCTCCTCGGCGACATTCCCATCAGGACGCGCAATCGAAGATCACGAGCGGGCAAGTACCAGAATGATCGCAAGACAGAACTGAGTTTTATCATCACTCGCGGCGATCTTCTTGGTCCTACGAAAGAGATTGTGGACTCAATGATGCCCTACCTTCGTGAGGTACTACGAGATGCTCTCGGCCGACTTGGAGGTAGGGTTCGTCTTGGCAATGTCCGATGCGTTAGCGCAAAGCGTGCTTGGTGGTGCACGGAGGTTAGAGAAGATATCTGGCAGCGCGGCGGTGCCGGGTGGATGGTTGGAAAGGTCAACGTGGGCAAAAGTCAGCTCTTTGAGGCTGTCTATCCCAAAGGCAGAATGGGGCCAAGCAAGGAAGCCGGGAGGGCATCAGTATCGACATATCCTCGGGATAGCGTCAGTGCGGAATCAATATATGCCGAACAAGTTGGAGAGCGAGACGTCGATGTTGGGGAATTGCTTCCGCCCCCTCAGCCGGCTCAGAACTATCCTGATATGCCTCTGGTATCCTCACTCCCTGGCACAACAGCATCCCCAATTCGAGTACCTTTTGGAAACGGAAAAGGCGAATTGATCGACCTTCCTGGCTTGGCACGAAGCGACCTTGACTTGTTTGTGAAGGAGGAGTGCCGTCAGTCGATGATTATGAAGAAGCGCATTGTGCCTGAACAGATTTCAATGACGCCTGGCAAGTCCCTCATACTAGGAGGAGGTCTCATTCGCATCACACCAAAGAACCCGGGCTTGGTTTTTCTGGCATACAACTTTACGCCTCTGGAGGAGCACCTCACTCAGACTGAGAAGGCCATCGCGTTCCAGGAGCAGACACGGGAATCCATCGGTGTACCAAGTATCATGCTTCCTGGAATTGGGGGCAAGATGAAGCATGCTGGAACATTTAAGCTGTCTCACGACGTCACCAGACAAAGAGCTGGCCCTCTTACACGGAAGAATGCGATTGGGTTAAACGTCGATAGGCTTCCTTTCCGAGTGTTGTCGACAGACATCCTCATCGAGGGTGTGGGCTATGTTGAGCTTGTTGCACAAGTCCGCGCACAGGATGTCGCTATGAAGGTATTTCCAGACCAACAACCCCGATTCGAGCAAGAGGCCAAGCCGAAGCAGCTCGACACGTCTGATCCTTTTGCAGCCATGAGGGCTCTGCGAATAGATGCAGGAACTCCGGTGGTAAAGAGGCGTAAGGAGCCTAAGCCTGCGCCTGAGCCTGCGATAGAAACTGGCTGGCCAGCAGTTGATGTCTTCAGTCCTGAGGGGCGATTCATTGGCTCTCGTCAACCGATCCAAGGATGGTTGCATAACAAGCCTCGTGTATTGCCAGAGCACAAGAGGAGTCGACCGCGAAGAAGTATGAAGGGTGCTAAGAAGAAAGACAAAGCCGAGAAGAGAACTGCGATCAACTGAGCTCTATCTTGGGTGGATTCTGTACGATTTAAGGCTGTATGATGAATGAGTAGACGATGATGGTGGCATTACCATGTCAATTGTATATCACCCCAACTATAGATTATATCTCAGAACTGTGTATTGTAGAACTGCAGGAGAACTATGAGACTTAGCAGAAAGAGTTCATCCTGACTGATTTGCTCGACCGTTTAACATGTGTGGACGATCATCTTGTGTAGTTGTAGTGTCAAAGTTGTACTCTAGCATTGAAAAATAGCAGTGTTCCTTTTACCAGGTCAGTTCTTTCATAACCATAGGATCGAAAAGAAGATTCCTTAAAAGGACGTGGATAGGTAGTTAAGTTGTTTTTAATACAGCATGGTAGAGATTTGTGAATGGGAGCTCGCATCCAATGATTGGCTAATCAATCCGGCAAGTCGTGACGTGAAAAGAGGTACGTATCTTATCTTTACAACTAAATGTTGATACTACTAGGTAAGGCAAATCATTTATTTGCCATACGATTCCATCAACAAGCGCGTGACAACATTATTAACGAGACAACACCACATCCTCCGGGAGAGATTACTTTCTCCCCGAAAACCCTGTCAAAGGAAACAAACAGTCGCTCGTACTATAGCTACATCGAATATCACATCACCTCGAGACGGTCATGTCGCAACGGCAACAGCAACGAAGCGCACCAGCGCCCTCACAAACACAAACCGAAACCCCGGCGCAAACACCAGAAACAAGAGAACAAGCGCCTCAGATCCTGAGACTTCGAGGCGCTCATGCGTCCAATGGGCGATCCGTACAGTGGGCAGAGGACGTAGTTGACAATGAAGGTCTTGGACGCAAGAGCTCAAAAGGTGGGCAATATGATCTTATACGAGCATACGCCCACATACTAACACATATTTCAATAGTGTGTTGTATCTACCATAAGCCGAAAGCCGTCGACGAGTCCAGCGACGAGTCTTCGTCCGACTCAGACTCAGATTCAGACTCGGGCTCTGACCGCGATGGAGCACAACCAGCGGGCGGGAAGCGCCAAAGCTGTGGGCATGAACACGGGCACAGTCATGGACGTGGGCGGAGAAATGGAACGGGAAAGGAGAAGAGGGCGCCGAGTCCGAATGCGTACGAGAAGGTCCCCAAGCCAAAACCCAAGGATGGACCGTCGGAAAACAAGTCATAGAACAACGAGGACGCCGGACCGTCGAAGAAAAAGGGCAATGCGAAATGAGCGTTAATTATGATGATATGAGCACAGAGACTGGTGAGTTAGGGCATATGTATGTGAAGATTATTAGTGGCATAGCGATATCTGGGCAAGGTTCAAGCGAACATGATGGCAGAATTGTATGGTTTAGGATCTTCCATTTGGGAATTTAATTTATAAAAGGGTATCTCATTGGGAGGGCACTTATACAAGGTAGCTGTCTTGCGAATCGTGTATCGCAGTCACTCAGCACCCTCCACATCATTCTTCCCGCTCTCAACCACGAAATATCTTCCAGCTGTTTTGCCAGCCGTCTTAAGGGCATCCCACTTCTCTGCCTCAGACTCAATCGTCTCTCTAACCCTCCTCGCCCTTTGATAATGCCCTATACGAACCTCCTTATCCAGAGCTTCTTGCAATTCAGCAAGTCCAATGGTCACCTCTTGTCGAGCCTCTGTGGTCTCATCACGGATCGCCCGTAAGGGTTCAACCCCGGTTGTGTCCACACGCTGCACGGCGCGGACGAACTGCAATTGGCTCTGGAGGGTGTTGATCATGGCAACTTCGTCTTCGGGTGTAGTTGGCAACGGTAGGGCTGAGAGGCGGAGGAGGTGGTGTAATTGGGAGGGCGTGATCTTTTCTGCAGGGGCTGAACTTGGCGAGGATGGTAGAAGGCTTCTAACGGACCAGGTGTGTTTCTCGAGGATCGAGGCGGCGGTAGACGAGTTTGTTGTTATAAACCGAGTTGTCAAAAGTCTTGTAGAATGTGTGATGCTGCGCTGAAGGGCGATACGACAGGATGTGCAGATCGTCATGATGCGTAGCTGGCCTGATCTGTCGATATGGATATAATAACTGCTGACTCTCGATCAAGGTTTTCTCTCTGCGTACCTAAGGCGATCTGTCAATAGAGTCTTGTGATGGATATATATCCAAGATACCTTTGATCCGTCTTAACCTAGATCTTCAATGTGACAACGGGGGCCCACTAAAAAGACCCCAGCTACCTACTACCTACCTAGCCCACTGGGGGTGTCTCTCTGTGGCTCAAGCAACCGTCGTCATAGCTCAGCCGCCGTCCGCGCCGCAAGTCGAGGTACTCGCCATCTTTACTTACATACAACTTAAAGCCAACTCGTGATAACCTAGAACGTGGTGTTTTTCTCTTTTCTCTTTCTGTTTCTCCTCCCAACTCTTCCTTGATACCCCTTTCACGAATATCACAATCATGGCTCAAGACCCAAGAGCTCTTCTCCAAAAGGTTTCGTGACCCCTCCCCCGCTTTGTATTGGCTGTTGCTTTGCAGTTGTGCTGACACTCCGCAACTTTCAGGCTCAGAAGCAGCTTCAGAGTGCCGGCGGCGGCTTCAGCTTCTTTGGTGGACGAGAGGAGAAGTATCAAGAGGCCGCTGATCTCTTCACTCAAGCCGCCAATGCCTTCAAGATGCAGCAACAGAGTACGCCTTTACCGCTTTGTTTCGTTGTGAAACCGAAGCTGACACTTCCGACATCTAGTGCTCGAAGCCGGAAAGGCTTTTGAACAGGCCGCCCAAGTTCAAACCGACAAGCTGAAGGAACCCGATGACGCTGCCAACACCCTAGTGGATGCCTTCAAGGCCTACCGCAAAGACGACCCCCAGGCTGCTGCGCGATGCCTGAACGTCGCTGTCGATCGATACTGCGCCAAGGGTAATTTCCGCCGCGCAGCTTCCCACAAGGAAAATCTCGGCGAGCTGTACGAGCTGGAACTCGGCGATGCCAAGAGCGCTATCGAGTGCTACGAACTCGCTGCTACCTGGTATGAGGGCGATAATGCGGCAGCGTAAGTTGGATATCACAACCACATCGGCGTTTTACATCTACTTATGGATATTGACAGTCTTGCCAACAAGCTATGGCTGAAGGTGGCCGACGTGGCTGCTATCGAGGGCGACTACTACAAGGCCATCGAGAAATACGAGAGAGTGGCTGAGCAATCAATCAACAACAACCTCATGAAGTACAGCGTCAAGGACTACTTGCTCAAGGCAGGTATCTGCCATCTGGCTAGTGGCGATCTGGTCGCTGCTCAGCGAGCCCTGGAGAAGTATCGCGATATGGATCCCTCATTTGGTGCACAGCGTGAGCATCAGCTTTTGACTGACCTCTGCGAGGCCATCGAGGCCAAGAGCCAGGAGCAGTTTACCGACAGGCTGTATCAGTTCGACCAGATCAGCAAGTTGGATAAGTGGAAGACGACGATCTTGGTGCGAGTGAAAAACCAGATTGAGGAGGAAGAGGATGAAGAGTTTGCGTAGAGGAGCTGTCAATGGAATGAAAGAAATTGGCACATGAGTGACTACAGGAGGTATTGGGATATATCACAATCAGAAAATTCCAGAAAGTGCTCGGGATTTTGCTATTGACATCATGGTCGAAGAGATGGGTAGTGACTTGAGATGCACTCGTGTCTCCTCATGAGGGGTGGAGTCACAGTTGCTAATGTTAGGCTTAGAGTTAACATGACTGTTGTGAATATCAAAGCAAGCTCGTCATAGACTGAGTTGGTATCTCAGTGAATCATTAACGAAGTGAGCATTCACAGCATGACACTCCACAGTCGTACATACAAAGTCATGCGCCAATCTGCTTCAGCCAGAGATGTGCGAGGAATCCTTGCTTGAGATCACATTGGATGTTCAAATCAATGATCGATACTCGGGCCAGGAGAAGCATGGTAAAACAAACCACGGAACTCAATAAACATATGTAACAGCACATGTGTTATTATCAGACTTGCTACCTCCAAACACGTATCCTTCGTTTTCGTCATCAAACTCATTGCATTTCACTCCCAGCCCTGTCAAAGTAATAATCTAAGTCGGATTCCAACTCTGCCTATCAATGTATCGAAATAACCCTCAAGGCATATAGAACAAAGGCATCATCTTAAGACTGCCACTTGTCAGACTGTGTAGCCTTTGTGGCGCATGTCTTGGGAACAGTGTAGGTACGGTTGGGGTCCTTCTCCCAGGTGAGAGAGCCATCCTTTTTGATGTTAATGTACTTATACTGGATAGACTGTCCTGCAGTTAGGGAAATGGTGGTCTTCCACACAGGGTTCGAGGAGGTATAGTCCGAGGCGCTCAAGGCAACAGCCTTTGATGTGTCCCAATTACCGAGAGCAGCGATGTTGCCAACGATCTTGATTGTATCACCAAAGTTGGTGGTGACAACCTCTTCGAAAGTGACAGCTACAGAGGTTGCAGTAGGGCAACTGGTGCTAGTGGACGAGCTGGAAGTGGAAGTGGAAGTGGAAGTCTGGGTGCCAGTTGGAGTGGGCACACCACCCTTGGGTGTTTGCGATGCCGGGAACGAAGTTGCAGTGGCCGATGAGTATGAGCCAGCAACAGTATTGGTACCGCATTGGTTGGGAACAGCAGCCACGCTGCCAGCCCAAGAAGGAGGAATAACACCAGCTCGACGATCAGCAGCTGAGAGGAAAGCGGCATATGACCAAGTCAAGTCTGTGGCAGAAAGAGGATGGCCGTCATTCTTGTCAAACTGCTCTGCCAGGTGGCCATCTGTGCCGACATACTTTGCAACGATAGCAACATACCCATCAGCATACTTGGAGACGGCGTCAGTGATGCTCTTGAAGGTGGCAGAGTCGCTGGCGTAGGTTCCGGTAGAGATGGAAGAGACGAGGTCCTTGAAGAACGAAAGGGAGACGTCCGACACGGTGATAGATCCCTGCTGCTTCCAGACATAAATGGCATCGTAGAGTTGCTCTGCAGCCGCAAGTGTAGCGAGGTACCAGGGGTTGCCATTGTAGTAGACATCTTCGACGTATCGTCCAACGGCGACAGCTGAGCCTTGAGAGATACCCTTGTTGATGTTCCATGAGCGGAAAGAGTCAGTAACCGCCTTGTGGTTGGCAAGGGCCTTGTCGCTGCATGGCTGGAAGGTGGCGGGATCGCAGTTCAGAACAGGGTCGAAATTGTGGATGGACGACAGAATACTGTTGGCGTCCTTGCCAGTGCGGCCATCGTTGACATTGACTATAGGGGTCAGTGGTTATGATAACTGAGAGTCCAGCTAGTTTATTACTTACTGTTAGAGTCGACGTATTTGCCGGAGGAGATCCAGTAGGTCTGCAAGAAGCAGAGAGCCTGGGGAGCGATGTTGGAGTAGTTGTCTCCTGACTTGCCGAGCTTCTTGGCCAGAGCGGCACCTTCAATGAGAGCTTCAAAATGCGAGTGAGTACATCGTCTTACTGGTAAATCATCTAGCAAACTAACCTCGATACTGGGAACCAGTTGTAAAGAACGAACTGCCCTTGACCTCTTCCCACAAGTCAAATCCGGTTTGGTTCCTATGACGGTCAGAACTGGCTCCAGTGAAGGCTGCTGCATCACTGACCAATATTGAGCCACGTAGTTGAGATCGTTGCGAACAACAGGCCACACGATGTCGTTAGCTGTGGAGGTGTACCCGTTGGCAATCAGCCAGTTGGCATAGGTGATCATAGCAGTCGCACGCAGAGCTGGACCATCTCGCTGAGGTCGACCTTGACAACCTTTAGTCAACTGTTCTCATGTAGGGGCGCCAAAAAACACGAATACTCACCCCAGCCGCCAGTGAAGGCACTCATGTCGACGTTGAACTTGGCCTCTCCTAGACCTGAGCCATCCGAAAGCGATCCAGAAGGGTTGGAAACACCCTGGAGCTTGGCTTGGGAGGCGATATACTCTTGGACCTTCCTCTGCAAGCCAGCATCATATTGGTTGATGAACCTATCGACGACGTACTTGAAGACTAGAGCAGCATCTCGAGTCCAGGTGTAAAAGTCTAGCGTATGTTAGGAAGCGTCTTTTGCTCAGGTTGGCTATGTCATCGACTTACAGTCAGGATCCTGTGTGTCTGGAGAGGCAATGACAATACCAGTGGCTACATTCTTGGAGTTGCAGCCATCGGAGCCGATATTGCAGAGGAGTTGCTCAATGGCAACTGAGCTCTCAGACTTGATAAAGGAGTCGACCGAAGACTGTCTCTCTTGTACGAGACTCCTCTCATCGAAGGCTGGTCGGCCCAAGACGCTTTGGAGAGCGAATGAGCCGAGAAGAAAGGCAGAAGACACAAAGTACATGATGGGCTGTATCAGAGAGGCTGTAGAGTTGATCGAAACTGATGGGACTGGATCACCAACAGGTACAAGGTCCATCGTGAAGGTTTTATAGAGAGCCGGCATCCCGACTGTTACAGAAACCCCGTAATAGATGAACTGAGCTTGTCAAGGGTCTAGTTGTTAGATACCGAATATGGAAGTGCGGAAGCAAGCTGTAGAGTTGGTGAACAACGGACGCAGGCTTTTGGGGGATAGTGCGGTGTGGTTCAAAGGCCCGAATAATTAGAATGAGGCCGAGTTGATTACAATTAGTCTGCTGCAGTCCCCGGGAGGTGGTGTTGTTTTGCATTTGATATCACCTCGGCTTGTTATGCTTTGTTGAGGTCATACTCATTTGAACATGCTCATCAGCTCACGATGGCTTCAGATGCCTCTTGGGGGATAATGATGATTTGGAGTTTCATTGTCAACTTGACTTCTGAGAATAGCTATGCACCCGGGTATTCACATGCACCAGCTGATTTGAGCTCCTGTGACTTTTACCCCAAATTAATAATGTATGATTTCACTGACAGAAAGTCTCCAACTCATAGTGTGGGGTAGTAGCTTGGACAACCTCCATGGCACGACTGACTCCGGAGTAGCTCCCAATAGGTAGGAGGACAATCGTCCCCCCTGTAATACATGCATATAGCATAACATCCATGACCACTCATAGACAGTCTTCACATGCAAGCCGAGCTGTGGGCTCTCGCTTCATTCCGCCCCCTTCCCCAGACTCTCTCGTGATGCTCAAATTCTCAAACCCCAGACTAGACAGGTCACCCCGGATGGAGGCGTCGGTAGTGGACGGATGATTAGTGAGTACCGAGTAGTAGCCTGGAACAAAGCGCCGAGTGCAACGCAGCCTTCATGTCTATGTATGCATTTATGCAGGCTGCACACACAGTACATGTTATCCTCGGTTATCGACTGTTGTGACATGATATCTCATTTCGATTCAACTTCATTTACAGAAACACGCCTACCCTGCGGCTGCGTTATTGGTCCACAAACGTCGCATCAGACCTGACAACAGGACACTCCGCCGTCATTATGCGATCTAGTCGAATCTTGGTACCATGCTCCGAAGACGGGCCGCAGATCGTGAAATGATGCTTGTTACTTTGTCATGAGGTGGACTTGATCCCCAGATTCAGGATCAAAGCCGAAGCCATCAGGAAGAGGCTCTAGCTGTCAACGGCAAGATACTGGGGGGATCAGCAACGACCAAAGCCAAGCGTTGAATCGCTTTTGTTGCTCGGCAACCTGACATTAGCCCACCTAGGTTAGGGTCCGCTTAAAAAAATAAAAGTTTGACTGCCTGTCTCTGGTATATCGCGACATACATATATATATGGAATTATACGGACATCACGAATTGCGCAAGATTCTTCTAGTCAAATGGTATGTAGGTAGGCCATGGTTTTCCCCAACCTCACCGACCGACGGTCTCGGAAAAGGGGGGTGGAATATAGCGTCTCGTTATGCAACAGCCCCGACACTCAAGCCATCTTTCGACAGCGAATGAAGCGGCTGAAGCAACAGTTACTCTTGGACCTGTCGATAGGATGATTGACACCATAACAAGTTGATGGCTCCTTATAAGTTATCGAGCTGCAAAGCAATCGACCCTGACTCCGAAGAGCAGGGGATCGCTAGGCACAGATCCGTGTTTGCTTGAAGAAAAGAGAAAAGAAAATTTTGGTTGCGGCGGCTAGGAGACTTAAATACACAAAATTGTTACTGTCTGCTTACATAATCCGGTCTAACTGCGGAATTACCCAGCCACGTCCTGTTCCACCAGCCACGATTCAAAGTGATTATTCGTGCTTGTCAACTTCAGGCGTATCTTTCTGCCTACCTAGGTACCCAGAAATAGTCGTTTTCATCATCTAGCATAGCCGCATCACATATATCGACGTTGCCATCGCGATACGACTGCTAAGATGGACGCCGCAACGATTGAAGAGACGAACAGAATTCGCATCTCCCTGGGAATGAAGCCTCTGCCTGTCCCAGGAGCAGATAATACCAGTCAAAACCAGTCAATGTACGCGGATGGCGATGCACCCAGCACACTGGAGAGCCGCCAAGCTCAGGCCTACGACAACTACAACAAGGTGATCGAAGCGGAAAAGGCAAAGAAGAAGCGCGAGGAGAAAGCCGCAGCTGTCCGAAAAGCCCGGGAGCTGGCGCAACGAAATGCAGTTCTGGAAGGCAAAGGCTTTGGAGAAGCCGAGGAGGGTGGCGATCTTAGCGCCAAAGACTGGCTCATTGGACAAAAGAAGCGACAGAAGAAGATCGCCAAAGTCAGGAAATTGGAGGAGGAGCTGGCCGCAGCCGAGGCTGAAGCTGCTGCTGCGGTCCAGTATACTTCCAAGGATCTCGCTGGTATCAAAGTTGGACATGACACGGCGGCTTTCCTCGATGGCGACGACCAGATTCTCACCCTCAAAGATACAACCATTGATGAGAACGAGGAAGAAGGCGATGAGCTGGAGAATCTGAACATGCGCGAGGCCGAAAAGCTTGCCGAGAGACTTGACAACAAGAAGAAGAAACCAGGCTACAACCCCCTAGATGACGGCGAGGACGGCGAGCGTGGTATTCTATCACACTACGATGAAGAGATTGAGGGCAAGAAATCCAAGAAGTTCACCCTCGACACAAGTGGCGTCATTGCAGAGCTCTCAGATATTCTTGAGAAACCGGTTGACAAGACAAAGAATGGCCAGAACGTGAGCTTGGACGACGTTATCGGTAAGTTCTGCTTGCATACCCAAAGAAAAGAACACCACACTAATATAACAACTTTTATAGGTGATGCCCCTATTTCTTCAGACTATATAGACCCCTCACAGATCAAAGTCAAGAAGCCTAAAAAGAAGAAGGGCAAGAAAGGAACCAGACAAAAGCCCACGGATGATGATGATCTCTTTCCCATTGAAACAACACCCACAGATGGCTTGATGGACATCGACTCAAACGACACGACGAAGAAAAAGAGAAAGGCAGTTGATGATACTTTTGTGGATGACGACGACCTTCAAGCAACACTCGCGATCCAAAGAAAGAATGCCTTGAAGAAGCGAAAGAAGACCCGACCCGAAGACATCGCCCGGCTGCTCAAGGAGGATGATAATGAGCCAGAACCAGCAGAGCAACAAGAGGGTGGCCTTGTTCTCGATGAAGTCTCAGAGTTTGTTGCAGGGCTAAGTAAACCAGGTGAAAACGAAGAACGCAAGCCCAGAAGACCAAAGACTGTATCAAAGTCCCCAGAACCCGATGACGACCACCCCATGGGCGACGATGCAGAAGTGGTTGAAGAGAAGCCCCAATCATCAGCTGTCGAGGAGTTGGATGAGGCAGGCGTCGAAGAAGAGAAGGCCGTTGGTGCAGGTATGGGCGCGGCTCTCGCGCTACTAAGAGAGCGTGGTCTCGTGGAAGATACACGTGGAGATGCGGAATATACCAGCTTGCGAAATCGAGAAGACTTCCTCGCAAAGAAACGTCTTTTAGAAGAAGAGCTGGACGAGCAGGCACGCGCGCAGCGAGAGCGTGACCGTACAAGTGGCAAGCTGGATAGAATGTCAGTTCGTGAGCGTGAGGAGTGGGCACGTCAACAAAACACCTGGCGAGATCAGCAGCAATCTCGACGCATGGCTGAGCTGTTCTCAGCAGGATACAAACCCAACGTCGACATCAAGTACACCGATGACCACGGCCGTTCTCTCGACCACAAGGAGGCGTTCAAGTACATGAGCCACAAGTTCCATGGCAAGGGAAGCGGCAAGGGCAAGACAGAGAAGCGGCTCAAGAAGATCGAGGACGAGAAGCGACGCGAAGCACAGAGCATGTTTGACGCAAGTTCTGCCGGTATGAGTCTGGCAGCTCAACAGCAGCTCAAGAAGCGACGGGAAGCTGGTGTACGACTTGCATAATTCACTTGACTTTTTATCAACAGAATGGAGTTGGGGGCTACGAATAGTAATACCGGCAATGGACAATTCAGATCAACGAAAAGGTGCTTTTACCCTTTGCTCATGTGCTTATTTGAGATTTCATTTCTGGCTGACACCATGTGAAAATTTAGATTCAAGGTATGTTTCGTGTTCAACTAACTCTGACCTAGGCTCCTGTTTTCCTCCCTAATTGCTTTCTACGGCAGCCTCTTTTTTGACAGCCCCTTGATTCTTTCAGTCTCCGGGAAAATGCAAGTTCAAAGTATGAGCTTCAAGTGAAACAATGTCCCTGCCATCATTTCTTCATGATAGACTGGCCTTTGTTCTCAGCCGCCATCTCGTTCCAGGTCCTCTTCATGTCCCTCATTGCCTCATCCACCTCCCCTTCCATAGCCTGCGCCATCTTCAAGGCCAGGGTCGACTCCTGTTCTGACTTACCAGCCGATGATGAGAACAATGGTAGGGGGGCCACACTGTTGTGGTGGCTGGAGTTCTTCACCTTTGTAAATGTGAGTCCAGGAGGGTATTGGGATGCCATGATTGTTCGTGAAATCGAGGACCTAAAATGATTAGCCGGTTAACTGTTTGTGACTTACCTGCAAAGCCTGCCTGCGGGAGAGAATGTAAGGATGGTTAGTTGAATGGCTCTTGGTGTCAGGACTGGCACAAACGAGTTTTTTATACCAAGATGCTCGTTACTAGTGGTCTGCGAATATGTGAAGGTTCAACGAACATCACCTTTGTTGAGAAAATAGTCATAGTGATTGTTTTCCTTGTGTGCTCTGCATAGAGGTGGTTGTTCCTAGAATCAGTAAAGTTGAACTGTTGGAGAATAGTTGCTGTTCACTTCAACTCTTTCACACAACGCGTGATCCAGAAACAGAACACCAGTATGTGTCATACTGTAAAGAAATCAATTTCGTGTATCCTAGGTGTCTAAGGGAAAAGAAATAATACGCGCCAGTATCCCAAGCGAGTCCCCTCCCCTCAAAAAATAAGAACCACTAACTCCAAACACTTCTGTTCTGTGTCAAGGCCTCACAGGATTGATCAGACCTATAGGCTGACCTTTGCCCCGATTCCCTTGCCTGTATAATGGATTTTCTCAGTCCAGCTGCCCAATCTCACAGTCACGTTGGCTATGGCATCAAGCTTGAGCGATCCGCCCAGTGCTTCTTTCAGCTTGCCATAGCCCACGCTGCTGGCAGACCATATGACTGGCAAGCGCGGGGTCTGGGATCGCCCAGGTGTTGCTGGGAAAGGTTCATCGTGTATAATCTGACCGACTGGTTCAGTGTGGTTGTAAAGAGCAGTCGCGTTTATGTGTTCTATGTATAAAGTGTTGTATAGCAACGGAGAAAGAAGTGTAAAAGTGGCTGTCGAAGAAAAGAGATGAAAGGTGGCATCTGCGATAAAGTGTGGCTTCTCGTCTCCGTGCTCGTCCTCGCCTGGGACAGTTATTCGCGGTGTAGGCAGAGTGATGTTGATCTTCGACAAGGCCTCGCCGATTATAGGGACATTCGGAACACTCCGTTTGTGGGTGCGTGCCGTCAGTGTCGTATTCTTGCCGGACACATAGTCTGACAGTAACTTGCGGCCAACTGCTTGCGCCTTCTCGCCGCCGAATCGTAAGGGATTCCAAGTCGCAAGAACAGGAAGGTTGGTGTTGTTGCCTAGGTCAAATGTGACATTTCTTGATATGGCCTCGCCGAGAAGTTCTCCATCGTGAAGAATGTGTACGCTGAGATAAGGTACAACAGCTGCGTAGGGTGTAGGGTTTGTGAGGTTGACAAGAGCTCTCATCTGAATCCCCGTCTCTGTAGTTTCCATAACCTCTATCTCGCCGACTTGAGGCTTAAGTTTACCAAGTGCGTTTCCAGGGAATCCTGATCATAGGTCAGTATTGGCTCTTGCCATGATCGCAAGGCGCGTTAAGAAAATACTTCAGCGTGTAGATAAGGATTATTCATCCTCATGGGGGATGCAAGAGATTACCACAGCGATGACGGACCGTTTACTGGAATCTTGCCCTCTGCGGGAACCTTCTTCACCGTCAGAATACCGAGGACGGTTTTCAGCTTTACGTCGACTTCGGCCTTGATGTCGAGTGTGATATCGCCGCCTCCAAACAGTAGCTTCTGCATGACCTCGCTGAACACGTCACCATCGGTGATTGTCAAGGGGACGTCGACCAGCCGTGATGTAATGTTAAGGAGAGTTTCGCCGTTTTCGTTATCCTGGATCTTTGTTGAGTTGGCACTCTGCCAGTGGCGCAGGTTCAACTCGCCCATTTTACGCTTCTTGTAAAACAGATCAGCGTTGGAGCGGAGCTTGTCCACCCCCAAATCCACATTCAGCTCAGGTGGAACAGCTGCGAGCACTTGTGCAGTACCAGATACTCGGGGCTCACCCTCGGGGTCATCGACATCGGCGAAAGGGTCGGGTAGTTTAAAGTCGACATCCGTCAGGGAAAAGTTGCGAATCAAACTATCGAATGATCGTCCTGGAAAATCGACTGGTACTGTAATACTCTCCAGGATATCCGAGATCCATTCGGGGGTATCGGTATTGTTTGTCTTCTTCCCTCTCACAAACACCTTGGCATCCTCGCCGTGCAGATAACGGTCCATGAAATGGTCGAGAGGGGATGATTCAGAATGAGGGCACGCTTTCGTCAAAGATTCTGGAATGTCGCGGATGATGCCTTTGGCGTCGGCTTTAACATCTGCCTTAGCTCTAATATCAATTGGCTCCGTGACAGCATCTGCAACACTGATAGAGGGCAGTGATGAGTCGCAGTTGGGTACTAAAACTTCAAACCCAAGAGTCGGGACTCGGAAGGACACTGGGTAGTCATTGTGGACTTTCAAGGATACATCGGCCTCGATCACTTTTCGTCCGTGGCCATCTACCGGGCGATCGTGAAGATCCATGCGCTCTATGCTGTAGTTGGGCATTGATGGGATATCATTAGCTGCAAGTTTGTCAGTCCAGCACTACAGGAATAAATTCGACTTTTCTCATTAAAAGAGTGTCTTCTTTCCTAAGAATAGAGTAGCATAGGAGCGGTAGAGAGCCTGACCTTCAAAGACCATGGATTCCGCCACATCGTGAGCACCAAGAGGGATGATTCCCGATTTGAGGTGAACCTTGGTTTTGCCCACTACTTTCAATTGCTTCAGGTTCCCTTCTAACCAATCATTCGCAATCTTGCGGATATGCTCAGCGTCGCCGGGGCTGACATCTGCCACGAAGTCTAGCTCATTGGTGTGTCCATTAACTACATCAACGACTAGGGGAGGAATAACAGCAGTGCCGGCAAGCGCATCGGCGTAGTCGGGTAGATAGACGTTGACAGTTGTTTCTTTGGTCTCAAGTTTTCGCATAATTCCAGTGACTACTTTTCCAATACGGCGGGAATTGTGGTTATCGACCCGTGATCCATCGAGATAGACATTTGCACGAATACGCGCCCGGATGCTATCGCTTGTGATGTTCTCAATTGATAGATTGGTAGGTTCAAGAACAGCGGCTTTCTCGGCGTACTCCTTGACGGCAGGCGGGACGAGGAAACCGAGAATTATGATGAGAATTACGATGATACCAAGGAGCGCCATGGCTATGATGGAAGGCCACCGCCAAGGTGCCTTGGTGCTGGTCTTCTTGTTACAAATTGACCAGAGACTCCACGCGGCCCGGGACTGAGGCTCATCCGAGGCTCGACCATTTTGTTCGCGCTCGCTATCGCCATCGTGATTCCCGTCATCGCTTCTGTTAAGAAGTGGCGATGTTTCGGTAGGCTCCTCTTCCTCGCGCGTTGGGGAGGTAAGAGGCTCGTTCTCCTCGGCCGACATTGTGGTCGTATCGGATGAAGTGGAAACCCGTCTAACAGAGATTCGGGGCGCTCATGCGGCGCAAGTGGCTTGGGGCAGGCTGTAGTAATGTATCTGTAGTTCAAAGAGGGAGGTTGATGATGTGTTGGATGTTGGGGATGATGTTGATGTCAGAAGGAATCATCAAGTTGAGGTTAGGTAGGGATTCGTCATCGAGGTGAAGTCACTTTGGCAGGGTTTATGAGTGATAAGGTTGTAGCGGGCGGTGATGTGATTGGCTTGGTTATGTCTGATCCAGGAACAGAACCACAAGGCACCTCAGGCCCCAGCTTTTCGATCCTGAAACTCCATTCCATGGGGGGGTTTTGGAATTTGGTCTCGCACGCGACGTCATTTTTTAATTGAACAAATTTTTATTAATAGATCAAAGTTGAGGGTCCATTTCCATTTTAATTTCGATTTCCAAGCTAAGAGATCTTTGACAATCAATATGTAGTGATCCCAACATGGAGATGTCTTTATACCTACTTATCTAGGTAGGTAACCCATAAATGGTACCTAAATAATAATGCCACTAGGCGATATTGCAGCAGAATCTTAACCACGATAGCAAATGAGCAGACATATCATCAGAACACACCTTCACGAATATGTGCACTCTAGACCTTTCAACGCCGCCTAGGCGTATCTGGAGGAGACTTGGGAGGGACAGCTATCTTATGGCATAACAATATCTCCTCGAGCTCGTCGGCTTGCTTCCGATACCAGGGATCTAGGGACATATATCACGCGGCTGAGAGCTCTCATCGCCTCTGCTCAGGGTAAGACAGAAAGCAGCTCACGTTTGGAATCTAAAACGGAACAAGCAGACCAGATATGTCACTCATGCTTATCGCAGCTTCCCAAGGCTTACAAATGGGAGAAGCTGTTGAGCAATGAAAACACTCCAATTATGATTCTCTACACCCTTATTACCTACTTATTTCCATCTCGAGATCTTGGCGTAAATTGACGAGCTCAGTCGGCCAACAGGATCATGGCTATTGAAAATTCAACCGCCGGTAACGGGCGTTTGACCAAAGGGCTCACTCACCGTCATGTAAGTGGAGTTTGACAACAACGGCGACACATTGGGTTCACAACTATCCAATACGTTTGTATGTATACACGATCGATATAAATCGCAACCAGATCCAATCATGTATAATAGGGTCGTCTAAGTGATAGATATCCTAGGACTACTTAAGTATCCCATCAATTAGAGTCAGCGTCCCGAGACCGGCTTAACATCACATTAAAGTGGAGCATATACTCTTTGGCCTGGAGGAAGAGAAAGCGGGACATGGCCCTCCAATGGTGACTCTTCCTACCACACAGACTCATCATATCTTGACCTACTTAAGCCATTGGCTTAAAGAAAAGTTCACTTTCTTCCTTCGATCTGACGTTCAGCTCAATTCTAGGCTTCAGAGCTCATTTTCTCATTTATACAATTACTCATTAACTCACTCAACTCAACACACAGCTTAAAATGAAGACTTCAGCTTTCCGAATCGCTCGAGAGGCCGCTGCAGGCCTTCAGAAACGAGCGTACTCACAGGCTGCAACACCTAGGCATCTCATGACAATTGCTGATCTTACTCCCAATGAGTTTGCCAACCTTGTCCGTGATGCCAACACTCGAAAAATAGCCGTCAAGGGCGGAGCTCCCGCGAGCTATCTCAATGCTGGTCTTGCTGGTAAGACTGTTGCTATGATGTTCAGCAAGCGCAGTACCCGTACTCGAGTTTCCACTGAAGCTGCTGTGACTATGCTTGGTGGAAATCCCATGTTTCTCGGGAAGGATGATATTCAGCTTGGTGTAAGTTGCACTTACATGATGAAGACCTACCTGTACTAATGCCTGCCAAGGTTAATGAGTCGCTATACGACACTTCGGTTGTCATTTCTTCCATGACCTCCTGTATGGTCGCTCGAGTTGGACCTCATTCTGATGTCGCTAATCTCGCAAAGCACTCAAGTGTCCCTGTCATCAACGCTCTGTCCGATGACTTCCATCCTCTGCAGACGATTGCTGACTTCCTCACTCTCCATGAAACCTTCCCATCAGCAAGCGCCAAGGGAGCTACACTGGGCCTCAATGGCCTCAAGGTCGCCTGGGTCGGCGATGCCAACAATGTTCTGTTCGATCTTGCCATCGGTTGTGTCAAGATGGGTGTTGACATATCCGTTGCCGCCCCTGAGGGATATGAGATTCCTGACAACATGAGGCAACTCATCAGCTCCGCTGCTGACGGCGTGTCCTCACCCGGCAAGCTTTTTGAGACTAACGTCCCTGAAGAGGCTGTTAAGGATGCCAATGTCCTGGTGACTGATACATGGGTTTCCATGGGCCAGGAGGCTGATACCCAGAAGCGCCTCAAGGACTTTGCTGGTTTCCAGATTACGAACGACCTTGCAAAGCGAGGAGGTGCAAAGTCGGAGTGGAAGTTTATGCACTGCCTCCCTCGACACCCCGAGGAGGTCGCCGATGAGGTCTTCTACAGCCCCCGCTCTCTGGTATTTCCCGAGGCCGAGAACCGTCTCTGGGCCGCTGTTTGTAAGTCTTTACGGTATTTCTTTAGAAGCATGACACTAACGTCGACAGCTGCCTTGGAAGGCTTTGTCGTCAACAAGGGCAAGTTCTAAAGTATGGTGAGAAGACGGAATACGAATGGATACGATATCATTTACTACCTGACCACACTTGACGGGAGGTGGAGCACTGGCGCACGAACGATAAAAATAGTCTTGGGAATTAAATCAATTAAATCAGATCCTTTCCTTGAAAACGCCATTCGGCCGGGTCACTAAATTGAGGTATCTATATGATTTTAACCTGGAGGGAGCTGACTGGCATCGACAACCTCGTCTGCCTCCATGACAAGGGACTCCTGGTTACCTTCAGACAGAGGAGATCGGGGTAGAGCCATCAGACCTGTACGGGCAGACTCAAGAATGCCAAAGGGAGCAACAAGCTTGAGGAACGAGTCGATACGTGACTGCTTAGCAGAACTGGAACCCCGTATTAGTATTGCGCATGGTTGAGTAGATAAGAGGGAGACGGTGGGCAACATACACTTCAACAATGCAGCTGTTGGTGCTGATATCTAGGACCTTGCCGCCAAACTGATGGGCGAAGTAAGTGATCGACTTAAGATGCTCGTGCTTGTGTCGCAGAGCCTGACTGACGGCCAACTTGCTGGGGTGGAAGTCCTTGGCGGTATCGGAGAGGCTACGTTCAATGGCCTCATGCGCGTAATCGACATCAGTCTCTCCAGCAGCAATCTCGCGGTGGTGGTGGAGGAGCTCCTCGAAGTACTCGGGGCCAAGGATGTTGATCTTGGCAAGGAGAAGCTCGCGCTGGACAAGAGCTGCGTTGGTATAGTCAAGGACGGCCCAGACAGGGACAAGATCCTCAAGCTGTCGGCGAGCCTGCTCAACAACGCCGTCTTGACCAGTGAGGACAATGGTCATGCGAGAAAGGTCGTCAACCTCAGTGTTGCACACGACCAGAGAGTCAATGTTGAACCCGCGAGCTGCCAAAATTCCGGAAACGCGGGACAGAACACCAGGCTCGTTCTGGACCAGACAGTTGAGGATATGGCGCTTGGGAGGAGCGGTTGAAGGGACTGGGGTCTCGTAAAGAATGTTGGAGACGGCGGCCTGGGCGGACCACGCAGGAGGATTGTCGCTCACGGGAAGGGGAGCAGAGCGACGGCGGAGGGCCTTGTAGGCGATGGCGGAGGTTGAGGAGGAGCTATATCGCACAGCGGCGACGCCTCTCGCAGAGGCGACCCAGCGAAGGGACGAAGTCAAGGGCCGTAGAGAAGCCATCTTGCGGAGACAGGAGAACAGGAACAGTTCTCTGGTCAGAACAAGAAGGGTCCCAACACGGTAGAAATAGCAATTGGGCCGGGCGGAGGATGGGATGAAGGTGACTCAAAGTCAGGAAGAGATAGGTCGAGGGAAATGCCGAAAAAATCAATGGGCCATCGATAGGCCGGTGACCGGAGGCCACAGAGATACGGGGGCCAGGGCGGGCAGGTGTTTGCACAGGAGCACGGATCAGCTCGGCAAGGGTACGCTGTAAGCTCCGAGTCTAGGTTAAGGTATCTATCAAGAGGTATGGAAATAGGGTTGTTTTCGAGCTTGCA
Organism: Fusarium proliferatum ET1; assembly: GCF_900067095.1. Lineage (NCBI taxonomy): Eukaryota > Fungi > Ascomycota > Sordariomycetes > Hypocreales > Nectriaceae > Fusarium > Fusarium proliferatum. The sequence goes on along the minus strand of NW_022194792.1, from coordinate 2,545,825 downwards.
TACGATTTGCAACGGCTTACATGTATGAATGAACCATTGAGCCCGAGGCGATCATAAAGATTGGATTGTTCTTATAGGCAGGCTACAACTTGATGCAATGCAGTAATTGACCCCAGTTCATGCCCATGACATTCCCCAGGTTCGTTGTAAATCATGCAGGGCTCAAAGCCACAGTACTAAACTCCCGTCCAATGAAAAAGCACTTGTTAATCACTTGGAAAGAAATCTACTAGAGGAATCGAAATGCCAGAGCTTTACAAAACAAATTAATCTGAAAAACCGAGCAGCGCTCATGACATAACCAGGCACTTCTATGGAGTATACTCCTTTGCATTGCGCACTCGTCTACGCTTTTACCCATTGCTATCTACCTACCCATTGCCCCAAGCTCTCCCCCACATTCTCACCGCCGGTGTCGGGTAGCTCACCAGCCACATGTGGCGGAAGGCTGAACGATATACAATCAGCCTTTTCAGGTTCCTGCTGTTCCGTAAACCATCAAACATCAACTCCACTTCAACACAAGCGCATTTCGGCTGCTATTTTTCACACCGGATTTGCACTGATACATGGGTGCATATAGACCGTTATCGACAACTCGGTATCTTTCTGTACTTCCACGTGGCGTAGCTCCGACCTACATCCCCCAATTTTTATTTCAATATTTGCAACTCGCCGAGTATGGATGAAACAGAACGACGAACGGTGAAGCGTTCGCGCTTCGACCAGACAGAGCCGGAACCCAAGAGGACATCGCGGTTCGACCGTCGCTCGCGATCTCCCCCGTCGCGCCGCTCTGAGCCTGGAAGAGATCGCAGCCCCATGGCAAAAGATGCGACCCCCGAGGCAAGGAAATCTCCAACTGATGCTGCCGCTGCCGCTGGTTTGTGCCCTTGTCCCATGCCTTTCCCTTCTTCTTTCTTTAAAACCCATCGCGACAATGTTTGTCTACACACGTCTCTAATATAATACATAGCTGCCGCTGCGGCGCGCATCAACGCGCAGCTCCAAGCTCGTAAGGGAATCCAGCATGTCGATGTACCTCCCATCAGGTCGGCTGATACCGACTCACCACCGCCGCGACCAACCTCGACTCCACAAAGCGCAAACAAGACAGCTCCGGCACTCGATGGCGAGATGTATGTTGCAGATGGTGACTATATCCAGGACATCGAAGTCAATGACCTCAGGAATCGCTACCTCCTCACCAAAGGGTCCACGCAGAAAATGGTAAATACTCCTGCTTTACAGCCCACTGATCTTCCCAGAACCGCTCCTTTGGATTTATTATGCACTTGAATCGAGAATATCATGCTTACAGCTTGATAGCTCGCTTCAATACCCCCTTCGTTGCTCCTGCTGACTCCCACTCGATTAGATCAAAGACGAAACCGGCGCTGGTACGCAATTTCTTCATGTTTTTTCCCCGTAGGATATCTTATTGACTTAGCAAGATATTACCACCCGGGGCAGCTACTATCCCAACAAGAGTATGGCAACCGCTGCGGTAAGGAAATCTTTCAGTCTTGGTTGGGCCTCACTCTAATCCCTTATAGAACCCTCCGTTGTACCTTCACATCACGAGCACGAGCAAGTCTGGTTTGGAGGCCGCTGTCGCCAAGATCAACGAACTTATTCAACAGGAACTCCCTCAGCTTGTCGATGAAAGGCGTTTTCGCCGTCGAGACCAGGAGCAGGTTGAACGTGATGAGTTTGGCCGAGTAAGGTTCTCGCAATTTACAGGTGGAACAAAGATGCTGACAGTCTTTCTATAGCGTAAATGGCCCGAAGAGAAGATTCCTATCAGCCTAGAGCCCGTACATGGGTTCAATTTGCGTGCTCAGGTCGTTGGACACGGAGGTGCCTACGTCAAGCATATCCAGCAAGAGACAACTTGTCGCGTGCAGATCAAGGGACGAGGCTCTGGATATCTCGAGGCAGCCACTAACCAAGAGAGCGACGAAGACATGTTCCTCCATGTGACGTGAGTTGGCGTGTTTGTTGATCTGGGACATCCACAACTAACATAAACGCAGCGGTCCTGACCCCAATATGGTTGCGAAAGCCAAGGAGCTTTGCGAGGACCTGATCGCCAATGTCAAGGAACAGTATGAAGAGTTCAAGAGTCGTCCACCGCGCTACGGCGGCGACCGCTACGGAGGCGACCGCTATGGGGGTGATCGTTACAATGGTGGCGGTGACCGAAACCATTCCCATGGTGGCTCACACGGAACTTCTCATGGTTCATATGGCGCCTCTGGCTATGGTGGATACGGGTCTAACCCGGCTGGTGCTTCAAACAGTCCAGCCGCTGCTGGCGTGAACAGCCCGACCAATGCTGCTGACTATGCCGCCCAGTACGCCCAGTACTACGGTGGCGCAGATCCCTACGCAGCCTATGGTGGTTATGCTAAGTAAGGAGAGCTTGCCGCTCGAGATGCCTACTCCGTGACGCTGACGATTTGCTACAGCTATGTTGCTATGTACCAGCAATACTATGGAGCTCAGGCTCAAGCACAGGCTCCCGGCCCTCCCGGTGCCACGCCTGGGCAGTCAGCTTCACCTCCTCCGCCCCCGAGTGAGGCCGCTCCTCCTCCGCCACCGCCGCCCAGCTCGGCACCTCCCCCGCCTCCCCCTTCTGGGTCCCCCCCGGGAACAGGCGGGAGCTATGGTTCGGTATGTGACAAAGATGCTGAGATATCCAGCTCGCATTCCACAAGATATTATCCCTCCTTAGGTATATGCTAACATTCGGTAGGTTCCTCCTCCGCCAGGTCTTTGAATTTTGATCGGGTCACCCATCATCAAAGGGGAGCCACAGAATCAGATTTTGACTGAAAAGCATGCCGCTGGATATGGAATTCCATGGCCATGTACGTGAACGCTCCAGTTTACATTGCAGAAAGAAAGAGTGTTGATTCAGGGCTCGTATGCGATTACGAGCTATTTGAGTAGGAATTCTCATCGAACCATCTTTGTATGGATGCGATTAAGAAATAGCAGAATTGCTTTCCAGTAGGTCGCAAAGTTGGTTTTTTTTTAGGAATGACATATTGCAGGTCGAAGTACATTACACTCGCAGTGAAGAAGGTGACGTTTCTTACTAAAGTATTATACTATCTGACAGATCAGGGACATGGCGTTTCTAATGACTCTAGCTTGTAAAGTTGTAGATACTAATATACAGCGTAAGAATTAGTCATTAGTCTTATATTAGCAGGCTTTTACTTCGAAGCGGATGGATTCTGAGAACTTGTACGTGGTTCAGCATGACGGGAGGGGCCAACCCCTTATCGATAAGAGAAACAACACTCGTCGCATCTCATGTAACCTTGACATCTAGACATGCCGCCTACATACGACTACTAGATACAATTAATTATCACGATTTTCTTACAGTGTAACTGCTGCACAGAGAAAAAGATGGCAAGATGAGTCATCAGCGATATCCCTCTCACGATCCAGTCAAGGAGCCCCATTCTATCTCACTCAAAGTGCTTCGGTAAGCTACCTAGCGATATGAGTCCAGGTCCAGATGGCTCCGAGCTTTACCTAGGTAGCTAACGTACGATCAACTTTAAGACTGTCGCGTCCGTCGCTCGTTACTCAATACCCGATCGATTCGCCCTCCTCAGTAGGCGCATCCATCAAATCAGCCCCGATCCCTGCTTCGCTCGCGTACCATTCCGAAGCTGCCTCGAACCCATCTCCCTTCCTTCTCAGTCCCGCCGTCAACCTCCCGGTATCGTTTGGTTCGGCATATGTCGGCGAGACTTTTAGCTGCACTCTTTGCGCGAACAATGAACTACCAATAGATGCTGCCAAAAATATTCGCGATGTGCGCATCGAAGCAGAGATGAAGACACCTGGTATGGGTGCTGTTCAGCGCCTTGAGCTTGGCCCCTTGAATGACCAATCTGAAGTTGATCTTGAGTCTGGAGGTACCTTGCAGAAAGTGGTCTCGTTCGATCTTAAGGAGGAGGGCAACCACGTTCTTGCGGTAACAGTGAGCTACTACGAGGCGACAGAAACAAGTGGACGAACAAGAACTTTCCGAAAGCTTTACCAGTTTATCTGCAAAGCTTCACTCATCGTGCGGACCAAGGTTGGTCCCCTGAACTCCAACAACACTCAAGAACACGGGCGATGGGTGCTCGAGGCGCAGCTGGAGAACTGTAGTGAAGACGTAGTGCAGCTGGAGAAGGTGGTACTAGACACGGAGCCTGGGTTGCGGTACCGAGACTGCAACTGGGAGGCGAGCGGGAGCGAAAAGCCGGTGCTGCATCCAGGTGAAGTGGAGCAGGTTTGCTTCGTGGTCGCGGGGGACGGCACCGAGTCGGGTGTGGAGGTGACACCGGACGGGAGAATTATCTTTGGATCATTGGGAATCGGATGGAGAGGTGAGATGGGAAACAGAGGATATCTGGCTACTGGGAAACTAGGCACAAGACGAGCCGCAGCACGATGAAGAGAACCCATCAAAACGACGAATGAATGATACCCGCAGCATTCAGTTGCTAAAGGCGAGGACGCTATGACTCCTCAACATGACACTTTATGATCATGATCTTCATTGTCATCCCTCAGCCCGCAAAGTTCGATAGTCTGGATGCCCGGGGTCCAGGGCCCAGGGTTGAACAGAGTTCTCACAAGCCGATCTCGCTTGTGAGCCGTGTCTTAAACCATATCTGAAGACTTTGACATCCCGGATGCCATACAAGCATTTGCCTAAGACCTAGGAGCCAATAGCAAAGGTCACTGTCCATCACCAAGACATTATGGTTCTTGTTCTTCCTAGTGTCTCTAATCTGTGTGATTGACGGTAGGGGGCTTCAACATGTCCAATTGTCGATTACGTCTTGCTACTACAGGAGCACGAAAATGAGTCGCTAAGTGGCCAGGATGTCGACAGTATGTGACTATTTCACGCTTGAATCGGCATCGACCTCACAGCAAGATCCGACCTGGTCGGGCAACTCAGTATAAGCTGCATGATCCCATGAGACAAAGTTGTGATACCTTTTGTATCCGTAAGAATTTGGGTATGGCAACTCGGTACAGGGTTTGAAAGGTATGTCACTCCAAAAGTAATTAGTGATAGTAATGGTACCGACTACTTGTTGGAAGAATCACCCTCAGTTTTCGAAAGAATGTAGCGTAAGTGTTCTATGAGGGGGTTGATGAACGGTGTTTTGTATCCAGAATTGAGCAACAGAGCTGATATCATATTACATCGTTGTAAGGTGGAAAATCGAACTGGAGAGACCAGATCGAATTTCCGAACGGCGATGGCCGTATTCCAAGTGATACCTAAATTGTTCGTTCTGCTTTAGGGAGTGTATGTATACACGAATCCGGAGTAGTTGACTCGTGAGTATAGTCTGTCACTCTGTCGGTTCAGACTTTATTTCTAATCAGACTTTGAGAGACGTACGCGGCCCCTCCCTCAAGCCATGTCGTTTCAAGCTCGAAAGATTCTCTTCAGAAGCGAGGAACTCTCACCGGGGACTGGGATAAGGAGGCCATGGCGATCGACCAGGATGAGCGAATATCAATCGAAACAACGCATCACACTAAGATCGATGATAGCCGCGTTGTAGCACTTGCTATCGTAGATGGGGACCCAGGGGACCAATGGCCCGGTACGTAACACACGGTCCAACGTGGAGAGCGACCTGAAACAGACGACGCCGTCGAGGTGTAAGTGTTGTGGGTGGATGGGATGACGGCATTAGTATGATTGTGACGGCCATGCGCTCAGGCCTAGCTTGGTTGTTCGGCACTTTACCTGACACTCATCGTGCAGACCGATGAAGGACGAGTGCCTTGAGAGATGAGCAAGGATGAAGCAACGCTTTTCTGCGAGCTTGACAATCCCGAGCCTAACTGGTGCTCCCTAGTGTCAGGTCGCGGTCCAAAGGAGAGCTGAAAGCCCATGCGAACAGTTGAAGGGAGCATACTGGGTAAGTCGTTTTGTATCCGTAAGGCAGTGAATACCAATCAAGAAAATATATCTCGGCTTGCGTGGAAAGATGATGATAGGTGCTTGAAAGGAATTGACATACAATATCATTCGGTTCGTCAGATATGGCTGGCTATACTATCTGACAAGGTGAGTTGTCATGTGTCAGAAGATCGAGTTTGTATTAGATTCGGCTCATGACTTGCTAAAGATAGCAATGGACGGCCATAATATGATCAACTTGAGCTGGCCCGATGACATTCATGCTCTGTCAGATTTATATGAGTCCTATGAGTAGAATAGCAAAGAATCCGTGTCCAAGTTTAGATTTGAGTGTGGCTAGACAGTCTCGGAACGTTAATTCAAGGACTTGCCGACTCGGGAGAAAAGTGCCAGGACTGGAGTAGGCCCCCGGTCTCTTCATATGTATTGATCCTGATCCTGTTTCTTTCTTGATTTCCTGTCTTGTCGATGGTGACTTGAATAAGGCTCCTGGATTGGCCGGTGGGGGGCCCATGTATACATACATAAGGTACTGTACAAACAAAGATAGAGTGAAGGGTGGATGCTGGATGTTTAAAGCGTGTCTGCTTCGCGTATTAGTGTGTTTACTACGGAGGCATTCCTCGCGTGTCGAATGTCGTCTATCACCGTCAATGCTCCGTACCTGCATCACAACGTGGCTCGTGCTTTCGTATTCTACGAGATCCATCAGGGGTATTTGTCGTTGGCCCTGACTTTGACCTATGTTAGGAGGCTTTCCTTGACCACTATTGACGCTGGTGCCAAATTTGGCAACGCCTCAAAAGTCAATTATTAGGCCCAGAATCGAATATTCGTTGGGAAGTACCACTGAACATGAGCCTCTCAACAGTCATGAAGCAGTTAGAGAAAAGGGGGATTGAAAGAGATATTCATGTTTAATTAAGTAGGAGTTGGAAATACCTAACTACTATTAATAAGGAAGAAATCGTCGTTCAACAAGGCTCGAGTCTCGTCCAATCACGACCTTGCCCCAAGGGCGGCGTCAGATTCTGTAAATGGCAAGAGTTGTCCATTTCCATCAACAAGATCTACAGGGTTCTGTCAATTTTGGGATTCGAGACGGGCAACCATCAGCGCCAGACCTGCCTCCCTTGTACAACTCGACCGTCGATCGGGAGGAACGATGTCAGGACAAGCCTTGGTATCCAAGGTAGGTGCGTCGTACGCTGGGCTGTACATATGTACCAACAAAAAGCAAGAGCAGGTTGAAAGATGTCCGTTTACTTCTTGGATTGTTTTTCAGCTCCCATTGCAGTAAAGATTGTGGAGAGGCGCTAACTATCACAGACGGCGTCTCTGAACTACACCCACACAATAATAGCGTCAAGGTCAGATTCAAATAGGTCGGATGGAGACACAACTGACGTAGGCGGCCAAGTAACGCCTGCCCTCATGACATCCCAGAGAGGTAGTCAGGGGAAGGGTCAGAAATTGAATGATATAAACCACAACCACAAACACAGAGAAACAAGCAAGGCAAAGTGACTAAAGAAAGATCAAAGCCGTCTTGAGTCCCCGCCAAACACGATCTTGATATGTGGAGCGTTTTCGACACACCCTCCACACATTGTACCCACGAAAACGGTGAGGACAGGAGTGGTCGGTAATAAACAAGGACAAGACACTGTGACCCCAATCGGGGCTTTATTCGTTTCTCACTTATTTGGGCTTCATGGTTTCACATCCTTCTCCCGTCGATTGCTCATTAATTTATCACGGTGTGCTCCAGAGAATAGGCACAAAAGCACTTTATCCAATACCCGTACAGCCGTTACGCAACCCGTGGCTGACTTCAGCCGGGGCGATACAAATGGGGGATCTCGCACTTCAATGGGGACTGAACACCGGCCGAGACAGACTCACACTCAAACCAAGACCATCCCTGACCGTGTCCCGGTTCTGCGCGACACAGGACTTTGTCTCACGCTCTTCGCCGGGTTGCTCGTGCCGCTCAGGAACATACCTAGGTACTTAAGGTAGGTAGCTAGTGAACTGTATGTATGTAGGTATCTGTACGACACCTTTAAGAGGCCATCCATCATTTCAAAACGACAGCACATCAGGCTGTTGCTGCGCTGACAGTTCGGTTTGGCCGATATCAGGCACAAAGGGGGAAATCACAGAATAGGACAACTCATCAGACGCCATCGGTGATGAGTGCCGTTTTCCACATGTCTACTGCATCAAGCATGCAGCTGGGTGAAGCATGTTGATGCAGACGGATACAGTATCCCGCATACATACGCAGGCACGCCCAGCGATACATACAGATTGTTGACGCCTCATATCGTATCCCGCAGCGTGGCTGCCCCGTCGGGACCGTTAACTTCGCCATATAATTAATTTTAAGTTGAGGACTGTTTCCTTTATATGTCCAGAATGCAGACCTCAACCCATAGTTGATAAGCACTCCAACCAACATCCCATCACCATCACTTGGGATGCTGGCTCGCTCAGCTAATGTGGCACCCCAATCCGTAGCTGATGGAGCAAAGACGGCGACTAGTGGGTATTGTTATGGGGACGGGAGGGACACCCATGAAGCCTGCCCTGCGCCCTGGAGGTCAGGGGATAAGACCTGACACTAACTAGCGATTCCTGGCCTGCAGCATGATCGTGGAGCATGCCACACGCGCGACTTTACATGTCTAGCATGTACACTGTACTCCGTACCGACAACAGAGTTGAACGAGCGGTGGGGGTGAAGAGCGCATATCCGGATCCGAAGCATACTTGACGAATCCTAGTGCAGGCTTCTAACAGAGCACAATGGATGGGAGAAGACATCAGTGAACAAAACTATTATGGCCCGTGGATCCGTTGGCGCACGCCTGAAACCCCTGAGGCTGAAGGGTTGCCGGAAGAGAAAGAGAGGAAGCCGAATTGAATCTGTATGTATTGTGCTGCATCTGGATACGTGGATGGCCAACCGTTGATGGGTGCATCCATCGAATAGCAGTGCTTGGAAAAGGCGACGGTGTGCGCCTCAAGATCGACGGCTTGCTTGCTTGCGGAATCGGTCAATTTCCTTAGCACACCAAAAGTCAGTGCCAGCAACTAGCTGTCAGGTACCTTGCAGCAGAAGTGCGTGTGGTAGATTTTGTTAATTGACTTGAGCGATTGTGTAGTGCCTTGATAAAAGGTAACTAAGACAATAGATATTCGTTGTTGCTAGCTTGAGGGAAGCACGTACATGGCCTGTTAAATAGCGATATGTTTTGTTGCTCAGTCACTCACCTGCATGATCCATACAATGCCATGTATGTAATAACCCTTGTCGTTCCAGCCCCGGTTTGTGTGATATGCTCCTATATGCTGTAGTGATTGTTTGTAGTTCAAATGGAAGCCAGCGGTGAGTATCGTAATAGCACCTAAGAGGAATGGATGGATGGGAGAAGTCGTCACGCTCCCAGTGGTTGAATGTCAGGCGCACTTCTCAGTGGTCGGTCCCTTAAGAAAGAAGTCCCCCCTACCACCCGACGCTGCAGCCCCACGGCTTTAGGCGTATGGACTGTGTGGCAGCCCCTACGAGAGCTAGACAGCCATCCCGGGAAACCCCTGGACAGGCGCCCACCAAAGGAAGCTGCAGGTCGTTCTTCTCCAACTTTTTCGTGGATAGAGAGATTTGGGACCTGGACCCTAAATTCATCAATCAACCGCCCACTCATCGTCCCCTCAGTCAGCCATTCACTCACTAAAGGGAGCCTCCTCCACGTTTCTAGCGTGCGTCGACACCCCCTGGTCGGGCTGGTCTGGTCTGGTCAACATCTGTCTTTGGTCTACCAACACGTTCACAAGTACCTGTACTTCATCCACGTTCCTAGGTCGTCAGATAACCCAATACGGTACCTAAAAGTTACTGTAAGAGCACAGATCGACACTGAATCCTCGTTCTTTCTCCTGTGTTGTTTTCCTCATCTCATCCTTCTACTCTCTTTATCACGGCCTTTTTCCTTTCTACTCCTTCACTTTGTACTTCAACATTTGGGCTCGGTGGCTTTCAAGAGTTCTTGCATCTCCTTTACCCCCTCCGTTACCTAGGTTTTTAAGCTGGCTCGTCCATCCACTTTAAACTAACTTTTGGGTCCCGTTACGTACAACCAGGAGCGGCTCTGGGCGGCTGCCTCATCGCTACACATACAGCATTGCTGGCTGCGTCTCCTCAAGCGCATCATCTATACTTACCACGTTCCGAGCCTATTTTTGATCCAGATTCAGCCTCGAAAAGCAACAGTCATCGCTTGGTCGTGAGTCGCCCACAGCTGAGCTTACCGTTATCGCTGTCTTCGTACTCGCCTGATAAAAAAAAAGCCCTGGTACTGGTCCTGTCGTTCATGACCTAACTGAAACCCCAGCAACCCGACCTGATTTTGTCTTGTCGATCGCCCACCTCTTCAGATCAAAACCACAACAAGTCAAGCAGAATACGCTGGCAACTGACCCGGTTCCTTTTGCCTACGACCCTCCATACGCTTCTGTTCCGCCCGTTTGTGGCCCAAACACTACGATTGACATGTCATGGAGAACTCATCGACCCCTCTCGCCGACTATTTCTGGATCGCCGGCGTAGAGTCGGTGTCCTACCACGATCCCAACTCCCAACCCGCCCCCGTTGTTGTTCCCGTTGAGTCTACCATTGTCGAGGATGGTGAGTCTGAGGATGAAGACACAAACGGCGACCAACCAAAAATAAAAGCACGGCACTCGCGCCAGGGCTCCGCCAACCGTCTCTCTCGGATATCTCTCACCGACCGGTTCTCCATACATACTCTCGACGAGACAGACGGCAATACCAAAAGCAACCGCAGTAGCGCCACTATTCGTGCTTTAAACCCCCCTAATTTTGGCAATACCAATGGCAACGGCAATGGCAACAGCAGTGCCAATGGCCAAAATGCCGGTCCCAGCGGCATCCTTGGTGAGGGCTCCATGCTGATGGGCGACTTCGACTTTGATAAGGCTCTGGTAAAATTTGCCGCCGAGAGAGAGGTATTTCTCGAGGACCTGACATTCAGCGCCGGTGCAAAAGTGCAAGCTCGTGCACCAATGGTGAATCCTAGGGCAGAGAGGATCAAGGCAGAGGAAAGCGACAGCGGCAGACTGAGTCCTCTCAGGAGCATTAAGGGTAGCATCCGCCGTAAGATGAGCTTTAGGGATATGAACAGTGTGCGCAAGCAACCCAGCAACAGGATCAGCACCAGTCGCGCAGGTTTGTTCTCGTCATGTTCTGGAGTTTGATCTTATCAAACGGTCAGGCACATACAGGGAGGCTCGCTAACTTATAATGATAGCCTCGATCCGAACCACGAGACGGCTCAGCAATTACAACTCCGTAATTCCACCACCCGAACCCCTTAACACCGACCCCGATATGCATCCTCTCAAACGACGCTTTGAGCCGGTTCTTCTTGACCGATATCCTCCTCAGGAAGCGACAGATGAGATTGCTCGACGTGGGAAATTCCCTGACTATGTGCCCATGTTTGCTTTTCCCAACGATATTCAGATTGTTTCGTCGGATGACCGACCTCGATCTACATGGCATGGGTTTACTATGACTTCTGACGATAACTCCAAGCTATACGGTATAACCATCATCATCTGGACTGCTCTCAATGCCGAGGTGGCAGAGGAAGTGGAAAAGAAGTGCGAGCAATGGCGCCAAAGTCACATGTCTGAAGAAGAGCGAGAGCTGGCAGCCAGCTTGGGAGTTCGTCTGGCTGGTGAACGCACCCATCTATCACAACTCCTTGCAAAACTCCCTACAATCCCGTCAGGCTCTCCAGCACGTGAGAGGCTCGAAGATGAAATTAGCACTGTGGAAGAAAAGATTACCCTCATGACGGACATGCTTCGGCCCCTGAGACATGGAGCCGCGTCTAAGATCGAGGGTCTCACTGCTGGCGAGAGCGGACTCTGGACGCCTCGCGCATATGGTATCCTGGGCCGAGACGCAGCCAATATGTCCTTCTGGAAAGAATGGCTCAAGGCTATCGTTACCCCCATGACAGATGGGGGTGTCCTAAGAATCCCTCCAAGCTCACCCAGCGTGGGACGCTGGCAACCCCTTGAGCGTTATGTCGTAAACCTATGCACCGAGGCATTCAATCCCCTGGGATCCAAAACTCAGGTTGAACTAGGAGTGCGCGAATTGCGACTTTATGCTCGGAAGGAGGCAGACAACGAAATTCCTGGTTCGCGATCCATCGATCTCTACGCCCTATTCCGTTGCTTGTCACTCGAGAATATTGTCGCTCTGTTCGAGTATGCTATGGCCGAATCCCGAATCATCTTTCTGTCCTCTCACACCAGCATGTTGCACCTCGCCTGTCATGCACTTGCAAACCTGCTATACCCCCTGAAGTGGTCGAGTATTTTTATTCCCGTGCTCCCTGCGCGACTTCTGTCGGCTCTCGAAGCGCCTTGCCCATATATCGTCGGCATTGAGCGACGTTACGATAGAATTGAACTGCCCGAGGACGATTATGTGCTCGTTGACTTGGACAAGGATACTATTGATGCTACATCACAACCCGTTCGACTTCCTCGTCAGGCCCGAAGGAAACTCATGTCTCTTCTGCAGGTCGCGGCGCCCCACAAACTGCGATATGGAGTCACAACTGGACCACCCCCTTATGCCATGGAATCATTCCCTTATGACGCCTTCTCCACCGAGAATGCAGCCCTTTTCAGATCCGCAACGCCCAAGAGCACCCTGGGCAAATGGGTGTCCCAGAGCTCGTCGGGATTTGGCGAGCCAGACCCGCCAAATGAGGTCCTGCCACCACTGTTCAATGCTTTCGCTTCGGCCAAGGTGGACAACGGTAAATCGGACAGACCCAGCACAAGCAAGTCTGGTAAGACCAGTCCTCAGTCGTCTGTATCCCCTGTTTCTATAAACTTCCCGCCAATGCCCTCCACGCCCGTTTCTCGAAGCGACTCTGGCTTTGCTTTGGCAGCGACTCTTCGAGAGAAGCGCTCTGGACATTTTGGCGAAGAAAAGATGCGACGCAGCTCCTCCTTTGGCATCGATAAGCACCCGCCATACCACAAGCCAAACCTCCCCTTCCTCAACGGCCATCAAGCAAACCTGTCAATTTCAGCTATCTCGGTGGACTCTCAGAACTCCGTTGTTGGTGGTGGTGGTGGATACGGGAATGGATATGCACCTTCAACCTACGCACAGTCAACGCTTGCGGCATCAACTATCATGCCCAGTATGCAGATCCAGCCTGTCCGAAACACAGAGACAACAGTTTGGGTTGAGGGACATTGCTTCAATTGGATCCCCAAGGACAACACATCAATCTGCAATATTTGCAATGACCATGCTGAGGGAGATGGCATTTACAAGTGCACAGGCTGCAAGATCTTCTCCCACGGCAGATGTCTCGGCCATGCTTCGCTTGTCTGCCCCGAGGCATTCCATCCTGACCGAATCCGAGCAGCTTTTGTTCGCTGCCTTGCAAGTCTCTTGTATACATACCGCAAGTACCTTGGACGGCCTTCAAAGCAGCAAAAAGCAAACGGCCAGCTGTATGCCTTTGATATGGATGGGTTTATCAAAAGTCTCCCGCATGATCAGCACGACTATGCTACCATGATGCGGGAAACACAGTGTAAGTTTTGGCCACACCTCTTTAACGTTCGAACGGTCTGAATACTAACTCTGAACTCAAAAGGCTTCAACGAGTTTATCCACGACCGGGAGATGCAGCCAGCCAATAACGCCTCGATTCGTGTGTTTGACGAGATCATCATGGCTAAGAAGGCCCGAGGCCGTTCCGGGTTATCGACGGGTCTTTCCCGCCTTTCCACGATCCGTGCATCTCATGGCGCCTCTACCTACGGGGGCTATGCCCCTCCTCGAGGCAGCTCCAACAGCAAGATACCTGCTTGGCTCGGTGACACCTCCGATCATATCTGGCGGACTGCATCAGTACCATTGCCCAAGGGAAACTTTCCAGGAGAGTATCGAACAGTCGTGACGAGAACGCCTGCACGTCTCGATAGATCCTTAATGCGCGAGCCTCGTTCTATCCAAGGCATGCCTCGTGTAGAAGGGCGAGGTGCCCGCGGGCTCATTCGAAAGCAAGTTCCTAGCATGCTTGGCACCACCCCTCCCACTTGAGGATGAAATATTCACGGACCAATTACTCACATGAGAGGCTTCTCATGACAACTGTTCGATCACTACAAAACACAAATCATTCTCGCCTTGGGCAAGCAAGATGTTCAATCAAGACAAAAAAGCAAAATGAGGAGGGTCTATTGTGTACGATACCACATTTTGTAATAATGGTGATGGCGGGGAAGAGAAAAGACATACGACTCGAGTGCCAAGAAGTTCTAGACGAATAGAGCATGGAGAAGTCAAGACCTTCAAAGGTGGAACTGTCAGATGTTACTGCATAAGCACGCACAGCTCCAATGAGAAGAAGGTGGAGTGAAGGGAGGCAAGAGAGTGCATTGCATCTCGTCTATAATAGACAAATATTGGATCCCCGATTTGCTCAATATGGCCGGATGTTTAGGTTCACCACTTCTCAACTAGAGCATACAGACGTACATATATGCATGGTAATTGTCGTTAGCATACACATCAGCATAAGGGGCAGGACAGGAGTGCTGCCTTTTGTCAAGGCTTTGGAATTGAGGGAGTTTAAGGCTACGAGATTCATACAAGAAAGAAGATCGTTAATGACCACCCAATCCCTATGGGAATGTGAATCTAAGATGCACTTTGGTGTTAATCTTACATGTAAACCTTGCTTCTGCAATCTGGTTGGTGTTCCACTAGCAAAGATACTCTCATCCTGTCCAGTCCTGGCTAATATGATGCCGACACTTTTCTCGTTCTAAGTGGTCCTGCGCAGCTTCTCCGCTTTCTAGGCGTTCAGGTCCAGGTCCTCCCAGTCAATATCCTTGAGAATCTTTCCAACCAGGGTGGAATAACGCAAATGTCCATTCACAAGGTTGCTAACGTCGTGGTTTTCGACACCATCCGCTCCCTGGATTCGTTGCAGGCCTGCCACGCCGAAGTGAATGTTGGATGTACGATACAAAAACCCTAAAAGATAGTCACTTTCTGAAAAGACGTTGATTAGCCGACCAGACACGACACTCTTGAGGGTCAACCAAACCCGGCTCTCTGAAGGAGCGGGTGTGCCCATCAAGACGACGGAATCGATGAGGCCGAACTGACGCCTCTCGGCAAGAATCATCAGACAAACATAGATAGCTCGGGCTGCCAAGCTGAACCCAATGAGGGATACAGGGCGGTCTCCTTGAATCTTGCTGCGCATCACAGCGTCGGCCAGCACCGCGCCGGCTTTCTCAGCGCGAACCATGCCCATGCTCCAGGGGTTATCAATGATCTTGCTCACTTTCATGAGCTCCATTGGCCAGGTAGCTTCGATAAGGCTTGTGAAAACTATTTTTTGTCAGTGTTTTTTGCTAATCGTAAGAACCTTCAACGTACTTGTTCGCGAAGATATAGCTTTCTTGGCAGCGGCCCAGGCTGAGCTTTTCACAACCGTCTCGAGAGCAGTACCTATGTTGTTGAGGACGTTCATTTCCCATCGCAGAACGTAAACCTCCCCATTATCTCCAAGAATCTTCCAAGGCCCAATGAGGTTATCCTTGTCTGTTACCCAACCGTTCATAGCAATCACCAAGCGCAATCGTCGGCAGCTGGCTGGGATAGCTTTTGCATCAACATAATCCCCTTGAAGTCCTCCGCGGGTAGGAACAAGTCCAAAGTCCTGAATGTCTCGGGAGAACGACTCAATCATTTTCTCAGTGGGTCGTGCCATATAAATCCCAAGCATCGAGCCAGTAGAAGGGCCGTTGTCTGCCATAGGTCCCAGGAGACCAGCAGCGTTTGGAAGTCGTAGTCCAAGCCCACCATGGGGAGTTCCGATACCGACAGCAATGAGCTGTGTTCCAAGCCGGAAGGGTCCAGTCATGGCAGCGATTCGTGCCTTTGATTTTAGGACAGTTTTATTTTCATCTTGATCCGGTTCAGACGCTTGCTCAATGGCTGCGTCAACTGCAAGTTGGCTGAAACCCTCCGCGATGCGCTTCTCTTCCTCATGAAGCACCTTCAGGGGAAGGTTCAGGGATGAGGTCAGGTTCAGAAGAGTCATACGAGCATATGCAGTATACTCCTGAAGCGAGATAAGAATCAAAAGTGAGATGTGCAGCAACAGCTTGCGCTTATCGAGTGGCAAAGTCCAGAGGGAAGTTGGAATAGGGGGGAAACGGCGAGATAGTTCACGATCAACGTGATTTGAAGGGGTGCGGGGGGTACCTGGTTAACATCAGCTTTGAAAACACTCATATGCCTTCAACAGAGAAAGGCAAACCGCCAAGGAACTTGTGTTAACCCACCAGTTGCTAGTGTTAGGCCTTCAACACCTCCAGTGCCTCCGCGACCACCCCCTCTCCCACCACGAGCCACGCGTCCACCTCGTACAGCTCGTGCAGTTCCACGTCCACGGCCACGACTGTTAGATTGAGAACCATTTGATTCCATGACACTTATATCGCGAAGACGCTGCAGAAAGATTGACTGCCACTTTCGGAAGAAGATAAGAGCCTCTTTCTTAAGCTCTCTCAGCTGAGGCATACTGTTCTCCGAGTTCTCTGTATCTGGGGACTGACTTGTATCAGCAGCCTTCTGTGACACCTTTGCTACAGGTTTGCGGATAGAAGGAGCTCGAGGTTTCACGTTCTCTTTTCCATTCGTCTTGAGTGACAAAGCTAGCCAGTGATGATGGCCTATGTCGCCCAAGTCTCCCAGAGTAGGTGTGACAGGAGGAGAATCAAATATGACACTGATGTCGTTGTGAAGCTTCTCTGTAATGGCAGTGATAAGAGTGTTCAAGTCGTTCTTCTCGGCGATAGAGATAACACCGGTCAAGTCCACTGGCCGGCGAGGGACTGGACTTCCTCGTCCACCTCGAGCCATGATTTCGGTGTTTGGAATCCTTGAAAGCTAGATGGCTGACTGACCTGCTTGATTAAGGCGGAGATCTGACGATAATTCCTGGTGTCGATCTCAAACAGTCTTCTTTTCGTTTGTAGAGATAAAGATCGTGATAGTATGAGTGCTTTGAGTGTTAACGATGATCAAGTTGCGTCAAATTGTGGTATCAGTGAAAGGCGCAGACGATCAACACAACAAACACCTGTGCTTAAGTTGCTTCTTAGACTGAAATGTGTCTAGTGCTGGGCATCTCAACCATGGAAAACATATAGTCAAATCAGTCAAACAGAAGTCGTAAACAAGTGACCGGCTCGATGTAGTTGGTATAGCAAAGCCGAGCGAACAATTAAAGAGAGCGAACAAAAGCACCAGAAGCAGTTGTTGGTAGCGGCGGAAGTGAAGTTACCAACAGAGAATGGCCGGATGAGAATAGAAGGCAGACAGAAAGAAGAAGAAGAAGAAGAAGAAGAAGAGAAGGCAACATGCCAAGCGGAAGGAAAGATACGGATACAGTCGCGTCGTTTCCGAAGCAGAGTTCTTGCTTTGCATGTTTACAATGCGGATACAGCGAGGAAGAAGTTCATGAAAGGAAGGAGTTATGGGAGAAATTAAAATACAGAGGAAAGTGGGAAGGGAGGCGACGAGGTGACAATGGAAGGAAGTCAGGGAAGGCAGGAGTGAATGCGGTGCACCTTCAGGATGATGCTTCACCAGAGGATTTGACAGTGTCGCCAGCTGGCAGCCGAATGTGACTGGCTGCTGCCGCCTCAGTGCCAGTTAGATCAACCACTCCATATATACCTCCTATGTAGGTATATACCACCTTTGCCTCAAAATGCTCGCCTTAGTACCTAAGTACAGTAGGTACCCAACTCCCGCAGACATGGGGGCAAACGCGGGTACAGCAGTGTCACAATGTACGATGTGTATGGGGTCATTCGGCTCACTGCGTGCAGCTGCTCGTCTATTACCTACGAGTGTATGTATTGCTAGACAGAAAGGTATGGACCCGGATTGCTTCACTTGGCTACGCCTTATGTATCTGCATGCGGTCAGGTCAGTGAAACTCGACATCTTTTTTACATTTTGATTGCCACTGCCATATTCTATTATAATATTCGTTTTATCCTGAATCCTTCCAACAAACTTTTCATCAAGACTATCACTGCACACAACAAAAGATACTTTGACCTCTGGATGAAGGGGGCTGTAACTCCGCGACGTTGTGTTACTTGCAACCCGGACGGAGGTTGTTTGGTACCCTTTGAGCTGTTAATCGATAAGAAGATGTCTGGGTGAAAGACACCATCAACCCTAGCCTTCGTTAAACTAACAGTGCGGATGTATATAAGTGTGGACGTTTGGAACCAGGCTACAGGTCAATATTGTAACGATCAAGCATACCAGCCACACTGTCATTCAATCGAGCATGTCAAAGCAATCGGGCTACGAGTGTCACGCAAAGACATTCGGCTTCACTACCCGGTGTATCGTGGCTAATCGATGTACAAATCAGAGGGTTGTGCTACCGTATTTCGGTCGAGCCATCGGTGAGCATGAGGCGGGCCGCGTGACGGCTGCAAAATCGATGCGTTGCAACTGGAAACTTTGTATGAGAATATCGCATCTCTGTGATTTTGGCGCCTTTCAAAAATAACAGTCCGAGTGGGGAAAGCATAGAAGCAAAGAAGCAAAGAACAGATCATACGTGTGCCTGGCAAATAGCATGGTCAAAGCACATGGGACACTGCATCCCTATTCAGACCCTTCCATTTCATGATATCTCTGATGCGCCGACACAGCGAACAAAGGAATACAATGACCACAAAGAGGGCATAATGCATTGTCACCCATGTCCCAATCATTTTCTTCTTCGTCGTCACCGTCGCCTTCTAACACCGTTTGTGTAATTTCCTCACTCTGTGCAACATGCTTGTCGTCCATCACTCGAAAGGGTTTCAGCACTTCGTCTTGACGTTTGAACATGACAGATATATCCCTGCCAGCTCCCGACTTGTCATCCGCTGCACCAACAACCATGTTTGCCACGCAGATATTGAGCATCTGTAGATTCCACCGCTGTCCCTTCTCCGGGAACAGACGCCGGAGCAGTGGTAACAGAGCTTCACTAACAAGCCGTTCCGCAATATGAACTATGTCATCTTTGGAATCAAAGATGAAATGCGGTAAAGTCCCAGATCGAGAGACGCGACTGTAATTCTGACCTTGCGCTGAGTGCAGATACGCCCATGTCCTGAGCGCTAATCGCAATGTCTTTGGTCGGGCAATCCATTTTTGTGCCCCTGGAGTGTCTGCCCCATCGTCAGGTACGAGAAGGTCTGTCCTCATTCTTCGAATGAGTGAGCATGATAGCTTATGTAGCTCTTCCGTTATTTGTGCCAGCGTATTCAAGCCCTTATAGGTATCTTCGATACTAATCTGGGTTGGCACATCGCTGGCTTCCTTAACCTCAGTTGCATCGACTCCATGTAGTAAGCTCCAGATTCGTACACCTACCCCTTTCTCTGACCCAGGCCCAGTAAGTAGTTTTTCTATTGCTCCGGGCGAGATGTCAGGATGGAGGCGCACCTCGGCAACTGTCACAGGATTGTCACTCAACTCTG
This sequence comes from Fusarium proliferatum ET1, assembly GCF_900067095.1. NCBI lineage: Eukaryota > Fungi > Ascomycota > Sordariomycetes > Hypocreales > Nectriaceae > Fusarium > Fusarium proliferatum. Next base: position 2,526,204 of record NW_022194792.1, on the reverse strand, counting down.
GGATCCCGGATACACCTTTACTCATGTCAGCACCAGCGTGAGTACCTAGTACCTGAACCGTTTTAAACCCTAGCCCGGGAATTCTTCGCAATTTGTGGGTGTCTACGAAGGCGATAACCTCGTCTTCAGTAATAGCCATTAGTGTCGTTTGGTTTCTAGGCTTATTCTTGCTGCCGACAAGTTTGCTGAGCATCTTGTTAGTAGAGATCCCACAAGTGGATGTAAACCCATATTTTTCTTCCACCTGCTGTCGTAGGAACTGGGCAAAATGCGATCCCAATGTGAGGCGCATATAGGCTGGGTTGCTTAGGTCAGGGGTGGAAATGGCTAAGCCTTCAACACATCCGGCAATCCTCGTCACATCGCAGTGAAATCCTTGTTCAGGATCACTTTTAGAAAGGCAAAAGAAAGATTCTTCTAGGGATGCCCGGTTGAGACAGGATAAGTTGTACTCAATGATATCCGTTACGTCTGCGAGAGCATTGTGGTCTTAGCCAATACTATAATTTGTTTAGGTTGCGAGATGACAACATACCCATGAACACCTCATCAAATCCCAGACGTTCAACTTTGCGGTTCCAGGAAAAGGTTTTAAAGAAGTTGAATAGTGTCTTGCTCATATCACGGAAGGGGGTGAGGTCTTCGCCGTCGACGAGGACAAGCTCCGGGCACAATCTTTTCGCTTCGGAGACGGACATAAGCTTTGTGAGACCGCGAGCCCGAGCATTGTAGTTGCAAGTCGCTAGACAGTTCTTCTGCTTGACGCCCAATGGCAGTTTCTTGAGCTTTGCGTCCTTGTTCTCAAAGACCTGTGCATAGAAACAGTCGTAGTCCTATACAGTCCAGCCAGTTAGCAACGACCAAGGCTATGATTGGAGCTTGGTGGCTGGAACGCACGAATTGCAAGATAGTTCGAGCGTCATCCCTCTTAGGTCTCTTCTTCCTCGGCGGCTCCATCCTTGATTATGGCTGCCAACCTAACTAACGGGCGAAGGATTGGGGAACATGGGCTCAAGTTTCATGTGCGAGCGGACGGATGGAAGTTGTCGAGAGTGAAATACACCTCGATGTTCAGGTCTAGGATGTTCAAAGAGCCAGTTTATTTGAAGCCGCGATCATGTGAATTCAAATAATGCAGCGGCGTGCAATGGAATAGTCGGCACAGGGAATCACTTCTGGGCATGAAATTCTGGGAATGCACCATCAGTTCGGGTGCTCGTTCACGTTGTGCTTGAGGTGGGCTGCAAGTTAGCGGTGTTGCCTTCTACCCTAATAGGTACAGTAGGTCCCCAAGCTACTAAGGTAAGGTACCTTACCTAGTAGGCAGGTAGGGGTATGTACCTAGGTATGGATGGAAGGTGCCCGTGCCCGGGCAGGCGCTGGGTCTGTCCACGATGGAGGTTGCCTGAGGCGTCAATGCGTCCTTACCTCCATTTCTATGGATGTGATTTACACGACGCCCTGCATCATCATCATGTTACCCGTACCAGCAAACAACGATTGGTTTTCTTGATGGAATGAATCACCTGGATTTAATCGCCCGAAGAGCAAAAAGGGTCTTGTTTTTCGAATCTGATCTGGTGCAGAAATAGACGCGATATCTACAATTTTGTTTCATGCGACTCTCTCTCTCTCCCCCTCTCGACACATGGTACCCTCATGTTCGTATCCACAGCGAATAAGCTAATAATTTTGCTTTCTACATTGCGATGAAGCGGTAGAAATCAATTTTCAAAGGACAACAGTGAAAAAGTTACGGGTGCGGTACCCATTTTGTGACATGCTGTATGTCAGTCATTCTCAGGAATACTGCAAACACCCACACCTCATCCGTGCTTTTGACGAGTAGGTGGACTCGATGCTCGGTTCGATATACAGTCACAATCTCGCAGGAGAATTCAGCATCTTGTCTGTACGATCCAGCCACTTCTTCAACTGTCTCCGATCCTTCTCGACTCAAGTGAGACTGACTCTAGTCCCTCGCTTTGATCCTTGTCAGGACATACACTACGACGCAGTTTCAGCCATCCACAGTTGCGCTGTAGCCGCCCAAGTATATGCTCGATTTGCAAGAGAAGGTTGTCTGGCCCAGCCAATGGCGTCAACTCTGGGCTTTGAAAGATTTGCATCGGGACGAGACATCCTTACCGCACTTGTTAATTGTTTCCGGACTTTGGTAGTTGTTAACAATCACTCTTCTCATCACATTGTTATTCTTTGTTTGCAGAATATCCGCGCTTTTGTGTCAGCCCTAACTAAACAAGCGCAATTTCAACAAAGATGGCCGAAGCTTTGAAAACAAGGGCAAGCCTTGTCTAAATCATGGCTTAGAACATGGCTGAGCATCACCCCGCCGCCGTTGGATTATTGTTCTCGTCGAAGGATCATACCGACTTTTCGAAAAAGCCCCTAGACACTTGGGAAGGATCGTCTTTGTTTAGGTATACCAGCAAAAGATGTTCTCAAAAACATGACGATAGGGCAAATGACCAGTCACTCTTTTCTTAACTCCTCCATGCCAAGGCGCCATGTCGTCTAAGGGAGGGGACATTGGAAATCCTCTTGCATAGACGCCAGCGCGAGTGAAAGAGCCGACTTGTTAGCCGCGTGATTGGACATGGTTGAAGCTCACCAGGATCATACATTCAACTTCGGCGCTTGCGCCTCTAACGCTTCCCACCAAGTTGCTCTGACGAGCCAACCACAACTCCCGCCAATGACATCCTCGTCAACTTGTTACGCTTTTGGCAGGCCAGAGTCTCCCAGGGCTGAATCCTTCTCAACTCCCCGATATTTCCGCGTCTAGGTCATGGAAGGCTTATCACACTGCATGCATGCCTAGGGGCGCTTGTTTGGGTGTCGGGACTGGGTCAAAGAGCAGATGAAAGCCCTGGTCATGTCTCCACGCCCACCCAAGATCCAGTGAGATGCATGTCTCACTTTCGATCATCCTATATAGACGCAGAGTCCTCGTTTCTCGCTGTTTGTTCGTGTTGTTTCTGCGTTTTTGACATTGCAACGTTTTTATAATCCCTGTCGGTTCCGACCTCTCGGTAACAGCATCTCCGCCTAGGCCTGTTGGACGTTGGTTGCTTGTCTGTTGGTTGACAGACACAGTCACTTGCAACTCAACGAGGGAGTTTGGCAGCTCCTCTCTTGTGTACTCCGGCACAACAGCCTTCTTGGTCTGCCTATCAAGTACAACTACAGCTACAGCTACAGCTACATCTAGCATCATGGCATCTTCTCAAGTTCCGCCCAAGAAGCCCCGGCTTTCACTTCAGATCAAGACAGCATGTAGTCCGGCCACCAGGTCATCGAGAAGTTATGCAGTGGATCCAAAGGACCCAACTGCCTTTAACACGCTGTCCAATGTCTACGTTACCACAATCGAAAGAGCAACCCCATCTCAGCATGAGCCCATTACTGCCATCAATACTTTCCAAGCTTTCAGCTTGACAACTCCAGTGGAACGACAGGACCCGAAACACAGAGTTGTTACGCCTTATGTCGCTTCATACCCTGAGACTCCTTCATCCGATACAGCTCCTTCACCAAATCCAGGACTGGAAATCAACTACCCGAGCACAATGACCGCCACGCCTCCTATGTCTGCTGGTCCGATGGATTCAAACACTCCCAAGGCCTTTAGCTTTTCCCCTGCTGATATATCCGCGGCCCCAGCAAGGAATGATAGCTTACAACCCGAGAAGCGTGCTCTTACTCGCCCACGAACTCTTGCTGAGTTGACCCTGCAGGCCCCTTACACACATCCTCGATCACTTCACAGTATTTTACGCAACTCGCCTCTTCCTCCACCTACGGCCATTCCTCCTCCGTCTCCACGGCGACAGTCACGGCGGCTCCAAGATAGAGCAAATCGAAGAGTGTGCTATAATAACCCCCTCACTCAGGAGATTGTGACAAACAAGTACACGAAATCTCACATTGACCTCCTCGTTGAGGAGGCTTCACCACACTCCCCTCCATGCGTGCCCCCTCAGCCCCAGAGTGCCATCGATCTAGCCTTGGCATTCACACCAAACGAGATTCAGGATGGAGGACAGACACCCGGGCCTTTTGAGGACATGCGTCGCCGCATGACAGGACTGGCCGCATCAGGTACTCCGCTCTCCCCATCGGGGCCTAAGGGCATCTCAAAGCGCAAGAAGAGGGAGAAGAAGCGTCGGTGGGTGTGGACAATTGGCCAGGAGGAGGACGGTGATGACGAGGACATTGGAGGGTCCATTGCTGCTCTGAGAGCTGAGGCTGCCAAAACCAAAGATGTTGAAGAGATCAAGACACCCGTGACGGCCATCAAGGCACCCCTCATCACCTTTCTCACGGCACCCACACCAAACACGGATAACTTTCAGAGCTTGAGTGGCATCTTGAAAGAGGATAACGACGTTGAAATGTCGGACACGAGCAGTTGTCTTTCAGTACCAGAAGGGTCTCAGCACATGACTGGTGAGATGGACTTGGATATCAAAACTCCAATCGCGCGTCAAGATGAGGAGAGCCAAGTCATACTCATGCTACCAGAAAATACTCTCAGTAGGCTTGGTTCTAGTCCTGGTCTAAAGAGGGATTCTCCGGTGCCGCCAGATATGCTACGTACAGATTGAATAGGTTTCAAGAAAGATATGGATGTTTCTTTATTGGGCTTATTGCATTACCGGTGGTCTTGGAGCATTTGATTAAACGGAGTTCTGTTACTGTAATTTTAAGGAGGGATCGGTAATATGAGGATACCAAGCTCAACAGTGGGGATTTATGAGAAATGAAAACATTAAATGAACATGAAATTAACTCTTAGCCCAGTTCCATATCTCGTGCGTCTCCATTGTCATGTAGCCCTAACGCATTGTGTCACGGGGTGTGTCTATGCGCATAAGTCCAAGACGCCCATAGGGTTCGCCATAGGGTAGCTGCTAATCAAACTTCTGGTGGTTTCAAGCTTATCATAAATGGTAATTATGGATAGACGAGCCAACCAAGGTGGACAGAAATCTCGAAAGCTGTTAGAATACTAATAAGATATGTGATCCTGGAGGCCGCTGAGACCTATATCTCTACGAAAGGGCCTTGGGGTCACAGTGTTAAGCCGAAGTCTCACGCTATTGGATCAGTTGTGCTCTTTCAGGCCTTTACACACGGGAAGTCATGCACGAGTCAACAAATACAGCAGACTCAAACGTACTCATTACGTTAAATCATAAATTTCCTGTAAAAAAAACGCTCAAAAGATCATTACATGTCCACCGGTACGCGCTCAGCTCTCAATAGAGAGTGCCTTAGCACCAATTAGCTTGCCGTCAGCGTGCGAAACAACCCAATACTCGGTTCTCGTAGCATCTCTCGTCACTTGATAGACACGAACATCATTACCCTGAGAGGCTTCTCGAACAGCCTCGATGACGTCGGTGTGTTTGCCGTGAGAGTCCCAGTTGAGAGGATCAAGGATCTTGATGTCTGCCGAGTCCGGGGAGGAGTGCTTGATGAGTTTGGCGAATTCGGCTAACAGCATGTCAGTTGATCATCTTCATCGGTAGGAGTGTACTTCTTACACTCGCTGGGGAGACCATTCTTGCCCTCCCACTTGAGAGAAACCTCTTGGAAGGGCTCGTCTGCGTCGGATGTGTATACGGCGTTCTTGCACACGTCGCTGATGGGTTTGGGGACTTGGGCACCCTGGTCCTTTGTCTTGAATGTAGTCTTTTCTTGAGTCGCTGCACCAGCGCCGGTGTCTTGGTTGGCCTTGTTCAGGAAGGCCATGTAATCGTCGTCGTTTGACATGTTGAGGGATCTGGTGTTGCTGACTAGTCTTGTGCTGTGTCGAGAGGCAGTTGTTCGCGGGAGGACGGTTTGATGTCGAGAAAGAAGAGAGCCAAGATTCAGGTTGAGGAGGCGTCTGAAAGGAGTTCGAAGTGTCATTGGGAGAGATGTCAGCTCAGGCGTCAAGTCAAAAGCTGTAACGCAACATGCAGATGCAAGTTTGGGGAGTGGGGTGACGTCAGGTATGAGATTCGCAGCAGGGGTACATCGGCCAATCACAACATAGATCAGCACTACCTAAGGTAAGGTAATCCTAAAATAGGTGGGTACCTTAGGTAAGGTAGGTAGTCAGTATTTAAATGGAGGCCATTCTATCAAGAATATAGTGCATTTGCCCCTACCTCTTCGATAGGTTTATTAGATGCCGGCCCTCCTCAGACGACCTAGGAACTTATCCTCTTTGAGTTCCTCCAAATCAATACCAAAGAACTTGGCATATAAAGGCGCCAAATGATGAGGTCCGCACGGTCGAGCATCACCGCTAGCACGTCGTTTGTCGAGGAAACCACCCAGCAGTGTTCGAACTGCGGTTTCGAAACTATTCCCTTGTTGTGAGATCAAATCTCTATCGATATCTTCAATACCGTCAGCTGCAACATGGTTGACAAGGTCAACATCTATAATCGCTGCTTTGACCATTGCTGCTTGTCCCTTATCAAAATATGGGCCACTGATATAGTGTTCGTCGATTGTAGAGTTGAGGCGCTTCTGTGAGCGAGAATCTTTAGTAACGTTGAGGAAATCGTGAAGAAGAACTCGGATCCTGTAGCCAAGTATGGGATCCGTTGCGACAGTCGAGGTCGTAATGAGCGCATTTGCTGGTGCTCTCGAGGCGGCTCCCGTGCTATTGTTTTTGCTCTTCTTTTTGCCCATGACTGCGTATCAGTCAGCGGAATGAACAAACAAAGAGCAATTCCCGCGTATAACTACTAGGTAGCAGGTATTCACTGCACAAGGTCAAGTTCGAGTATAAGTAAACCACAAAACGGGAGCTTCACTTGGGAACAATAAACTTTACTTTGCACATAATGCAAGCATAAACCTAGAAAGCTAGAAATATACATCTTAACATGGAGCAGTCAGTACATTAACGCGTGTCTAAAGTATAACTAAGGTTAAGGCAACAACTACAGTATTGTATCCTTTTTTCTCTTCCCCTTTTTTTGGGCAAAGTGTATGATATCTGCCTTACATTATTATAAACATTACTCTTAGTGTGACGTTAGTGCTAGATTAACATCTTGAGATCTCGAAACAGAAGTAAATTGGCCAATAATTAGAGCGTCCGTACAGTTCGAGACGGATGATGGAGTGAAAGCTTGTCAGAAAGCATTTCTAGTCATGCCACAACATAAGGTAGGTAAGTAGGTACCTATCTGCATGTCTCGACACCAAGGTCTCGTTTGGACAGCTACAGAAGGCGGCACAAACACAACTCAAACACACATTCACCGGAGAGCAAAGGTACAGTCATATTAACATTGGGAATCTCGTTAGAATTTTTGAAAGCCATCCCTCTTCTGGCTGGACTTTTTTTTTACGTTCCACGCCAGTTATAACCTAACCCAGCCCAAACGCAAGGCGTACAGTAGTAACGAACCAACCCTCGACACCGGTGCAATGAATTGGTCAAGACAAGAAAGAAAACAAGCAGCCGCTTTAAGCGGAGGCAAGATCCTTCTTGAGGGTACCCTGGTACTGCTTCTTCTCCGCAGGAGTCTGGAAAGCACCGTGTCCGAACTCGGACGAGGTGTCGATCCACTTGAGGCTGACCTTCTCGAGGGCTTTTCGGGAGGTCTGGGGGAACATGGTCTTTCGGAGAGTCATGACTCGCTTCTTGGTACCAGGGATAGAACCCTTGACCATGACGAAGTCGTTGTTGACCTCACCATAGCGGACGAAACCACCGAGACTATCAAAGTGTTAGCAATTGTCAGCCGATACCTGGCAAGATTGGGTCAACATACGGAGTGATGGTCTTCTTGGTGACATCGATCTCAGTGGCGGCGTTGTCGTCAGCATCGCCCTTACCAATGCGGTAGATCTTGTGGTTGACCGAGGTTCGGTGATGGTAACCTCGCTGACCAGCACGGGCAACAGTCCACTGGACGTGGGAAGGATGCCAAGCACCGATACAAGCAACCTTTCGGAGACCCTTGTGAGTCTTGCGAGGAAGCTTCTTGGTACCCCAGCGGGCGGTAACACCCTCGAATCCATGACCCTTGGTAACGGCAATAACGTCAATCATCTCATCCTGCTCGAAGATGCTGGAAATGTCAACGGGCTTCTCGAAGAGCTCCTGACCGAAAGAGACCTTGTCGGCGATGGAACCACCGTTGACCTGGATCTCCATGAGGTGGGCCTTCTTCTGCTTGAGAGGGGTCTTTCGGATCTGGGTGTGGGCGAGGACACGGACGACGGTGCAGTACTTCTTGATGCGCTCGAGCTCGCGGGTAATGGAGGCACCGCTGTTCTCGGAGTGCTTCTTGGCGTACTTGGTGAAAGCCTTCTTCTTGCTCTTGTACCAGTTCTTGTAGAATCGGCGCTTAAGCTCGTCGCCCAGATGCTCGGCCCAGACGGTGGTGAGGGATCGCAGGCCTCGGGGAGTCTCGATGTATCCCACAAGACCAACAACGATCATCTAAAAGATGTTAGCCATAGGCACATAGCCAAGCGGGCTGCATTGTTCGTACAGGTGGGGTATCGACGATGGTAACAGCCTCAACAACCTCCTTCTTGTTGGCCTTGGCGCCAGGTCGGTCGAGGTCACGAACGATGGTGGTCATACCAGCCTTGTAACCCATTGCGGCTGTCAGGTGGACAGGCTTCTTAGGGTCATCCTTGGGGAAGCTGTTTGTCCCAATGCATTAGCCAATGTCTTCCTCAGCTGGGAGAGATTGCCAAAAAGCTTTTCTTCTTGTTGGCGTAGCAGAAAATACTCACGACTTGACCTTTCCACGGTGACGAGCAGCGCGCTTCCTGGGCAGATAAGCCAGGGAGCCGTGGCGGGGAGCCTCATACTTTCGGTGCTGTCCATATTGTTAGTTTACCCAAACTGAAGCAATTGCTTTCGTTGTCGAGATCTTCACTCACACTCATCTTGGGCTGGCTGTGTGGTTTGAGGGGGTTAGTATGAACCTGAGTTGTCAAAGCCTGAGAAAGAAGAGATAAAGAAATAAACTGTGGGCGAAATTTTAAGCGAATCGCTCGAAATTCGTGGGGTGGCCCGTGCACACACAGACCCACCGCCCTTCACTCACCGAGCCGACACCGAAAGAATCGAGGGCTAGATTCTACACCGACACGGTAGCCCTCTAGACTCTCACGTGAATTCGATAGTTTCTGAAAGTGGTCTAGCGTGATCATGTCTAGCAGGGGTAGTGTGAAATGTCTGCAGCCCAACGTCACTGGATGGAGAACACGGTTTGTAGCAACACAAGATACAACTGAATTTTATTGATCAGAGTAAGGAAATTAATGTGCATAATATTCTTGTTCGCCGGTGAAATCGTAGCCAAGAAGGACTATAACCCCCGGTTTTGAATTTCTGTCTCGAGCCTCCCCGTCCAAACAAAAGAAACCACGCCCCCAGATAATAGTGGTATACAAAAAGGCAGACTAATCGGCACAGATAAGAGATGTCTTCAACTCATAAATAACAAGCAGCTGTCAAATTATCATTCATTCAACTTTTGTGACGGTACCAGAAACTCCGTTTACACCAGCATTCGCGGGAGTGGATGTCTTGGCATCTCCAGCTGCCGAGCTGGGACCAGAGCCATTCGTGACAATAGTCGCCTTCTTCTCGTCTTCCCCACTGTCATCGTAGTCCTCGTCAACGTCCATCTTTCTTGCTGCTCTTTCAGGCTCGGCAGGGGGAGCTGCGCGAGGGGGAGGCGGAGCATGTTCCAGACTTGGGGGGCGATCTTCTTTAGGCGTAGCGGATACTGGTGGCTTCTCGTGAACGACACCAGACATCGGAGTAGGTGGCTGCTGCATTGGTGGTAAATGGCTGGGACCAGAGGCGTGGCTCGGGGGGTGGTGGGCTGCTTCTGAGGGATGATAGCTCTCAGTGGCATGGCGAGGGGCTGATTCGGGTCTGCGGGGTTCCTCGCGGCGTGGTTCATCAGGTCGACGAGTATCATCAGCCCGTCGAATTTCGGAAGAGTTACGACGATAGTTATCACGAGGAGGAGTAGACGGTCTTCGATGACGCATGTCGTCGAGTCGAACTCTGTTTTCCTCACTGGCTTGCTTCTTGGCAGCAGATTCTTCTTCCCACTCTCGCATGCGCTTGGGGCCGACTGAAGGTGGCCGGTCATCCATTCTCTGCATGGCAGCCTCCGCTACTGCGGGTGGAGGAGGCGGTCCTGGCGGTCCGGATGGTCCTTGAGGGCCATTCTCAGTTCCCTGAGCAGCCATCTCAGGATGTTGAGGATACAGAGGAGGGGCCTGGTGCTGAGGGTATGCGGATTTTGGTGAAGGCATGCGGTTGTCATGAACAGGGCGGCCATCAGGTCGAGGGCTGTTGGTAGGTCGGAAAGGAGCCATGCCGTTAGGACCGTTGGGGCCATTAATGTTGCTGGGTGGGGGTGCTGATGCTGACGGTGTTGCTCCACCCCAGTTAGGATTTGCGACTCGTCGCTCAGAAGCGGGAGCAGAAGGCTGGGATTGTGGAGGGGCGTGCGGTGGTTGAGAGTATTGATGGCCGGGAGGAGGAGGGGGTGTTTGACCACGGCGAGGGCCGCCTCGGTTGGGATCGTTATAGGGCGGGCGCAACTGCTCTTGCTGAGGGCTAGGTTGTCGCAGAGGTGGTGCAGGTCCTCCACGGAAAGGCTCGCCTCGGGCTTCATAAGGATTGGGAGGTTGCGGTGGAGGGTTGATGTTAGACAGTCTGCCCGCCCAGTTCTCTCCTGGGCCTTGAGGGGGTGGTGGAGGACCGGCCGCAGGCGGCTGTTGAGTTGATCCTCCCCATTGTGGTCCGACGGGGCCAGCGGCCTGGTAAGCTTGCGGGTGAACATCTGCAGGCTGAGGAGCAGGAGGAGGTCCCCCATTGGTACCACCAGAGCGAAGGAGCTGAAGTCTTGCCTTGATATGGGGGTTGTTAGGATCTAGTTCAGCAGCACGCTGGTAAGCATCTAGAGCATCCGTGATCTGGTTGTTACAGCTTTCGTACTATCAAGTTGTCAGTACACAGCCAAGGGGGAAAGGGTTGACCGATAAAACATACCAAAGTTCCCAGATCATACCAAACTTCTGAGATATAAGGGTTCAGCCTGATGGCGCGAGAATAAGCGTCAAGTGCGTCCCTGTACTGGTTGATTTGATAGTAAAGCACACCGATGGAGCACCAGAAAGTTGGGTTCTTTCCATCTCTATAAACAGCTTGTTGGTAAGCCTCATAAGCTTTTGGATACTTCTGCTGCGACATATAGCATCGGCCCAAGAGATACCAACTCTGGGCATCTTGATTGTCTGGTCGCATGTTAGACGGGTATTAAATTGCTTTGCGTTCATAACGTACCTGCGCCGACCGACTTCTCCAAATATTGGATGGCTCTATCTTGGCTCTCATACGTGTTGCTCTGCTGGTGATGCAGCCAGCCAAGCTGCTGAAGAACCTTGGCATGGTTGGGTGAATGGTCGAGGACACGTTGGTAGGCAGCCTTAGCGCTATCGAACTGTATCAAATTAGGCATGTCGTTATGTTTGCTGCTATGGCAAGACACTTACATCCTTCTGCTGCTCATGGACATGACCAATCTGGAACCAGATGTCTTCCTGCGTCAAGGGACCAGGAGGAGAATTCACAATGTATTTGAAGCACTGCAAAGGTTAGCTATGCGCATCCAAAGTGGGCAAAAGACCAGAACGTACCTCGAGACTCTGAACCCACTTGTTCTGTTGTTTGTATATTATACCGAGTCGGAAGTAGATCTCATTTGCTTTCTCGAAATCAGGCTGTATGTTCATAACTTGAGAGAACGCTTCTTCGGCATAATCGTAGCTGCCATATCGATCGTACAGTATACCAATACCATACCACAACATAGGATCCTGCGTTGTCTTGTCAGCATGTTGCGAGCAATACAAATACTCCGCCTGGTGTGCAATCACTCACCTTGGGGTCTCTCAAGTTAACCAAAGCCTGTTGGTATGCATCATAGGCCTTTTGCAGGTTCTCTGTCATTAAATAACAGTGCCCTGGGTAATTGGTCAGTGTCGTGTTGTCGCATCATGGCAACAAACGTACCGAGGTTTCCCCAAGCTTCGCCGTTGTTGGGCTCAAGCTGGACGATGGCGCGGAAGAACTCAAGCGCCTTCTCGAAAGCTTCACGGGTCTTGTAGAGGAGGCCAATTGCGTTCATGGCCTGGGTTGAGTTGGGGTTGGCCTGAAGAGCGCGCTCGTATGCGTGCATGGCTTCATCTGGATTGCGCAAAACCTCCGCATAGCTCCCTATACATACGTCAGCCTATGTCTTCTTGTCTTGCAACGCGACGCGACAACCACTAACCTATCTGCAACCAGACAGCCTCATTCATGGCCGCGATCTGATGTGATGGCGCAAACTGAGGCGGCGGCGGAGGGGGCGGGGGCACCTGGCCCTGATGCTGTTGCATTTGCATCATGGTCGGCGACGCGTGATGGTTCGCCATTAGGTCGGCACTGAAACTGGCGACGGAGTTGCTATGGTGCAGCAGGGGTCGGACTTGACAGCTGATGTGCGACAGACGCGAAGTCGAATTAATACCACGCGGGTTGAGAGAGAGGAGAGTCGCGGTCGTGATTCAGAAAGCTGCTCCAGCTCAAGGGTTCGTGATGAGTTGATGATAGTTGCCCCTACCCGACGAGTAACAAGGGCGAAGCGAATTGAACAAAATGTCAATGCAGAGCCGCGGCTAAGGCTGGAGCGGTGCGAAAACAATACGCAGGGAAATCGAGGGTCAATGGCAGCCCAAATAGGAATAGAAGAGAGCGGGATGATGAGAGAGATAAGATACAGGGCAATCCAAGGCGCGACGGATGAGGCCTTTCGCGGGCATGGAATGCGTTGCAGAAGAAGAAAGTGAGGAGTACAGGACGGGGAGAAGGACCTGAGCAAACCCGTTCCAAAACTCACCTAACCCACGACCAGCGGGCAATTTAAGCGCACGGTGGCGTGGAGTGGGATGGGGGATATGAACCCACTCACACACACTACCCGGACTCCATCCAACCCAACTCAACGCACGCGCTCTCGAGGCTCGAGGCTCACTCACGGTTAAGTTAGGTTAGGTTAGCTCATAGCTTACATACAGCCCACACACCTCACACCTTTCACCTCACCTCACCTCAGTTTCCGATGCTGTACCCGGCAAATCACACCCTCCCTACAACGCCAACCTACTCTGGCTTAGCCTACATGGCTTGGTAGCCTTCACTCTCTCTACCTAAGCTGCTAAGGTAGTCCCCTACGTCCCTACGGCCTACTGCCCGGTGGCGGCTTACAGGCAGGCACGTACCACCTAAAGTAAAGTACGTACTGGACCTGATACCGGCCCTGCAACTGCAACTGCAACTGCAAGTCTGCAAGTCTGCAAGCTGCACGCTCAAAGGTAACCTAAAGCTACCTAAGCATGAGATAAATATGGAGCGCACCGAGCAGGTCCCTGTCCCTGTCTTTCAATTCTGCGTCGGATCAGTTGCGCTTTGCGCAAGGGATCGCAGAGGCTCCGCTTCAACCTTCAGTTGACAAGACGCAGCGCAAGAACGAGGAGGACTCGACAAACGGGAGTAATCAGAGTTACGATTTGGCTATGGGTTACCATAGGTTCCGTCAATACGCTTTGTTCATTCACCATACCATTTTATCCCCCGGTATTGAAACGAATATTAGCAATAGTAGTAAAAAGTATGAGTGTGCCTATCCTGTCACGTCCGCCTTCATCATTAGCATTGATATTCCGCCTCTGCTTATCTGGTGCTAATCATAGAGAGGGCGGATGAATAAACGTCATGGAATAATTCGGGCAGAGACTTGAGCTCCAAGTCAAATCTATCAGAAACCACGTTTCAGCGACTTTATTTCAGGTGCCACAGCGACTCTCAGTGTCATTTTTCAGTCTGTCATACACAACTACGTTTAAAAAGGCTGTCTACCTTTGAGCGTCTGTCTCTTCGCTCAAAGTCGCGCATGCATCGATAGTGATGATGGTGTTCATCTCGTGCTAGGGTGCCAAGCGAAACGATACCGATTTAAATCCAGCAACGCACGTCCCCCATCTTCCATTTTGTGTGGCGCATCCCGTCTGAAATGCATGCCAAGAGGCTCCACCGGATACGTACCTCAAAGAGACCTGACAGTCCTGGGGAGGCGCCCGGGCTGTCTCGTCTCTGCCAGGGTGAGGTATGGCACCGAGCTTAGCACTGAACAGATTAGGGATTGAGGTGGAGGTGAGACAACAGCAGAGTGATGGGTTTATAACACAATGAGCATGCAGACCTATGTACATACGTCTTGATGGGGCAAGCATATCTGCACGAGTAGCCTCTTCCAGCGACCGCAAGAAGAAGTTTCGGATTGCTTGTAACCATCTATCTGGCTGCGGTAACCTGGACAAAAAGAGAGAGCCCAAAACACACAATGGCCACAGCTGATGAGCGACGGGTGACAGACACATGATATCATCATGTATCAGACATAGATTGGCGAGAAACATGATCAGAAAATAACGAGGACGAGCAAGCAAACGAATCGTGCAACAACGACACAATCCCCCTTTGAGAGGCGATGATGTAGCTGTGGGTGGATGTTAGGGGAGGCTGGATAATAAATTGTGGCCCATCAGATCGAGGCGGTGGTGGCTTTGCGGAAGCACTAAGGTAGAACAGAAAATGGAATATTATTATCGCAATGGAATGGCTAACCATTTCACCGCTTGCCGGACTCGCCACTAAACTGTTCCGGAAGTCTCCCACGTGTTTCGGAGCCAGCTTTCTCGTAAGCAAGTCGTGCGCCGTTTCGGAACATGACATCTTGTTTTGGCCTGGGAGGGGAGATGGCCCGGACCAGGGAAACAACTTAACGAGCGAGCGGGAGGAAAAAGGGGTTTCCCGGGCCCAAACCAAAGGTACATATTAGCGCATTATGCCCTCTGGCCCTGTCACTCTGGTGATATTAACAACATCCAAGATTCAATTCAATAATTCTCTTTTCCTCAATACTATCTGACGTGCGTAGAATACCTTAGCTATAGTAGCTACGTATTCTGACTTGAAATATGCATGTATATAAAAGAGGAAGGAAAAGCCGCTGGTGTAAGTGTTTTCAGACCATTACCAGTATATTCATGGCCTAAAGCAATTGAACTGTCGCTACCAATGTTAGTAGTATGAAGAGTCTCCCAACCCAATGCACGATGACAGCGATAAGCAATATGATTCGTGGCTCAGCTGGCAGGGCCGACGATGCTCAGAGAACCCATCACCACGGTACGGTGGCTAGCTGTACGAAGTACATCAATTTAATTCAGCCGTGCAGACAGGTCAGGCGTTGCTAAATAAAAAGAAAGGGGAGCACCATGGTTTTGGCTTGGGGTTCTCTGCTTTGTGCTTGGGCCAAGGTCTGTTGTCTGACTAGCCCCAAAGCAAGAGACGACAAGATAGCTGGAAGCCAATCGGCAGAGTCATTCCTTCTCCGCTGCGAATGGACATTGGATCGATGCCGTTGGTTGGATTATAGGTGAGGTGATGCCATCCATTGCTGGGGAGGGGGCGGCAACGCGCTTGTTGGCAGTTTGGGGATGCACCCAAAGAAACCTCAGGGCAGAAAATCACAGATAAAGTTAGATAACGATGGATGGCTGGTTAGGGTTTGGTCGAGGGGGAAACGGTGTTTTTTTCTTGACGATAATCTTCCGTCAAAAATATAAATGTATTGTTTTTTTTTTTTATCTCGTATAGCCATCATCCAGGGGAAACAATAGCAACAAGGAACAAGGGGTGTCTTACAGTATCGTCGAGTCACATTTTGTGTGGACGGATCAATGAATGCCACTGGCTGATACCCGAGCAGGCGAGAGACAAGAGGTGAGGCTCGTTCATGAAAAAAGGACGGGCCACGGGATGGGATGGCCATGGGTATCCGCGGTAGCAACTGAATGATGGGAGGACTCTCTTCCTACGGAGCTAGGTCCAGGAAGGACGCCAAGGCTCGTTTAAGCTGGGGCTGTCTACCTAGGCGTGACGATGCAGATGGGGGCGGGAGATGACAAGAAAAGGTGGGACAAGGGGTGAAGGGCAGCTCCGGGGGAAGAGTTAGGGGGGGAGGGGGGGGGTGAATTAGTCATAGGCGTGAAGCTAGGCCTGGGCGTTGACTCTGGGATCAACCGGCGCCGGGGGCTTAGGAAATGGGGACATGGAGCTGTGGAGTGGAGAAAATGGGACAGATGATGATAGCGGGCTTGCAGTTTTTTTCTTCTGGCGGTATCTTAGGTATTAGATGAGGTGGTTTAGGTAAGTAAGTACGTACTCTTCGACACAGATCAGCAATCAGAAAATATCTCTTGTGTCCCAGACTCCCAACTACCGGGTAGCCTAACCTGAACCCTAGACCTTTGAGGAAGATGGGCTGACAGGTCCATGATTTTGTCAGCATACCTTACCGACACAACTCAGTTTCGGTTTGGTGCTTTTCGATGCCTGGGAGTTGTCTGAGTCTTGTACTTGACCTGATGGCATCTGTTCAAGCCAACAACGTGAGCGTAGCTGTCACTAGATTGGGAGCATTCTCCAAAAATCTACTCACCACGTCCTGCATCCAAGCCTCTGGAGCATCCATGTCAGTTTGAGGATCCATGTGATCCATGATTATCACCATCTGCTCCTTGGTGTCATGTAGGCCATTGAGCACAGAGTATATATGCAACCGAGGACACGCAAATGCGGTGCGACCACAAATCGATTGCATCCGCATACCACCTCCAGTACCCAAAAACCATCTCCATCGTCGCGAGAAACGACTTACAGGCGATGCTACATCGCGCGAGGCACATACATATCGTGCTGAATACTGGTCTCCAAGCAAGGCTACATGCAGCCTCAATCACGCACCAGCCAGCTTCCGCTGCCGTTCTCCGAACGTTGCACCGTGACACACAAGGTGCACAACAGAACAGCCAAGCGCTTTTCATCGTGATCTGGTTCAGCCTTGGCAATATGTGTGCTCTGCAATGATTCTAGCCCTCAGCTCCCCAGAGTAGGCCCAGTAGCTTATTGAGGAGGACGGCTCAATTTACCAGGGTAGCAAGGCCCTACGCAGGACTGACACTGCCCGTCCTGTAAAACACTCATGCCTGTGCTGGAAGCACAACACCCACTCTACAACGCCCCATGTACTGTATGTATGCGAACTTGCTTTTTCCTCGTTCTGTTGTGTTTTGTGAAGATCGATCTTATTCGCTGATAATGCGGCCAGGAGGGCAAGCGGCTATTGCTCTGGCTCGCTCACGTCAGGGTTTTGATTTCGCGGCTCTCGCTTCGTTTGTAATAAGGCATGAGGTTTGAGGTTGATTCTCTGCTTTGCTCTCAGTTGGTTTAAGGCCCCGTCATCTCTGAACGATGACAAGTCGCACCGGGCCGAGCCTCCGCAAAGGTGATCCGACCGTCGGGCATGGGTATTCGGTAGGAAATATACCTCGCGGCTCGGCAGCTGACAAGATGGAAAAGTACCTTATAGGAAAGACGCGTGTTTTCTCAACAGTAATGCAAGGTTTATGGAATACTAGCTCGAAATCTCAAATTGAGGGCAATTCTTGACTTTGGATCTAAATGACATTGTCTCGACTACGAGAACTATCCGGTTGACGGTAGGGATGAAGATCTATCAGTCTAGTGACGACCCAACCAGGCCAACGTTTCCAGTTCCATTGGATAGCAGAACCAGTACGTACATACATACACCTACGTACATAGGTGCTGGGACTGCCCGGGCTGGGTCTAGGCCCTGCAGGACATGGATGGGCGTGTTTTAGAGAACAAGAGACCACTCATCATTACCCAGGATCTGCCTAACATCTCTCCGCATAGAGATCGCGCCAGCTTTTCCTGTACTGCAGCCCTCCCTTCCCTTTGCCTTTCTACCCCTGGCTAGAGCCCCAACCTCCTCTTCCTTTCCTTCATTGGGCTATGTTTCAGAGGCAGAGAGGAGCTCAACTCGCTAATTGGCGTCAAGATCGATCAGTCGTGATATCCATCACTGCGGCGCTTTAAAGAGTTTTAGAGTCTCTAACTGAATATAAGTCTTTTTTTATTATCCAAGTTTTAACCTGCTTTTCAAGTAGATTTACAGACGCACACTGGACAATTTATCCCAACTACCGATCCACTATGGGGTCTATCGGCAACGACAGCTCATGTCTATTTAGCGCGAACGTCAGGGAGCACTTAATCTCTCTTCAAACCCTGAGCATAAGGGTCTGCATACAGAGTCATGTGACTTGGAACGTGATGGACTTTGAGTATGTGCTAGGTAGTTCATTCAATAGTTCTTCTGGACGGATTCAGACGCCTCACCGGTTAAAATTGACGCACATTACATATCTTCTTTACTCGTCTAGCTATTGGGATAATAATGAGGCTAAGAAACTCATATGACGCTCAGCACAAGGACAACACACTTGTCTAGTTCTTCTAGAATGATACTTGACAAGGTTTCACTCTTAGCGCATCTAATAGACCGCTGCTAAGTGTCCGCTTGAGACAGTCCCTGAAGCTCATAACCCTTTTTCACATCCTCGTCCCATCCAAGACTAGCAAGGTCTCATTTCTCGACTGCTGTGGTATCCAATGTCAGTCACATTCCGATAATCAACACTTAAGCGCAACACAGAATCACGCGCCACAACGAACGGTTCCCTGTCCCCCGAGTCAAGAATGACTGGCTCCAGCAGCCACAGAAAGAAGCAAAACTTCCTTGCCTCGTTACGTAGCGCATACGGTACCGTCTGCTTGTCTCACCTGCAGCTAATGTCCCCTAGTCACAGTGATGCGATGTTGACTTGGTGTAATGATTCACAGTTGTGGAACAAACAGTTGCGATTTCTGAGACTGGAGGGAGGGAGGGACATGCGTAGTGGAACATGGCCGTCAACCCGTATATGGGCTGAGACTGGTATTTGGTCTGATTATGAGTTTATCCTCATCTTATGCGGTAAGGTATAGTTCTCCATACTCTAACATTCCTCCGGGATTGGATTTTGTGCATAGCCGGTTTATTCATCTTATGTTGCATTTCCTGACCGGTCTCTGCAAAGTTCCAGAAGCATATTAATCACGAGCCATCGTGTATAATCACAGGTGTTGAAAGTCTGGAGGCTTTGAACCACCCGTAGCTACTCCGAAGCCTCTACCAATACCTGTTGCACATGCGCCGCATGCCAGAGCTTTTCATGGAACTGGCCCCTAAGTCTTCAGCAAGCAGATAATACTTACCCTTCACGATCATTTCCAGTGTTCTGCGGACCATGAACTCTCGAACTAGACAACAGGGGCAGCGCGAAGAGTTACTTTGAGTCAGTCGTCCGCCAACTGCCCTCCTTTGAACGCAGGAGCTGGTCTCATCCTAGAAGGACATATGTAATAGATCCTCCGGCCGTGGTACGAGTTCGAAAGAGATACAGGCCTCTCGATGCAATACATTCGATAGTGGCTCGGATCTTCCGATGGACATATTGTCTCATGCTGTGCGTAGTTCTGTAGTCGATTTTTCGTGGTGACTCTTGCTCGTTGTCATATTGTAATCTGAAGTTCGCGCCGTCTTCCGTACTTCACTCAACATCAGCCCAAGAGTTGCTGGGAATCAGAACAAAAAAAAACCAAGTAAAATATAAACTGTCAAGTAATGATGGAAAAAGTTCTTGTCGGTGGAGAGGCTCGAACTCTCGACCTTTGGATGACTCTGACTTCTCGCCAGATCAAACTGATTTCAGATATGAGACCAACGCTCTAACCAACTGAGCCACACCGACCGTTTTTGGCATTTAAAATGTTCAAACTGATGCTTAATAAGGTTGCGACAGATAGAAAAGGGTCAACAACCTTCAACAATAGGCAAATCCCTTATGACAGGTGAGATCTCATAACTCTGCTGCCATTGACTCTTCGACGTACCTCTAAACGCGGGGCGTATGCTATGTTGATTCGGAGAAACGTGATCGGACTCTACGGGAGGTCACGCCGTGAGAATAATCACAACATCGGGAGAATTCGTGAAGCCAAATACGGAGTTTTGTCGTAGTTCGGTGTTTAACATGGCCTCGGTGTTGGAAGGGAAGATGCTTGGGTATTCAATTGACTGCTGCTAGAGGTGGTTCGGTTGTACCAAGAATGATAATCAATGCATGGTGGGTGAGTGTTGAGTCAACGAGCCACCGACCTACAGCCAGTTAACACAGTCATGCAATGTGCCACGACAGTCGACTGCCTAGTACTTCAATTCCACATTAAGTCAAGCAGAAACCTCAGGAGTCTAGCATGATACTACAAAGATCCAATTCAAACTCATGAGTAGTAAAACCTGAGAGGCAAAAAAGGAACATATTCCATGAGACGATCTTCAGGGTAACCAGCCCAGCAGGGCCAATGGAATTGTGTGACATAGGCTAATGGGATTAACTTTTGAGCTGGACCCCAGCAACCAGTGGCTAATGACCCCGCACCTCCAAAAACCACACCTAACTGACCCCGCCAATTCAGTGTTCATCCTCCTGTATCGCTTCTGAGGCTCACGCTCGGCACAGTTGAGCTTTTTTGCCGCATGCGCTAACCTGTCCCTAGCTCACCACTTGTACCTCTGTGAGTCTGTGGTGGCCGTCTTCGGAACCCGTAGGCCAAAAAAAGGGAAAATTTTCTTTGGGCAAGAGGGACCTCTCTGGAGAGCTACTTCTACTTCTACCTGGATCCTCCCACATGCTTTTAACTCTCTTCCCTTCCTCCTCCTTCACCAAGTCAATCATCAATCTTAAGAGAGACATCCCACCTGTTTCTTTTCTCGCACTCACCAACAACCTTAACAATGTCTCCCACAAACGCCGAGTATGCGCTCTCTCAGTCGCACAAGGAGGTGAGCTACCCTCCCCCCGCCATTGCCCCTCGTTCCATTATCGAGGGTATACAAGATCCATTGACTCACACTCCTCTAGATGCTCGAGAAGTCTCTCCTCGACTCCGACCCTGAGGTCGCCTCCATCATGGTATGTCATACTCAATTGAGTACCTTGGCCATTTCCAGTCAACAATGACTTACGTCCGCTGCAGAAGGATGAGATCAAGCGTCAGCGCGAGTCCATTATCCTCATCGCCTCCGAGAACATCACCTCCCGCGCTGTCTTCGATGCCCTTGGTTCCCCCATGTCCAACAAGTACTCTGAGGGTTACCCCGGTGCTCGTTACTACGGTGGCAACCAGCACATCGACCAGATCGAGCGTCTCTGCCAGCAGCGTGCTCTTGAGGCTTTCCACCTCGACTCCGAGAAGTGGGGTGTCAACGTCCAGTGCCTCTCTGGATCCCCTGCCAACCTCCAGGTCTACCAGGCTATCATGCCTGTCCACGGTCGTCTCATGGGTCTCGACCTTCCCCATGGTGGCCATCTGAGCCACGGTTACCAGACTCCCCAGAAGAAGTGAGTTCGCCAACAGTTCAGTTCTGTTACGCCTGTGGCAATATGCTAATCATACAAAAGGATCTCTGCAATCTCTACTTACTTTGAGACCATGCCTTACCGTGTCGACCTTGACACCGGCATCATTGACTATGATACTCTCCAGAAGAACGCCATCCTCTTCCGCCCCAAGGTCCTTGTTGCCGGTACCTCTGCTTACTGCCGTCTCATTGACTACGAGCGCATGCGCAAGATCGCCGACTCCGTTGGTGCCTACCTTGTTGTCGATATGGCTCACATCTCCGGTCTCATTGCTGCCGAGGTCATCCCCACTCCCTTCAAGTACGCCGACATTGTCACAACCACCACCCACAAGTCTCTCCGTGGTCCCCGTGGTGCTATGATCTTCTTCCGCAAGGGCGTCCGCTCCGTCGATGCCAAGACCGGTAAGGAGACGCTCTACGACCTCGAGAACCCTATCAACTTCTCCGTTTTCCCCGGTCACCAGGGTGGTCCTCACAACCACACCATCACTGCTCTGGCTGTTGCCCTGAAGCAGGCTGCCAGCCCCGACTTCAAGGCCTACCAGGAGAAGGTTATTTCCAACGCCAAGACCCTGGAGAACACTTTCAAGACTCTCGGCCACAAGCTCGTGTCTGACGGCACTGACAGCCACATGGTCCTCGTCGACCTCCGCCAGCACAACCTGGACGGTGCCCGTGTTGAGGCCGTCCTTGAGCAGATCAACATTGCTTGCAACAAGAACTCCATCCCCGGTGACAAGTCTGCTCTCACCCCTTGCGGTATCCGTATTGGTACCCCCGCCATGACTTCTCGTGGCTTCGGAGAGAAGGAGTTCGAGCGTGTCGGCAAGTACATTGATGAGGCTATCAAGATCTGCAAGGAGGAGCAGGCTGCTCTCCCCAAGGAGGCCAACAAGCTCAAGGACTTCAAGGCTCGCGTCGCCAGCGGTGAGGTCCAGAAGATCAACGACCTCAAGAAGGAGATTGCCTCTTGGTGCAATGACTTCCCTCTTCCCGTTGAGGGCTGGCGTCTGGATGCCGGCATCTAAGATGCTGGAGACATGATTGCTCCCCCAAAGGTCATCCATCTCTCAACATGATGTGATGCCTTTACTCTCCAACACGCATTTAACATGGATGAGGCAAATGGCGAAACGTTCAACAAGCATGCATTTCATCACGGCGCAGATACCTAGTTTGTTTTTTTGGTCAGGGCTTTTTTTCAGGTCGGGATATATAAGCATCCTTCAACACAAGATGGAATCGCTGGAAAAAAGGTAGTGGGAGTTGGGTTATGTTTATGATATCTGAGACGGTTATTCCCTCTCTCTAGCTGTTTTGTCACTCTACCCACTGGGATGGAATCAAGATCAGTTGGAAATGCACTCCACAATGAATAGCACACAGCTAAATAAATTCAATGGCTGAAGCAAAGGACTCCTCGTCTTATCTGATTCGTGAAAGTGTTCCGACTTGATAACAGTGATAGTTTCCAATTGAGATCTCTGTCTTGACCCCCTTAGTTCGCCGTTAGCAAAACTGGTAACTTCATATGCAAGCTGTGAGATGTGGGCTAGCAAGGTAAGAGCACATTGAGGTATTTGAAAATGACCAAGAGAAAGGTCAGAGGCTCGTCATCCATTATATACAAATTGCAACTGCTGACACATCGTTTGTCTGCTCAACATCACAACATTGGTAGCTTGCCTTCATGTTCAATCATCGCTTATTCCTTTATTTGCTGCTTCTCAACCGCATATCCCATTCGGCCCTGGATCCAAGGCTTTCCATCTCATGAAACAATTGCTTAACCATTTCGCCACCAGTCCATCCATCCAGGTCCTTTCTAAGAAAGAGAAAATAGACAACGAGGTCCGTATATCATAAACGCAACATCCTGCCATGCACCCCGACGTACTTGTGCCCATCCTCATTAATCCATCAGGTGTTGACCTTTTCCATACGCCGGCTAGCCATCACGAGTCAACCCACCCACATAATGCCTGCTTTTGTTGTCCGAAGGAAATCACGGCTTGAAAGCCACTCGCGCAACACATCGTGTACGAGTGGTGAAGTTAGGTACAATGGCCTTTCGTCTTCATGAATCGAATAAGCAAGTGCTGTGCCAACCCCAGAGCTCCGAATAGAAACGACCAGTAAAGAAAGAGACAGAAACGCCTTGGATGGATGATTTATTGAGTGGTTGCTCATATGCAAGATAAAAGAATAACGATAAAACCAAAGACCAGCTTCAAAAGCCCATAAAAATGTTTGCCAGGGGTATGTAAAAGGACGTCAATACCAAATGTATGAAAAGTAGTACATGATTTATATGAAAAGTAAGTTGTAAGGCACTGGCACAACAGAGTGAGTGCATGTTTGCGAGAGCGGGCATGGTATGGTGTCTATGGAGGACACCAAACTCTCGAATAGTTTATAGTTGCCTGAGGCGTTGCACGCCACTACGGAGCAATGCTTTCTGGGCTCATCATGCCGACAGTGTCGTCCTTGTCTGTTTGGCTGGCGTTGCCCTGACTATGTATGCTGTCCTGCCTCTCCATGTTTGGAGCCAAAGCAAGAACTGCAGGGTTGGGGGCCGAGCCAGTTGCTGCACTCATGGACTTCTTCTTGCCAGGGGTAGTACCTGGTGCGCCCTTTTCGGGTGATGCCTTTGCATTGGCTTTGGCCTCGGCAGCGGCAGCTTCCATCTTCTTCTTCTTCTTCGCGAGTGCCAATTGCTCCTTAGGAGATCGTTTCTGAGCGGTTACAATCTTTCCACTCGCGCCCAACCGTGGACGAGGTTTCTTTTGCTTGGTAGGCAGGTCTTCGTCCTCCACAAGGGGCTGATCGCCATTAGCGTGCAGCTTAGCCAGGAAGAAGTTCTTGACCAGGCCAATTTGTTCCTGAATGTTCTCCTTAGTGACTGGCTCTGAAGAAGGCAGTGGTTCAAAGAGATCAGTGGCTGCTTCGCCAGTCGTCTGTGTCTGCATCTGGTATTGATTGCGGACTCTAGTTTGCAAAAGATGCAAGGGCACGGAGATCATATCAAGTCCCATCTCCTTATCCAGACCCAAGGCCCGGAAACCAAAGAAATCTTCACCAAGGTCCTCGGCAAAGTCACCACTAACGAACTGCTCACTGCCGTCTTTGAAAGCACCAACCCCATCAGTTCCGGCATCTTGAGCCAGAGCAGGTCGTAATAGGTCAGTGAGATGAAGCTTCATCCGGTCATGTAGAGCATCTAACTTGGTGCTCAAACGATCGAGCTCATCCTTCGCGTACAATTCCAACGAACTGATGTCATGGCCATTCTCGTCCAGGGTGTGGAGGATGACTTCCTCGGGAGTGAACCTGGGTTGAAATTTGGACCCTTGAGCGTGCGCCGGAGATGGCTTCTTTTCTGACTCGTTGTAAACATTAAAAGTACGGCACAGCTTCTGAAAGTAATCTGATGCAACGCTGGTGAAGGCGTCCATGGCTGATGGCTGGAGTTCCTCGAATCCCGTATGGTAGAGGACTTTGGCAATCGAGCGCTTAAGGGCGTTTTGGCATGTTTCGGGGGCCATCACAGGACCGTCATCGCTGATGAAATGAGGTTCAATATCCTGTTCCACGAAGGGATCCGAGTTTGACTTGGGAAATTGGTTTGTATACACCTATATCAGATTAACAGATTAGTAAATGAGTAGTACCCATCATGGTTTTGACATACCTGTGTTTGAACTTGCATCTGCTTGATGACCGAGATCCTGGTTGCAAGTTTCCTTGTCTCTTGAATCTGATGTATATTCTCATCCATCTTCTTCGTCAGACGACTTGTTGGTGCTGTAAATGACCCAGGCGGCACCAGGCGTAGAAACTCCTCGTGCTGGTTGATAACTTTCCCTTCTCCATCTTCGACCCACTGAAGTTTGGGGTGAATATCCGGTATGTTGCTCAACGTATCATAGTAGTCGGGTATCACCTTAGCCTCTTCTTCCTCAATTTCCTCAGCCAGAGTCTCGGTTGGCTTTGTTGCCGAATCTGCAGAGGCCACAGCTGTAGAATTTGCTTGAGAATGAGTAATGATACCTTCTGCCTCTGCCTCCCTTTGTCGCTTGAGGAATCGACGCATACCAGCCTTGGAGCGAACGAGTGCAGGGGCTTCGGTGTTGAACTTGTTGTCCTTGAAAAGCTGAAACCGCTCCTTGGCAACCAGAGCTCGATCCTTCTTAGTAGTTTGCTTCCATACTTTGTACTCTTCATCCTCAAAGGCCTGCTCGGCAGCTTCACCAAACGCTGAGTTCAGTGCCAGGCCATTGATACTTGGCCCATCAATGTCCATAGCATCGGCGTTACTCCCCATTCCGGAATGGCCGTTAAGTCCGCTTGGTGTGAGGGAACCGGCAATCGGTGGAGTGGCAAAGCCATTGCTGCCGTCAACCTCTGAGCCTTCTCGGACTTTTCCCAGAAGCCCATTTACTTGAAGAATGGGCTTCTGATCTATTGCTGGTGTGTCCTCTTTCTGATCGTTTGGGGCCTTTCGTGCCTTGCTTGTCCCCTTTGCACCAGCTTTGCGACCTCGTGAAGACATAATGGGCTCATCATCGGAATCCTCTCCAGCATCGTCGTCTCCGCCATTCTGTTTTCGCCGTTCTTCTGCCTCAACCTCCGCTCGAGAGCGGATGACAAGGTCTGGTATCAATGGAATAAGTTTCTCTGCTTCCTTTCTCATCCCATTGGCCATGCGTCGTAGAGGGTGATTCATATCTTGGTTGTACCTGAGGCAATTGTCCCAGATCAGGTTAAGATCCACAACAAAATCAGCCTTGGATTTGTAAGTCAGACTTTTCAACTTCTTGGTCATTGTGCCAAGATCCATGGGGTTTTTGATGACTAGAGGTAAATTAGTTTCGTCAGTGGCACGAGACTGTTCGTGGTTTCTCACAATTGTAGTAGTCTGGAGCATCCCTCTTGTTCACTCTTGTCAGAAAAGGAGTGGAATATTCCGTATGCGCCTTGAGTTCTGTCAAGACCTTTTCTAAAGCCTCGTACAATTCCTCCTGGTTCACATTCTCCTCGCTGGCCCATTTACTCCTATTTTTACGGACCTCGTTCATCAAGAGCCTAAGTTCGGCATCAGAGGCGCGAACCTGATCTCGCTTCATGTCGATACGAGCGATGAGATGTTTCAATGTTAGGCTAGAAGCGCCGAGATTGGCACTACTGAGTGAGCCTTGGTTTGGAACAGCACTATGGTTATTAATTGGATGATGGTTGTGATCCATCTCGGCCTGGAGCTGCTTCTCAGAATCTTCAAGTTGTTGTTGTTCTAGCATAGCGGCATGGTCATTCTCCAAGGTATGAAAGATGGTGTGGAAGCTCCTCCGAGCGGCAGCTTCGGTAGCTGTACGAGCTTCCTCAAGTTTTTTGATAGCATCTTCACCATCTTTATCTTTCGACTGTGAGCCATCTTGATCCTTGGATTTGTCACCATGCTTGCTTGGTGATGTCACCGAATGAACAGGTGAGCTCCCTGATTTGGATGGCGACAGTAACGTATTGGCAGGGGCTCCAGCAGAATGAGGTTTTGATGCTGATTGCGAAGGCTCGTCATCTTCTTCTTCGTCATCATCATCGTCGTAGTCGTCCTCATCGATGGTGCGCTTTGCTTTCTTTAAGGGGGGTTCCTTGATTGGCTCGTGGTCGGTCGTGGGAGGGATAATGTTTGCGGAGGGGGGCGGAAAACGTCGTAGCGCAGATATCGCGGGATAATCATAAGAACCATCTTCGGAGAAAAGCAACGCGACCTTGTCCTCGGTCTTGCGATATAAATCCGCAAATAGGGCGCGTCGGTTCTCTTCCTCGATGTCAAGTGGTGCCTCAGGCATCAGCACACTTGGATTATCAATAGGAGTCTGAGTTCGCGCAGGGACATCATCGAGATGCGATACGCTCCTATTACTGTTGGTATGGTGCAAATAGGGAGGTTGCCAGGCGGGCTGGCCGTTGGTGATGGACATGATGGACCCAGGGCGATGATAGCGACAACGGGGCGCGAGTCGCCATGCGCAACAAGATGCGCTCGCGTGCGGCGGGACCGAGGGCGATTGGTAAGCTCAAGACCACATGGAACAAACGAGAGGCATCGGTAGAGATGGCGTATAAAATTTGTTGATTATATGGCAAGCGGAGGGTGGTGTTTTGATGGATCGCGTTCTGCCGTTTTGTCGTCTGTTCAAGAGGTGAGGTTGATGATTTGGGGGGAGCCTTGTCAGGTACCTTTCCCGAAGCGGAGAGTTTTCCCTGAGTGAGCGCGCGCTGGACCGACTCGTGGGGGAATCTCGCGGGGGAGAGTTACGGGTACTAAGGACCTGAAGAGGCTGAGGTTATAGGCGGGTCAGTGTAGGTGATTGCAGAGTTGCCTTGAGTTGTCGAATTCTTCTCTCTACTGAAACTAGGTATTCATCGGTATGCCAATCCCTTTGTTTGCTCGATTGTCCGGTCTTCGGCACACTCCCTTCTCATTGATTATCCACAATGTATTCCGTACCTACAGAGGACCTGTTTCGGCCCCGACGATGCCCAGAACCTCTTTGTCAGCAAATCACGTGCCAGAAGGCAAGTTCTTGAATCATAGGTACTAAGGCAGTATGAATTCTGCCTGCTCCCCTTTAGTTAGTAGGTTTAAGAGGGTTGAAATTCTTGAAGCCAGGCAACGTCTGGAAGTTCAACTTTTATTCATGTCTACCTACTAATCTTCAGGTACCATCGTAAGGAACTCGACACATGCTACCTTATATGAACCGTGATTTTATATCGAGCTCTCTCACCAATGGGTGTATATTACTAGTGACAATGAATATATGCAAACAATGCAATACACATCCTTGTCTCCACAAACCATGAATGAAGAACAGCGCCATCTTTCTAGATTACCCCAGATATTATCTGTAGCCAGTGATACACAAGATCGAGGGGTATGGGGGGCATGCCTGCATCTGTGTTTGTACCTAGCAAGCCTAAAATGGGGCGCCCAATGAAATCACCAAAATCAAACTCTTGGTTGTAGCCTTGCAACCTCCTGAGGCGTGGAGAATGATGGCGTTCCTTGTCGTAGCCTTGTGTCAGTCCTATATTTCTGGTTATCTGTGTAGTTTGCTCAGTCTTTGCATGATCGCACAAAAATTAACAACCTGAAGCCTCATGAACTATCTGGGATCAAAGGTTGAAGGAGTGATCTACTGCAACTCGGCATGAGGCAGCAGGAAAACTTCTGGCTTTAACCTTCGGTGCCAAAACAAATTCGTCTAAAGACCTATAGATTTATGGTAAAACTTCATCTAAGTCTTTTTGTCGCTGATCCTCAGTTTTCTTGTCCACGTTACACTCCTCTTAATCCAATTGGATGGATGATATGACAACCCCCTGTTAAATCAAAGTTCATGCACTGCCACAGTTGCTAGACCAGCCCCGCCACAAGGGCTATCGTCGTCACTCAGCTCCCAACATGGAGGAGAGCTCCACGCTTTCATTTCCTCCAACTGCCTGCCTTACCTACTACTACTACTACTCAGTCAAAGCTCTGAATCCTAGTCTTCTACGTACAACGAATTATTACAACTTGTCAGGCTTTCCTCATAAAAGAACAGCCATTTGTTCCGAACGAGGCGCTACGTTTGGAGAACGGAGCACTCTTATACGAAATTGGAAGTTAGAAGGCTCTGTTAGACTTATCAAACTCAACCCCAGCCACTGGACTCCTCATGATGCGAATACGGCTCCCGGTTGCAGGTACGTCATGGCATTATGTCTTGCCTCAGTGTTGTCAATGAACTGTCGTCCCATTCTGGGATCCATTTTCTGATCTCAAACACATACTCATTGGCCGTGAATCCGACTAATAGCTTACCAGGCGTCTTCCTGCTCCTACTCCTCATTGCCGCCTACGCTGGATTGACTTCAATACAACTTGGTCAATATGTCAACGACAAGGCGTTGCACTTCACCACCTTCTTCGCGCTTACCGTTGTGTTTTACTGGGTTGTTGATACGAATCGAAGACGTGTTATGAATATGACTTTGGTCGTTTGCACAATCGTTCTTGGTGTCGGTTCCGAATTCGTCCAAAGCTTCCTCGATAATGGTCGGGAGTTTGATCTATACGACATTATTGCAAATGTGATAGGAAGTTTATTAGGTATTGGCCTTTGCTCGTGGTACCACAAGCGTATGCTTGAGCGCAAGCGACGTAGACGTTACAGTGCTGTTCCTGGCGAAGAGCAGGGTGATGTTGAGCTTGGAGAAGGCCACGAGTCAGGCGTCATGGAAGGGAGCAGCCGCTCTCAAACATTGGAAGAGGAGGTGGACAACTGGGACGAGAACGAGATCGATGATGACTGGGACGAGGACGAAACACACGAAGCTTCAACCAACACCAAGACGTTGGAAACTAACGCGGACAATGGTGACTTGGGAGATACAAAGAAGCGAATGGACTAACATGACCGATGAGCTTAGCTATGGTCATGTAGAGATGCTATGCCACGACTTATGACTGGATGGCCCCGCACGATTTATGTTCAACTTGATTACATTGTGTTTGATGGCTTGGTGACTTCTTGGTATCAGATGAGCCAAACAAGAATATCCATTATTTTCCCATATTGGAAATGATATCGACGCTGAACTGTCCTAGGAATTATTCCCGCCTTGACCTGTCTCGTTCTGATATGGCTAAATTATACGTCTCATAGATAGTAGACTGTGGAAAAGTCAGCCTCCAGCTATAATAGCAACTGCATGGGGTATGACTAGCCCACGATGGAAGTATTGCTCATAGCCCTTGATTTGTGTTCCTTTCCTCTATCCTGTCGCGCCATCTCATGGGGTTGTTTGGTGGAAGAGATGCAGTCGTGCAAGAAACAGCGACATAATTTAATCTCGGTGAGGGGACCATGCTTGTAAGAAAGTACGGATTTCCAATCTCTGATGTACAGAAATTCCGTTTCTTGACTGACTTTAGTTGGACCTTTGGAGTCAGGATCAGGATCTCCGTCAGAAGTAGATGGGGTTATCACCGGTGCTGATATTTCGGACATAGGCTCTTCTTCAGGATCAGATGAGGCTACTAGTTCCGCTAATGTTGTGGCCACATGACCATCATCGGAAGAAAAGAAGTCTGCTAAATGCGGTGACGCTTTGAGCTTGTAGGGAGTCCAATCTTTTTCCGGTTCCTGGCGGGCGGAACGTGCAGCTGACACTGACTTCTGGGGAAGAGGAAGACCATCTCCAACTGCTCCATGCTGGTTAGGAAGACGGCGAGGACGATGCGCCAGATATGCAGGCTCAGGGCGCGTTCTGCTATGCCACTGCCGTCCGTTCTTATAGGCCATGGGTACTTGCGGCATCTGGTGTCGCTCTTTGGCAAGGCGGTCTGCTATTATTTTGGAATCCTCGGGGCTGTCCATCTTAAGATAATGTGCCCGGTCCCGGGTTTTCCTGTTGAGGAAGCATAAGGTAGCGATCAATCCACTTACTGAGCTTCGAAGACGAACTTTTATTTGAAGACACGCTGGGGCCAATGGAATGTAATAGAGGCAGCGGTTCAGAGGATTTGGCATATGACTTTGAGAGAAGCTGTCTTGATCAGCGAGAAAACAGGGCATTCTAAGTTGAGAGACTCCCGAGGAGGGCTTCGATGTCACTTTATATTTAACAATAGAATGAAAGTACAAGTTGAGTTTCGGGAAACTAAAGTAAACGGTGATGGCTATCCTTGATAGGTAGCTATTTTGTAAACAGGATGACTGCAAAACTTTTGTGAACAAGCTTTGCGATAATCACTTGATGCTAAAGTGAGGACCTCTACATTTTGGCCTGGCCGCATGCCAGGTGAAGATGGCATACAATTTTCGTCGCGATTCGGTCCGAGCTTGATAATACTATTGGATCAGGGGTTTACCATGACTCCTCGTTTCTGCTCGTCACTCAAATTAATGCGTCTTCTTGTGAGAGCTTCTGGTCGAGTATGCACCAGGCGCAGTCCTTGGGCGAGTTAGAGCATACCGAACGTTTTTCTAACAACTCTGATAACTGGGGAAAGTTTTAGCTAAATCCTTGCGCCAGATTTGACTCAGTGTCATGCGACTCTTCGGCTAAGAACCCCCAGCTTGTCGTGTAAGTAATGATGGAGCCTTTATAGGGTTGCGTACTCTCATGAGGTTGATCATTGAAAGGAGGGTAAGGAAACTAGATGTTGGGAAGGGGGAAGCGATTTATATGAACCAATAAGACCAATGTAGCCATCAAGTTCGTAACAGGTACCTATTGTGTTACTTTGGAGAAGAGTACTGAAAATACACTGTGCACTTAAGTTTATTCAATACCTTACTACTAAGGTAAGTATAAGAGGTGGTCACGATACGGGGAATTCGATTTGAAATCCCCACACAGAGCGATTCTAAAGGAGAAAAAAACCAAACGTCAACAATAATCAGTACAAAAGGAATACACCCCTGTTAGGTATTGTTAGACCACCTCAAGATAACCTCAATTACATTGCGAACCTGAGGAGGATACAACCTTAGGGAGGATACAAATGTATCACACCCCTACAGTATACCTTGGTATATGGTGACTGTTGTCGTAAACTGTCTCAGAAAGACTGGAGAAGAAGACTCCCTTCGCAGTTTGGATACGGTACCTATTTTATCATGGAGGTGAGATACAGACAGGTCAAAGTCAAGGTGAGTGCCCCCACCTTCACCGTTGACCGAGCCAGGTGAGACCCCACTGACGAAATGCTCCGAGTCGCAAAACCCGCCCACACCTGACCCCAGCTTCATACAGCTACCTCGTCTCGCCCAAATATCTAAATCAACACTGACAAGATGGCGTCAAAAGGAAAAGAGGCAGTGCAAAGGTAAGAGACCAAAGAAACTCAACCTAACCTCTCATGAAACTGAAGACACAAGCTTACCCCCACATAGTAAAGATGCTACGCCAACAAACCCACGGGGCATCCCCTATGCTCCGTTTGTCGACAAGGTCGAGGACTATGTCTCTACTCGTGACGACGTCGAACCCACTCTACGAAGCTTCCAAGAAATGATATCGTGAGTCAAATTTTGTCGAGAAGCTTTAGGACGACACACGCCCTCAAATGCATGCTCTCTTCAGCTTGCGATGTAGACATTGGCGCTGACTCTAGATGGCGGGGTAGGAAATACCAATTCATGGAGATGAACTTACAGAAGCGAATGGGTGGCCTCAAGGAGAAGATCCCGGATATCCAGAAGACTCTTGACTCGGTCAAGTTTTTGAAATTAAGAAAGGTGTGCACGTACAGCGCGTTCTTGGACAAAGCAGGACTGATGCTTGATGTAGGATGACGACGAGGCGATAGACACGACGTTCGAACTCAACGACACTCTGTACTCGAAGGCGAAGATTCCAGCGACAGAGGAGGTCTACATCTGGCTAGGAGTAACGTCCCCTTATCGCCAAACATGGCAGCAGGAAGCTGACATTCTACAGGCGAATGTGATGCTCTCGTACCCCATAGACGAGGCAGAGACACTATTGAGTTCCAAGCTATCCACGGCAAAGACCAGCTTGTCTAATTGCGAAGAAGACTTGGATTTTCTCCGCGAACAAATTACGGTAAGTTTGAAAGCCTTCGCTACCAGGGTGACCGCCACTGACCATGCCGTAGACAATGGAGGTCGCTATAGCAAGAGTTTACAACTGGGAGGTTGTGCAGAAGCGAAAGGACAAGGTCGAGGAGGAGGCAGAGAAGAAGAAAGGGAAGTCCCAAGGCGAATAATTCAAAAGAAGAGGTCCTTCTGGTATCTGATGTGTCCATGAAATGTTAAACTGCAAAAAGTAGAGTAAAAATGAGAAGAATACCAAACTCTTTGCCAGCAGAGGTTTGTTGTTTTGGTAGACCATGAGAATTAGCAACAGATCTAGCGCACCAAAAGTATCACACGAATTGTTAGGCAGAAGCTTTGCTCCGGAAAAGAATAAAAACACACAAATTCGATAACAACTTTAGAAATCCTGATGTACGGAGGCACAGAAGGCAAGGATTTATGAAGTTATGAAGCTAATAATAAGGGACCTACCTCGTCTTGGTGGAGCACAGGAGCTGAAGTGCTGGGAGCTACCTCGGATTGGCTGTCAATGAGATGAAGATGGGCTGCCCGATACGCCGATAATCTCGATTGGCGCATGCAAATTGTTCCCGCAGATGCAGCTGGAAATCGAACTTCGCAACTTTGTCGACGCCGCCGCAGATATCACAACTTCCGCACTTGATTGCTACGCTATATATAAACTTCTTAGCTGTGTCATAGGCTTTGAAGAAATGGGCGAGAAATGCTGAGAAGTGCAACCCGGGAGCTGAGGCGAGGGTGGCACTTGTCGCAAAACGTGACAACCCAAACCAAGGTGAATATCAAAAGCCGAGTTTTCTTTCGTTTTTACGATGTAAAGCTTACAATTAACTCTTTCAGTACGCTTCGCACCTAAACTCAGCCCAAGCCCGCCGATATGTATCCTCTTTGGACGCACTCGAGACCGCCATAGTCAACGGCCGTCGTCTCGACGACTATCAAAAGCGCCGCAAGAAAGTGCTGCCAAAGCGCTTGTACGATCCGGAGAATGCTTTTAAGTTCTCAGACTTCAGTCAAGACAATGGGCGCGGGCGAATTGAGCGACGGTTGAGGATGCTCAAAGGCTGGGTAGAGCAAAGTCCTGCAGTTCTACTTCGTAAATTTCTTGCTCTGGAACAACCGTCTCGAGAAACGCTTTTAGAAATTGCCGCCATCCGAACTGTGCGTCTTCCGGTTGTCGTGATTCAAATGCACCTTCGACAGCAGGTGGAAGCCGACCCCGAAAACAACCGAGATCTTGCCCAAGCGCTGCCAACCAATTCGGAATGGGAAGCCCTGATGAACACCCTTGAATACAGCGGAAATACAGAGGAGCGACTGAACGAGTACATGAGTATACTTTTCGCCAAAACCGACGAAGACCGATGCCGACTATTCTTGGCAGATATGTCTCCGAAACCCGTCTTCATGCTGAACTATCTGCTAAGATTGGGATCGGGCATTAGCAAAATCTCGACTTTGGACCACCTTTTGGAGTATGTTCAGGAACGGTTACGCGCTACGACCGAGAAGGCTCGCAAGATCTCCTGGGGTAGAGGACGTGCAAGCAGTGAAATGGAAAGATTCACGACAGAAGATTTCATGATCATCATGGAACGACTTGCCTTTCACTGTCGTCGTATAGAAGCAAGGCGCTTGATTGTGCTTGCCGGTATAATGGCGGAATTCATTTTCAACTACAAAATAGGTTCTGCCGAACAGACGTACTGGATGAGATGCAAGTACTTCAATGCCGGCCTGACGGCTATTGCCCGGAATAGCGGATCTGGGCCACAGCATGCGTCTGTACCCTATGCGTATGTCTGGGAGGCTCAACGTACTCTTCTGAGAATGTCTGGCAGTCTCCCGGAAGCCCTTTTGGTCGACAGAAATGCGTTCCGCGCAATCAGAACTGTGCTATCCGGGATGCCAAAGAATAGAGACGAGATCCACAACGCCACACGGTATTCAAAGTCATGGCCGCCGTATCTGCGGCCAGCAGACGGTATGGACGAGGCCATGGAAGCAGAAGAGAGCTGGTCTCGCGTTGTCCGGGCAGGGATGATGATGCAGGAAGCAGGATTCTCCAAACAGGAGACTGACAGCGCATTGGATATTCTGCTAGGCTTAACCCCTAGTGGTACCCCAGCAATTCAGCAGCAGGTCAAAGTAGATCCCGAGCAAGATCTTTCGGTCTGGCAAGCATCAATCATTGCTACCCGCAACGCCCATGAAGCATGGAAGCAGTTCTGCCAACCTCCAAAAGCTGGCATGACTCCTGGGCTGCCAGAATATGCAGCCATGTTCCGGAGATCATTTGCTCGTGATGCTGATCCAGAAAAAGGCACCTTACCGGGAGACAATTCTCTGAGCCATCCTACAAATGAGAACATGAATTTGACGGAACTGGAGAAGCTGCGACAACAGCCCCCGACACCTCAAGAGTTGTATGAGATGATGAAATGCGATGGATTGCTGCCCGATGAACACATTCTTCACATTCTAGTGGCAAATGCCCAAACTCTCCAAGAAGCTCATCGTTATCTGCGAGACGGAAGCACAGATCACCATAACTACGCTCACTTGTTGGTACCCGAACCATCAGCTGACATGCTGAAGGCTATTCCCCTGCCATTGTTCTCAGCGTATGTGGATGTGCTGTCCAAGACAGTGCACCCCAAAGGCAGTAATCTAATACGCGCCATTAGGCTCGCAGAGCTGCGTGTGGGCCGCAGGAACCAGAACTGGCTACCTCATGTCTGGGCACCTATCATGAAGAATGTCGGGCAGCATCATTATGGCCTGAAACTCACCCTGGAGGCACAGCTTCGTCTGATCATACACCTTGTGGATCGTATCGATGCCGTGCAGGGGATGACTCTATTTCTCTTCAACAGATTTGTGAGAACCCTGCGGAAGATTTTGCGAAGAGAGCTACAGGTGCTGGCGAGCGCTGTGGAAGCCAACAACACCAACTTCAACTTACTTGGCGCCCTTTATTCCAGAAACGCCAAGGAACATGGTACCAACACCGAGACAGACACGGAGACAGGGAGCAACTCAGCTCTGCATCTATTTTGTGTTCTTATTTCACGTATGAAAGGCTTCTATCATGCACTCGTTGCCGAGGAACAGGAGAGGCAGCGACCCGAAGCAGAAGAAACTACAGATCTATCCTTTGTGGATATCATGCGATCACGGCGAGATCCCGTGTTGGCGCCCTTTGCTCACGACCTGATGCAGTCGCTGGCGTTTGCAGGGGAGTATAATGAAATGGCTCAGTTGACAATATGGCTCATGACGGAATGGGGCCCTCTACAGTCACAAGAAGACGAGATGATAAACATGGAGGAGTTGCCTCACGACGTGGACATGCTGGAGACTCTTTGTGCGTATCGTGCGTTTGCGGAACCCATGTTGACTGACGAAGTGCGCAATCGCGTACGAGACGTCCGATTCCAGATTGGGATCTGGCAATGGCCAGGTGAGCAGATGGTACAGTCGTATATCCAGGCCAATGCCGTTCACGGACATGAAGAGTTGGGTCGAGTTCTCAAGTGGGCTCGCATCCGAGAGCACAATCGACAGAATAACCTGCTCACCAATGTCGAGGATTTAGACCTGGATGCCATTGAAAACAAGCATGAGACTGCTGAGCACCAGTTTAGCACCCATGGAGAGTGTAGGAAGAGGTCAGTCCTCCGAAGTGGCGAACAAGGATCATTGCTGGGAACCTAGGGTCTTGGTTCAATATAAACCCAAGATTGATGGCGGAGTGTAGACGCGGTGGCGTTTATCGTATATGTATAGAATATTGTACAACATCCATGAAAAAGGCGTCTGTTGGCTGAAACGACGGTAGAAAAAGAAGCAATCAAATTTCGATGTAAAAGGGATCTGTCTATTTAGTAGCTTAAAGGCTAGGAGCTGAGCCACGGTCCATGAATCTGGCTGAATACTTTTCTTTACCCATCTACGCTACTAACGGGCGGCTATCGCCAAATGATGAAGGGCCCGAGACGACGGCTCTGGAGGTCATCTATTCTTAACGCGCCACTCAGGGAGGAAGCATGAAAGGGGAAATGAGAAGGGCTGATCAGGTCTAGACCGCCCAGGCCAACTATGGGTCGACCAAGCCGGAAAAAGCATGATTTCGTGAAGAGAAGAGAAGAGAAGAGAAGAGAAGAGAAGAAAAGAGAAGACCAGGCCAGATTTGCCTATGTATCCATGAAGGCATCACGGAACCCTGTAACAGGCACTAAAAGCCTACAAGGCCGCAGGTCGGTTCAGTGGAGAGGGGACGATTGGCAGCTACTGTAGGTCCCGGCCGCAGTGGAGTCTGTGCCGCCAATAGGAACAGGCCGCGAATAAGCTGTTGAAACAGAGCGCTTAGAGCCAGTCTTTTATAGTACAGCTTGAAAGAGCCGAGACAAGCTTGATTGGCTGAGGGTTTTCGGATATTTTCTTGTAAATGTTTTACATGTAAATTGCTGGGGTATTTGGATTGGGCGCCTGTTGATACTCAGGCGTGGCTGGCGGACAGGGCAGGGCTATTCATGGATGGTTCAAGAGAGAGAGAGAGAGACTCCATGGGCCATGAAAATATGAGATCCGATACGACATGAGACTTGTGTGAGGCGATTCATCGTCTTTTGCTGGCGCTAATTGGACATGAGTGATTCTTAGGGGCAAGCTCTGCATATACATTAACAGAGTGTCACCACCAACTTTGTGTGAATGGTTTCACTCCTAGTACTCTCAGCATACAATACACACTCACTCACTCACTGACTAGCCCTGATCACTTTCGTCTTTTCCTTTTTCTTTTCCTCTTCCTCTTTCTCTTTTTTCCTTTGTCAAGTATTTTCTATCTCTCTCTATTTTGTGTGACTCTCTTTCATACTCAATCTGTTCCTTTCATTCACCCGCTTTGTTCTTATTCTACTGTTCGTCATCTTTGACGCTGCGAACAAGCTCCCTTGTCTTCACTGTTTGTGCGTGCTTCAGCACCAGGAAACTGAACAAGTGGCTCTTTTTCTGTTGTGTTGTGCTGTGTTTTGTTCTGTTTGGAGACAATTCCTAATTACTCTTAATCAGCTTGAAGTTGGGAGGAAGCGATATCGACGAACTCGTACATTATTCTTTTCGTGCAACTATCAAACTATTTCACACGACTTATAACAACTTTGACTCACGAACCGTCGAACGATTTTAAACGAACGGATCTTTTCGATTTCACCAACACGCTCATTCTCTTCAGCAAGCCTATACTACTATCGACATACTCTTCACAATGCGGTGTAATAGATCAAGGCTCGCCGTGGCCTTGTCACTCCTTTTGACTGCTCAGTCCGCGCAGGCTGGCCCTATGTGGACGGGTAGAATGTACGGAGAAACTCATAATGCTTCTGCAACTACTGTTTCTAACTCGGGTGACAGAGAAAAAAGAAACCCTGGCGCTTTTCTTGACGTCAGGATGGAAAATTCACAAGCTCCCACTGCAGCTCACGACGGATACGGGTATGGATCAAATTCGGAGACAAATCGTGAGGATTCATATCTAACAATTTATCACAGTAGTGGCAGTGGAGATCAAACTACGCCTCGTCCTGTCTTTGAGACGCTGAACTCAACACCCGAACCAAATCCTTTGCTCTCGGAAAACCAAGGTGACGACAAGAAGAAGAGCCCTTACTCTGATCTCCCCGAGCCCATCGAGGTTATCCCTGTCCAGCCAACCAGTGATGCCCCTGAGCCGACTAGTGAGGCTCAAGAATCGACCCAAGAGCCTGGAACTAAGCCAACTTTTACGCAGAACCCTTCTGCACCGGTTCTCACAACCTCAATCGTGCCTAAGGACCCTACCACTGTGGTTGAGAAGCCAACCTCGGCTGGACAATCAGACTATGAACCTCCCAAAGATACTTCAGTTGTCTCCGAGACTCACCCAGTTACCAAAGAGGCCCCCACCTCTGGAAACGAGGCACCGACATCCCAACCAGTCAACGATGCTACGACTGTAGTGCCCGAGGTTCCTACGACCGAAGCAGCTCAGAAGCCAGAGAATACAGAGACTCAGAGTCTGTCCTCTACCCTCGATCTTGGTACACTTCGACCTTCAGATGGGGGGAAGACTCAGCCAAGCGCCGTTGAAGAGACCACGGCCCCTGAAGCGCCCTCTGCTCCCGCCACAACAGCCCCAGGAAACGAGCAACCCACCTCTGCTGTTGAAGAAGAAACAACTACCTTTGCGTATCAGCCGACCCCTACTGGTTATCTTACAACCAAGGCACCTTCGGATACAGCTTTCCCGGTCAACCCTAAACACCCTACTCAAGTGTATCCCAAGTCTCCCACGACATCTGAAGGCCCCCTGAAGGAGACTTCAGCCCCTGAGGCGGAGTCTTCTGCGGGTACAACTCAGATTGTGTCTGTAGTTCAACCTGGAGAACCCCAGTCCCAGACGACATCTGATGCACAAAGTCAGCCTGCCCCAACCTCAGATGCTGCTCAACCTGAGACCCAGACCCCAGTCTCCGAACCTGCTCAGCCCAGCAATCCTGCTCCGACCTCTGAAGTTCAACAGTCTTATGTTCCTGTGGAAACCCCTGGTAGTCAGCAGCCTGATACTCCAGCTGCTACTACTGCACCAGCTCAGCCTCAAAACCCGGTTCCTACTTCACAGCCTGCTCAGTCTCAGCCTGGCAATCCAGTTTCAACTGCTCCCTCCCAGCCCCAGAACCCAGCTCCTACTTCGGAACCAGCTCAAGCTCAGCCAGAGACCCCAGTTACATCCCAGGTCCAACAGCCTGAGGCGCCTGCAGTCACTTCAGCAGTTCAGCAGCCAGCTCCAGTCCCTTCCAATGGTCAGCCCCAATATCCTGCACCTGACTCCAATACTCAGCCTGCAGTTCCCGCTGCACCGCCTACCAGCACCGCCCCTGTCTCTGACCCCTCATCCCCTGAGACGACTTCGGCACCCAAGGTAGTCCCCCCTGGAACATCGGCCAACGGCGTTCCAACCATCAACCCTGGTGTTCCCACAGGAACCAGTACCATACCTGCTTCTGCGTATGCCAGCAACGTCGTCGATGCTCGCACATATAACGAGGAATTTGCCAAACTCACACCCGAGTCTTCGTGTATGAAGGGCCAGGCTGCTTGCATTAACGGACAAACCGGTGTATGTGATGACACTGGCAAATTCCAGCTCACACCTTGTAATACCAAAGGCGAGAAGTGCTTCGCTCTTCCTCTGTACAACTTTGAGGGTGGAATCAAGATTGTCTGCGAAGATCCTGCGACTGCTGCTAAAATTCTTGGGGGAACTCCAAGCAGTGGTGAGGACAACAGTGTTCCCGGAAACGGGAATGGAGGCAAGGAGCAGCCTGCAACTACATCAGCCGCCGAGAAGCCCGCGGTTCCCGTGGTTACTGTTACGACCATAGTTACTGTCGATGACGGCGCAACCCCCGAACCGACTGGAGAACCTGCTAAAGACCAACCTTCTCAGCCTGCTCAACAGCCATCGCAGCCACAGCCTGTGCCCGAACAGCCTACCAAACCCGCCCCTGAACAGACAAGCCAGTCAGCTCCTGAGGAGCCTTCTCAATCTCAACCTTTTCCAGAGAAGTCCACTCAGCCTGCCCCTGAGCAACCTAGTCAACCGGCTCAGACGCAGCCAGCCGAGGCACAGCCATCCCAACCATCAGAGGAGAAACCCAGTCAGACAAACCCAGCGGGGCCTTCCAACCCTCAACCAACAAAGGCCTATGAAGATCTACCTCCCACTTCTGCCCCAGTTGCTGAACAAAGTACCACGTCTGTCCCTCTCCCCGGTGGCACAACCTTGACCAAGTCCATCAAGAAGCCTGATGAAGCCAAGCCCACCGGCTCACCAGACGATGATGATAAAAAAGGAAAGGACGGCAACGACAATGGTAAAGATGGCCATGATGGTGATGATGATAATGATGACAAGCCCACATCGGTTGTTCTTATTCCCATTCCCGACAAGCCTACGGATGCCCCGTCTCCTGCTGCGACAGAGGCTAAAGTCGACAATCAAGGCAGCGAAGATGACAAGAAGCCCGCTGCTGGAACACGCACTGGCGACGATGCTCACGCTACAACCATTGTCGTCGATGGCACTCCGACTGTATCGGTCTACTTCACAGTGACAGTCACAGAAAAGGACCAGGCTACCGTCACCGTCACCGAAAAGGAGAAGGAGACTGTGACGCTGGTGATTAGCGCATAGATTCTGGCGTTTTGAATTCCTACAAAAATTTCTTGCTTGTTTATTTTACGAGCTATTTAAACATTGGTGAAGCGATTGGGGCGTATTGTGGTAATGAAGTTGATTTATACAGCACAACGTTGGCACGCGGCCACAACCATTTTAGATTGACAGCAAGATTACCATGATGTTCATAGATCTAAACCTTGAAAAGAAAACCATGATACATGTCTAAAGACTTGGCCCCCGTGGGAATTACTTAATTTCTATTGTTATGCGAAACGTCTTGTCGCCTCTTGATTAAACTGATATATGATAAGAATGCTTGTTGCACCACCAGCCCCTTGTTCGTGCGCTTGGTATCATTTATAATAGATAAACCTCCCCCAAGTCATATCGTCCTGACTTGACTTGACTATTCCTGTACCGTCGTCATCTCCCCATGATGAGATGCGAGCTCTATGTTTGTTTATCATAACCCCTCAAGTCCCGTTCCTGTTCCTTGCCGTGCTTGATCATACACTTGCGCAAAGCAGATTATTATGCACCCGATTGACTCATGACAGGGTAACACTTAAACATCAGCTTCCTCCCAACACAAATATTTGAGAGCTTGCGTGTCATCCCCAAACCGTAAAATTAGGTTGCTGCAGCTATCGAGCCCCAGCCCAACCCAGATGCATTCCCGTCCGCAACTCCGCCAAATCATTGCAGTTAACGCCAGATAAACAGACTCCATTATCACGCCTCAGTCCTCGGAACCCCGATGCTAGTGGTTGGCTTGCGTAGAGTCGGATACCGAGTCATCTATGAATGGATCGCCAACTTCCAGCCTCTTAGCTGCAGGCTCATTGCCCTCTTCATCGACTCCATATTTATCTTGCCATAGTTTCCGCATAACTTGGTAAATGAACATGAATTGAGGACGGCCCTGAACCATGCCAACACGCTGCTCTCGGAGATGGTCGACTGTCTCAAAGATCAGATCCGGACCCTCTGCTGGCTCGTCATACTTCTCAAAGGTGCCCAGTTCTAGCTCGCGCATTAGATGCTCGAGCGTAATGAAAGTGCCGGTTCGGCCAACACCAGCACTGCAATGGATGATTCGCGGGTTCTCGGGCGCGCTCAGCTCGCGAGACTTTTGCATGAGTTCAAAGAAACCATCGAGATCTTCTAGTTCGGGAACCCCAAAGTCAGGCCATCGTCTATACAGAAGGTGCCACACGATTCGGGGCTCTTGTTCATCCTTCAGGTGCATAAGCAGCTTGCGCTTCTCAATAGCGCCGTCAGCAAGTTCCTCGAAAGAATCGTACGTGATCTGGGCCTGCCAGTCATCGTTCCACGCATCGTGTTCGTTCAGAGTCCAGATTGGGTGATCTTGGTTATCGGGGAAGTATTGGTGACATTTGACAACTCCACCCTCTGCCATGGTTGTCAGCTGTACGATAACGGCAGGTGAAGACATTTGCTCCGCAATCATGCGCCAGACATAGTCGATTGATGGCTGCGTTGGTCCTTGCATGGCGATGTATCGCAACGGCTCACGGCTAGGATCGGAAGGCGAGGTAAGAGAGATCTCGGAAGCGTTGACATAGTCAAGTTCATCCTCAGGGACCTGCAGTTTGACTCGGTTATGATTCCAAGGCTTGATGTTGATGTAGCGATCCATCACACCCTTCTCCTGGGTGTCAACCTGCTTGAAAGTTCCCCATTTGAACTCTTCATCCCCCTCATTCTTTGTACCCTCAAGAACTCGGTCTCGTTCCGCCCACGTCAACTCCTGGAATTTAAAATCAACATCTATAAATGTCAGTGCTGACCAATGCGCCACGTCTGGGAGTTGTATACCCTGCATCGAAGATTCCAAAAAGGCAGGAATCCGGGGACCAGACCCCTTTGAATTAGCCAGCGCATCGCCTTCGGCCGTGACGGGTCGACTCTTGACACCGTCGTGGCTCACGACGGCCGGCGGAGGACTGGAAGGCAACTCGACGGGTGGACTGTCGCGCGCTCTCTTTGTGGAGCCGCGCAAACGGAAATTTCGGAATGCGGCC
The DNA here is from genome assembly GCF_900067095.1 of Fusarium proliferatum ET1. NCBI lineage: Eukaryota > Fungi > Ascomycota > Sordariomycetes > Hypocreales > Nectriaceae > Fusarium > Fusarium proliferatum. Next base: position 2,482,775 of record NW_022194792.1, on the reverse strand, counting down.
CTCTTTGAGAGCTTGGGTTTTTGTGGTAGGACTTGTTGCCCGTCCTGTTGTTGCGACTGCAAAGTTGCAGCCTGTAACTCGGTACTGGCGATACTATCGACAGTATCACTGCTGGAGCGTTCGACGGAGGTCTGGATCGTGGGGTTCTTGGGTTTGCGCCTGAACTTGGGGATCCTGTCCATGGCGTCGGGGTTGGGTAGAGACAGGTGTGAATATCCCCGGAAGAAGTTGCGCTTGAGGCTGGTGCTCGTCGCGGTTTTCACCAGAGGCTTGAACAACAGCGACAGCCCAAGTATAAGAAGCAAAGGCGACGGAGATTTGGGCGTAAGAAGAGGAATAGCGTCGGGCCCTCTTGGCTGGTGGAGGTCAGGCAGGCAGGGGTCGGATCCGCGTGGTCTTTGGAGGGGCGCAGGCGCAGTCGATGGCGAAATCGTGAGAAGAGGCGAAATATTACAAGGGTTATATGTTGAGAAGCGGAAGAAGTAGAAGTAGAAGTAGAAGAATAGGTAGAGAAGTTGGAGCTGAAGTGAAGAAGAGAGGAGAAGGAGAAGACGTGAGTGGAGTTGATACCGCAAACGGAAAGATTTGGGGTGTAAGAGACAGAGGAAGGAGTAAGGTCAAGCACCTCCTAAGCTACCTACCTACCGAGGTAGTAGGTAGTATCTTAGTCAAGGGGTAAAATAAAGGCAAAAGGTTAAAAATAAAAAGGAGTAAGAGTAAGAGGAAAGGAGACTGATTCTTAGTTGACTGTAATGACTGTAAGAGCAGAACAATTGCGTCTACCTTGGTAGTAGGTAGTCAACCAAATATTCACGAGGACCTCGAAATCGAAAGAGAAGAAAAGAAAAAAAAAGAGCAACGACGGGATGCGACGTGACGTGACGTGACGTGACCAAGAGAGACTTGAAACTCAAACTCAGACGTCAGTCATTCAACGTGGGGAAAGGGAAGAGATTGTTCCAAGAATATCTTATCTTACAGCACAGGCACACGCACGCACGCACTCTGATGTAACTTGACTCCTCTCCTCTCCTGTATCGGGAGTGCTGTACCTTGCCCTGTCTTTGCCTTTAATGAACGATCTGCAAGCGATGGTCTAGTCTCGACGTGATAATTGACAGATTTCATCCATTGTTCGGACACGCGCTCATTGTTTCTGTGCATCAGTCGCCGATCATGCACTCAAATCTAAGTAATCTCAAGGCCAATGTAGAGTCAATAGTTTGCAGGGACTCAAGTGTTGTACCTGGTCTAGTAAAAACTCTTTTTTTTCTTCTTCTTCTCCAACACTGTAAAGTGGCTCATCCCTGTATTATTTTAGCTGCGTGGCGGCTGCTCCGTTGGTTGTCGACGGATTTCTATTTTCGTCTCAAGGCCCATCCCGTCATGTTGGGTTAATGACGTGGAGGATGGGCCTCTTATCCTGGCAATCAGCTCCCTATCAACCACCATTTTTACCCGTGCTCCTCCACGATCTGTGCCTCATTCTGTTCTATTCTCGATTTTGAAATGAATTACTCAGCGGCATTTGCTTGCGTGGCATCGATTTGATCAACATGATCAATCCTCGTGTTGCTCCCCAGTTTCCACTTAAATGGTTCATAATACATACATACGGCACATTGCTTTTCATGAACCTCTGTGTAAGTGGAAGATATCCAAGGGTGTTCATACGAAAATTGCGAACGAATACAATTGTGAATATGTGCCTAAGGAACTGCCAAGCTTGGCCAATCATCACCTTCATTAAATCATAACTGTCATTGCTATTGCTGGAAAAATAACCACTTCAGGCATGTTTCCACAATGTCTCAACTTCGTATCATTCACGTGTTTCTACCTACCTATGTTTCATTCCCAGAAAGTAGTGTGAGCCATTCATATGACCCTTCAGACCAATCTGGGTCTTTCAGGTTAGGTCAGCTGAGCTAATCAGTCAATTAATTGGAAGGAATATGCCCAAGTTGAATTTAACATTTAAAGTCATAACTGAATGATCCCATTCCCAAACGCCCAATCATATCCGTGCGGATACAATCCGTCGATTACATGTTTCTTATGATACAATGAGGCGAGCCTGTTCTTACAAATTGAGTTGTTTGCCCTGCTACTCGCTTCACACGGCAGAGTAGATGCCAGTCACGTACTTGCCACACTCAATCTTTTGTTCCAATGAGACCTTTCGGCCCTTTCCACCTTCCAGACGGATTGTCTTGCGAGGAGTCACAGACAGCCGGTGGAAGTCTGGTGAACCCTCCTTACGAGCATCGGCTGCGCTGTCCAGAGCGGCAATATAAGCTGGAGCGTTCAAGTTGGTTCGTTTTCCGGTGCCAAGCTGATAGTGCTCATTGCCACCCCAGAATACGACGTCTGCTCCCCAGTTGGTCTCGTTCTCGGTCCCTTGACCCGTGACCGAGACTTCGGTGACATTGTCCATGACAGCCGAGCAGTGAGTGGCCCCAACTGACAGAGACTTGAGTTTAATGGGGCTCATCTTGTTGGTTTTCTCGTCAAACTCGAACAGGGATGACAGACCCTTCACCTTGGTCGGCTTGGGCGAGACGTGTGACCATCGACCAGTGCCCAGTGTCCCGTACACTCCTTGGCCGCAAGCCCACAGATCTGTAGTCACAGGAGGAAGCCTTCTCGCTGGCGCAAGAGCCTTTGTGTTGCCAGGAACTGTCGTGGCCTTCGCATCCACAGTGAAGAAAGTATTGTTCCCACCTGCCGCTATGGACGTTACCGTCGGGACAAGCCCAGTGCCCGCGTAAGACAGGTTGGTAGGAATCATTACAGGGGTGTCAGAAACCGAAAGGCCAAAGTCGGTATCGATCCCAAGCTGGCCAAATGAGTTGTCACCAAATCCAAAAATACGTCCAGTTTTATCAAGAACAGCCGAGTGGTAATCGCCAGTTGCAATCTGTGCCACGTCGAATCCCTTTAGAGTTGTGATTTCGTGAGGTTGGTCGTAAGGTCCCTTGGGCCTGTTATGCCAATTCAAACCTGCAATACCCATCTGCCCCTTGGAAGGAAACTCGAGAGCACTAGCAGCAGCAGAGAAGACACGTCCTTTGGAGGTGAGCATGAGACAATGCTCCTGGCCGCTGCTGACGTCCTTCACGGTTTCACCATATGATAGACCAGGTGGTGTCAAATTGCGGAAATGTATGTTCTCTCGGGCACCACCAGATCCCCATATAGACCAGGAGGACTTTTTCTGTTCTTCTTTGAGACCACCCTCTTGATCGTTGCGAGACGCAGGGATAGAATATACATCGCCGTTGCGCGACAGAGCGATGATTCGATCAAGCGAAACATCAATTTTGACAAGATCTTTGCCTGTAAGTGTAGGCACAGGCGAAGGGTCCTGCTGGTTGTAGCCCAAGCCCCATTGAACCAAATCACCCTTCTCAGTGACAGCTGCACCGAAGATAGATGTCAGCTTGAGGTCCCTGAGAACCTTATCATCAAAGTGAGAAATTCTCCGAGGTACTTTGACATATTTCTCATTGGAGTTTGGATCGATGACCTTTCCAACATTGGAGCCCCAGGCATAAACCCCAGGATGCTCCCAACTATTCTTAACTTGGAGATGCTGGGAGCTGATAAGATCTCGGTTCTCTTCTTTGGACTTGACCTTCTTGCGAGGCTTCTCAAACTCGAGTTCAGCCTTAGTAGGAACTTCGTTCTTCTCGACTTCAGCGGGTGATGAAGACTTTCCGGTCAATATGGGATAAAAGTAGGCTCCAGCAGCAGCAAGACCAAAGACGGCTGCAAAACTAATGATTTTACCACTGCGGTTGCGAGGAGGTTGAGAATACTCGCTGCCATGATCGTGGGCGTAGCGAACCCATTGGCGCCGAGATATAGTGAGAGGCTGACGAGCTTGGGAGCGAACAACAGCTCGCCCAAGAGTCGCTCGAGAAACGTTCATTTTGAGAACTCGCTAGCAAAGGGATCCAAGTCAATGCAATTGGTGATATCAGCCCTGAGAGATTTCAAATTGCATCAAAAGTTGAACCCAATGTCGCCTCCGGATGAAGGAGAAAATGTTGTGAGGTCATAGAGCTGAAGCTCCGACAGTAGCTAAGTTATTTACGGATAACTAATGGTCAGCAAAATTCTTTGGGCTGTGGCAGGTCTACTGTACTACCTAAAAGACGATGAACTGTGCCACAGGCAGATCTAAGCACGCGCCACATCCATGCTGCAGGGTCGCATGGGTACCTATTGCTCCATATTTTACCGCCATCGGCGGTTCGGCCGCGTTAGCTCCGACTTAAACATTCAACGCCTGTTGCGTGGCTTCTAAGGTAAGTTACAGGAGCTTCCGCGAAACCCTTGAGCTCTGTCAACACCATGTACGAGGACTCTTGGTATACGCTGATGCCCGACCTGGGCACCAGCAAGAAGAGTCACTCTAATAGCCATAGTCAGAGTCATGGCCACCGTCGCAAGGAGTCTCTGCTCCAACAACCCAATGTATGCCCCCCGCGAGTTGGCGGCACCCCACCATAGTTGTTGAAGCTCATAAGATGGGTTTAGGAAACAGGCCAAACACACGAAGCTGCGACGCCGTTGCCAAATGTTTACGAAGAAATCGAGGATACCGACACTCCACCAGAACCGACCGTCCTTCGTCGAGCCAGTTCCTATTCCGACTTCTATCGAGTGGTCAAAGAACAGCTGTCTAAAGACACACGACCACGACCTAAGAAGACCGACAAGCACAGCAGAGCATGGGAAGCTCTGACGCTTTCAGACTCCAGTCAGAAACTTGAAAAACACGACACTATCAGCCTGGACTCATACGATGAGCAATTGCTGGATGCTGGTCAGCAGGAATACTTGTATGCATACTGCATCATGCGAAGATGGCATTTCTACCAAGACAGCGCTGACCGATACTAAGACTATATCGTGACCAACTCACTGTCACGGAGCGTCACTTAGATGGCCTTATCGAAGATGCAAATGTTACGCTAAAACTCCTTACCGCCTTATCGAACTCTTTCGGCTCCGTCGAGGCGCAAACGTCAACTTTCCAAGCGCAATGCGAAGAACTTTTGCAGGAACAAAGAAGGCTGGAAGTCTTGGCCGACGAAGTCGGCACCGATCTTCATTACTATGCGTACCTCGATAATGTAACAAGACGTCTCAATGCGCCCGGCGCCAGCCGATTGGTCGATGATGCCTCTTTTGGAGAGATGGTCGAGAATATTGACGCCTGCATCGTCTTTATGGAGAATCATGTAAGAGTTCGTCCCATTCACTCTCAAGAGCAGATGCTAATGCAATTAGCCAACATACCGCGACCGCGATACCTATCTCGCACGGTACACTGCGCTTCTCACAAAAGCCCTTCATCTTCTTGAGCATGGCTATAAGACCTCATTGGAAAAGGTATCACCTGAAGTCGGACGTCAGATTATAGCTACAAAATCAGAGTCGGCTCGCCATGCGCTTGCGTATGGTCGTTTCCAAGAGATGATGCTGGACTCGTATGGATTAATACCCAATGTTCACCGCATTATACGCCGCGCATACGATTCTTACGGCCAGCGAAACGAGTCCTGCTCTCACTTTGAGACTTACGCAAATACAGCTAACAACATCATTCATACCCATCTCACGACACGAGACCGCGACTTGAAAGTTTTGACGCAATCTGATATCGCAGAGTTCAATAAAGAAGTCAAGAGCCTGTCGGCTGAGACAGCATCACGGAATTTCATCAAGCAATGCTTCGAACGCATGTACAATGAGGAGAATCTGTTCGTGAAACTCTTCGATCTGGAACCCATATGGACACAAGCAGCAGACTCAGTGTATCAGGCCATCAAACCCATCAACACCACCATTGCTCATCCTGGCAACTTGACGCCATTGGTGACTAACCTCCAAACTGTCCTACAGACTGCACCATTGGAGACGACGTGTAACGTGGTGGGCTTGTTAGCCAATGAATACTTTGGTGCCGATTTAGATGATATGGAGTCGCCATATTTCATCAAATGCAAGCAATACACCTCGCAACTTCTTGCTCATCATCTATGGCCCTTGACAGATACAGTTTTTGAGGCGGAAGTCACAAAAACGATCACAAAGGCGCCTGTTCAAGACGCTTCTCTCAAGATCGGACCTGTTGTCGGTGGCGTAGCATCATCAAATGCCCATCCCTTGGTCAAACAAGCCATCAAACTTTTGAGCATGTATGAGAATTGCATGCCTAAAGAAAGATCTGTAAGCGAATTGCCCTCTAGCACTGGATTTGGCTAACGACTTCGCAGTCGAAAAATAGTTCAGTTGTGTTCAATATTGTTCGAGAAACCATTCAGGTGCTCCAACGTGCAGAAGCAAGGATACAGTCATTAAAGGCTAGCACAGATCCTGATCTGTTTATGGTGAAAAACTTGCTCATCATAAAGAACGAGCTGGTTTCGTTGGAGATTGGTGATATCCGAAACCATGGTGCTTCTATGCAGCACTTTGTTCACATCTGGGACACCCTGAGCCCCCAGAATTGGGTCGGTTTCTTTTCCAACATTATCGGCGGCGGTCTGTGGTCTAGAGGCACACCCTCCGTGACAGCGAAAACCTTGACTGTTGAGGATATGAACGAGCAGCTTGACGAGTTACTGCGACAGTCTATCTACAACTTCACACATCGCTGGGGTACTCTGATGAACGACTCACAGAATAGAAAACCTGGAGTGAAGCCAATCGCAAAGGTGGAGGCTGAACTAGAAAGCTTACTCATGACTGCGTTCAGCAACCAGCCTGAAGTGGTTGGAAAACTCAAGGAGGCTATTGAGCAGCATGCGCAGGCGCAGAATGATGCCAAAGACGAGAAGCAAGGAGCGAGACGCTACTGAAGAGAAGGATATTGTGTGTGACAATAGAAGCGAGCATTGACTGATACAAAAGATCCGGACTGACGATCTTTGAATAATGAACAATTTCATATGCACATAATATGTAGCAACTGAATACTGATATGTCGGTTTCTCGCGGTTCTAGAGCGTAGATCCCGAGTTCCGGCTTTCATTAGCCCGAAGTCGGTGGACACATTTTCAATGGGCATTTTCAGTATGAAATTGTTAGAAAGGTACATCTTGAGAACGGCCCCCGGAGAAGATGCCGATAAGAGTGTCGGGGAATTACAGTACAGTATCCCCGATTTCCATCAGCGTCTGGCGGGCTCACCTCCGAACTTTGCTTGTACTGCTGTATCTCAACGCCGACAGTCCGGGCTCCGTTACCGGCTTTGTAATGCTAGCACGTCATTTGCCGAACGCCCTCCGCGATAAATCAACCCCGGATTGCGATATCGATTCGCGCGCTCTAAATCTGGGTTTCTTATCTTTTTCTCCCCTTTTGTTGTCTTATCTCTGGCGAGTTTCACCTACTTTCTTCGTTGCATTTTTGCTGTTGAGAGCTTCATCGCTAGCCGAGGAGAAAGGAAGGACAAAGGTGTTTGTGATCATCCCGCCAAATTGAAGAGATGGACGCTCTTGAGCTGGAGTCGGCCAAGCAGAGCCCGGCCATTGAGACGGCCAAGGATCTTTTCTCTGGCGCTGTCGGAGGAATTGCGCAGGTCTTGATTGGTATGTCGCGATGTTTCCTTCGTTCAGCTATTGGGGAGTTGGTCAGCGTAAAGGACAAAGAAGAATCCTCTGAGCTGGGGAATGAAGAAGAAAGAGCTGGCTCAAGATAAGCTTACCCTCCACCATGAAGTCGTCGCCAGCATGTTTGTTTGTACAACAGTACGAGTTCAACCCAATGGCTAACATTCTCACCTCAGGTCAACCCTTTGATATTGTCAAGGTCCGACTGCAAACTACAACACAATACTCGTCTGCCATCAACGCCGCTACCACAATCTACAAGAACGAGGGTGCCCTCGCCTTTTACAAGGGAACGCTTACACCACTCATCGGTATCGGAGCCTGTGTTTCCGTCCAATTCGGTGCCTTCAACGCTGCGAAGCGCTGGTTCCAAACTCGCAACAACGGAGCCGAACTGTCTTATCCCCAATACGGTGCCGCGGGTGCCTTTGCTGGTGTCTCCAACTCGGTCCTCTCAGGTCCCATCGAGCATATCCGTATCCGCCTTCAGAGCCAGCCTCATGGCGCCGGCCGTCTGTACGATGGCCCTGGTGACTGTATTCGCAAACTCGGAGCTCACAATGGTGTTCTGAGTGGCATCTACCGCGGTCAGGCTGTCACCATCTGGCGAGAGGCTTTCGCCTACGGTTCCTGGTTCACTGCCTTTGAGTATATGATGAACTCGGACGCTGCCCGCAACAAAATCGACCGCAAGGATATCCCCGCTTACAAGATTGCCCTTTACGGTGGTCTTGCTGGCGAAGTTCTCTGGCTTTCCAGCTATCCCTTCGATGTCATCAAGAGCAAGATGCAGACCGACGGCTTCGGTGCCAACCAAAAATACGCCACTATGCGAGACTGCTTCGCAAAGACTTGGCGAGCTGAGGGGGCGGCTGGCTTCTGGAAGGGTATCGGACCTACACTCGCGCGAGCTATGCCTGTCAGCGCGGGAACTTTTATTGTTGTCGAGATGACCATGCGAGCTCTTAACAGCTAAACAAAAGCAAACAGTGCGACAATGAGAAATGGAATCTGGTTGATATTTTGATGCAATGAAACGTATTGGGGGGGGGGGGGGCTCAATGGCTAGAACAAAAAGGGAAATGATATTTTGAGAAGGTCACGGAGGTATTCAACACGTGAGGCATGAGCGATAGGCCTTGAGGAAAGGCATCGAATGCATGATAATATACCCAATTTTAATCTATTTCGTTTTACCACCCTACGTTCTCGTTATTCTCGACACGACGCTGCAGAATGTTTCTTGCGCCTTGCGGTGATAACCCTTCAAGATGGAGTTCCTCGAGTACCTTGCGTGCCTCTTCGTTGTCAGTGAAGACTCGATCGCTGGCGTCCTTGAGTGTCAAGCCACTTGTCTCACCCGCTTCAACCGGAAGACTCAGAAGCTGCATACCCTCAGTCAAGTTATCAAGGACGGATGAACCATTGGGGATGTAGCGTTCGATAGTAGAAACCAAGGCAGCGCCATCGCGACGGAACTGGGCTGCACCATAAGTGGTGAACGACTGACGCATAAGGACACTTTGCCATAGATAATCTTGAAGCTTAACAAGGGCTTCGCGGCAGACGCGGCGGAACACTGCAGTTGAAAGAGCTCTGATGAGAAAGTCAAAGTTGCGCTGGAGGATGCGAAGTGGCTCATCAAGTTCTGGCGTAATAGCAAGCTCATCTATCACCGTGTTAGCTGATATGCTGTGAACAGTACGGCATGCGGACTTACCAAGGATAGCAGTTTCACCAACAGTTGTCCATTGAACACGGGTGGTGTATGCTCGGAAGGCTTTATTGTGCGACTCGACCAAAGCGCCAACGAGAAGTTCTTGAGCAGCCTTGCGTCGCATGTTATAGGCACTCGCTGTCTCATCAAATAGAGCCCCATCTTCATGTTTCTCTCCCACTGCCGTAGACGTGCGGTCCTTCACATCATCGTAACTCATGGTACTCGTAATGTTGTTGCCCTGGCTTGATCTATGCAAAGCTCGAGTCTGAAGTTCATCCCACAAAGAGACAAAGAACTAGAATGTTAGCTTAGTAAGATGAGTTTCAGGCGGTTTACATACCTCCTCGTTGCTCCAGTCTTTCAGAGTATTGACAATGTGATCAGCACTGCCAATCACTTTGCAGAGCACCTCGAAACCACCTGTGCCCTCAAGAACAGCAAGGTCTTCCTTATTCGCGGCTAGAGTGCGACCAAAGGTCGTAGACATGCTCTGATAAGCCTGAAGCGAGTCTCGGAGGCGATCGTGATAAGCATCCAAGATTTCAAGTTGAATGCCAATCAAGAAGCGAATTTTGTGCTTGAAGGTACGCACTCTCTCGTACTGACTTGTCACAGATCGCAGAAGATCAGTGACACGCACAGAAGCATATGTTGGCTTCATCTTGCCCTGGAGCGCATAATCGTAATCGATATTGCGAGCATCTTGAGACTCCATGATAGTGTTATATCTCTCAAGAGCGAAATCCTTCTCGGCCTTGAACCACGTATCAAAGTGGTCGTCCAGTATATGTGCGGTTAAGCCAGGCCATCCGTTTTCAACGTCGCCGCCGTCGTAGTTAAACTTGTAGCGAACATTCTCGTCAAATGCCATCAGTTGTGACATTAAACTACTCAGGAAGGAGGGGCTCTTAATAGCTTCGAGTGCTACTGATGAGGTCTTCTCCTTCAGCACTGGTAGTAGCGAGGTAATAAAGGCAGAAACAGGGTCGATATAAGCCAGGTTGGTCGCTGCAGCAGTGTCCCGGAACTTCTCTGCTAGCAAATAGCCCAGATTATCCCGGAAGAAATCTTCCCATTTCTCAACCAGTGCGATAAACCATGGGAGACAATGAGTTCCAAAAGGCTGGGCACCGCTTGTTGGCTTGTCGCTGAGAAAATGGAAACGAAACTCGGAGACAAAGATGGAGGCCATGATTTCAAATGGTAGCAACGTAACAATCTTGTCGGTGTGTGCTATTTCTGGCTTTTGAAGATCGATGAGCTTCTCAATGCAATTGATCCATTCTTCATCCATCTGCAAATGGGTGTTAAGCTTGGGCCACTTCCTCTGCTTCAGGACGGCCTCGAGTTCCCCAGACATGGTGGATTTGATCTCATCCCAAAGTGAAGCGGTCACACCTTCGGCATATGCGACGAGGTGAAGGCCCTCCTGGCCAGGTAGGCCTTGTAACTTTTGAACATGCTGTTTTAACTTGATGTATGGCTCCAATGAAGCTTTGGGGTTCTGAGGCAGAAATGATCTCGCTTCAGCTCTAAGTTTTTCAGCATCTTGCAAGAGAACAAGGTAGCTCTGGGCACGCTCAACGGCCTTGATCTTGTTCATAGGCGACTTGAGGCGTTCGATGGCTTGATCTGGGGCATCCGAGGCAGCATAGATCTGAGCACGAAGATCAATGCTCTCTTGAAGCTTTTGAAACTCTGCTATACGAGCAGCAAGTGACCCTTGGCGATCATCGGCGGTGCGCCGGGTCTCTTCGAGCACTTTCACAGCTGTATCTAGCTGTGATTGCAGCTGGTTTCGTTGAAGCTCAACATTTGCGATAAGTGTGTCGAGATCTTCGAGGTCGGAAGTAGACTGAAGCTTATCGTCCAGGAAGTCTTCAACTCGAATATCGAGCGACGTTCCTTGGTTATTGGCGGCTAGGGCTGCCATGTTATGTATAGTGGTTATGCGTCGGTGTTTGTGAGTCTCATAGCGCAACGTAGCTACTCTAAATGACATGGGAGTGTGCCCCACTAAATCCGATAGCTACATACTTCTTCTAGATACAAGTGATTCTGGAAGCTGAGATGAACTCGCATGATAGTTAAGCGCGGAGTGCAAAGAAGATTCCGGGCGGCGAAGGAATAGTTTGAAACGCCCGACACCGATTTCTGTCGAAGAGAGTCATGATTGAAGTCGATTGCGGTAAGTGAAGAGGATCTGAAATTCGCGGGTGGCTGAACGCCAAGCCTGGAGAGGTAGTCGGGTGGCTGGGTTCTCATGAGATGGGGGTTGTCATGATGGATATCACGGCTCTCTCGGGAGCATAAGCTCACGGCACGGTTACAACGGAAAGAGTTTACATATCATGTTGATCTTGTGCTTCTAGGAGAGGAGTCGTCGTCAGACACTTGAGTAAACAGTTTTGCATTTCATGTGAATTCCGATTGAACCGCGCAGTCTAAGTACAGAGAATTGCAAGGTGTGGTTTAATGGAAGAAGACAAAACTTCAATTCTGTATAGAATACATGTAGTCCCTCAAGCTCAAGGTGGTGCTGTCTTGATACGACCGAAACTTTGAAAACTTGGGTAGTAATTTTCGCCGTGATTCAGTGATCTTGAGTCTCTGTCCACACCGCGTACGGTTTGGCCGCGGGACAGCGTCGTTGGCTCCGACAGAGTGGATAACAATACGACTTCTTAGCTCGAGTTGGGGAGAAAAGACTCCATGATCAAAAGTCGGGGAGTTTCAAGCCAGTTCTCGCTTACTCGGGGTAAATGGGGCGAATAAATTGAGACCGGGTTGTGAATGGGATAACCGAGTAGATGGATCTCAGTCACAGAATATGCCCGAGCACGAGTATTCGAGTGGTGTACTCGGTACGTAGTCCAATAACTTGTCAATTGAGGCTATCGACGTACGTCACAGGGCCAGGACCGGTCCAGGCGGAGGAACAAATAAAAATCTACTCCGATGATACAACTGGTATAATATGAATAGGTCGATAGCCCGACAAAGTACGGAGGAGCGAGAGTCCATTCGAAACGGCGCCAAATCGTCATGACAACTGCATTAAGCTGAGAGAGGTCCCGCTACAGCTTCTATCCTTGGCAACCCTTGGCAAATCTGGGCGCTGACGAGCTCTGGCCGTATAGAAACGCGTCGACTTTGCGGCGAAGCGCTACGTAAGATCGTAGATCCTAGGGTTCAGGGATCAAGCCCAGGAAGTTGCTCATCTGCGCTGCTGCAGGTCCAATAACACCTTGCCTCTTACAGCTTAGCGCCCGATCGCGTCTAGGCATCTCCTTCCCTCTGCGGCGCCGGTTAGCGGGTTGCCCGGTGCTGAAAGGAGCCCCCCAGGCCCCCTGGCCCTGTCTTACCTGTCCCAGAGCTCGCCCAGCTGGCAACTGTGGCTCCACAAGTAAAACGTCACCGTCGCCAGGCCAACGCGAGTAAATAGGTGGCTGGTCACTACACCTCTGCATCGCCCACCGAAAAGTCCAGAGGTTGGTAGTTATCCCAAGTCTTTCCCAGCCATCGAATATCCGCCCAATTGTCTGGTATTGGTATACGAAACTGCTCCGACTAATTGACTGACTGACCGCTTCTCTCCTTTCCTTCTCTCCTTTTCTCAGGAGATTCTCTAACAAAACCAATAAGTCTTCACCCTCGTTAGCAGAACGTGTGAACTGATCTTCAAGGCTCTTGATTTATCGTGGCCAACTCTCAACTTAACTTGACTTCTTAACTTAACCTCCTTTAACAAGATCTCACTATTGCAGGGCCCGACTTTCGCTCGTTGTCACCAACCGTCGTCTTTAGCCCACATACATTCCAGTGTCCATTGTCTACCGAGACATCGCTTTCTCCCGCCCGCATTCCACCGCTTCTTCACCTTCACTTCGACAAGAACCAGTTGTTCCCGAGACAGATTGACTGATCCAGTCCAGTGGAGGAAGTTCGGGGTCGATCAAAGGATCGCTTCCAGAGTGTCACGCAACCCAGCGGTAACAGAAAGAGCAAGGAAACCAATTGATATTGGTCTTGAGGAACTCGTGTTCGTCGCTCCCTAACTGGGGGACGAGCGCAGACAACTCAGTTGTTTCCCGCTACTACTTCAACCGACAACAAGTTGAAAGAGTGTAGGATTAACATCATTCACGATGGGTTCCGGGACGAGCAGCAGCAGCAGCTCGTCCTCTAGAAGGCAAAAAGTCCAGGTCGGCTGGTATCGTAAGTTACTGTCTGATCTCGGGACATCGATCCAATGTCTCAGCTGATACAGTCCGCATCGCTAATATCCAATTTCACTAGGCTTCGTTCCATTCCTCGGTTATCACCATGTGTTGATGATCCTTATCGCCATCGCCATCATTCTATTATGTGAGCTATTTTACCCCTAAAACGAGATGACCTTCTAACAAAAACAAGCACTGCTTCTCGCTGGCTGTTCATCGTCCTCGCCACTTATCCCCGACATCTTCCTACTATCTATCTACTACAAGGACTACACAGCAGTGCCCGATACAGCCCAGGTCGACTACAACCTCCATTCAGCTATCGAGAACATCGCAGGTGACGCTTCATTGCAAGCTCGCGTTGGCTACTTTGGTATCTGTATCAACCCCGACGGTGGTTCCTGGCTGTGCAGCAACAATGCCACTGCACTGGCTAAGGAGGTCGATGTGGACCAAGATCCTCTCAACCTCATCTGGCTGGCTGCTCAATTCAAAGATATGATTGTATTCCCATATCTCATGTCAGTTTCAACTCCACGTGCACCGAAATCGAGCCACACTAACCTGATTCTCAGTATTATCGCCATCATCTTCGCTTTCGTCTGCCTCCTCCTTCTCGCGACCTTCCCCGGATGGCACGAGGAGACTGATTCAGAAGGCTCTGACCGCGAAGTCAAGCCTTTCCCGTCTCGTCCCGTCTCCCAAATTGCTCTTGCCCTGATCTTCGTCTCAGCCATCTTCGTCCTTGTATCTGTGCTATGGCAACATACAGCGTCCGTAGCCGCCTCGGTTATAGCCCAGGATTTCGGAAACGGAGCTGTCAAGAGTGGCGTGGGTACCAGCGCCATGGTGTTGGGTTGGTTCTCATTCGCCCTACTGATAGTTGTTACTATCGGTCTACTCATTATGATCCTCAGTATAAGCGTTCTCAGTTCGATGGTATAGGATACCTCGAATTCACCTGAGTCATCGCGGACTATTGAGGACTAAGGTTGTCGAATAAAAGTACATATGTCGACTATAATCTTCGACACGAGGATGGTAAGATCAAAGACGGTAAAGGGCATCAGCATCGGAGTTACGGAAATGATTTTGTTTATTTGAAAACGTTGAGCGATCGGTTATAATTTCGGTCTTTCAGCCTCGGCATGGGACGGCACATTCGCACCGTACCACGACGCTTTATTCTATTCATGACATAGCCTGATTCATGACATGATGAGATATCGGATAATCGATACGATGGCCACTGAAAACAGAGGCTCCTCGACCGAAACTCGGCATGACCATGAGCTGGAACGATGAAGCGAAACGAGGAACGCACATCTTTTTTTGCATATAGACTGAGGGACCACACAGAAGACCGATCTCTCAAGGTGAGAGACCGCGTGGGATGGATGCACTACAAGATACGATTTTTGAGACCACGAATAGGATGTGGTACGGGAATATGGGATATATGTCTTGACGTGTGAGGAGGAAATGGGAATTGTTTATCGACATGTATTATCAAGGCAATTTATTGTCGCGCGTTTGCGAAATCGAGGATTTGGGTCTGATTTGATCTTTGTTTGCATTACTGATCACTTTCCACGCATCTTATAGATTGACCTTGCGAGTGTGTGCGCACGAGAGAATGATGTTGGGGCTTGCGGCACCTTGAACGGACAGGATTTGATGGATGAAGATAAGGGAAAGTAGCTGTGCCTCTAATAGGTAGTAATGGGCCCCTTCTTCACCGAGGGTCATCAAGATAATAAATTGAGTTGCGAATATCTTGTTTGTTCTCGTGAGCCAGGTCGACACTTTGCATGTAATCTCATTTGACTACAGTAGGTAGACTAACTAGCAACCTTTATAAATCACTGATGAACTCAGACAGATACAGCACTTAGTAGTTGGTCTGTATATATCTCAGGGATGAAATGCCTTGAGTTTTGCTAATACCTTAACACTCGTTTTCTCAGTTGCTTCAAAAATCACCCATCATAGTAACGTGTCTGTTGAACCTCCTGTCTAACCTTGATATCTTTGCATGCTTATACCCAGAAATTCGACTACCACGTTGCATAATCTTTTGGCACACCATTATAATCCCTCACCACTTCCTTTCCCTGGTTAAGAGTTGGTTTCCGCGTTATTTGCTGATGTAGTGTTGATGTTGGTTGACTGATGGCTCGCCCCCTTCTGTTAGACCCCGGACGGAAAGTCTGGCAGTATGGGTTTATGTTCGTGGATAGGTTTTCCTCTGCTGGAAGTTCGACAGGTGTTGTGTTGATTTGGATAGCGAGTTTTTGGTCCATTGGCACCTCGTTGGGTCGATTTAGATGGCTCAATGCACCAACAATTGGAACCATATGGTGGGGAGAACTATCAAGCTCAGCAATTGGCGGTATCCAGCTGTAGTCAGGTCTCGTTACACCGGACGAGATGGAGGATATTGTTGCAGAAGACGAATTTGACCACGTGAGCTGCCCCGGATAGTGACCAGAGGGCATATGGTGGAGCTGAGACGCTGATCGTGTGGCTGCTGGAGGTCTTGAAAGTGAATGATGCTGATGATAAGGGCTTGAGATGCTTGGTGATAGACGTGACGGAGTGTAGTTGAGGCTTGCTCGCTGGCTAGTTTGGCTAAGATCAGAGACACTATCATAGGGGCTATGAAGTGGAAGATGTTGGTCAGAATCATTATTGGTGAAATGTGCAAGCCGTCTTTGAGATGGAGCCGTCACTGGTCGATTCAGTTGACCATTGTTGGCTGGCGCCAGAGGCGGTGAGTGTCTCCAGTCCAAGGGGTCTCCTAGAAGCAGACTCAATCCTGCGAGGGCCTCAGTATCGTAAGTGGCACTTGAAGTGAAAGATTTAGGTAGAGCTATGCTGTTCATGTTGACTGGGACAAGTTCTGGGAGTGACTCAGACGCATGCTCTATGTGCATCGTCTGCGAACTCGTTGATCTATGAAGAGACTGAGGTACTTGGAGCAAGGATTGAGTTGTTGGTGTGGCGGATTCTGCGTTTGTGTTGAAGACTATGGTTGGAGTTGGAGCATCAATAGACTGAACAATTTGTGGTTTCCTGGTAGAAGCTAGGGTGGCACATACTGTCAGATCATTGTATCAATCAAGTTATATGATGGGAATATTCAACTTGCCCGTTGCATCACCAAGAAGATCCCCTAGCAGCGCAACGTTATCAAACACTGCGGCTTCATCTCTTACACCGCACTTCTCCTTAACTTTCACGGGTTCAGGAACAGGAGCCAAAAGAACTATCTGTCTCAGAAAGTTCAACTCAGCGAGCACAGCGGCATGATGTCGACTAACAATAGGCTCCTGGCTCTTGAACTCACTCGCATCTACAAGCACCCATGCCATACGCTTCGAAAAGGTGGTCTTTCCACCTCTGTCGGCCTCAGGGCGGCATCTCTCGACAATCTCGCAGACTTCTTGAAGTCCTCTTTGAGCTGATTCGATAATGCTGTGTACGCGCTCAAGAACCTTTGGGCGGCGCTGAAGGAGATGGAGACACTCTTGACGTAGTTCTATGAGATGCTGAAGATCTGAGTCGCATGTTCGAACGAGCTCGAGACTGCGACGGATATCGTTCGGGACTTGGTCGTGGTCCAGCGCCCAGGTCAGGAGGTTGAAACTTGCATGTATTGCCTTGAGGGGGTTGGGCATGCTGAATGAGGACAGAGTGCTGTGTTCCTAGAAGTGAATGGTCTCAGTTAATGGAGTGCTCTGATGATTTTAGTGAGAAGGGCAATATGTGAGTGATGGTCGAGGTAACTATTGATTAATCCTTGTTGAGCTGCAGGTGATGAAAGGCGCGAGACAATAATCCTCACATTAGTCTTCCCCGCTCAGACAAGAAAAGAGAGAACAAAATCAGGCTGCGGTGTAAGTCTATTTCTGATTTGCACAATATCCATCCACTATCATGTTGCTAGGACCCATGTTGAGAGCTGACGCCGAATGTGATATTGAGGCATGTGGCTTGCATATCTAGAAGCAGGCTCTGAGAAAAGACTCAGCTCTCAGCCACTCACGCCCGAGCAAGCAAGACAGGTCAATAGTCAGATGCAATCCACCAGCTGACAATTTAATTGGATATGTACCGGGTGGGTGTGTGTCACATGAATTACTGTGTTGTGGTGTTGGTCATAGACTTGGTTCAAGCCACCTCCCAGTATGTCTGAAGGAGAATGGTACGCATTCACATATGTACTAACCAAGTGATTTGACTTACTCGAATCATGGCATATAAAACAATATATGTTGTTTATTCATGGATTGGAACGAACTGTCAGTCTCTTGTAAGTTCACTGTGTCATAAACACTCTCATTTCGGGACGTGGCTATAATTCTAATAATTTATGCCATACAGGACTACATACCAGCCCCTTTGCAGCTCATCAAATCCAACCATCCAATAAAAGACGCCCAATGACCAGAAGGTAGCAGTGAATGTGCTTCCTCTCCTCACAGACTCACAGTCTCCGGTGCTACTATCTCCTTGGGCGATCTATACCTCGTTCCGTCGTTTTGGCTGAGCCTTTCCAAGCCAGGACACACCACGATCCTACGGCTTTTTGTAATCGATGCACTGTTGCTAAAAACAAACCCCAAGTCACTCGGCTGCGATAGAACGACATAGCCCAGTTTGGTACACTCAAGAATGACAGCCTGCAGATGGTTCATCTGATCCTGTAGGCTAGCAATGTCTTGTGTAACAAACACCCCCAAGAACTGGTTTAGCTCATTCGCAAGAGATAGGGCCATAGGGGAAGCTTCTGTCACTGACACCGGGAGTGGTGTTCTCTCATCCGGGTTAGGATGGAGAAGCAGAGCAGAGAGAGTGCGCCACCTTGAACGCGCCAAGGTAATTGCTAAAAGTTTGATTAGCTATTTATCTAATCAGGCTCTGGGTTAATGTGGGAGTGTCTTACCAGGATTGTTTGCGTTTTCAGCTGAGTGGCTTCTTTGCGTCAGTGTTGCAACCTCTAGTGGAAGCATGGACAAGCTGCTGCCAGAATTGAAATCGAGGCTCCGAAAGATGACATGCGAGAGGACATGGCGGAGTCCAACTTGAGATGTCTTGGGGCTGAGGCAAATCGCAGCAAGTGTGTCTGCCTGCAGTCCTGACGCTTCTGGTGAGTAGCCAATATTGGTGAGGCTCTGAGCCACCTCAGCAGGGTCGGCCTGGACTTGGGGTCGACGGTAATAGTTCTCGACGTGCTGATAAATGAGTTCGGATAATGAGCGCAGCTCTGCTTGGAGGTCCTTGTCCGGAGTTGCCTCGAGAAGAAACTGGCTGAGTTCAGCATCGTGCCTCGACGATGAAACTATGACCTGTGTCCCATCCTTGGGTTCCGTGTATTTTTGATCTGCTAAAACGAATCCTTCGTTTGCTGGCTTGCCTCTCCGCCGTCTCCGGAAAAGTAGAAAGGCTACTATGAGTCCCAGAGCAAGGCCAGCAACGAGGCAGCCAATGGCAACTCCAGCGACAGGGCCGCCTTTGAGTCCATCCGGGGATCTTCCCGATTGATCTTCCTTGCCAGTTGGCTTTTCATCATTCAGACCTGTAGATGATG
Organism: Fusarium proliferatum ET1; assembly: GCF_900067095.1. Lineage (NCBI taxonomy): Eukaryota > Fungi > Ascomycota > Sordariomycetes > Hypocreales > Nectriaceae > Fusarium > Fusarium proliferatum. The sequence continues at coordinate 2,463,611 of NW_022194792.1, read as the reverse complement.
CGCTGGATAAGGTTATATCTTGGCTTGCTTGAGTTGTCTCTGAAGACCCCGTGCTGGTTGATGTTGGCACCGTCTGCGTTATAGTTTCTAAAATCACGTTGGAGATTGTTAGGCCTCCAGCAGGGGCTGTATTAAGGTCTTCTTGGACAATAGTGGACAACGTAGTGTTGAAGAGCGTCAAGACTTTATTAGTGAGTAGCACGACGGTTTCACCCAACACTAGAGTCGTTGAAGCCATCTTTGTGAGTTAGAGATTAAAATTCTTAAAAAGGCAAGAAATTCAGGAGACTGAGACGGGGCAGTCGTTGCTGAAAGGTGTCAAGGGCGATAATAAGAAAAAGAACGAGAAAGACTCGAAAGCTTTCAGGGCAGGCGTTGCTTTTAACCACCAGCAAAAGCCTCAGTAACTGCCATTTAATTGCCACCACCAAGTTCCTCTCCTGTCCTCTCCTCTCCGTCGAGGTCCAGCTAGCAGCATCCCTTGTCAAGCCACTCAGCACAGGGGAACATTGAGATGCATGTTTCATTATCAGGCTGAGTCCAAAGGCCTAGTCTGTCTTTTCCCAGCCGACCTGCTGCATATTGACCCGCACACCCTTAGAGGTGCGTCCAGCAAACCAATATCACCAAGTCCAGCTCCGACGGCTGAAAATAGGCCTATCGCATGGGCCACTTCCGAGCCTTGTCACGTTTCTGGCAATAAGGCTCTCAGATTATCGTTTGATTCTTCCTCAGTTGCTTCTACAGAGAAATCGAGCAGACTATCAAATGGAAGAGCAACCAGACTTGGCTATCTCTGTGGACCTTGGTACGACCTTTACGGGTGAGTAGCGTTCCCGCAAGTACCATAGAAAAACTGATCCGTTCTAGGTGTCGCCTGGATGAGGCATGGAATCCCTATCCAGGTCGTCAACGACTGGCCCGGGAGCGACGACAGAGGTGATCGAAAAGTCCCCACGACAATTGTATACAACGCCGATGGAAGCATCTCATCTTGGGGATTCATGTGTGCGGACGATGACCATGATACGAGCAAGACACGGAGGGACTTCTTCAAGATCTTTCTAGATCCAGAGACCCTCGACGCAGCACAGCATCAGGGTCTAAGCAACGTCCCGCAAAGCACTGCCCAGGCTCGCCAATTCGTGACAGATTATCTGAAGCAGATATATGCGCATATCAAAGATAGCATAGAAATGCGCATGGGCATAAAACATGTCGGTGGGTGGGACGGCATGGCCGTGCTGTTCCTCTTCAGTGCGCCCACGACGTGGACGAGTATGGCTATCATAAACACCTTCAAAGGCGCAATTCATGATGCTGGATTTGGAACTGGAGGCCCAAAACATTCAGCATTGGTTGACCTCACAGAGTCCGAGGCCGCAGCTGTAGCAACTCTCAAGACTGGAGCTATAAGTCTCAAGGAAAACAGCGTATTTCTGACCGTGGATGCTGGTGGTGGCACAACGGACCTCGCTCTGATGCGAGTTACTTCCACAAACTCGAGCTTTCCACAGCTTTCTCAAGTCGCTGCCGTCAGCGGTGTAGGTGTTGGCTCGTCACTTATTGATCGCGCATTCGCAAGACTTGTTTCGCAGAGAATGGCCGCGAATCCCGACTTCAAGCTTCCGGCTGATTTTGCAGCACGCATGGCTCGAAGCCAAGGATTTAAGAGCGTCAAGCACAAGTTTGGCGAAAAGGTATACATGCAACCAATATACAAAATCATGATGGAAGGTGTAGGATACGATGTGAGCCACGAAGGCCTCGGAGTTCAAGATGGACGCATGCTTTTTACCAAGTCAGTTACTGTCCCGCTACTAAAAACACTCTCTCTATTTCGACTTACTAAGTATGATTGATCCGCTGCAGGCAAGACATTCAAGCCCTCTTCGATGTTCATATCGAAGCAATCATGGCCCGAATTCACAAGCGACTTGACTGGTTAACCGAAAAAGGTCTTTCAAAACAAGTGGTAAGGCGCTCCCGTTTGAAGCTCGACCTGAGCTCATTGCGTATACAGGAGTATGTGATTTTGTCCGGTGGGCTGGGTAGTTCAGCCTACGTCCGTGAGGTTCTCCAAGAACACTTAGCCAAGCTGCAGCATCCAAATGCCCGAAACATCCTTGTTATACCCTCCCAAGACCCGCAACTAGTGGTCGCTCGTGGAGTACTCGAGAACAAGCGACAAAGGATGGAGTCGGGGAATAAATCCGTGCTCAGCACTTGGATTGCTCGAGCGAGCTACGGTGTAATCGTTCAGGAGGTCTATATGCCTTCACGACACTTTGATGAAGAAGTCCGACAAGATCCGTGGGACCCAAGTGTGAAGTGGGCGACTAATCAGATCCAATGGTTGATCAAAAAGGTATGCTTCAGGCCTTTCTTTTTGCTCACAGACTGGATTGACAAAAGCCCACAGGGAGATACCGTGGACCCGGACTCTCCGTTGGTCAAACGATTTGAAATCAGGCTGAAAGATGGAGACACTACACGCGCGTGGGACGCGGAAATTGTGGTGTCCAACAACGAGGCCGAATGGCTTCCTCGAAGCCTTAAACAAGCCGGCGTTATGAGACTTTGTTCTGTAAAGAGCAACCTCGCTGGCATCGAACAACACCAGCTCGTCCTCAAAGAAAAGCGAGGAACTTGCTTCCGGCGAGGACACAAGTTCTACATTTGTAGGTTCGATATTCGAGTGATTGTTGCTCCAGCAGACCTGAGATTTGAGCTCTGGTTTGGGGGGACGAAGTTCTCTGGCAATCACCAGCCTATCTCGGTCCAATGGGATGCAGCTAAAGGTTGAGAGACTAGGTGACGAAGATGGAACAAAGTGAGCGGCCTCATTCTAGACCACGAAACGCTGAGGAGATACCCCGGCTACAGATGAAAATTGTATGTACAATGATATATCCTCAGATGACTAGCGCCTTATAACCATACACTATCCTGGCCATTCTCCAAAAAAAAAACGCCTTTGTCGTGACTTCGACTTGCCCGATAATGAAATAGCTTTGCGACTCTTCTGCCTCCTTTTCAAAACTTCAACCTTCTTTGAGCAAGCTCTCAGTATAATGGCTTGTAAGCACGTGGTGAAATACCGTTCATGTCGACCTCTTGAAAGGATGCGCTTCGGTGTTGAGAACCCATTCGTCAAGGCTGATGACGTTAGGCTCTGAAAAGAGTAGATAATAGTACTTGAGAGTCTCGGAAATCCAGAAGCTCTCCATCTCGTCCTTCAGATTGTTCTCTGTGCCCATCACGTCTTCGATGGCGCTGTTGGCGAATTCGGTGCGTGTAGCGGCAATTGTAGCCTGGAACATCTTCCAACCCTTGTCCATCCAGGTAGTATCGCCAGTAATGCGATACATGTACCAAACAGATTCAATCGCCTCGGGTCTGTAACTTTACGTTAGGAGAGGCAACAAAAGTATTAAAAATGCAAACTTACCGAAGGATGTAATTCCGGTTTATTATATCGGTGTAGCCTGGAGGGAGCTTTTCTCTTTGAATCCTCGACTTGACGTACTCCTCGTGCGTCGCGGGCCTCTCCAGAGGTACGTCATCAGAAGCAGCAACTTGTTCTGCGTTTCTGACGGCATCAAAGCTGTCTACGGTGACAGGCTTCGGCGCGATGGTCTTTTCCGTTGTATCTTGGACAGCAGCGGGTTGGTTTTCTAGCTCGACTGGAGCAGGCTTGGCTTTCTCCGAATCAGTCTTGCCTGGATGAGCCTTTTCTGCTTCGGTATTTTCAGATCCGTCCTTGTTCAGCCCAATTTTCTGCTTGAGTGAATCGGGGAGCGTTGATCCAAACTCCGAATCGTCCTCTTCCATACTCCTATCCAGCTCAGGCATCGGGATTCCTGCCCGCTTGACCACCTTTGGGGGATTGACGACAGGCTCCGGTCCCTTATTTGAATCATCGGGCTTGTTTTGTTGGGCAGCGGCGGGAGCAGCTCCTTCTGCGAGTTTCCTCTGAGCCTCGCCGTCTGACCATTTCCTAAACTCACTATCGCGCCATTCTCTGTTAGGGTCGAGATCCTCATACCAACTCTCTTCACTGAAAGCACACTTTTCCAGGGCAGGGCAAGCGACCAGGTGAGCATATTCAGGCATTATCCCGGTAACTGTTGACTGATATGCCCACACGCAACCATCAGTGAGCTTTTTGGCCTTGTCGATATCCCCATCCCGACCAAAGATCTTACCGCCTAGTCCATACATGCCTCCAACGAAGCATGCGAGATGAGCCATGTCATAGGTCTTTAGCCATTCTGAGTCACCCCGGCTAGAAGTCGTCAACTTTCCCGTGAAGAACACATCCCAGCCGTCGTCTTTGATCATAGGTCGATAAAGCAACCATTCGTTAATCGCGTCGATGGTGTTCTCGTAGAGCGGGCGATACTTGGGTTCCAGACCATTCAAGAGCAAATATTGCTAAGTTTACGTCAGACAAAATTATCATGAAGAATGGTGAAGGAGCAACATACCTTGGGGAAATACTCGTAGGCTGAATCTTGGGCACCTCCCATATGGTAATGTCCGTAGTTAGGGCTACTTGAAACTAGACCCTGAGGCTTGCAATCCCAGTCTGCCGAAGAACCATCTGCAGCAAGAGGGGGCGCCTGTTGAGGCCCAGGTCGAGCCGGTGTCTGATCACCCGCTTTAGTTGCCTCATCGGTATCTACAGGAACATCGCGACGTTGGAGCTTGTCCTCCCAACGACTATCGGCCTGGGGGAGCTGTGCGGGAGAGGCTACATCTCCGCCCAGCTTCGTGGGATCAAATCCTTCAGGTTCCTTAGTCAGGTCGGCAGAATTGACTTGCTCCCGGGCCTCCTGGCTGAGGCTTTCAGTCCTAGTGGTAGCAGTCCTGTTGCATCCAGAGGCATCGATGCGTTCGGGGAAAAGCCCTGGAATATCAGTACCCGCTGCTTGCATCTCAATCAAGGCGTCGGTGATACGGTCAACAGCATCATAGTATTTGTTGGTACCCGTCAATTGAGCAAGGCGAGTGAACTCCATAGACAGAGTTCCAAGCTCAGCGATTCCAACAGTGCTCGCTCGGTGGGGTTGTGAAGCATAAGGCTCATGCCATCGATAATATAATAGGGGCATGCGGTTAGGCGTATCAAAAACGCCCATGAGGACCTCCGCAAGTTCGACGGCCTTATCCAGCAGAATCTTATACTGGCCAGAGGATCCACCGCTAACATCGTACGCAGCGATAAGGCCGCCCAAGTAGCGAATGGTAGTTTCAAAAACGGGAATGTCGTTACGCTCGGAATAAGTGAAGTCGACATTGGCGACGGCCTTGGCGGCTTCATCAAACTCCTCTTTCATACCAGCGATCCAAAGAGTATCAAGCGAATCGATGAGTGTCGCGCCCCAGCCACAAAAGGTGTCACGATACTTCATAGAAGCAGGCTTGAGTTCATCATGTGGGAATGCGAATTTTCGATAACCAGTCCAGGCCCGTTCAATTTCTGCCTTGACACGTTTCAATCGATCCAACCGGGTGGTACTTGTCTGTACGTCTTCAGGTTGGAAGTCGAACTGGATTCTGTTGATACTGGGAGCTGTGCCGGTTGGGACTGGTCTGATTGACTCAGGGGGGATAGGGAAGTTCTCCTTGGGCTTGGTCCAGTGAACCTTGGAACCATCAACGTTGACATCGGGAATATCAGGGTTGTCGGCCTGCTTAGGAGGGTCCTTGAAGTGAACATCGGGAATTTGTGGTGCACTTTGCTCCGCTGGCTGCTTGTGCTCTTCCTTCTTGTCGTCTGGCAGCGCAGCGTCCCCAACAGAGATAGGTTCATCGGCGACAGGCTTCTCTTCTGCCGGTGTATCGACTTTCTCTGAAACCTTCTCCGGCAATGCTGGTCCATCTTGAGGTACTGCTGGTTTGGGTTTATTGGCAGCGTTGGAATCCTGCTCGGAATCGGGAAGCTGGACGGGTGGCGGTACGACAGGCGGTTCAAAGGCTTCTTTCGAGCCCTGTACTGGGTCAGAAGCTGGCTGGCTTGGTTGCTTCACCGTTTCGAAGTGAGGAGACTGTGACCACGAATTCTGCATGAATCGATACAGCAGGAAGACCATAACCACAGCGACTATGGCATAAAATCGTCCACGCCGACGAAGTGGAAGCATTGCGATGGATCGTTGCTCGCCGAGGCGAGGCTTCTGGGGGGGCGATTAAGGCTTAGATAAAAGATTCAATTCGCACTGCGCCCTTCTATAAGGTGACGCGATGTTTCGCTAGAGGGGTCGCTTGATCTATATCGTCAGAGACTGTGGTGTCGCCTATGGTACTGAGCACATCAGCATTCCGTTTGGTACCAGACCAACTTGAACTGGCTTTCTTGTGCCTCCTTCTTTGTGTCGGGTTAGCCAAAAGAGGAAAACAAATAAGTCAAACTCCGACAAGAAAACGACGCAAAAGAGATGCAGATGGAGAAGACAAACAAGATAGCGAACGTTATAGGGTGTCGGGGGACAAAGACAAGAAAGGGCATTCTCAACGTGAGAGCTAGCAGAGGAAGGGGCCCGCCCTCCACCAAACTGACCAGGAGAATCCACATTTTAGTGGCATTGGTTGGCCAAAGATGAGGTAACGTCAGGGGCTTTATGGAGTCTAGCGTACACCCCTGGTGCTAACTTTAGTATCATCGCAGGGTCTTCCCGTTGCATTCCTGCAAGTTTAAAAGGCTCATTAATGAGCTCGTGGCGGATTGATATTGATTGTGATTACGTGCCTGTTTACTGTTGTATGCTGATATAAGGCGTCCTTTTTGGCTCTGAAACAATGTTGCTGTCAATGAATAACTCAGTGAGCACATCGTTGGGTTCTACGACCTTGATACTGCATCTGATTGAGTTAAGTTCCTGATAGTTAACTCGAAGCTACGTGGTACTGATCAGGGCCTAAATGCGAAACCGACCCTTTCCATTTACTTCTTCTCGGCACCGAGTATTCACATGTGTTTGTTAGAATCAGGATTAGTCTGTTTGGCTGTGCTCCGTAACTCAATTGCGTTTAAACTACCACCCAAAGCTTCTCACACGTGCATCCATTCCCAAACCGGTCATCCTGGACCTTCGGTCTCAACGGGGCCGTTACCGCGCCGCTTATGCTCCGTGTTCTAGATTTAACGGAGCCTCGACCTCCGATATCAGATTTGGTATTCCCACTTCTATTTCTTATCCACCTTGAGACATTGTCGTATAGTCACGAGGTAGATTTGATATTTCACAGGAACAGAACACACAATATACCAAACCACACAACGGGTTGCATCCATAATTAATTCAACGTATTGCATAAAGTTTATTGTTTTCAATCCTCCTATCTAATTGATATCCGGCCCTGGAACATAGATTTCTCCTCGATATTATAAAACATTACTATTGGCTGTAGTGCTTTGAATGCAGGAGCATATAGGGTATGCCCCTTGCTGTGTGCTTGTAGCTTCTTTGTAATAGAGTAGAGAAAGCTTACTGTAGTGACAAAAAAAATTAAATAGCAAGTCATCGTGGATAAGAATTCCTGATCTGTGTTCATATGAGAATCTTTGCTGTCTGAAATCGGATCCTGGTGATCCAAGTAATTGATATATTATTAATAGAGGTCTAGTACCTACAACAGTCAAAGAACAGCCTGAGATAGAAGTTCCAGCAGCATGGCAGCCACAGAAGTATATGATTCACCTTATACCGAACTCTTTGTCATTGAAGGTACTTTGGAGGGTGGGTTGCTGTCAACATCAAAGAATCTAAGACGTTTGCTGCTTATTTTCATCCGTCTTTGAACCAACTAAGGGCCATAAAATGTCAGGATGTCGCCCTTGAGAACCTCCCCAAGAAGGATGTGATTGACTTGTTGATATTTTGACTTATTTAGAATGATCTTCTAGAATTAGAGAACGAGTATAGTAAGGCCAGGAGTAATGTTAATAATGTCTTGTTCACTATAGATTAATGGATCACGCGTAGTAATACGTAACGCGCTATTCATTAAATAGAGAGCAAGATAACTCTAAGACTGAATGAGAGAATTGGATAAAGCATCTAGATGTAGAGATTAATCGCTCTGTCCTACATTTGCTAAAGCAGGCAGGTGATGAAGCAAATTTAGGTAAGGACACTCACTATACTGGCCCCCTTCTGAGGGTGACCATCAATATAGAAGTGAACCAGTAATGCAACTTGTGTAAAGTATTGAGAGAAAGAGATTATAAGCACGGCAGATATTGCACTCCTCTATAGAATTATCAACGTGTAAAATCAGACTCACGGTGCTCAACGGGGACTAAAGAGCTTGAGTATAGAAATTTGGGGTTACCTCTTTACCTTAATCCTATGAACATGAAGGTAAATAAAGATACGTTCTTATAATAATTGCCTCTATCCCCTGTGGCTTAGTTGGCTAAAGCGTCCGACTGTTATTAAATAGACAATCGGGAGATCGGAAGTTCGAGCCTTCCCGGGGGAGACAATATCTTTTTGCCAGTTAGAATTACATTAAGTAATAAGAGATCTATTTAAATACATATTTTAATTTTATAATTGTAATAAACTATAAATAGAACTCAACTAAATAGTTCTTTTAGTGTAAAACATATTTACTAGCTCTTGGCATATAGTAAATAGAGGTTGTCAAGTTTTAGAGGTCAGATAAGTCTAGGTATCATACAGATCTTCCAGCCCCTTGGCCAAATACTGCTCCTCCCACTTTTCAAGTCTATGTTTTCAGGATAAGCCAAGTTTTCCATTTTAATCCTTGATCATGCTCCATCTTTCATTATGATTCTTTCCCTTTATCTTCGGGGCATGCCACGTCCACGACCCCGCAGAGCACGCTGCGCAGCACCTGGCGGTAGCTGGCCAGGAGCCTGAGGCTTAGCACTCTCCTCGTTGCGGATAGTCTCGTCGACTCCAAGGATGAGGCAGCTGGCCTCGGTGGCAGCCTGGATAGCATTGATCTTGACAAGAGCGGGCTCCCAGACAAATTGCTCCATCATGTCAGTAACGCCCTCGTTCTGGAAATCAACACCAGCCCAGGTCTGGCCCCTTCGGTGCGCAACACGGAGCTTGTTGAGAATATCAGTGGCATCGAAGCCAGCGTTGTCGCAAAGCTGGCGGGGGATGATCTCAAGAGCCTTGGCAAAAGACTTGATAATAGCTTGCTGCTTGGTGGAGATGTTCTTATCAGCGAACTGGTGAAGGTATGCTGAAATCTCCATCTCAGCAGCACCGCCGCCGCCGACAATGAGATGGTTTCGGATGGCACGCTTAACGATCATGATGGCATCGTGCAACGATCGCTCAACCTCAGCAATAAACTGCTCAGCACCTCCGCGGAGGACGAGGGTGCAAGTCTTGGCCTCGGGACAGTCCTCGAAAAAGTTGAAACGCTCACCACCAATCTGTCGCTCCTCGAACTTGCCGCAGGAACCCAGATGCTCGGGCAGAATATCGGAGCAAGTTGATTGAACAACAGCACCAGTAGCCTGGACAACACGCTCCATATCATCAGCAGCCACACGGCCAGCACAGAAGACATCTCGATCAGCGAAAAATTGTGTGGCCAGGTCACCAATGGGCAGCTTGCTGAGCACAACCTTAGCACCAGTCTTGTAGACTGCTTCAAGCTTCTTGTAGATAATCTGCCACTCCGCATCGACGATTGCCTGGTACTCAGAAACCTGCTCAACACGGACCTCGGCGTTGTCCTTCTCTGCCTTGAGCTCCAGCTCGACGTTCAGGCATACGATCTTGGGTTGCTCGAAAGATTTTGGTTGTTGTTCGAAACCGGCATAGGAAAATGTCTTCTTGAAGGCGACACCGTTGACGAAGAGAGATTCAGTCAGGGAACCGCCAGGGATCTTCTTGATGCCGATGAGTTTCTCGTTGAGGTCGTCCTGGTCAAGGGACAAGACAGCATCAACAACCACTAAAATCAGTTAGCTCGATGACCAAGCATATGCACATTGGTGCTTTTGCGTACTCTTAGTGAAGAATGTAGTATTTCTCTTGATCAGCTTGCTTGTCATGGCAGTAGAAGCCAGCTTGATAAGAGTATCACGGCGGTTGCCCTCGTTTGTGCTAACGGCAACCTCCTTGATCTTGTTGACAGCCATCTGAGATGCCCTCCTCAGACCCTTAATGATAATCTGAGAGCTGACACCCTGCTCAACATGCTCCTTGACCTCCTTCAGGATCTCGCCGGCGAGGACAACGACTGATGTGGTTCCATCACCAACTTCGGCGTCTTGCGATCGGGCAATATCGACGAGAATTCTTGCGGCAGGGTGGACGATGTCAAGAAGCTTTGACCAGTTAGCAAGGGAACTGGAAGTGAATGGACATTTTGTCGAGCGCCTCGAACCTTCATCACGGTGGCGCCATCGTTGGTGATAGTTTGTCGGCCATTCTCATCAACCATCAAAAGGTCACCGCCGTAAGGACCTAGAGTGGACTTGATTGTAGCCTGGACGGCGAGACAAGCATTGATATTGGAGATTATCTGTCCCTTGCCCTGGGAAGTATCGGTTCCTGTAGGAAGGCGCTACGGTCAGTTATCTGTCGCGATCATATTTGCTGTCGTTGCGTCTTGTTTTTATCGTCTTCTTTTGGAGATGCCCCCTAAGAATCGAGGGGTGAAGCGGGCTGGCGGTGGGGTAAAACGGACCTTCCTTGAGGACGATAATCGTCGGCGTTTGGCCTCCGAAGGACATTTTGACGGTGATTGATCGACCCGAATCTGAATAGAAGAGATCACAGCCGTGTATAAAATATGTACAGGCTTAAGTTTCGCTCCGTCGTCGGTTGGTGGGGGAGGGAAACATGTTGGCGGGCTCAAAGTGGGAGGAGCTTGTGATGAGTGGAAGCTTCCAAAAAAAAATGTGGCAGCCTTCCACTTTCTCGCTTTCTCATCATGCCTTGTCCCAGTCGTGCACGGGGCATTTTGTATGGGAGTTAAGGGTCTTGTCTCAGCCAATCAGGTTACTGCTTTTGATTCGACAACCAGCCTCGTATCAGCTCATGACTGACAACTTCCCAGTACCTTAGTACCTATTAATGGTACTACAAGTAACATATAACCCAGAGTGTCAATTACACATGACTTACGTGGTCTCCTATAAATTGGTATCTCGGCCATCTAACAAAGATTGAGTTGTATACCGTGGTTTCTACCCAAACTCCACTCCTGGCATAGACTAACAAAAAGATATCCACAAAGGACAAAATAACACCAGGTTTCAAAAGAAACTCCCCCGGGAAGGCTCGAACTTCCGATCTCCCGATTGTCAGTTGATAACAGTCGGACGCTTTAGCCAACTAAGCCACAGGGGAGAAGCTGATTGGTTGAGCAGGCACCTCCGTGATAGCATCTATGGTGGTATGACATGGGATAGCCATGGGAGATGCCCTGTGACTTACCTAATTATTTATTCTTCTCATGACAAGGGGCCGAAAATCTGTTCTCTGTAGGTATAATTTCCAAGAATTCTAGCCAAAGCAGAGCAGTGGCGCCTTCGGCGTCTGGTGGTGTTTGCGGACTTATCAAGGGAACAGTGGAGGGAGAGTCGAGACCAATAGACACAAGCCCAATCTTAGCATTCATGTGAGAAACACCAGGCTCATGCTCATCGATAGAGAAATGTAACTGTATCCAGAAGCGCCCGCTTCATGCTTCAATGTAATAGAACAGCATCGCAAAATCACCTCCGACTACCCGCCCGCTCCCTCAAAACCAACATCATACAAACCCCTTTCCTTATGTACAAGACCGTGGTTGTCTGCGCCAACACCGACACCGACATCCTCGTCTATGCCATCCATACCATCCGTCCCGTCCATCGCATTATCATCGTCTTGATGTTCTATCAGCATCTCCAAATCTCTGTCCACAACATCAGGACCAACATCTTCAGTCGCATTGAGCAATGCTTGGAAGTCAGCGGGCGAATGATATTGATCAAAGGGGCCAAGGTCATGAGAAGCTTCGTTGATGATCTGCGGGTCGATTGGTTGGTATACATTGTGATGATGTGGGTGGTGGCCAGTAGGAGGATCTTGGAGCATGGGACTGTGTGAGTGAAGCGCATGTTCCATTGAGCTGCCTTGAAGAGCATGAGGAGGCGCAATGAGTGAGATATCGGCTGGGTTAGCATAGGGACTTGGCGAATGATCGTGATCTGGACTCTGGTGTGAAACCGTCGTTATCATGCTGTGCTCTTGCAGTGGTAACATTTGGGCAGGAGGAGGACTCGTCGGCTGCGCATGGTGGTCACCTGTGTTTGCACCCCCTCTCCTCCCTCCCGTATGATTATTCGATGAGGCTGCCTTTCTCGCGCCGCCAGGATTAGTTGTCTTGCCTAGCTCTTTGCACTCCACACAACTGCGAATCACGTCGCTGACTGTTTCTTTGATACGGCTCCAGTGGTACTTCTCTGCAATAGTAGCGGTAGTTTTGTTGATACCCCCGTGCTGCTGAACATGAACTTGACGAGCAATATCGAACTGACGGGCGGGATCGGATATAACCTCTTTATCCTTGAGCATGAGCTTGTCTCCGTCGAGAAGCTTATAGTGTGTCGCTGCGCTGCGGAGCCTGCTTTTCTCAGCGCGGTCAGCGCCGTTCGGGTATTCGCCGTACTTGAGGTAGAACTTGATCTTGTCGAAACGCTCTTCACTCACGAGTTCCTCGCTTTCGCGCGGTGACAAATCCCGCCCATAGATGATGGCATCAATCAGCTGGTTGGGATAGCTGCGAAGGTTTCCACAACCCTTGACTCGACCGATGCGCTTGAAGCCGAGCGCATCCCAGATACGGCATGATGCAACGTTGGTCTCGTACACCAGGTTGAAGACGCTATACGTATAGCCCAACTTAGGTGCCCAGTCAAGGTACGCCTCACCCATGAGACGGCCGACACCACGGTTACGCGAGGCATCTGTGACAAGGAAACCGGCGTTGCACACATGGCTGCTGCGGCCGGGATAGTTAGGCTTGATATAGAAGCTGCCGAGACATTCTCGGGACCAATCTTTGCCTTCTACAACATCCTCAGCACGTTCAACATCTCCAAGAAGCATAATAGCGCCAAAGTTCTGGAACCAGTAGGAACCGAACTTGTCGGCGGCGAAGGCGTCCATCATGGGATATGTATCGCCGCCTTCAATTTCCTTGTTGATCTGGTCACATAAGTAGGCGATCAGCGACTCAGGAACCTGGTGTTTTGAGGAAAACGGAACAATAGTGGCCACAGTCTGGCGATCACGGAGCGTGACCTGCCTAGGCGTCATCTCGGCCGGAAGCCCGGGATTGTTCGGATCCGGATACGGAGGCTGACCGGAGACTCGGTAGATAGTGGGGCTCGCCGGATCATCCAGCATGGCTGGCATTTTGTTGGATGAAACCCTTATGCGGGGTTTATTAACGTGTAGAAGAAAGAGGAAGAAGAAGAATGATTTAATTGGAGGACAAGTTTTTATCCCTATTAACCAGACTGTTAGCCTTATGATTCTTGTCACTTACGAATCTATCTTCGCAGTCTCAGGGTGATGTCGTCTTACACCAAACAAACACCCTCAAGACTGAAAAGTGCAGAATGAGAGAAAAAGTATAAAGTGGTGCATACCAATTCAAATGTCAGGAAAGGCCGAGACAGTTTAATAAGAACAGCTCGGCTCAAAAGCTAAACTATTACGGGAGACTCTGTTGTTGTGGAGTGCTCTCTCAAATCCCGATTTCGCACCGAAATCTCTATCAAGATCTCTTGAGTTCTAGGCGGACTGTACTGAAATCCACTACTGTAGGCGTGCTGTGGCCTGGAAAAACTGCCTGGCTGTGTTTCAATGCACTGTTGGTTGGGTAGTGGCCTGGATCCTTGACTGAAAAGGGCGCGCCCTGGACAGGCCGGGGACATCCACAGGGAACTACCTAATGAACAGTGACTGAAGACGCTGTAAGGCTCAGTGATAGCCCCAGTGTATCCAGTGCTCCGCTCTGTAATAAGGTGCAGCGCAGCGTGCGTAATGCTTGTATTTTTTTTTTGTGTAGTGCTGTGATGTGATGTTCGTTGTGACTGTGCTGAAATGTTCGTTGGTGATGAGGGGAAATGCGCAGGCTTCAGAGAGAGCCCCAAAAAATCCATGGAGGCGGGGCGTGCACCTGGAGAAAACAAAAGCCACTGGGAATCCAAGGTCATGTTAAACCTTAAAACAAGCCGGGGTCAATTGTTTATCCGTAGTTATCGCCGTGATCGGCCTTGAAGTTTATGATGCAAACGATAACATTTTGGTAGCTTATAAGTGATACATAACAATACATTTTTATATATTCATTCCAGCTTGCATCGCTTTCATACTCTATCCCTCCCGTAGGCTATTATACACTTCAGTATTGTACACAGCTTTTCTACAGCTTGCCGCTCTTGATATCGGCCTCGATCGCCTCCGCCGCATTCTTTAGTCCTGACAGCTGATCCTCAATGCTCGCTAGCCTAGAATCCTGTACTGATTTGGTCGGATTAACCTCAGACCGAACATTGGTCGCTACTTCTGGTGAAGTGGGTTGCTCGGGAGGTGAAGTGGCTGCTTCGGAGGCAATGGGCAGTTCTGGCGATGAGGTGATACACTCAGCCTGAGCCTCTACCGCCACTTCAGAAGCAGTGGCCTGCATAGGAGACTCGGGGCCAGAGCTAGGGGTTTCCTCAGGTAATGCAGAAAACGCCTCAGCGGCAACTTCCTTTGCAGCTCCCAGGGCAGCCTGTCCCATCATGTCCACCATCTCGCTCTCAGTAACCTCAAGCTCGTCTCCATAGAGCCCCTCTCGTAGGATCTTCTGCTCCTCCTCATTGAACCCCTCAAGGTTGTGTTGCATCTGTCCCATTACATTCTTGCGCTCAGCGAGAGCGGCCTTCTTCTCGCGGTTCATGTGCTGTACGATATCAGGAGAGTTTTCCCACGTCGCCATGTTTTTCTTCTTGGCATCTGCCATACGTCGCTGTTGACCTCTCTGGCCAGCTCGGCCCAGGACACCGCCAACAACAGCCATCGCTCGCAGACTGCCCATGCATTAGTAACGGAAATGAGTAAAGTTGGTAGAAGTTCTTACCTGTCATCGTTAGCAGGAATGGTGTAAGTCACCCATGATGGGTCTACGTTGGTATCAATAACGCCAATCGTAGGAATGCTCTTAAGACCGCACTCATAAAGGAGAGTATAGTTCTCAAGGGGATTTAAGCAAACAACCAGATCAGGCATCAGCGGTCGAGCCGAGCCTCTGTACGACTCAAAACCGGGGAGTTCCTGGTCCTTGTGGTCCACAACCTTTGTTCCGGCCATCTTCAGAATAACATCTCGATTGGTGATGGCCCCAGGGGTCCACTTGGTGAACAAATGACAAGCACCAGCCATCTCAGCAGCCTGGGTGACAATCTCCATCTGACCCTTCCGGTTTCCTACGAAGAGAATGAGGCCAGCCTTGTATGCCACCTCCTCCACCACACGAGCCGCACGTCGCAGGTGTGCTGCAGTCGTTTCCAGAGAGATAATGTGAACACCTTGTCGCACTCCGTAGATGTACCGAGAGTTCGCGGGGTTCCAGAGCGAGGTCTTGTGTCCGATGTGTGTTTGCGAAGCCATCAACATCTCTAGAGTGATATCCTCAGGTCCAGGTGGGTTGTTGACGAGCTCGGTGGGAATATATCGTTTCTCCAGTTTTGAACCGAGACTTCGTGTGTTGGCCTGAATTCTTTGCCATTCCTTATACTGCTGAGCAGGAGTCGCAGGTATCGTCGAGTTTGAGTTTGAGTGAGGTGTTGTCCAAGCAGCACCCCTGTGCTCGTGCGCCGAGTTGGTCCTGAGAGAAAGAATCCCGTCCTGTACAATTCGCTGCTTCTTCCGTGCCGCGGAGACAATCTTCGGAGGCGCAACAGCGGCCTGGGTTGCCTTCCACTCTTCGGATGTGGTCTCAGTCTTTGTGGTGACCTGAGTGGACATTTGCCGGGTAAGGGACCTAGAGATGGGAGACGCCAAGGTGTGGCGGTCTGAACATGTCAGTTGGATATTTGGATGAATTGGAGCTCAATTGACTTACAATGCCGCACGGCGGCGTTCCTCAAGATCATGGCGACGACTTGGAGAATGCTCGGTTATCGTGGTAGTCGTTCCACTGTACCAAAATTTGGCTATGGTCGATGAATCGGGTGGAGGGATTTTCCGGGCCGACTAATATCCTCCAGCTACAACTCATCACTAACTATCTACTTTCCAAACGAACGAACGGTCCTGAAATTGGCAATGAGACATGTTTTACTAACAAAGAAAATTTATTGGCATTTAATTAGTCTTGCAAAGGTAATCTCTACTATAAAAAGCTACTTCTCTTTCTGAATATCTACACTAAACAGCCCCCCCCCACCTCCATCTTCATCATGTCATTACGAAGAACAGCAGATGCCACCTTTACCGACTGGTGAGTCTGGCAATGGTAAAGACACCAATGATAGTGACGGCCAATGTGACAATTGCGCCAGGAAGTATGAGTTCGTTCGGTACACCAGCAATAAGCTGCTCGGGGCCTTGTGCGTGTGTATGTGCCGCACGGCCCTTTCGCCTCCGTACGGGTTCATCATCATCATCCTCATCTTCTGAGTCGTCATCATCCTCTTCGGGCCACCACTTACGCCGCTCTCGTAGACCGGCCCCGGTTGAGACTGATGGTGTAGCAGGAGCCTCGGATACAGGTGGCTTCTCAGGATCATGGACAAATAGATCGACCTTATCATGGTGAGCTTGGCGAGCAAGGATAACAGCCTCGAGAAGGTCATGATCAGCTGTGATAGAGATAGAGTCTCCTTCATCATCCAAAAAGCTCATCGCAAAACCTGGGCCGACAATCTTGCCGTCAGACACAGGAGGCACACCACCAATGCTATCTGCCTCAGCACCAAGCTTGGAGGCCACAGCGTTGACGAAAACTTCGATGCCTTCTGTTGCAGTAACCTTGAGACGGTGAACTCGGCCAGATGGAGCCTTGAATTTGAACGGGAATGGGAGCTCTTCTGGTAATTGATGTTCAAGAACATCGGGAAGAACAGAACGCGGAGGTGACTCCATGCCAACATGAGATGCAGAGTCGCCAGGAGCGAGACTATCGTTGATGCCTCGGTGCATGTCAGGCGAGGTCAGGCGAGAGCCAAGATTGGTGTGCTGTGCTGCACTACCCTCTCCAGACATCATAGACTCTGTCTCAGCATCGAGCGACAGCCAGAACTTGTTCCACGCGGGACCCTCATCATTGGTGTTTGACATGGCGTTGATTTGGTCGAGTGTAGCATATGTTAGCTTGAGAACGTCGACCATGCCGACGATCTCACCGCCATCATTCATGACAGGGAGGTTTAGGTAGTGACCATCTGAAAACATATTAGCGGCATCTTACTAAAATTTCCTCAACAACTCACCGTGCATCTTGCGGAGAGCCGCCTGGAGGGTCATGTCCATGGGTGCAAAGTCGGGGTGAGGGGTCATGACACGCACAACACTGCAGTTGGCGGGGTCAAGACCAGGTGCAATAACTCGAAGAACGACATCCTTGCTGGTGAAAATACCCGTAATAGCTCCTTGATCCTGAACAAGGACAGCGGTTGTACGGTTCTCCTTCATAAGCTGAGCAGCTTCCTTGACCGAGGTTCGCACGCTCACGGTGGTG
Organism: Fusarium proliferatum ET1; assembly: GCF_900067095.1. Lineage (NCBI taxonomy): Eukaryota > Fungi > Ascomycota > Sordariomycetes > Hypocreales > Nectriaceae > Fusarium > Fusarium proliferatum. The sequence continues at coordinate 2,445,887 of NW_022194792.1, read as the reverse complement.
GGGGGCACACCGTTGAGCACGGTCTCCAAAGTAGGCCCTGACATCTTGCTGCGCAGAGCTTCGACATATTGGATGATCTGTTGGGGCTGAGTCGAGCCCAATTCAGACTGGACGCCCTCAAGTGCATCGTAGAGCTTTCTAGAGGACGAGTAGGCACGCTCTAGCTTCTCCATGGCATCGTAGAAGCACTTGGTAATATCCAACACACCCGAAATATCCTGGTTCTCGTCCATAACTGGCAGATGTCGGAAACCCTTTCGGACCATGAGATCCAGGGCATCGGTAGCACTGGTATCGGTTCGAGCGCAAAGAGGGTTCTTCGTCATGATCTCAGCGATAGTAATGGCGGAAGCTTTTGCTCCAGCTCCCACAACTCGGAACGCAAGATCCTTTGCGGTGAAAATACCAGCAATGCGATCGTCATCGTCAGTTACCAGAACACAATCCTCGCGTTTTGCGGCCATCAACTGAGCAGCCTCGGATACAGTGGTGCCAGGCTTGATCTGTAGGGCCTGACTGGGCTTCAATGCGAGGACAGTCCCAGGAGGAGCCTTTCGTGAATGGCGAGCCCGGCTGGTAAGGTGCTTCTTCTTGGAGAGGTCATTTTCGAGCTTCTTTCGGATGGCCTGTGGTGGAGGTTAGTAACCTAGTATATTGTAATTCGAAGCCTTTCGAGGTATATATCGCAGTCGAGGCCAATCGAAAGGGTATGTCATGACGAACCTCATCACGCTTGCTCTGCTTCTGACGACTCGCGCTGACCGCAGATCCAGTCTCAGTAGGCGGTGAGGGCTCCAGGACAGGACGAGGGATGCTTGAACTACCGCTGGGACTGTTGGTGAAAGGAACCGCACCACGGCCCTGGTTGCGAGTGGGCGTTCCTCTATAAGTGTTTCCCGACATGATAGCGGTAGATGGAACGAAGACGAGACGAGGAGTCGGTCCGGCTTGTCGTCACAGCCAAAGGCAGAATACGTACGATTGCTGGCGTTATCTGTTTCGCTGTATGCAAAAGAGGGTCGGCGGCACGGGAAATGCAATAGAAAAAGGTGAGTCTATGCCCCGGATGGAGGAAACCTAGGAAAATTAAGGATCAGCCAATAGCAGTGGGCGAGATATTCTGCAGGCTGGAGGAAATCGGGTGATTTTGTTCGAGGTGAGTGACTCTCCAAGCTCCCAGGATGTTGGTACCTCCCACCCGCCTCTTGGGCCTGGCCCTGTGCTTTCAGGGTTGTTGTGGTAACTCTTAGTGGTTGTTGACTCAGGAGCGCTTATTATCCAATCAGATGTTGATTGAAACCGTTTCACCGACTTGATCCGACAACGTCTCTAATAGATAGAATGAACCCTTTAGACATATATGATCGAGGGCCAGACCAAAAAGGAAAAGAATCATTTCGAGTGGAATGCTACTCTATATGCATGCTCTTCCTAGTAATGACCCGCATCTGATCGTATCTGACTTACATATAGTTCGTCAGAAGGATCCATTACATCCAGCCAGCACATCATGGGCCCGTGCAATATATTATGTGTCGATTTTTATTCCATGCTCACTCACGAACCAGGAGCCTTATTGGACATCTTAAGACCATATGAACATTCCGTTTCCGTACAAGCAAATTCTTTCCTCTTCTCTTGGACAGATCCCAGAGACTACCTATACATATCAAACACCATCCTCCGCTAACAGCAGGTATCCGACCATAGTATCGTAGTCCCACATCTCAAGCATCCTTCCCAACTGCGGTTTATCACTCCGAGCCACGGAGTCGACGGCCAATAGTCGACGCAACTGAAGTGTCCTCCTTCTTGGGAAATTTCTTGTATATCATGTCGAGGAAAGCGGCCATGTTCTCCGAACCTCCAATGTAGTCGAGTGTGTCCTCAATTGCTCTCCTCCACTCAACATCGAAGTTTCCTTTCACAGCACCCTCCAGTAATTCTGTCACGACGACAGCCATTTCCAAGCCCCCAACACAGGTGTTGCCGAAATCATCTGCAGTAGGCACACGACTACCACTCATGCCTCGGAGAGTCGCTGGCTTAACGGGATCACAGAGTTGAAGATTCGAGAACCGAATGAGGGATGTTTCCTCAGCCATTTTGATCTCCTGGGTGGTCTCAGTAGCTAAGAAGGATGACTGCCCCTCCGCCTCCATGCTGGACAGTGTTTGCTCGCTGGGCAGAGTCTGTTCCTCAACATCTGGTTCGAGGGCGATCATGCGAGGGCCAGGGTATGTCTGAATGAACTGGAGCGGAAAGTATACACCGGCCCAGGGAGCAGTGTTGCCAGACTCCGGATTGTAGCCTTGGTTCCGAGCTAGAGATCGGCAGAATTCAAGATTCTTGCAGTTCATGAGATTCTCACGTTCGTCTTGAGTGAGATCGAAAGCATCCTCGTTACCATACAGTTGTAGTGCGCGGAGATATCCAGTATAGGGGACAGTTTGCACGACGGAGGGGCATTTGAGGCGCTGAATAAATGAAGTTTCATAGATGCTGTCACGTTGGCGCTCTATAGTTTCGCATTTGTCGAACACAATGACGCCGGAGTTCTGGGCGGATGTGTGTGAGTCTGCGGTCATGGTTGAGTAAAGGAGTGGCTGCACTTGGTTCAATAATGAAGGACCAAGAAGATGAGAGATGAGAATGTTGAACCTGGCATCGGAAGAAAAGGGTTGAGAAAGGACAGAGAGACGAAGTTGCGAAGGAAGTCACATTGATGGTTACTTGGCATAAAGAGTAGGTGCCTAAGGTAACCTTGCACTGGCAGCAATTGCCAACTGCCGACTGCCAAAGTGCCTACTCGCTCCAACCCAAGTTTGTAGATGCACGCACACACTCTTGCCCAGTTTGCTCAGTGGAGTGGTTCTCAAGATTGACGCCGTACCTGCTTGCATTACCCTTTTGTTGAGGAAGGTACCATCTTGGACTTCGTCTCAGGGCAAACAGGATCAAGGTAGGTATGGTACCATATCAAGGTAAAGTCTAGCGGCACTTTTATACTAAGGTACTATTTGGAAGATGGTTGAGAATATTATGCTCTTCCCCTTCACTTTTCAAGCTGTGTGAATCGAAACAGCTAGCTATGGATCGTCAGAAATTATACTTATGTATCATAAGTAAGTTGCGTTTTTACAGTGTTAAATGCACCATTACATCACTAGAAATTGATATATATCTAAAGATTCTCGCATTGGATAGTGGTGCAACTCCAAACCACCTAGGTGAACTGATGTAAAATTAAACTTTTCTATGATCGTCTAAGTCGATAGAAGTATGAAGACCTTGGCGGGCCAATAACTTACCGCCTTCATCGGGTTTGAGCGCGTGCTTACCCAGATCATTGTATGACTCTATCTCAATACATTGGCGCCGTTGGCGGAAGTGGTGATCACCAGTACCGGCCCCGTGTGGGGCCGACTATATCGGCAAGACTCGGCACTGACCTGAACAGACTTGGGTCAATGAATGAAGAACTCTATAAGAACGAGCTTTTATCTCGTAACCTCCATCGTAAGACTCTGTATCAATGGAAAAGCGACTGTCAGTTACCGAACGTTTTCGATCCCGATCTCTGGAAATTATCATCTAGATATACGAACAACTCCTCTTCATTGCTGTGTGGAATTCCGTAGTAAAAAAATGTGAGCAAGGAAAGGTCTGAAGTTTGAGCCACGATGACTCTTTCATTCACACGATGACAGTTTTCTGTAGACTTTTTTTTTTCGATCAGTATCGACATTACCATGGCTACCCACGCTTGGTTTGTTCATTGATAATGAGATTGCATTGTTATTTAGAGCTTCCGGTTGTAGGCCATTGTGTATGGTGTTGAACTTGATCGAAAACACCATCTCTGGGGCAAAAGTGCCGATTAGATGTCCCGTAAACGTCGAGCATAACAAAGTTTAAGTTCCAACGGTGTTTGCCTCTTCGGCGGGAGAGGTTTGTTTACAATGACGACCGAACGAGGAAGCGACTACAAACTTTGACAAAACGCAGAACTTATCTCAAATAAAAAACAATCAAGGACTGCCATTAGATAGACCATGAATCGAAACATTGGCGGTGAAGCTTCTAGATCGTACTGCATCAAAGAGCGACATGATCTCGGTCAATGGTGAGATTCCAAGGCAATGCCTTGTGCTGAAGAACGCCTCCCGTCGGAAGCCAGGGAACTTAGCAGTTGAATATACAGTCATGGACTGGGGGAACCTAGGCAACGTCGTGTTCAATTCAAGGTGATGGTGACACAGGATATCGCCATCTATTGTTTGGCTGGAATGCAGTTGCAAGTTGGAGGCCCTTGAGCGTTTGTATGTCCAATGGCGCAGAGGCACTTGGTATGGACGATGGCCTAGGCTTTCTCATTTCCAGGTTGTTTGAGACAACTTCACTTTTTTGTGACCGTGTTGATCCTGAAACGAGACGTCATCTGCGTCAGCTACAGGGGTTGTCGTTTACTGTACAGCTGCCATTGACCGAGACATGTGCTGGAATCCTAGGTTGTTATGGTAGCAACAGGGAATAAGGCAATGATGCTATTCCCTTGCGACACATCGAATTGCTTGAGTTGCGAGGTATACTGTGGCTGTGGCTTTCAAGCCGCGAAGTATGTAACTAGTTATCAATGTTTATTACGTGAATTGGCTCGTGAGAATGCGAGTTGCCAAGTCATAAAGGCGATGAGATCACTCTGAGTGTGGTCAGTGGTCAATCCTCGGCTAGAATCTTATCATGATCAGGAAGTGGGATGAGTGCCGAGAATAAACATGGTTCTATCGTACAATGGACCATCGGTCGCCAGGTCACGTCTCAGAAGTTGGCTGCCACACTCTTTTAGTAGCTCTAGCCGCCAAGGTGTGCCAGGGTAACCGGCTGAGCATGGGTGAAGCTGGATTTAGTGGTTTGATTCTGGTTGCCCCTGGTGATTGTTTACTTTTAGCTCGATCTTACTATCGACCCCAAAGATCCAAGTTATCCACACTGCTGCTCTTGTTGCATCTAGCACCAAAGCTACTCCATTCACACATCCATCCATCCATCCATACATACATACATACAGAACAAGATCAATCAGAGCTTGTACATCAATTGCATCTACCTCATCTTTCGGGAGAGCTCAAACACACAAAAAGAGCACTTCCACAAACCAATATCATTGCCTTACAGGCATAACCACATTTGAACTTATATCGCAAAGTCGACCTCGACTGAGAACGACAACAACTTTCCACTAGCCCGGCGCTCTGTGCTTGCGCTGCGTGAGGTAAGGAACATGAAGTGTAGTGAAGGAGGTGAGAAGTTGACTGACATGCCAAACAGTTTCGGACCTATAGGTTCCCATCGACAATATATCGACCAACGACAATTCCCTTCCGGACTCCCCTTGCGACATTATGCTGTCCAATCCAACAGGACTTCACGCCCGGCAAAAGCAGCACCGGCGTCAAAATTCGACACCGTCTGCTTTTGAGGGCGCCAAGATCCCTAATCTGCCAACTACACAACGACAAACCGCACACCGACGCGGCCTCAGCCTAGATGTTCGACGACAACAGAACCAGAACATCAACTCAGCAGCAACAAGGCAGAACTACATGGTAAGTACGAATACTAACAACACAGGATTAGCCAATATTTCTACGCAGCAAGTTCTGCGAGAAGCGCAGCAGCAACGCATTCAAGCACGCCCGGGCACACAGAACCCTTACGCCAACCTGGCGCCAAGTGGAAGTGAGAACTATCTCATGTCCCCTCATGGAACTCCTCAGACACAACGATTCGACCCGTCCTGCTTTGACCCCAACTCACTTCCCTTTGACCCTTACACTACTGATCTTAACGTGATGATGGGCAAGGGCCAACAGGCTGCATACGGTGACAATATGTCGGGAGGTAAGGAATTTGATATCTTTAACAATGACAGTGCACTTTCAACTCCAACGTTCATCAACTTTCCTTCTGAGGGTTCCTCCGCTCAGGGCTGGTCCTCTGAAGGTGACACCTCCAGTACAAGGAGAACCTCAAGAAGGATAAGTGGTGGCATCCTGGACCGCGTTAACAAGTTTGAGACCTTGGACTCAACGACAAGACCCGCTACGCCTCCTAACCAGAACCAAAGTCAGAGCCAGGCCCAGACCCAGAACACACAAAGTCAGTCGCTCAGCTGGACAATGACAATGCCTGAGACGGCTAACCTTGCGCAAGGTTACTTTCCCCCTACACCAATTGAGACTCCCCACGACCGGTTGGCCAAGGATGAGAGCATGCCAAGTCGGTTCGCTGATGGCTATGATGAGTCTATGGAAGAGACGATCAAGCCCGTGAGGAACCGTGGAGGAAACCGAAGGGCTCAAACCATCTTCCAAGACATCAGACAACATTCTGAGCAAGTCATGTCTAGCCCAGCTCGGTCAGATACTCTTCCCGAGTCATCCTTCAATGGACTGCCAATGTCGACACCTGACTACATGAGCATGAACAGCTTCAACAACGAGTTCATGAAGATCGAGAGCGACTTTGGTCGGGATGACATCCAGGGTCTCAGCCATCAGCTACCACAACAAGTCACTCCCAGCACTCCTCAAATGACACAGTACATGGGATCTTTTGACAACAAGCCTGAACTCCAACCCTATCCCATGGGTGCTCAATCTGTCTCTGGGACCCCCTCTCAGACACCATCTCGTCGCCACTCTCCCCATCGCCGCACTGAGTCAGTCGCTAGCATCGCAAGTGCTGCCAGCATCGCCAGCATCAACATTGAGGAGACCAAGACAGAAACCGGAGTCACTCAGGATGAGATCGCCCAGTTCATTAGTGGCCCAGACGCTAGTGACGGCAAGTGGACATGTACCTATGAAGATTGCGGCAAGAAATTCGGCCGCAAGGAGAACATCAAGTCGCATGTTCAGACCCATCTCAATGACCGACAATACCAGTGTCCCACTTGCAAGAAGTGCTTTGTTCGACAGCACGATCTCAAGCGACACGCCAAGATCCATACTGGAATCAAGCCCTACCCTTGCGAATGTGGCAACAGCTTTGCTCGCCACGATGCTCTTACTCGACACCGCCAACGAGGCATGTGCATTGGTGCTTTCGATAACGTCGTGCGCAAGGTTGTCAAGCGAGGCAGGCCGCCCAAGAAGAGCCGCCCTGATATCGAGACTCGCATGGAGAAGTCGGCGCGAACCCGCAAGAAGAACATGTCTGTCAGCTCAATGTCATCATTCTCTGCTTGTTCTGACAGCTCAGCTGTCAACTCACCAGAACAGTTTATGCTTGATGACATGATGGACATTGGAATGAGTTCACAGAACCAGGCTCTCGCTGCCGTCTCTTCAGCACCAATGACTGGCATCACAGCCGCCGCTTTTCAGGAGTATGCCTCCTCTCCCTCCGCTGGCAGCGCACACTCATATGTGTCCCCGGAGGCCATCATGGAGGGCACTCCCATGCACGCCGCATCTCCTTCCAAGAGCATCGCAAGCCAGTACAACACACCACCTGAGCTCTCGCAATCATCTTCCCCCCCAGCCACCCACTTCTTCGACGTCGACCCCAACACTTCAATCAACAATGACGATCTGACCATCATTCCCGGGACAACAACTTTCGTCACCTCGGCAACCATGGCTGCTTCTCTTCCCCTTGGCCTAAGCAATGCAGACGATGAAATGCTGTATCAATTTGCCAACGACGACGATCTTATCCAACTGGATCGCGACTCCAACATGCTCATGAGCAAGTTTGACGAAGATTTCGACAACGTCGGCATGTTCACCAACAACAATGACGATGTCTTCTTTGGCAGCAACTAGTTTGTGCCCAGCCTTGTTTATTTGCTTTGTTTCGTCTCGCGCAAGCCATGGAACAGTACTTAATCAGCCATGCACTTTTTTGTTTGGATTACACCAATTGAGGTCACTCGTTTTCAGAAGAAGCGACATATTTTCTCACGATGCTCACGCTCACGCTTCTACGTAATACACGCTCGCGGCTATGTACACTAGGGATGGGGAAGAAGACAGTAAAAAAGGGCATGGGTATTTCAACGGGGTTTTTATCATCAGCAGCAATGGATTATTCGGGCAGGAACTGGCGAACCGGAATGGGATTCTCAGGATTATTTGGGGGGGAAATTGATAGAAAGCAAAGGTCTCAACGCGGTTGGGTGTCGGACACCCCCTTGGGCCGCTTGGAGTTTTCAGGTTGAGGCTTTTGCTTTTTGGGGGGATATATGGCGTTTCCCAATGGAATATTCATTGATGATTAACTTTGGTGCCTTGATTAAATGTGATAATGGTCTACTTTGACTCGATGTTTGCAAGTTGATATATAGTCAACAATGCCATGGGAATTTCAACATTGCTTGATTACCAATTTAATTTCAGTTGAGGCTGTTGATTTCCTGCGATGTCTATCAATCGGTTTAGATCAGTTGGAGTTACATCTGGTTTGTTGTTCTGTTATAGACGTTTCATTATGCCTCTATTTTACTCTTGCTCTGTCATGTTTGGTAGATCATCCAGCGTCTCATTGGCTCCACTGATGAGACGCAGCCACATATATTTTGTCTTAGGTAGTCCGAGCTTCCACCTTATACATCCAAAACCTCCGCTAAGACCTTGTTTCTTTCTCAGATCCAACATTACTCCCGTATGTCCTTTCTCTCATAAGCCGTGAGACTTTCTTCTTTCTCACTATTGATCGGCCATGCTTACGCCAACTATTGCCGTAAAAACTAGCTTTCTCTATGCTGCCGGCAATACACCAGCTACCAGCCTGACCAGATCAGTACCACAAGGCCAAGACGTAGCTGTTCTGTCGCTTGGCTGTGGTGATCTGCGCAACATTCTCTATACAACATACCTGGAGAAAGGCTTGCGTGAGTACAAGCCAATCTTTCCTCAAGACTTGAAGCTGATCGGATTAGCTCAGAGAAAAATCGACTTCACTTGTTGCGATGTCGTCGAAAAGATTATTGGTATGTGACTTACCCTGCATCACAGCACCACAACATGTTAACCAGAAATTAGCTCGCAATGCTTTCTTTTTGATATTCCTGCTTGATGAGGATTGCAAGCTGAGTGATGAGCAGCTTTGGAATGTCTACTACCATTTGTTCGTGGACGAAGAGACTGCGAAAATTGTATCAGCTACTGCTACTAAACTGCTAAGCGTTTCCAAATCCCTTGATGAATGGAACGGCAGCATATGGGGGAAATCTATCCGATTCTGCGATGCCGATACTCTATCAGATATCCGTCGTGTTTGGTTGTCCATCAAAGCTGCGGCAGCCAAGTGCGAATCCAGTAGCTATACGGAGACATTTCAGCAGAACATACAACCATCTAAGGACATCCACGACCAAAAGCTTGGTGAAGGGCGCCTCAACTTGACAGCTATGCGTTCCGCAGCGCCACTCTCCATACAAGCGGGAGCAAAACTCGGGGAAATATCCGCTCAATACTGGAAAAATGGTACAGTCACACCTCGCCAAGCCAAAGATAAGTTGCCAAACCCGCTCCTTGCAAGTCTTCTCTCCGAGAACGACATTCTGCACTATGCTAGTGATCCAGTCCTGGGCTTTCATCTGGCCACGGCCTATGCTGCTCTTCTCGAAGGCTCTCCCCTCGAGCCCAAGATCAGAGGAAAAGAATTTGTAGCCTCAGCTGCTGCTATGACCCAGTTCAACGAATGGATCTCTGCTTTCAAGTCGTTGAAGAGCAATATTGTCATTCGCTTTGCCGTTGCGGATGCCTTGGCGCTCTGTCACAGTTTACAGGCGGCGCATACAACAGCAAAACCAGCCAATCTATACCGGCGAACCTGGGACCCACGACCATTGGTCTTGGATCCAAAGGACTATGGGAAGGGTGGTTCAGGGCCATCGGCGTTCGATATGATCGACACCTCAAACCTCTGCGACCACATCGGAGCGCTCAACATTCTCTTCGCAGCAGGGCCTCTTCTCAAAGATGAGCCTTGGGCGTCGCTTTTCACAGAATTGCTAATCAGGCCTGAGGGTGATCAGAAGAATGCTCTAGACAAGATTCTCTCTGGACATGCGCCGACCATCTCACTTCTGCTTGGTTTCAGTCCTGTTCAGTACTGGACTAATGCCAAAGTTGAGTCCCATGTTGACGAGATTTTCCTTGGACTCATGAATGAAGCAAAAGGAGAAACGCAAACCCGAAACCGACTGGCTTGGAAGCGAGACAACCGGTTTTCGGGTCAGGCCCGCCACGGGAAGCTGCATATCGACTCAAAGCAGCTTATCAAATTGCTTTCACCACTCTATGACTATATGTTTGAGGCTGAGAACATATCACAGTCAAGTGTGGGACAGAGGTCAAACACATATGGTCACTTTATCCGTACAAGCTTCGCTACCGTGCTCAAGGTTGTCATGGCCCGGGTTGCAACAGACTGGCCATCCATGTGCTCGGCTCTCATCGACTCTATTGCCCAAGATCATCGCTTTTTGCTGGCTAGCAATGGCATGCAAGACCTGTGCCTTCAGCTTCACCTTCTTGGTGTAAACACCGAACCATGGATTATCCAGGAGAGCAGAAGCCTTCCCCAAAATGGAGGTTTCAATCGCTGGAAATCCCTGCCACCAGCAGTCGCTGTTACGGTAGTTGTACCTAGACCGGCCATTGCTCGATTGTATAAACATCAAAATAACCCTCTTGGGCTTGCATCACCGCCACTTGTCGGATCGGTAAGATCCAGTCATAACGCTACCGAAGGATGGCAAAATACATTTGGAGATATCCAAATTTCCTTTGGTAATGTTAAAACCAACAAGATGTCTGATGAGGACGAGTTTCAAGTGGTAATCGAAAGAGATCAGAATGGGTGGGCCGGAGACTCTCCTCTCGTTGCATCTTTCTATGTGCCCACTTCAACGCTGCAGAACGAGCCCAACTCGGCATTGGTAGGACTCTGTGTTCCACCTACGGGGCAGAACTCCTTGATCTATGGTCCCATTCTGGGAATGACCATGACTGTCTTTGAAACGCGCACTGACGACAAAGCGACCGTATTCGTGACAAAGCATTTACCTGGGCACGACGGTTATCCTGCCGTGTGTAGTGCTGTGAAGTCTCTCGAGAATACGGTCAACCAGGGTCAGGATGACAAGGCCGCCAAGATTCTGCTCGAGATATCACCTTCTGAGTCTGTCATCTCTACCGTTACTGGACACTTGGACATTACTTCGAAGAAAGGCAAGGGGTTCCTTAAGAACAAGGCCCCGATCGACTTTCGTCAGAAGAGCCCCTTCGTCATTGATATTGTTTTCGGCAAGCATGATCTTATTTGCCCTATCAACTTTCCGGTGCCTGTCACCAAGGATGGAATGAAATCTCGAGTTGCTCGAACGACAGGCTACATCGAATTGATAGTGCCACTGGCACAGCCTGGCTCTTCTCCTATACTGCTGGACTTTGCATACCCTTCAGCAATCTCCTCGTCTGGCGTTCCGGCTTGTCTCAACATGCCACACCTGAATCTCGACAACCTCCCTGTCATTGATTTGGAAAACAAGGACCGAAACCGATGGGTGACAACATTGACATCAATGCAGTTTTCAGCCCGAGAAAAATACCTGCGTACTGTACGCGACGAAAGCGGAATCTCACATGACCCGATGGTCAACTTCAAGGAATCTGTGTTTACCATGTTTATGATCGCCACTGGCTTACAGGCTGGCCAGACCGGTTTGTTTGCAATCAACCACCCGAAGCGAGGTGGTATACACATGCTTGTTTTCGTCTCCGCCATCCGGATTGATGGCGATGCTGCATCTGTCGTTATTGATGCTGCTATTATCCCATTCACGATGGATCTTATCACATCGGGCCGGATGGAATCCTTCCTTCTTATTCTCCGGGAACTTGAATGTGGCAGTATCGATGTAGACGATGCAGAACTATGCCTTTGGAAGAAGGCTCTCCCATCTATGGTTGAGAGGTGCCGTACCTGGTCTCATGGCAGGAGTTGCGAGTATAAGAGAAAGGGGGCGACTATTCCACTGAGTCTCAAAGATGGTGAACAGGTTCTGTGCTCGTGTGGTAATGGGCTCCTACCAGAGAACTTCGTATCTCTCCCTGAGTGGGAAAACGCAGCGCCGAATGCAGTCCGTATTGCGATCAGCCCGACTTATGCAATTCCGTTCAACGAAGAAGTCGTTGACCCTGCCGACGTTCCCAAGATGCGCAACCCAGTGACTCGGATAGAAAGATGTCGAAGCTGCGGGAAACCAGAGGACCAGGCGGGCATTACTTTAAAGAAGTGTTCACGTTGTCAAAAGGTAAAATATTGCTCCGGGGAGTGTCAGAAGCGAGATTGGAAAAAGCATAGAGCGGAGTGTGACTAGATGAGTTGCAAGTGAATATGTGTATTGGTCTGAAGTAAGCCAAGAGAGACACTGGACCTGAGAGGGAAAATGAATGAATAAAACAAAAAGAGACTTCGGATCTTCGATCAGTGTGTCAAGAGATTGATCAAAAGGACGGTTTCTTGCCCCTCTTCACACCCTGGTAAACCTTAGCATGATTCAAGCTCGTAGACACATTAGATCGAAGAAGGTAATGCTGGATAGTAAAGGTCTAGGATATATATTAGAGGAGAGTAAAGTGATAGACCGGAAGATTAGGTCCCTGGATCTTAATGGCCGGTACAGAAACAACTTAGTTATGATATCGGAATAGCTTCATACCACCTTTGAGAAAAGTCTCCCCTGATTGGTTGCTCACCGAGCCCCTCGGTCCTCACCTTACACCGCTTTCCACCCCTTGGAGGGGCAGAAAAAATGTCCCAGCCTAGCCCATCCGCTATTGCCTGTGACCAGCTGGTGCAAGCTTGTGCGATTACGAAATCGCGAAACCTCCTACACCAGCACCGCTTTTTCAAGCCTCGACCTATTTGATCTCGATATAGCCTTTGTGCACTGAGATTTACAATCATGTCGGCAGCACAACTCCTCAACCCCAAGGCTGAGTCCCGAGTACGTCGATACCAATAACTATAAACCCCCCCGCAGCCAAAAGTGGCCTTGCCTTGCAACTTGCTAACCCGCTTGTCGCAGAGGAGGGGCGAAGCTCTGAAGGTCAACATTAGCGCTGGTGAAGGCCTACAGGATGTTTTGAAGTCCAATCTGGGCCCTCTGGGCACCATTAAGATGTGCGTGTTATCATAATTGTCACATAGCGATGTGAAGCTAACAGTCTCAGGCTTGTTGACGGTGCGGGACAGGTACAAACTCCTATCAAAATACCCCACGGCGACCCCTAAACTGACCGACGACCCCAGATCAAGCTGACCAAGGATGGAAACGTTCTCCTTCGAGAGATGCAAATACAAAACCCTACCGCCGTTATGATTGCTCGAGCCGCGACCGCTCAGGACGATATTTGCGGTGACGGAACCACCTCCGTGGTGATGTTGGTTGGTGAGCTTCTCAAGCAGGCAGACCGATACATTTCTGAAGGACTGCACCCTCGTATCATCACCGATGGTTTCGAGGTTGCCAAGGTTGAGGCTCTTAAGGTGAGTTTTTGATACCTCGTCCCCCCTGAAACTTTGGCTCAACGTCGTAGTTCCTCGACTCTTTCAAACTCGCCAAGGAAGTTGACCGAGAACTCCTGCTCAATGTCGCCCGAACATCGCTTGCCACCAAGCTCAACTCGACTTTGGCCGCCAAGCTTACACCTGATATTGTCGATGCCGTTCTTGCTATTTACCAGGCACCCGCGAAGCCCGATTTGCACATGGTGGAGATTATGAAGATGCAGCACCGAACAGCCGCCGACACTCGGCTGATTCGTGGACTGGCCCTTGATCACGGTGCTCGTCACCCTGATATGCCTAAGCGGCTCGAGAACTGCTACATTCTTACCCTCAACGTCAGCCTGGAGTATGAGAAGACTGAAATTAATTCCAGCTTCTTCTACTCTAGCGCTGAGCAGCGTGATAAGCTTGTCGAAAGTGAGCGTCGTTTCGTCGATGCCAAGCTCAAGAAAATCGTCGAGCTCAAGAAGGAGCTTTGCGGTAACGACGGCACAAAGAACTTTGTTGTTATCAACCAGAAAGGCATCGATCCTCTTTCTCTTGACGTTCTTGCCAAGAACAATATTCTTGCTCTCCGACGTGCCAAGCGAAGGAACATGGAGCGCCTTCAGCTTGTTTGCGGTGGTGTTGCTCAGAACAGCGTTGACGACCTGTCCGAGGATGTTCTGGGCTGGGCTGGCCTTGTCTATGAGCAGGCGCTCGGTGAGGAGAAGTTCACTTTTGTTGAGGAGGTCAAAGACCCCAAGTCCGTTACTCTGATGATTAAGGGCCCCAACGCTCACACCATTGCTCAAGTGACAGATGCTGTCCGAGATGGTCTGCGAAGTGTTTACAACATGATTGTCGACAAGTCCGTTGTTCCTGGAGCTGGTGCTTTCCAGGTTGCCTGTGCTTCTCATCTCAAGAGTGATGCTTTTGGCAAGTCTGTCAAGGGCAAGGCCAAGTGGGGTGTTGAGGCATTCGCTGATGCTCTTCTTATTATTCCCAAGACTCTGGCTGCCAACGCCGGTCTTGACATCCAGGATGCTCGTAAGTTGACTATTCTCCAAGTATTCACGGCCAAGATCTAACTTGCTATAGTTGCGGACTTGCAGGATGAGTATGCTGACGGCAATGTCGTTGGCCTTAACCTCGAAACCGGTGAACCCATGGACCCCGAGCTGGAGGGTGTCTTTGACTCTTACCGAGTTCTGCGAAATTGCATCGCCTCCAGCTCCAGTATTGCATCTAACCTCCTTCTATGTGACGAGTTGTTGAAGGCTCGACAGATGGGTAGAGCAGGCGGACCTGGGCCTGGCATGGATGGACCTAATGATCACATGTAGGAGATACCACATTAAAATTGAGGCTAGACAAAAGGCTCTGGGGCGTAATATACACAATTACGACTTATTTTATGACTCAAGCATGTTTATAGCATTTGTGATACGTAGGTAGTCTACATGGGTGAGTGCATCACGGAATGATGGTTTGTAGTTGAACATTTCTATTGATGCGCTAAGCCCCGCATTGTGACAGACAGACAGACAGACAGCTTTTTTGTACAGAAAAAAAAATATTTACCCCACCACCAATCACTTAAATCGAGCCCATCAATATCAACATCATGGCTTCGTACGATTCCGATTCCTCGGATGGCGAATTCGAGGAGACAAACGTGCTCCTGGGATATGCCTCTAAAGAAGCAGACGAAGACACTGTCAGCAAACTCGGAGGCCGTCCCGTACGTCTTTGGCTTGTCCCGCACCAGACAAAACTGTACCGACTAACAGCGAAATCAGGACTGGTTGGACGAGAATGCTCCCAGCGCAGCCTACGCACGATGCAAAGTCTGCAAGGATTTTATGGCTTTGATCCTACAGCTCAACGGCGAACTCCCCGAACGATTCCCTGAGCATGAGCGACGAATTTATGTCTTCGCCTGTAGAAGACAGACTTGCCGGCGCAAAGATGGCAGCATCCGCGCACTGAGAGGTCTGCGGGTATGGAAGGAGGAAGCATCCAAAGAGCCCAGTCAAGAGAAGAAAGTTGAAGAGGAAAAGCCAAAGAACGATGGGCCTGGATTAGGGGAGACTTTGTTTGGTTCCAAGGGATTGGGAAGTGCATCTGGCGCAAACCCATTCTCTAGCAATGCGAACCCATTCAGCAACTCCAACAGTTCTGGAAACCCATTTAGCTCTGGATCTGCGAACCCGTTTTCCTCTTCAAATACACAGCCTGAACCTGTCAAACCTGCATCTCCCGAGCCAGCAACAACATCCCTCAGCAAAACATTTGCAGAATCTCTCAATATTAAGGATACACCGGTGTCGCCACCTCAACCTTCAGAGCCCTGGCCCACCGAAGATGCTCAGGCCCAGCCGTATCCTACTCTCTATCTAGCTGACGCCGATTTCGAAACTCTGGAACCGAATGCCACGAATGTTCCCACCAACGCCCGTCTTGAAGATGCTGATGCCGCGGAACCTTCTATACTGGACCGCGAGGCTTTCGAGTCGAGCATGGACGCTACGTTCCAGAAGTTTGCAGATCGTCTGGCGCAGAACCCTGAGCAAGTTATTCGTTATGAGTTTGCAGGCACTCCTCTCTTATATTCAAAGAAGGATGCTGTTGGTGAGGCTGTGAACAAGGGTGCTATCCCCAGGTGCCCCAACTGTACGGCGAGAAGAGTTTTTGAGGTGCAGTTGACACCAAACGCTATTGCAGAGCTTGAGGCAGACGACATGAGTTTAGAAGGTATGGAATGGGGTACGATAATTGTTGGTGTATGTGAGAAAGATTGTTCGCCTCGAGGAACACCAGTTGGAGAGGTTGGATACCTTGAGGAATGGGCTGGCGTGCAATGGGAGGAGCTGTCCAAGGGGAACTGAATACCGGAACAATTTGGAAAATAAATATAACGAATCAAGAGCACTGTAATCAAGCCACATTGTCGGTCTACATGAGCCAGATACGCTGTAGTAAATCGCAAAGTTCTATGCATTTCTAGATCCTTGGATTGCTCTGCAATGTCATGTCCGATTAAACGCCTAGTTTTTGTAACCCCCGCCATGCTACCATGTGAGCCCTTCCTAACCCCTCCGCATCATCAACCGTGATGTCCGAATCCAATCAGATGGTGGGGGAAGTGCGCGAAAAATCCCTTGTGATCCGCTAAAACTCTCATCAAAAAGCTCAAACAGTGTCCTCCCACGACCGTCGGATTACCCTGGAGAACTGCTCGACGTTGACGTCCTCACGGATCTCAGCCTTCTTGGCCTCGTTGTCAGGGTTTGAGGGAACCTTGACGCTGCCATCACCCTCGACAGTCCAGCCACAAACCTCGGTAACGAACTTCTTGGTGGCATCCTCGTTGAGGCCGAGCCATGACTCGAGATGGGTGATCTGGAGCTCACGGAAAGCCTGTGAGACGAGAAGGGCGATGCGGTGTCGAACCACGTCCTCAAAGTCAGGAATGTCGGCAATCAAGTCGGCAACCATGTCGTCGTCGAGATCGGCCCAGAAATGGGAGTACTGAGCACCCTCGAGCTGACCGTTGAGGGATCGGAGCTTGGTGATAGCTTCGCCGAGGTCGCCAGTGACAGCAGCGGAGGGGTTGATAAGGTGAAGAGCGAGAGAGAACTGTGCCGAGGGGAACTGGGTCATTGTCTTGACCAAGACGTTGGTGATCACCTCATCCTTGATACGGTCGGGGTTGAGCTGGTATCTTGGGGAAGTTAGCCTCGGGTCGAGCAGTGATGATGCCAAAGGTTGTTGGAGTAATTAGGCATTTCAGTCGCACTAAAGTTGACTTCAAGTGCGGCCAAGTTGAGAACAACCCGCCACACTAGTCAGGTAATAGGAAACGTTGACAAACGGTCATCATAAAAGAGCCCGAGGTGTACTGTGTATATATGTATCTTAAGAGGACTCACAGTTTCAGCAGTGTTCGGTTGGCATTGCAGTCAGTGAACTTCTGCTCGCATTGGTCTTGGAGATAGGTCTCAAGGGCGCCGACAGCCTCGGGGTTGTATCGTTCGAGTCCGTTGATGATGGACGAGATCTCGCTGGGTCTCTCAGGAGGATCTTCACCGTTCATTATGGCTGATTTATAGGGAGAGGAGGGGTCGTTATAAGGGGTGATGTTCTGGGGGAGAGGGAGGTTCGCGATGGTGGGGCAGAACGAAGATTTCGACGGTTGTGTGAGTGAATCGCTTGTGCGTGCCGAAATGGTTTAGCGTTGAGTGAGCGGGCTGGTTCCTGATTTTTCGAAGCTCTATAAACTCAGTCACGTGCCTTCGCGCCAACGTCGTCATAGAGCCCGCCGCGTTTATACTTGTTGATTAACAAGGACGTGAAGAGGCGTATTGCTCTATTTACATAAGCTTTGTGGTGGATTCACTTTGTCTCTCTTCTGGAATCCTTCTTTTACTAGGGGTGGTAGTCTCAGTCAACCTAGACATCAATGCAAATATGCCCAGTCCAACCAAGAAACGGAAGCTCAACAACGGCACCAAATCATCAACACCAGCCCGTGGTCTTGAGTACTTCTTTTCAAAGCAAAAGCAGAATGACACAGAGTCAAGTAAAAATTCAAAGACAGAAGAAAACGCTGAAGGTATATCAAGTGATGCTGCTACAGAATTAACAGACGAAGAATTAGCTAGGAAGCTTCAAGCAGAATGGGATCAGGAAGTTGCAAACACACCACAGAACACACTACAAGCGCAGGCACTTCAGCTCCCGAGCAAACACATCGAGTCAGTATCTCGAGATGAAAGCCCTAGTCCTGCAGGACCAAAGCCGAAGCCCCAAGTCACCCTCCCAACATCTCTCAACAAGCCTGGCATACTCACCTCTACAAAACCTACACTCAGTCTTCAGGCAGCAGGCATGGCTGAAGATACGACCACCTCATCAATAGCTCTGGACGAAACTCCTCTGACATTCGACCCATCTGAGTATCTGGACCAACTGAAGGAGCACTGGGCCTCTGAAGGCGGCAATGCGTCATATGCCCTTCTCACGCGCTGCTTTATTCTCATTAACGGCACTACAAGCCGGATTAAGATTGTAGATACCCTTGTAAACTGCTTAAGAGTTCTTATTGAGGGAGATCCAACCAGCTTACTACCAGCTGTATGTCCGAATCCACATCTCCTGAGCTTCTCTGACTTTCGCAGGTATGGTTGGCAACGAATGCAATATCACCTCCTTATATCTCCATGGAACTCGGACTGGGCGGCTCAGCGATATCAAAAGCATTACGGAACGTTTGTGGACTAGACAACCGAGCTTTAAAGGCCATTTACGACAAATATGGAGATGCCGGAGATGTGGCTTTTGAAGCCAAGAAAAAGCAGAGCTTCACTCTCAGAAAACCAAAACCCCTCACGATCAAGGGCGTCTATGAAACCCTGGTGAAAATTGCCAGCAGTCAAGGGCAGGGTAGTTCCGAAACGAAGCAAAGATTGGTAGATCGGTTACTGCAAGACGCTCGTGGTGGTGAAGAGAGTCGATTCATTGTGCGAACACTTTCTCAACATGTAAGAAAGCCATGTCAATACTCGTCGTCACCTTCTAACAGGCAACAGTTGCGTATTGGTGCTGTCAAAACAACGATGCTAATTGCTTTATCACGGGCCTTTTTGCTCTCACGCCCACCGGGGGCCGACTTCCCTCTGAAATCGGTATCTGATCTTGCAAAGCTCAAAAAAGAAGATTTGGCTGAAATTTGGGGTCGGGCTGAGGAGATAGTCAAGGCTTGCTTTGCGAGGCGCCCGAACTACAACGATCTTGTGCCCGTTCTCCTAGAGATTGGAATTTCCGAGGAATTACTAATACGGTGTGGTCTTACCATGCATATACCGCTACGACCTATGCTCGGGAGCATCACCAGAGACTTGTCCGAGATGCTCACAAAGCTACAGGGCCGAGACTTTGCGTGCGAGTTCAAGTACGATGGACAGAGAGCGCAAATACACTGTGATGAGGGTGGAAAAGTCAGCATCTTCTCGCGTCACTTGGAGGTCATGACAGACAAATATCCTGACTTGGTTGAGCTGATACCTAAGATACGCGGAGAGGGCGTTGATAGCTTCATCATGGAAGGTGAAGTTGTCGCAGTTGATCGTGAAACTGGTGAGCTCAAGAATTTCCAAGCACTCACAAACCGAGCAAGAAAAGATGTCGAAATCGGAAGTATCACTGTGGACGTTTGCATGTTCGCGTTCGACTTGATGTATCTGAATGGGCAACCGTTGCTAGATCGGCCCTTTCGAGAAAGAAGAGAACTTCTACGATCACTCTTCACAGAAATACCGCATCACTTTAGTTGGGTACAAAGTCTTGATGCTACGTCTGCGGACTCCGAATCTGTTTTGGAGTTTTTCAAGGCTGCCACGGATATTAAATGCGAGGGTATCATGGTAAAGATCTTGGATAATTTGCCTACA
The DNA here is from genome assembly GCF_900067095.1 of Fusarium proliferatum ET1. NCBI lineage: Eukaryota > Fungi > Ascomycota > Sordariomycetes > Hypocreales > Nectriaceae > Fusarium > Fusarium proliferatum. The sequence goes on along the minus strand of NW_022194792.1, from coordinate 2,425,863 downwards.
GTGCCATACACAGAAGAGGCAGATGGCGATGGGTTGGACGGGACGAACAAATTACTAACACCAAAGTCCAAGTCCAAAGGAAAAGCAAAATCGAGAGGAAAGAAGGATGAAGATGGAGAGACCAAAACGAAAACGAGACGCAAACCTTTACTGGCTACCTACGAGCCAGACAAACGACTTGACTCCTGGCTCAAAGTCAAGAAAGACTATAACGCAAGTTTTGATACTCTCGATCTTATTCCTGTCGCCGGGTGGCATGGGCAAGGACGCAAGGCGAAATGGTGGTCACCTATTCTCATGGCGTGCCGTAACGAGGAGACAGGGTCCCTGGAGGCAGTATGCAAATGCATGTCTGGATTCACAGATGCATTCTACAAGGCCAATCGGCAATTTTATGACGATGGCGAAGAGAGCGGTGAACCCAAGAACACCAGAACTAAACAGCCCGCCTTCGTCGAATATTCAGGTCCAAGACCAGATATCTGGTTCGAACCACAAGAAGTGTGGGAAATGGCATTTGCAGATATAACATTGAGCCCGACTTATACTGCAGCGATTGGTCTTGTGAGTGATGAGAGGGGACTCAGTTTGAGATTTCCAAGATTCATGAAGAAACGGGATGACAAGAGTCTTGAAGAGGCGAGCACCAACGATTTCTTGGCTGGTCTTTGGCGAAAACAAGAAGCCAAAGCGGAAACCACAAAGAGCGAGACAGGGGTAGGGGCAGAAGAGGCGGAAGAAGTCGATGATTGATTGAGTCTCAGCTACATATCAATCTTGATTAATATTAGTGATTAAAGCTCTAAGTATTCGAATGGCATCCTTAGAGCGTAATGACGACGATAATGATCTGTCCATCATTTACCAGCATTTAATCTTTGGGCGATGAGACTGAAAACAGCGATTGATCCCATGAAAAGGACGGCGTTATAGAACTGCTTTCAATCAGTATGTGTCGCTGAGACAAACCGGAAGACGACCCACCGCTTTTCTGGAGACATCTCGTTCTTCGTCGTCAGTTCGTGACTCGATAAAGAGTCGACGGAGGTTTGGCAGCGCCTGTTATTTCTTAGATGTCGTTATCCTACGGGAACAAAGACGGCATTCTTTACCATTGTTCGATTTGGCGAGGACTCTTATTCCAGGGAACCCAGATAACACTATGGCTTCATCGAGAACACCCTAGATAATTCTTTTTTCTTCGTGTCTGTGGCTGATGCCTCTCGAGACTTGCGATGATGTTGAGATCCAGTTCAACAAGAGCTGATAGTTAAAGGGTGACTAAGCCTGGACAACGTATTTGCGTTGAAGGTGGCCAAAAATAAATAAATTGTTAACCATTGAAGCCACGCTACACGCGAACGGCAATCAGGCGGAAGTTTAGAGTTAGGGGGTTAGCCTAGCCTCGATCCACTAACTGGAGCTTACAGGGTCGCTGTAAAACGCCCCCCTTTGGTGGTTTGGGCTGCGACCCAGTGGCCTAGACCTATCTTCGTGGCCTTGGCATATTTGGTGACAGTTACATCTGCCTTGCTCATACGTACCAAGATTGACCAACTCCCTTTCCGATTATCTCGACTACGTCGCCTATCCTAGACGCATCCTCCGATACGCGATAATATCGGTGGATGCAGACTTTCGATACTTGAGGACAAGTAGCTTGTACTCGGCCTGACCAATTCGACTAGACTGTCACCGCCGTCTTCGACGACCCAATCTCTCGTTCCTCTCCAACCTTCGAACTCCTGTCCCGTGCCCCTCCAAGAACCTCGACGATGGCGGTAAATCGCATTCGCGGCGCCTTTGCCGTGCCTCGAAAGGGCGAAACCTTTGAGCTCCGCGCTGGCTTGGTTTCTCAGTATGCATACGAGCGCAAGGAGTCGATTCAGAAGACCATCATGGCCATGACGTTGGGCAAGGATGTGTCGGCACTCTTCCCAGATGTGCTCAAGAACATTGCGACCGGCGACCTTGATCAGAAGAAGCTTGTATACCTCTACCTGATGTATGTGGACGAAGTCGAACAGCTGCTGGAGCTGTCTTCTCTAGTTCTATAGCTGCTCGTAAGATGAAGAGCTGACACGATGGCCAGGAACTACGCAAAATCGCATCCCGACCTTTGCATTCTCGCCGTTAATACATTTGTTCAAGACTCCGAAGACCCAAATCCGCTGATACGAGCACTGGCAATCCGAACAATGGGATGCATCAGAGTGGACAAAATGGTGGATTATATGGAAGAGCCCCTGAGAAAGACGCTGCGGGACGAATCACCGTACGTGCGCAAGACAGCTGCCATTTGCGTCGCCAAACTCTTCGACCTAAACCCTCAGATGTGCATCGAGAACGGCTTCCTGGAGGCCCTTCAGGAGTTGATTGGCGATCCCAACCCCATGGTCGTCGCCAACTCAGTGACCGCTTTGTCTGAGATTACCGAGACGGCGCCCGAGACGAGGGCACTGATTGTGACGCCTGTGACGCTGAAGAAGTTGCTTATGGCCCTTAACGAGTGTACCGAATGGGGAAGAGTCACTATCCTGACAACCCTGGCCAACTACTCTGCGTCAGATCAGAAGGAGTCGGAGCACATCTGTGAGCGTGTTGCACCTCAGTTCCAGCATGTTAACCCTAGTGTGGTTCTTGCTGCTGTCAAGGTTGTTTTCATTCACATGAAGGCTCTCAACCCTGAGCTCGTGAGATCATACCTCAAGAAAATGGCTCCTCCCTTGGGTATGTATATGACTACAAGATATTAAGGTTACACACTGACCGAATCCAGTTACCTTGGTTGCTTCTCAGCCTGAGGTCCAATACGTCGCTCTGCGAAACATTGATCTCCTGCTCCAGGCTAAGCCAGATATTCTGAGCAAGGAGATGCGCGTCTTCTTCTGCAAATACACCGACCCTCCCTATGTTAAGCTTCAAAAGTTGGAAATTATGGTTAGGATAGCCAACGAGCATAACTACGAACAGCTTCTCGCCGAGTTGAAGGAGTATGCTCTTGAAGTTGATATGGATTTCGTCCGAAGAGCCGTTAAAGCAATTGGCCAAGTAGCCATCAAGATTGAGAATGCCGCCGAGAAGTGCGTCGCGGCCCTCGAGGATCTCATCTCTACCAAGGTCAACTACGTTGTCCAGGAGGTGATTGTCGTTATCAAGGATATTCTGCGAAAGTACCCTGGCTACGAGGGCGTTATTCCTACACTTTGCAAGCATATTGATGAGTTGGATGAGCCCACTGCCCGCGGATCTCTCATCTGGATTGTTGGAGAATATGCTGAGAAGATCAGCAATGCAGACGAGATCTTGGAGAGTTTCGTTGAGTCCTTCATGGAAGAGTTCACACAGGTAAGTCACATACATAGTAATGGTAATTAGGGCCGAACTGACAGAATTCGCAGACGCAACTGCAAATATTGACAGCGGTGGTGAAGCTGTTCTTGAAGAAGCCTGGAAGCAACCAGGGCCTTGTTCAAAAGGTTCTTCAAGCAGCGACAGCGGAGAACGATAACCCCGATATCCGCGACAGGGCATATGTCTACTGGCGTCTTCTCTCCTCTGATCCCGAAGTTGCTAAAGTGAGAAATTCGTCTAAAGGATGATTGGAATAGTTGCTAACTACGTTTCTCAGAACATTGTTCTATCTCAAAAGCCCACGATCACGACAACCATGACAAGCCTTCCTCCGGCTCTTCTGGAGCAACTCCTCACTGAACTCTCCACTCTCGCTTCTGTGTACCATAAGCCTCCTGAGTCGTTCGTGGGTAAGGGTCGTTTCGGCGCCGATGAGATCCAGCGAGCAGCTATCCAAGAACAGCGACAAAACGCTGCCGAGAACCCTATCGCTGCTTCAGTCGCTGCCGCCTCGTCCAACGGATCTGGCGGTGCTCCTCAAAACAACATTGAGAATTTGTTGGATATCGACTTTGATGGCGCCGCGCCTGCATCTCAGGAGCAGAACAGTGCTTCAGCAACTCCCGACAGAGTGGCCAGCCCATCTGCTGGTGCGCCTTCAGGTGCCATGGCTGATATGATGAGCATGTTTGATGCGCCGGCGCAAGCTTCTGGAGCTCCTGCACCTGCTGCAGGTCCCAGCAACAACATGAACGACTTGATGAACGGTTTCGAAGGATTGAACTTTGGTGGCTCGTCAGCAGGCGAGCCCCTACCAGCAGCAATGCAGCTACAACAAGCCCAAGGCGGAGCTCCTCAACAGCCCAAGAAGGACAGTGAAGACTTGCTAGGTCTTTTGTAGATGCATAAACGTATACATGAATTTCAAGCCAAGAGATGGCCATTGGTTCACGAGAGTATGGGGACGCGTTGGTAGGAAAAGAGGATGAATGCCTTGATGCAGGTTATGGTGTTGGCGCATACAAACACATCTTGTTGTTTCCGCGTTGTACGCTTGCCAAATAAAGATGCTCTAATTATAAACTCGATTCCTTGGCTTTCTTGTTATTTGGTGATGTACAGCGGCATAAAGACCGCTTGCGTTCGGATATCGTTATCTAGACCCTCCGTTACATTCTCGCCCTACCATTCCATTCCTATGCTTGTCGCGTGCCCTTTTTATGCAGAAACTCCATGTAGTATAACCCCAACATCGTGGAAGATAAATAAAAGGCGATCGATGGCTACGCTTGCGCGGTATCATTGGCTGCGCTCGTCTTTGCGTACTCCTCGGGTGTCTGGCACTTGGCGGTCCAGGCGTGGATAATGGCGATTTCATCCTTGAGGGCGGCGTTGACGAGGCGGTGGCGCTTGAGAGAGTTGAGGCCCTGGAACTGAGGAGAGACGATGACAGAGTTGAAGGCTTGACCACAGCCGCCTACAATATCCTCATGTTAGTACTAATATTGGATTCTACGCCGTGATCGGCTTGGAGGGGTTCGCGGGGTAGAATAGAGTAGAAAAGAACTGACCCGACATGTCTGTGACTTCAACGTGAGTAGCCTCGAGGCGCTGCTTGATGGCCTCACGTAGAGACTCGTCTGTGATTTGCGACATTGTTGTGTTTCTTTTTTGTTTGAGAAAGGGAGATATTAAGGTATGGAAGTAAAACGAAAGTAAGAGGTTGATTGATTGATTGATTGATTGATTAGATATCAATCGTGGGGTAAAATGCACAGTGTGAGGCGGCATCTGACCTCGAGCCGCAGTCTATGGGAAAACGCACGTCACTTGACCCATACCACCAAGAATCAACACTGAGTCACATATGGAAGTTGATATAATTTATCTGGGATTTTATTAATCCTTTGCGCTTTAACTCTTCAATCGGACTTAAACTATTTGAGATCATTGACATCCAAGATTGTAAAAGGATCCTTGTCGTACTTGCTCACCACGACCTCCACCTGGGGAACATTCTCCTTGATAGCAGCCTCTAACTTGGGTTTGAGTACTTCCTGAAGATATCCTCTTTCAGAATTGCTGTGAAAGACTTGGACAAGCGTTTGTCCCTGCTGAATAGCTCTCAAAGCTGAATGATGGCTGGTCTCGCCAGTCACCAAAAGATCAACCTCGGCCTTCTTGAGCACATCATACCCGCTACCCGCGCAAACACCAAAGCTGCTAATCTTGGTAGTCTTGACATCAGCACCAACAGGGCTTGCTACCATAACATGCTTGAGGCCTCCGAGCTTCTCCGCTAGACGAAGAATGATCTCGGAGAGAGAAACGGCATTGTCGAAGCGGCCGATGGCACCGTAGCCTGCGCCAGAGTGACTGGGGGGAGCAGAGCTACAGGGGATTGCGACAGAGCGTTGGCTTTGGTGAGGGCCAGAAACGATATCTGCAAGCCAAGTGTTGAGTCCTTCGGGAGCGGCATCGACTGCAGTGTGAGGGCAGTAGACAGCAATACCAGCCTTGGCAAGGCGTAGGAGAGTAGCTTGCTGAGGATCTCTGTTGGTGATGGACTTGAGGCCCCCGAATATGAAGGGATCTAGCATTGTTTTAGTAAATTCCGAAACCCGAATCAACATATGTGACGAAGGCTTACGATAGCTAACAATGACACTAACATCCTGCTCAATAGCATCGACGGCGACTTGGTAGGTCAGGTCATTGGTCACCAAGACCTTCTTTGTCTTCTTGTCATCATTTTCTGAGTTTCCTACCAAGAGCCCGACGTTGTCCCAGCTTTTGTCTGCGATTTCCTCGGGGTATAGCTTCTGCATAGCTGCAACTACTGCCTTTGTGAAGGTTGAAGATTCAACCTGCCAGGCGCCCCAAGCACCGTTGTCGGCCATCTTCAGTGATGAGTTGTTTGTGGAATGACAAGAAGTGCAGTATTTTCTTGGGTTTACAAGAGGGAGAGCCCTTGCCAAGGGGGAGCTTGGAAATCGAGCCGAGCTTGAGATTGTTGTAAGTAGTCTGTTCAGTCTCAGAACAGAGCCTCTCATAGCAATTGTGCTACAAATGCGTGATATGTGATGGCTCAAACGTGGGGTTGGTCTTGACTACAGCCTGTCAGGGGGCTCTATTACCAATTGATAGTGTAAGGCGCAAGGCTCACTTACCAGAAATTTTCTTGTTTAACTCGCTTGACATGAGGCTAGAAGCTGTTGGAGCTTGAAGCTAAGAGCAGAAACTGTAACTACTAGGTAGGTATAATAGTGGAGGAGGGTCAACTGAGCTCATACTGTGTGTGATCGTATCTTACACTGTCCATCTGCTCCGGATGGCCCATGCTTCTATATGAGCTAACTATGACCTGGCAAAACAGAAACGCCGTGGTTAACGAATCTCTTTGATGATATTGAATAATAAGTTTAGAATCTCTTCCATTAACCCTGGGCAGTTGTGGAGTGTTGCAATAAATCATTGGGTATATTTCGTAACTTGCAGTTCATGACCGTCCGTCTTTTGACGCACGACTATCTCTTGATCGTCTTTCGTCTCTTGATAGTCTTTCGTCCCTCGATATCCGTGGGCTTGAAGCGCTGCTCTTATTATCGGCCGGTCTCAACGCCTCATCACCTTCTTCAATACACTCTTCGACATCACTGCCACCAAGTCCTTTCTCTTTCCATGATTCTAGCAGTTTTCGCGGCATCACCCACTCTTTGCGCGCTTGCGCAATCTTGCCCTCGTTGACAAGAGCACGTAATCTTCCAGGTGTCGCTAGAGCCTGTGCTGCGAGTTCTTTTGTCCGTTGTTGTCTGGTTGCTGCGTCTCGTTTCTTGCCCTCCTCAGAATCTGGTGAGGGAACGGTTTCCCGGAGGGCATCTCGGATGGAAGATGCTTGGCTGTAGATTTGTGCGATTGCCGGGTCGAGTGTTGAGGCCATAGGATTCAAGGGATCCATATTTGCTCTCATCTAGTCACTATTGTCAGTATCGCGACTCTTTGAATAGTAACCAACGCATGACGCACCTTGCGAATAGTCTCTGTTGCTGTAATAAGCTTACTGTAATTGTCGTATACCAACGCCTTCTTCTCTGCATCCAGAGCACGCACTTCTCCCGCAACTCGGGTATATAGCCTCAAAAGCTCTTCAAGGCTGCTCTTCTCAACAATCTTGGCGACATATTCATCGGCGTCAAAGTCAGGGGCATCGATCTCAGTGGCTGGGACTTCAGAATCGGGAATCTCTATACGAGGGGCTGAGGCGCGCAGATTGTAGTACTCCCGAAGGGCAGCGCGATTCGAAGACGTTTTACGTTGCTGTTGCTGAGGAGGCCCAGGAGGCTGTGTAGGTCCTTGTGTGAGAACAGGAGACGCCAGTGCGGACCGAGAGGTTTCGAAGGAGGGACGGTTGGAGTTTGTGGGAGTACGGCGAGGAGGATCGCGTGGTGAGGCTATTGTAGACATTCCTGCGACTTGTCGAAGTTCGGAGACGAACGATGAGGATGATCGTGGCTGGAAGCGTCGTGAGTCTCGGGTTGAAGCTGATGAGCTGGAGGTTTACAAGCCTGCTGACCTGAGCTTGACACGTTGGAGGACCGTTAGTGGTTGATGACCTACAATCCAGGGGCACGGCACGCTAAAGTTTAGGGGATACTCCACTCTCAGCCGCTGAAACGTCATTGAATGCCCTTCACAAGGCTGAGTACGAGCTCCATCTTAGATTTCTCAACACCAAAAGATCAATATTGTGATGGTGTACCAATAACAAAAAAAAAAATGGATCTCGTCGGTCAACTTCGTGCTTCAATATTGGCACAAAATCTTCCTCATCCCTCAACTGCATTTCTCAACTCACTTATAACCACCCGCTCACCTCCCCCACCACTTCCTTCTCTTCTAGCCACTGCCAAAGCTCGATTGCTAGCAGCCGATTTGACCGGCAGTACAATCATAAGCACAGGTTCTCTTCAGAGTTTCCCTTCTGATGCGGACTCTACAGAATCTCGCGAGAAGCGTATCCCAAGACCTGTACATGTGCAAGTGCTCGATATCGAGAATCTTGCCTCGAGTCGCTGGGAACAGGTTGAAGAGATGGAGGCTGTGGCTAGGGGTGAGACTACTCGTGGAAGAGAAGTTGTTCGTGTTACAGCAGAAGACGATGATGAAGATGGCGTTGACGGTCCAACCCAGCGACCCCCTACTTCTCGGAACACAGCTGGCCCAAAACCAGCAGGAAAGAATGCGACGCATCGACTCGTCCTGCAGGATTGTAAAGGAGCAAAACTTTTTGCCCTTGAACTACGACGGTTTGACAGTATCGGAGTTGGCAGGACTCAGATTGGAGAGAAGATCTTACTCAAGGCTGGGACGGTCATTGCCAGAGGAATGATCTTATTGGAGCCGGATAAGTGTGTTATGCTTGGCGGGAAGATTGAGGCCTGGCAGAAAACATGGGTCGATGGACGATTGGCGAGATTGAAGGAGGAAATAGGGCAGGATGAAAGACAGGCATCGTGAGGGCCCAGTGGATTTACATTTGATACCCCTTTTCAAACAACTTTGTGCATACAGACATCCCCTATACACGTATTTCTTCTATGACGCCATATACTACTCGTTGATGGTGTTCCAAACTATCCTCGTACAGATTTACATTCGCTAAATGCCTTCAGTGGCGGCGGCCAGCGATGTCCAGCCAGCCTGTTCCCAAGGCGCCAAGAAGGCTGCCCGCTGAGCATCTCCAGCAGTAGATGTTCCAGCATATGCCTTTGCTAGATCCTGGGCTTCCAACAACCCCTTTGGAGGAATGCCCCTTGCTGCGACCTTGAGCGCCATCTGAGCCGCGTACTCGTCGCCGGTAGATTGGGCCAGAGCAGACCAACCATGAGGTAGGTCAGGATAGAGCATGATATCTGTCTGTTCCTGTGTTCTCATATCCTCCTCCGTGCGTCCTTCTCCAAGCGTGGCAATGGCACGTAGTGCTTCGCCAATGTGCGACTGCTCTGAGGCTGTTACCTTGTGATTGGTGCGAAGACCGTTAAGTTCTTCGACAACTGCTTCCAAAGAATCCTCGTCGTTGTCCAACAAAGCCACCACACCAAGAAGAAGAACCGACCGTACATGTTCAGGGTGTTTTTCAATCACCTCAAACAATGCTTCACGAGCTCTCTCTCGGGACGACTCGGCTCCCTGAGCCCAAAGTACTTGAGCCAACAAGCATACAGCATCGGGGTTGCCAGTAGACTCCTCCAGAGCAGACTCGAAATACGTGATCGCTTCATCGAACTGGTTGTTGTAGTACTGCGCCAATCCTACAGTGAGATGTGCAGACAAGCGAGCTCTCTTGCGTTGTTCACTTGAGAGCTCGTTCTCTGCCTCCTCGCTGCTCAAGCCCAGTGCTAGCTCGCCACACTCAACTGCCTTCTCGTATGAGCCAGAAGCGAGGTATGCTCGTGCTAGATCCGTTTTGGCCAGAGCAAACTTGGCAAGACTTTGAGGGGATTCGGTGCTTTCGTAATCGGCCTCAACGGTCGAGGAGATTTTTTCTAGCGTATCAACAGCACGGCTGCTCTCTCTGGTACGCTCTTGAAATAGTGTCGTCAAGTGACCAAATGCCAGGTCATCGGATTTGAGGCTTTGATGTTGGTTGAGAGCGAAGAGTGGTTGAATGAGCGATTCAACGTTAATTTCATTGGGAGGCGATGAAAGAATATGATCGAAGAGGGAGCTTGAGTAGTGACGCCTGGTAGGTACTGAAGATGCATCTGCAATCTCCATTGCGTGGGTGAATAGTCCTCGGGCTTCTTTAGCATCACCATGAAGAAGAGCCACAAATCCCTGCCCTAGCCAAGCGTGTGCATAGTCAGGGTCAGTTGACTGGGCCCTCGTGAAGACCTCGTTAGCTAGCTCGACATCTCCGGACAAAAGGGCGAGAGTTCCCAAATTCGTCCAGGCCGCAGGGCTTCTCTCGTTCAGGTACAGACTTCGGGCGAAAGCATGCTGTGCTACTGTAGGGTTGATCTTGCTGGTTACTACGCCCAGAGCATTCCAAAACTCCGAATTCCCAGCTTCTAACTCGATAGCACGCTTGAACGACCTCACCGCAGCTTTGACGTAGCTGCTGGACTTCTTCCTGATCTCAGATGGCAGGCAAATATGGGCGCGATGTTCAGCCCATCCCAAATTGTAATAAGCCACGGCTTGCGCGTGGCGATCATTGGACGAAATGTGAACACCTTGCTTGTGGCACAAGATCGTAGCGTGGATACATCGAGTGAGATCAACCCCAGGCTGCTCATCATCTGCGTACAAGCCCTTTGCGAAGACCACATCAGTGCCAACCTTATCAACACTGGCGAAAATCTCATAAGCGTCCTGTGAGCCCTTCTTAAGAAGCTCACTGATGGATTCGCAGGGCATATCACGCGTGCGACTCTGCACAGAAGAGAAGACAGAGCAAGCATCAGCTATAGCTTTCCAGAAGTTGAAAGTCTCAAGAACACTGCCTTCGGTTGTCTTGGCATACTCAATGGTCTCGGTTGCAAGCTGGACTGCTTTTCCGAATAACCCTTTCTCGACAGACGAGAGGGCGTTGTCGACTGTTGTTTGAAGCAAGGCGATAATAACGCCTTCCTCCTCAGGGTGCGTTTCAATAACGGACCTGTAGAGAGCGATAGATTCGTCGTACTCGCCCAGTTCACGCTTGATGTTAGCAAGCATATACTTGGTAAACCAGGTGTCTCCGGAAATATCTGCTTCGGTTTCTTCCTCTAGCCTTTGTGCATTCAGAATAGCCTTAGTGGCAGCAATGTGCCGACCGGAACTGTGGTAGCTCTCCCCAAGACCGACCCAGCAATGGTAATCTTCAGGGCTAATACGGAGCGCTGCTTGGAAAGACACAATAGCCTTATGAAAGTCTTGCTTATTTAGCTCAGCCACGCCGAGCGCAGCAAATGGCCAGCTAATGCCCTTCCTCTTAGATCCTGGTGGCGGCTTCACCTTGCCAGAGTCAACAACTCGGCGGGCGACGAGCTCGACTCTATCCCAGTCTCCGTCGTCCGCAAAAGATCGTGCAAGTCTTTCGGCGGCAACCACTTCCGCATGAGACAGTTCCAGTGCTTTCTGGAAGCAACGTCGTGATCTGCCTTTATCCTTCGCATAGTCTGCATAGTATATTCCTAGGTACGTGTATGTGGGTGCGTAATTAAGGTTGTTGTTCAGGGCACTAAGCCAGTATGCATATGCGCACTCTCCTTTTCGTTGTTTTCGTGCAGCCTTACTAGTGTCGATGTTCCAGAGGCAAACTCCCAGGCGATGCTGCGTCTCACCCAGCAACTCCTTTGATGCAGTACCTTGCTTTTCCAGCGGCTCAAGACATTCGTGCAGTTCATCCTTTGCGGTTTTCCAATCTCCCTTGAGTGCTTTGACCCAGGCGGCCTCGGACTTTACCCTGATGTTTGTTTGGTCACGTTCCAGAGCCCGAGTAAGATATTCAATAGCTTCATCATACTCCTCCTCTTCCTCGTAAATCAGTCCAACGCCGATCAAGGCGGAGGTGGAAGTGTTGTCCCGCTCGAGAACTTTGTCAAACAGCTCCTTCGCCTCTTTGTGGTGTCTGGGAGATTGGTAGTAGACTAGTGCTGTTCCGAGCGAAAGGTAATAAGAGTCCTCGGCGTTTGCGAATGAAAGGCCTGTCTTCTTACGCTCCTGTGTTAATAGAGCCGAACCCTTGCGCATAAGCTCAACAGTACTCTCATACTCTCCAAGGTGAAGAAGATATTGACCAGTGAGTCGGTACGCGAGAACAGAATCAGCAGTGATAATGCCTTCGGTTATCATGATGAGTCGATCCTCGTCAGTCAAAGGAACCACAAGGGTGGGAACTCCGCCGTCGTCGTCGTCAGAGCTTTCGTCTGACTCACTTTGGGCTGCCTTGGCCTTTTCTTGTGGCTTCTCTGGTGGGAATGGTGAGATTGGGCTTGTCAGGTAACTTGTGATAACTTTGTAAAGATCACTGTCGGGAAAAAATGAACAGTACGCTCGAAGGACATCCACGTCCAATTCTCGAATCTCCTTCTTGTCCTGCCACTCTATAGAAATATCCCAAGCAAGCTTGTATGGATATCTTATGGCAACCATGCCGTTGGCAAGATCGAGCACTTTCTGACGTTCGGCGTCCTTTTCAGCGCCCGTTGGAGCGACCAGGAGACGATCATAACAGAGCTGGAGAAGTTTTTCTTCATACTGCCGTCTCAAATCATCGTCATTTGTCCAGTTGATTAGTTGCCGATAAATATGCTCAAGTTTACTCTGGCTGTAAACTTCCCGCTTGGCGTCAAGGGTGACCTCGGTGAGTTTAGCGCCCAGTTTGGTTCGTCGCTCTCCGATGAGAGTATTTATTCGGTGTTTCTCAGCCTTCTCTAAAATGTGCGCTACCGTCTCATATGTCTTTGCTGGGTGTGGGAACCGGCCCTCGAGGATGGGGTATAGAGGGCTTTCGGGGAGTTGGATCGAAAGTGCTTCAGCATATTGGGTCTCATCGCCTTGGACTCTTGCAAAGTCGACAAATTTGTCGACAACATCTTGGCACTTGTACATATCATCGGCATCTCGATAAATCTGTGCCAGATTAACGACTGCCTGGTGGTAATCTGCCAGCTTCTTGTTGCTTTGCTTCTCAAATAGCTTGATCAAGCCCTGCCATGCTTGTGCTTCCTGGGGACGAAGCCACGTTGCAGATCGATAAGTCTCTTGAGCTAGGTCAAGCCTGTCCTTTTTATCCAAGGCAAAGGCTAGGAAAATGTGTCTAGAAAGATTGTCAGCTTGAGCCGCTCATGGCGGGGTACTGCAGCTCTCTGTTGCACATATTTGGTATTCTCACGCTTGGTAGTTCTTGGGATCCTTTTCCAGAAGTTCCTTTGCCTTGCTCACCGCATCTTCAAACTTTTGCTGGCGAATAGCATCGTTAATGGCCTTGAGGGTTGCCTTTGTCCCTGACATGATGGCTAGATTTCTGTTGTGTTGGAGGACACCCCCACCAAGCTCGTGGAAGTTCCCTTTGCTCTCTTGATGCTTTAAGCTGAAATTTGTGGTGGACCTTTAGATGTCTCAGCCAACGAAATAGTTCAGTCGAGTGAAGTCAACAAGTCCAAAAGACAACGCTCCAAAGTACATTGAATGAATGGATCATACATAATAGCCAGGCTATTGCAGGTGGAACTGCTCTGTGGATGAATTATGTCATTCGAAGCTCACTGATAGCCGAAGATGTCCCGCCTAGGTACATATGTCTTGGGTCCCACCTCGCAAACTAGCACTATCTGTAGAGTGAGTGAGTACCTTAGATATACTAGTAAGGTATATTGCCTTATATATCTAGTCAAACTTTCATCCATGTATAGGGTTTGATAGAAATGTTAGGTGGAAGTTTGAAGAGTGCATTTATTATTAAACCTGAACTTGGTTATAGATATAGGGTAGCATGGGCTAAGGTAAAGTTCACAAATAAGGATACTCCCCCATCAAATTTCCGTCAATAGTGCGATATAGCTCTGCGAGGGCAGTAGCAGGACAGTCATCTCCGCCTCTATATGGCCTATCGTCCTCATCGACCACCCCTGGATAGGGCTCCGCAGGATAGTCCCATTTTGGATCGATCATCCTCACGAGGACATTGGCAAGATGAGGCTCATCCAATTCGATGTCGAGGCCGAAAGAAAAGTTGGCCAATCTGCTGATTGCTTTTTCGTCAAGAAGGATGCATGCTGAGAACCTGCTTGTACCAATTCCTCTGAACATGAGGTCATCTTCGAGTACCCCGAGACTTCTGAGATGAGCACGGAATTCCTCCCTCACTCGATCTTCTGATGCGTTCTCTAGAGCCTCTTTGTCTTCAATGACTTCAAGCTTGAATCTTTTAGTTGCTTCCTCACTATAGAGAGAAGGTGACATTAGCCTCAGGCTTCTGAGTGTGGCCTGGACCAGGTTCTCCATGGCTTGGTTGATGTTTTTGCGCGCCAGACTGGAATAAGATGTGACGAAGACGAAATAACCCCACGTTGGGTCCGTGGCTGCCTGTCCGAGTGGTCCTCGTGTCTTATTTTGATGTGCCTCTACGGCGGAGAGAAGCTTGCGCACATCGTCAGACCTCTTTCGGTAGCCGAACCAGTCTTCATTGTCGCGGACCCACCGATTGAAGGGTCTCTCCCTTTCAAACACTTGACTATCGAATTCAGGTTCATGACTATAGTCTGAGGGCCTGATATCCAGGTCGACATCACTGAGATCCCGGGCTGTTTTCTGAATGGCTGGATCAGCACCAGGACCGAATGAGCGGATTTTAAAAGAGCGCTTGTGAGGGACAGGGCGGATTTCGAGAGAAGGATCTCGTGGCGGAAAATCCGTTATAGGAAAAGAAGAGCTCATACTGTGCAGGAAATACAGGAAATGCAGGAAGTGATAGTCGAGTGTGAGTGAGTGTGGGTAATGGGAGGAAAGGCAACAATTATTGTGGTAAACAAGAGAGTGTAATGTCGACTGGGTAGTATAAATACTGATCTCAGCAATGCCATCCACAATCCTGGTTTCATTACAGGTAGTTTGCCGAATCAGATCGTATATGACATGGCGTTTGCATAATCATCAACGGATAGCAACATGGCTCGTTACCTTAGTAGTACCTACCTAGGCAGAAGCCCAGGCAGTAGGTAAGTGCTTTATGGTAAACCAATGAAAAGCCAGCGTAAAACATACAGCCAACAAACTTACACAGATCCTTGGACAAAAAGTCAGGTGCATAAATAGAAACTTCGCTTCCAAACTTTAGGCTGTAGGTTAGTTTGAGATACTCACTATTGATTCAACAGGCATGTCATGTTAAGCCACTCTAGGGGAGGAAAGAAAACTCGGCACCTTGATCCTCAATGATAAAAGGACCTAGATAACGTAGTAAAATTTGAGAATGCATTCTGCTAATGATTTTGACATCCTATATCAAGGTCTGGTATTTTCTTGCTCCCTAAGACCACTGTAGTATAAGTAACGCGAAAGAGTGAGTACATCAGCTCACACCATCTTCATGCTGAACTTCATAAGACTGCGGCAACTGTAATTTGATACTGAAATACGCCGTCATAGAGCGTCAAAGCCTATCCTCACCAGTCATTATTTGTCGGTTTGCTTGTCACCCTCTTCATATCATTCACTGGGTACAACAGTCAGTCCAGGTGTTATACCAAAGTTTTGCAAAACAGTCTAACTACTCATGTTGAGCCTTCATTAAACAATCTAAAAGCCAGTTACGAGATATATAAATCTGACATTTAGTGAGTGTCGAACCAAAGTAAGGTTTATTAAGCTTTCATCTGAATCACGAGCTGCCCTACACGTGCGCACATAAACTTCTCTCGACGTCGTTTCGAACAGGTGTTTTTATAATCTGGCTGCCTACACTCTCTAACACGGCCTAGTCGATCCGCCTACATGGTCCCATTACACGAGGATATCTTCGCGTCTTGTGACCATGATCCCGAACCCGAGTCTGGGCCTTTCGAAGAAATTTTTGATTTTTTCTGCACACCAGTAGTAAGACAGTGTACTCAATGCCAGAAACTCGGTAGGCGCTGTTTCCGGTGCCGTTTGAAGCTAGCATCAGGGGAAGAGACTAAGGAATCTACCAAGTCAGCACTTGAACTCGTTGTTACTTCTCAAGGTGCTCAAGGTGCTCAAAGAAACAACGAATCTGATGATACTATCCTGGAGCCAATCCCAAAACCTACCAAAGCCAAAATGAAACGATACGGCCACAAAAAGTTGCACAGAATGGAGAAATTCCGAGCGCCATCCCATGGTCCAGTTTCAAGTCTCAACTACGAGATTGCTCACAGACTACCCCCAAGAATAGAACCGAGAGCTTTCATACTTCTTCCCACGAGACATACTTTTACGATGGTGCAATAACGAGCAACACTCAACACTACGAAAGCAGTGTTTCATCCCGCGGTGCTAACATCCAGTCTAGGGCGAACGATGCCTACCCCAAACTAACTTGTTACTTACATAACTATCGTTCTTCTCAGATGAAGGAACTAGCTCCTGGACCTCCATTCTATCATCGATCGGGCGCAGAGATTGAGGTAGCCAAGATAGACAGAAACTGGTACCTCGTTTCGACAAAGTGTCACGTTAAGAAACACGACAACGGCGGCATTACGCACAATCATGAACACCGACATTGGACAGAGCCCTTCGGGGAACCCACTCATTGCAATAATTGTAGGTCCCTCAAGGAGGAGGAGGCCAACATTCCTGGGTTATTTTTGCTCTAGCATATATGATTTTGGGAGATCAGCTGTACACTGGCTGCAAGACAGGATCACTGATGTGAAGCATTCGGATGGAATCGACTAGCGGAGCTATCTATACCATCACATAGAACTTCTTGCTGTGCCACTGAAGAGGTGAACTGAGACACTGGCATGCCCATAAGGAGAATGGCTTGCATGTGAATACCACCAACATGCAACCACCAAGATCGACAACCGAGTCGCCACAGGGCCCGCACACACCTTATCTTTGTATACGAAAATGGAAGTTCCACTTCCATGGGGTTTTCGCATTCAAGGCTGGTTTTCGGAAAAGAAGTCATATCGTTGGTTGGGGGCGGATATTTCGGAAAGGAGGCACTTAGCATAAATGGCTCGTATGTCATGGCGGGCATAACCGAATTGGAGTAAATTGGGGGCCAGCCGTTCATCGGACGTGTGTATATACCCAAAATTTCCCTGATTCGGGTGGTTTGTCTCTTCAACATTCCTATATCATGAGAAAGCAGAGCCGATATTCTTTGATCCATAGTCAACATATTTTGACCGACACTTTCGCCGCGAGCCTCGATATCTATTCGAAAGGAACATCACAACGGGGATTTCTGAAACAGCACCATTAGGCCAATTCACGAAATCATCCAGTGCGACAGCAGAACAGTGAAGATTCGGTTTTGTTCATTCTTCCATTCTATCTTTGTTATCACTCAGGCTGCCGACTTATTTCCACCGGCCAGTCCAGCCAACCTATCAAATCCGTATCTAACAAGCCTCTTATCGTTTCGAGCAGATGCGTGGCCCACCCTTCCATAAACCATGACCTTTTCATTGTCCTGAACAAAGGGACGTAATACGCCATCAAAAGCAGAGCCTGAGGTGCCTTTCGCTGAAGACAGCCAACAAACAGATCTTGCATGCGGTACAGCCAGCCAAACACAAACTTGTTCATCATTGGGACTTGGACAAGTCCCTCAGCGTTGCCAAAGTTGGCCTCGTAAACATCGCACAAGCTTTTGTGAACCCTTAGATACAGAGCAGTATCTGGGTTCTCATGAGACGCTATCCATAGTCGAAGCTTCTCAAGTGGCCCAACCCAATCAATGTACGAGAACCCCATAACCATAAAATCAGGTTTTGTATCTTCCATCTCTGAATTTGTGCCACCGCCGCCGAGAGGGGCCATGAGGCCCGTAAAGAGCGTTGCCGGCTCGATGCTCTGTCGGATCAACCGGACTCCATGAATCACAGGAAGCCATCTTTGTGAGATTCCCTCGCCAATGACACACACAAGAAGGTCGTCGGGACCTGTTGGGCCAGCTGCAAAGGTGCAGTAGCAGACGAGCACCGCTGCGACATAGAGAGCGCCGCAATTTGCTTCGTTAAGGTTCGTTAAAGTCCTGTTCATTTCGTAAATACCGAGCTCAGCATGATGCGCCGCAAGAGCGAGGCTCTGGGAATGCCGCTCAGTCCCCTTTGGTTCTTGGTATACCAGATGATACCCTGCCAGAGCATACATCATATGAAGGACGAAGTGATAGGAAAGGCCGATCTGGGGGACATTTCGCGCCCAGAACGATGCGATATCATCGACAGGGTCGTCAGCATCGTGTAAGGTCCTTGAGGTATTGGCCATGAAGTGGAAGAGCAACTCGGCATCAGCAATATTTAAGGAACATATTTGTGAGTTTGATATGGTTGAAGAGGAAACTGGCGTAGCTGACGTCGAAGACGGCGATGTTGTCGTCCTGTCTGATGCTGGCGGGGGAGGAGGTGGTGGTCGCGTGAGTGCAGCCCAGTCCTTGCGTGGCCTTCCAGGACCACGTCGCGGTGTCGTGGCAGGTTCTGCTAAAACTGATAGTATCTCCGGGGGAGAAGTGTGCGGCGCTGAGTCGTCACTAGAAGGTGGTTGTGGTGCGAAATCGCAGGGTATGCCAAAGCGCACGCAGTTGGCACAAGCTGGCTTCACCTCGTCACACTGGGGGTCTTGTCAGCTCTGATCTGGGACATTCGGAGACTTTATTTTTCATCTTTTTTTTTCTCTGGGAGGACTCACCTTTACTTTTCTCCTCTTGCAGTTGAAGCATCCGTTTCTCGATTTACGGTGTGGTCTTCTGGCAAGCTTGGAGACCCGCGCAGAGGAGATGCTCTCTGGACCAGTTGGCTGAGGCGTCGTTGACTTGCGCATGCTATCTACCTTATATGACGATGCAGTGTCTGTGAATATTATATAGAGAATGGCCAGATCATCCAAAAAGCCCCAGCGGCTATAGAAGTACGCAACGAACCACGAGTAGGAAACACCAACTCTAAGTGCTTTTGCTTTCAGGCGTCGTCATGGGCTTCAAGACCCTTCCCGAGGTGACCGGGCGATGTCTCCGTATCTGCGGACGGAAGCGCCGGACGGTCTCAGCTCTTGGACCGGGAGAGTCCAAAACACAAAAACGATGAAATTCGAGTCCGGTATTCAGAATCCGACAAGTCCCAACTCTTACCGGATCGCCGAATGTGATGTTCGTAGGGGTATTTGGAGTTGATGATCTATTAGTCCAGCCACAACCGGAATAGTAGCAGTGCCGGCAAATGTGTGTGGGTCGGTGACAGATGATTTTAGAGTTGATATCCTCGACCCGAGAATGAAATAAAATCTGATGTGAAGCAAGGGTTCTCAGCTTTATGACAAGAGCGTCTAGAACAAGAAAGGCAGGCTGTTGATTCAAGTAAAATAAACAAGAAAATGGGGGATTGGTTGGGCGAGGGGAGCAAAGTAAAGTAGGCAGCTCCAGCGGAGTTAACTAACGGCGACGGGTTTTCGCATTTGTAATTGCGTAAAATGTCCGATTTGCGAGGTCGTAAAGCTATGCCTGATTCGGCCAAAGGAATCGGGCTGTCGTTAGTATCTGACCAAGTTCTCACTCTTGAGTGCAAAACGTAAGAGGAGAGGATGAAGCTGACGAGATCATTTGGGGCTGCATAGGGAGGGAGTCTCACACACTCGCACCCGCGGTTTGAACTATTTACGAGGTTCTAAGTTTCTATTCTTGTTGCACAACTATAACTGCTACCTAGGTAGAATTCGTGTTAGACCTTCCGAGGGGGGGGGCTTTCACGGACTCTCGGACAACTTTGCTTCGCTTACACGAGCGACA
Organism: Fusarium proliferatum ET1; assembly: GCF_900067095.1. Taxonomy (NCBI): domain Eukaryota; kingdom Fungi; phylum Ascomycota; class Sordariomycetes; order Hypocreales; family Nectriaceae; genus Fusarium; species Fusarium proliferatum. The sequence goes on along the minus strand of NW_022194792.1, from coordinate 2,406,041 downwards.
GCAGATCTGGCTGACTAAATTTGCCTGGGTGCAGCATTCGTTTTAGCGCCTAAATAAAGCCACCATCGGACCCATGGATGACGAATACGATTGATTGATTGATATGCTCGGAACTTTTGGTCATTATTCACGTTTTATATCCGAATTTTCTTAAACTGACAGGGCATTCTCGCTTTCTTTTACCCCCCCAAGCTTTCGAGGGTACTGCTTTTAAGTTTAATTGCAGTGGTCATGCATTTTTTACTCACCTGCCCGCTACTATGCCTCATGTTTCACTATACGATCAATATTCACTCCCGTGACGTCTACGGAGACTTATCTAAACACGATCACTAATTCTTATCTCAAGTGGCTTGCTGATATTAGAGCGAATACGGATTCAAATCGGCTGATGTTCGGGTCGCTCATAGACTCCGGATAGTGGGGGACATTGCCCGTAGATGATGGTCTATGATAATGAGACTAACAATGCATGGCCCTCATGACCTCGGAATCAAGAAGGATGAGACATTGAAAGATTGAATGCCTTTAGATGCCATTCTAGCTTCCCCATACTCCTAAACGCCGAAGACATAGTAAACTATTCCAGCTTCTCCATGATATACACCCCTTCCAGTCTATATTCCGCTGACTAACAAGGGTCCTCCTATCCCTGTTTGTCCCCAGGCGCATACGGTACCCAGCCTTGAACGTCATCGTCAAGTGGTTGCCCCAGCTAACCAGACTTGGCCTATTTCCCAGTTTCCCCTTCAGCTCCGCATTCTCGCTCTCTCAACACCAGCATAGCGGTCTAGAGAAGGGCAAGTCATGTCGTCTTTTCGCCTGTTGATTGAAGATGGTCAGTTCCGTGATGGATACGGTCGACAAGTAGTCCTCCGTGGCATCAACCTCGCTGCCGATGCCAAACTCCCCAGCGAACCCGATCAACCATCTCACATTCCCACTGACTTTTTCGACGGTGATAATGTATCATTCCACCAGCGCCCCTTCCCCAAAGAAGATGCACGATCTCATTTTGCGCGCCTCAGACGATACGGCTTCAATACTATCCGCTACATCTTTACCTGGGAGGCACTCGAGGCCGCAGGACCTGGGAAATACGACGAAGACTTCATCCAGCATACGATTGATATTCTGAGAATAGCAAAGGAGTATGGATTCTATATATTCATGGACCCTCACCAGGACGTTTGGTCTCGTTTCACTGGTGGTTCGGGAGCGCCGCTATGGACTATATATGCATGCGGCCTCAACCCTCAGAGCTTCGCCGCGACTGAAGCAGCAATTGTTCAGAATACATACCCCAACCCTGATGAGTTCCCAAAAATGATCTGGTCTACGAACTACTATCGACTTGCAGCTGGTACCATATTCACTATGTTTTTTGCTGGCAAAGACTTTGCTCCAAAGTGTATAATTGACGGTGTGAACATCCAGGATTACCTACAGGACCATTTCATGAGAGCATGCGGCCAACTTGCCCAGCGAATCCACGAGGCAGGCGATCTGGAAGAGGTCGTTGTCATTGGCTGGGAGAGCATGAACGAACCAAACAAGGGCATGACTGGTTATAAGGATCTTACTGTGATCCCTAAAGAACATCCTTTGAAGAAGGGAACCTGTCCAACAATGTGGCAGACATTATTGACTGGAATGGGACGAGCTTGCGAAGTCGATACTTGGGAGATGGGCGGCCTCGGCCCTTACAAGACTGGCACAACATTGGTTGACCCTCATGGCGAGGTCGCATGGCTACCAGCAGACTATGACGACTCAAGATATGGTTGGAAGCGCGATCCTGGCTGGAAGCTCGGCAAGTGTGTCTGGGCACAGCATGGAGTTTGGGACATGGAGACCGATACCCTCCTTCGCAAGGACTACTTTGCTAAAAATCCGAATACCGGCAAGGTCATCGATTATCCGCAATTCACCAATACCTATTTCATGGACTTCTGGCGAAAATATGTCAAAACTTGCCGTGCCGTCCATAAGGACTGCATTATGCTTATGCAGTTTCCTACACTCGAATTACCGCCCGAGATCAAAGGAACGGAAGACGAAGATCCTCGAATGGCGTTCACACCGCATTACTACGACGGTATCACACTCATGACAAAGCACTGGAATAGCACGTGGAATGTGGATGTGGTCGGAGTCTTGAGAGGCAAGTACTGGCATCCGGCACTGGCGATCAGGATCGGAGAGACGGCCATTCGAAACTGTCTCCGTGACCAGCTCGCAACGTTGAGACAAGAGGGCCTTGACCGTATAGGAAAGCACCCTTGCGTGTTGTCAGAATTTGGTATTCCCTATGATATGGACGACAAGAAAGCCTACAAGACAGGCGACTATTCGAGCCAGTCGGCGGCAATGGACGCCAACTACTTTGCAGTTGAAGGATCTCAGATTGAAGGGCATTGCCTATGGACATACTGTGCGAGAAACGATCACTTAAAGGGAGACTTTTGGAATGGAGAGGATCTGTCCATCCTTTCGCTGGATGACAAACCACTTCCAGAATCCCCAGTTCCCGAATATTCGCAGTCATCGCTGGATCTGGCGAGGACTGCGACTGCGCCAAACACGAAGAAAGATGTGGCTGATGATCGAAATGTTACACCCGATAACCTCAAACGGACACTCACCAATCCGTCGATCAGCTCCGCGCCCTCAGCCAAGGATCCTCAGCTAACCAACGCCCCTGGCTTCCGCGCAGCCGAGGCTTTCGTACGCCCTACGCCGACGGTGGTATACGGTGACATTGTGTCCACCGGATTTGATTTGCGACAGTGCACATATCTTCTCAAGGTCAAGGCACCAAAAGCAGCACCAGATGAGGCGCCTACGATTGTGTATTTGCCCGAGTATCATTTCCCTAAAGAACAGTGCGAGGTGGCTGTGTCCTCAGGCAAGTGGGAGCTTAGCACAGATGACGAAGAGGGCACAACACTTCAGAAACTCAAGTGGTGGCATGCAGAGGGAGAGCAGAGCCTCAAGATCTCGGGTCTCGTGCGGAAGCACAACGTTCCCGTAGGATCCGAGGAAGATGCTGGCTATCTTGAACAATGTCAGCAAGGCTATGGATTCAATTTTGGAAGCTGCAGTGTTATGTGAGCTGAGCCTTGTTTGAGACAAGGCGCGTATAAGTCGCATCAAATTCAGTGTATGGTAGATTGGAATACGTCTGGCGAGCATGTTCTGGGATAGGCGTCAAGGTTTAATATTGAACGATATATCGGATAGGATATCTTTAAATGCTACTTGAAACCGTTCCTACCGGTGAATCGTGAACTTTGTCTGACCGGGAAGGTAATTTCTATACGAAGAGTACACGGGGTTAAGTTTTGGCCAGGGGAATTTTCTGGTCAAGCCATTCCTTGGCCGCTAATTGTACCGCGATTTAAAAGGGTCACCGCCTTACCATTCTCAGTAGAGTACAATTCATGATGCAGAATCTCGTGTTCAGTGTGACGCCACAGGAAAGGACCTTCGATTCGCAATTTTCCCATAGGCGAGGGGATGTCAGCTTGCGGGGAGTCCCAATGCTCTGGTAAGGGGGAATTGACTTCAAGGTGTCCCTAGTCAGGAACATTCTCGTATTCACGATACCAGGTTTATCTGTGTTGCCATGGGTTATGGATCCAGGGGTTCTCTAGTGGACCTAGACAATGGAAAGACGATAATCGAATAAACATAGAGGGTTTAGAAAAGTCTGGCAGATAATTTTGAGAGAAGAAGTGTAAGTGAGCAAGACATAACCGTCCCATGACAACCAATCCGAAAATGACAATTCCAATGAGCAGAGGCAGGAATTGTCAATTGGTGCCCCCCCCCCCCCCCCTTACCCCGAGACTGGCGACATTTGAGTGATACCGATTTGCTGGAGATCCCCCTCCATTAGTGAAGCTAACGCATGTCTCTTCACACTCTGCACACCATCTCAGCTGTCGCTAAGCGCCAGACGCCCTCGAGCTGAAAGAGGTCTGCTTAGGTTCTCTTCTGCTGAGAGGAGAAAAACAGAGTTTCCTGTCTAACGGCTCGGAATAAACCTGATTGATAGTCGAACCGTAACTAGCCAAGTCGAGTTATTCGAATACTGCATTAGTTTAGTAGTCTAACTATTCTTTGTTCGATCAATTAATATTTCACGTGTTGGTCTAGTCTAACTTACCTACCTAGTCCTCAACTCCAGAACTTACTGCTCCTCACTCACTATCTCAACCTGTCAGCTTCTCCAGTCTACCAACTATCAATCAATCAATCAATCATCTCCTCACTCCCGTCCCAGTCGGGCCAGTCCCTCCACTCCATGATCCCTGACATCTCAGCATCCTTCTCTATCCCATCCTAGCTTCGTCTGGCCTAGGCTAGCCCCCAGGATCCTTGTCGAGACGACCCACCTCGACATGTTACTCCACCGCAGATACAAACCATGAAGGGTAGCGATAGCTTGCGACGGGTTAACCGTCCCGCTGCCAATTTCGACCTACCAACAGCTCAGGCCCAGGCTCAGGCACAGGCCCAGGCGCAACAGCAGGCTCTTCGGTCTCAATCTCAGCCTCAAGAGCCCATCTTGGGATCTATAACCTCGACGAGCCCAGAAATCACCACTTCTTCGCTCCATTCTCAGCCTCAGTCTCAGTCTCCCTCGACCGTCAGGTTCCGTTCCTCTTCGAGACCCAGTCTTCAGGACCTAGTCCCTGTCGCCGGGACTCCAAAGCCAACCGTCCACGACCAACCTCCAGCCTATGCCCTGTCGTCCTCATCCTCCTTGACGGGGCCGTCCTCTTTTTCCTATCCTCCAGCGCATCCAACTGCTGGCGCCGCAACGATACATGTCCATACAACCCATACACATCCGCATACGCACACACATACTGCCCCGGCGGCTGTCAATCGACCCCGGCCCCTGGGCCCATCCTCCTCCGACATAGCGACTGCAGAGCAGGCTCACTTCCTCCACCCTGTCTCATCTGTCTCGAGCTTACGTCCAAGGTCTTCCACCACTAGCGCCACTGCTGCTGCTGCTGCCTCCCCGTCTCCATCGCATACACCAAATCCTCTTCTTCGACAACACACCTCGCCGCCGTCTACCGTCGACAACAACTCTGCCCACTTTGTTCCTCGAGGCGGGTTGCCCCCCGCGCCGTCCATCATGTATCCGGCAGGCCAGAGACATGTCTCGGGCGCCGATCCCACACGACCATTCCAGGTCCCTCCGCCGCCGCCGCCGCCCATGGGAGCTCCGAATGCCGGCCAAATGGGTAATATGATGAATCTGCCTCCGCCGCCGCCGCTTCCTCGATATCCCACCGCACCAGGCCCCTCCGGCGTCGCGATACCCCCACCACCCGGTCCGCCCCCGGCGAGTGCTCTCGGCCAGCAGCCTCCGTGGCACGGCGCCTTTGGGCGCATGTACGACGGACGGCCAGGATACATCCCCCCGCCGCCGCCCGGTCAGCACCAGCCGTACAACCCAAAGTTACACGCTCAGATCGCTGCTGGGCAAACAATCTCTATCCCTCCACCTCCTCCGCCGAATGAGGCCATGAGTGCGACCTATATACCGCAGGGCGACACTTACGGAGAGGGAGTTGGTATCCCCGCCTTTGGACTGGAAGACCCAACCCTGACTGTCAACTCGCAGACATCGCGGCCAGTGACAACGCCGCAGAGCGGAACTGACACAAATGCCACAACGCCCATGGACGAGGCCACGAGGGAACGCCTCTACTCTGCCACTAACGCCCAGCCGCGCGGCACATCCAATTCTTCAAACGCCACTCCTCCCAGCTCGATCCCACCGGAAATCGCTGCCCAGTGGCCCCTCGATACGGTTCTGATTTGGTTAGCCCAGAACCAGTTCTCCAAAGACTGGCAGGAAACCTTTAGGGCACTCAACCTGCACGGAGCGCAATTCCTCGAGCTCGGAAGTGGCCACGGTGGGCGTGGTAATTTTGGTATGATGCATCAGCAGGTGTATCCAAGGCTTGCCCAGGAGTGCACCAACAGCCGAACCGGCTGGGATCAGCCCCGTGAGCGAGAGGAGGGCAAGCGAATGCGAAGACTAATTCGAAGTATTGTCACCGGTCGACCAGCTGATGTGTCTAAAGTTTCAACGGCCCACGGCCGTAAAGAATCCCTCAATGGCGGACATGGGAACAACCTACCAAGCGCTGGAACCGATCCCATGGATTCGCCAAATGTTTGTCGACCCGCTCGGTGTTGTGAGTGTCAGCCCTTACTAACTTTTCTCGTAGACACCTCTCAATGCCCCTGGCCCTGGCTTTAGTGGCCGCAGGTTCTCTCAGACCAGATCTACTACATTACCCAACAGTGTCAGTGGGTCCAACATCAGCTCTGAGTCTAACCACCGTAATATTCTCAAACATGTCGATACGGATGGTGCGCGCCGTCATAGTCCTAATGTGAGCGAGTCGAGCGAGGCCACGTTCCGTGGCCCTGCTGCGCGCTCAGCGAGTCCAACAGGCAGCCCAGGCATACCTCCGGCGCTTTTTACATCGACGACGACACCTATTCTCTCACAATCTCCTAACACAATAAAAGCTGGGCACCGTTCAAGAAGCAGCATGGATTCCGTTGCTTCTGTCGCAGCCATATATGGATCCGGAGTACCGACAGATGCCGCCAACTTACTTAGCCGGAACATGAACCTGGGAGAAGTTGTTCATGGGCGTAATCATGATATCCGATCTCGGCACTCGCCTTCAGAAGGAGGGGAGAGGTCAGCAGGCGCAGAGACACCCGCTTCGGCCAAAGATTCCAAGAGCTTCCTGAGCTTCTTATCCAGGAAAAAGAGACAAACCAAGGATGATGGTGCATACCCATCACCTGAAGAGATGGAAGCTTCCCCAACTTCACCACAAGGATCTATCCGCCCGGTAGGCTTGGGCGTTCGAGGAACCAATGGCAGCGATACTAATCTTGAGCTTGCTGGCTCAACGCTGGGTAGTTATGATGACAGGAACGGCCATGCTCTACGACCAAGGAGAATCAGCCCCGTAAGGACCTACGTCCTGGCCACCATGGATTACTGGAACTACCGAATGTGCGACATCACGGAAGCAGAGACAGCAGCGGAAGTCCGTCAAGTTATCTGCATGCATCTTGGCCTTGGCGACTTTGAAAATTCTCACATTTATCTTACAGAAGTTGGCAAGTTTGAACATGTGGATCCCCTAGACGACTCGAGCCTTGTTACCGTCAAACGAGCAAAGGGTGACCCTCTTGGGACACTTAAATTCTTCGTGACACCCCCAGGAGTTGCCCCCATTTCCAGTCTTACCGCTAAAGCTGAGGTCCCTGTATCCTTGTCTCCCGGTTATCTCCCACCAGGAACCACTGCTGAGGATGCCCAACGAAATAGCAGACAGCGATCCAGTTCATCCCCCCCCACCTCGCGTTCTAATACATTGACAGACGAGAAGACTGAGGATAAGGTAGCTAGAGAGGCAAGCTCATATAGAGCTGAAATGGAGAGAAAGCAGCGTGAGTATCTGGCCAAGAGGAAACAAGCAGCGATGAAGGGTAGTCCTTCAGAAACACTTGGACCTGGCATCGTCGGCCGGAATGTCGATTTCGACCAACCTCGAGAGTCGCCGTATGAGGACAAGCGGCCAGAGCAACTCTTCCCCCAAAGACGACCTCCAGCTCCACCAAGCGATCCTTCTGCGACGTTGATCAAGGCGAACTCGCTAAGCAGAAAGACTGGAGCCAGCATGCGCGCATCAAGTAGCAGTCTTGAGGGATATCCAACACCACGACATCCGACCGAGAGTGAGATGACAGAGAAGTCCAGGAGATCCAAGGGAACATCACAGCCAGCTGCAGGTCCTGCTGGTATTGGGGCAGCCCTTGCAGGTATGGGCAGAAACTTGAGCGCTATTGGACAATCTGCCAAGAATACTCGTGGCTCTTCTCCCTCCCGATCCTCAACACAATCAGTTCCTGGAGGTAAGGACACCTTCTCTAGCGTCGACACTCCTCAACCAAGCTTGGGTCGAGATAGTCCCAGTGCAATAGCAACGCCAGGTGCCGTGACCTGGAGCAAGAAGAACTTGCCCTTTATTGTGCCGGACTACTCGCCCAGCCAATCACCTATGCTAAGCCCTAATCTTGAAGCTGCACCAGAAGCTAAATTTTTTGAAACAGTCCTGAGGGCAACATCTCCTACTGGTATGAGCCCCAACTCGAGACGTACAAGGGGTACTTTCGCCCCAGACCATGTGTCACCTCCAAAACGACGTGCAACCCGTGGGCCAGATCCAGACTTTGAGGACTCGGATGTCCAATTTTCGAAGCCTGCTCCCGCACCACCAGTTGACGATGATAGCGGGGATGATTCGGATGACGGGCTCTTTGCCATCCCTCTTGCCAATCGAAACAAGGGCAAGGGTGCCACTGCGAATGGTGATGCAAACGGTCACAGCAAGCGTCCTAGTCTGACGGTTAATACGGCGCGCTCCAGGAAGGGCCTCTCAGTTGCCTTTACATCGCCCAAGTCATATGGCAGTAGCGTGACTCCTGACAGTAACGAAGATTCCCGACAAAAGCCGACTACTCCCCGTTCCGAAACGTGGGAATCGGAAGACAAGGACAAAGACAGTAAATTGGGCCGGCGAAAGTCGTTCATCGAGAAGGATGTGTGGGCTAATCGCCCTCCAACGGACGCCCTTATCAATAACCTTGACGACTTCTTCCCCAACCTGGATCTTGATCAACCTGTTCTTGATGAACCTGGTGAGGGTGGACTGCCACCATCTCCAATTGCTGAGGGCACAGAAACCACATCTGATCAAGGGCCATCCCAGCCGGCAGTGTCGAGCCATACTCAGCAAGCACCGCCTGCAGCAATTCCGCCATCCCGGCAACCATCTCTATACAATGAAAACGATACTCTTGGCTCCGATGAGTCGACCCTCAAAGCCCTCGATCAACAGCGGCCCACTTCTGTGGCTGCAAGGAGTATTCGGCGCTCAGGCGGTCTCGGTCGGATGAAGTCCATTCGAGAAGTCGCCCGAGGCGCTCACGAGGCCAACAAGCGAACCAACTCAACTAACCAAGGACCGTCGTCAGGCAACATTATGCGCCGGAAGAGCACGAAGATGTTCAACGCCAACATTGTACAAATCCGACCAGATAGGCGTGGCAGTGTCATAATGCCACAGATTCCTCAAGATACAGTGCCAAAGCGACAGACGACATTTAGGTGGTTCAAGGGTCAGCTCATCGGCAAAGGTACTTACGGCCGAGTGTACCTCGGTATGAATGCCACTACAGGAGAGTTCTTGGCTGTGAAAGAGGTCGAGGTGAACCCCAAGGCGGCTGGTGGTGACAAGAGCAAGATGAAGGAGCTTGTTGCGGCTCTAGATCAGGAAATCGACACAATGCAGCACTTGGACCATATCAACATTGTGCAATACTTGGGATGCGAGCGAAAGGAAACTAGTATCAGCATCTTTCTCGAGTATATTTCTGGTGGCAGCATTGGATCATGTCTGCGCAAGCATGGCAAGTTTGAGGAGTCTGTCGTGTCTTCACTGACAAGACAAACACTCTCCGGCCTCGCCTATCTACATCGTGAGGGCATTCTGCATCGCGATCTCAAGGCCGACAATATTCTTCTTGATTTAGACGGAACGTGCAAGATCAGTGATTTCGGCATCTCCAAGAAGACAGACAACATTTATGGCAATGATAAAACAAACAACATGCAAGGTTCGGTATTCTGGATGGCCCCAGAGGTCATTCGGTCCCAAGGCGAAGGCTACAGCGCCAAGGTCGACATCTGGAGTCTGGGTTGTGTAGTCCTGGAGATGTTTGCTGGCAAGCGCCCCTGGGCCAAGGAAGAGGCTGTTGGTGCCATCTACAAGATTGCTAATGGCGAGCGACCACCGATCCCCGAGGACATCCAGGATACTCTTGGGCCACTAGCCGTTGCCTTTATGATGGATTGCTTCCAAGTGTAAGTTTATCGATATGACAGTGTTGTTCGCGAGGCTAACAAGAAGACAGAAACCCCTTCGACCGTCCTACAGCGGATGTGCTCCTGTCGCAGCACCCGTTCTGTGAACTGGATCCAAACTACAACTTTTATGACACAGTGCTGTATCACAAAATCAAGTCGTTCAAATAAACTAGGTATAGATACACGATCTTGAACGAGGTGGTTAATTATCCTTCCCTTCTTTTTTTCTTGCATGTATCAGTGGCATGGGACTTATACGCTTGTGAAGTTCGAGAGCGACGGCGTCATTATGGGAACACGGCTTGATAGCTGATTGGCATTGTTTATGTATGGAGGGGACGCAAATGGTAATGAAATGAACGGCTTGATGGCTGATGATATCCGATACTGTGAATTATGTATCAAGTGACTCAAAAGAGATTGTCCAAGCTACCTATACTTAGGTAGTTACTAACATAGAGTCAAGGTGTTTCTACCTCTCATAGTATATGTTTAATATGGGCTTATTAGACAGTTACTGGGCCTCTGTCCCATCATATGCTTGTCGGTCGTCACTACTCCAAAGTCAACATGTATTAAGCCTTGTAAAAACAGAAGTTTATCTCTGGACGAACGTCACCAAGATCGCACACTGTTATAAAAGTCCACATCTCCGTTCAGTACTACTACTACAAGGTCATTCATCTCAATACACTCGAGTTTTATCCAGCAAACGCGGCTTCTCTCAAGCTTATCAATACTTTGATATATTCTACAGTACTGTTCATGGCGGACCCTGCCACCGAAAGCGCTGCTCTAGCACTATGCAGCTTATACGAAGATCGAGACAACAAGGAAAATGTTGAGCCTTCATTACCGACTTCTAGTCCTTCTCCGGCGTTGCCAACCCCTCCATCGTCGGATAATCGGCTTCATGTCACGGACAGTCCACCTCCATCACAACCAAAGCTACCACAGTGTCTGGAACCTCCAATTCCGCCGCCGCAATGTCACCTCCCTGTCCGTTTTGACCTAGACCATCCCTCTTTGACTCCAGGGGCGAACTGTACCCATTCTCAGCTCTTGCTTTCACATCAAGAAAGGAACTCACACCCCGGCCGCCCTGTATTACACCTCAGGGGCTTGTTCAGCAACAATAAGCTTCTCCCACCATCTGGCCCTGATCCGAATCGACATTGGCAGCTATCGTATCATGAGGACGGCACTCGGAGAGAAGGTATGGCGGCATTCAGCTTACTCCTTGCCCACCTTCCTAGCATAAACAACTACAAGGGGGGGATGCTGGAAATGAGGGCTCTCCTCGAGGAAAAGATGTTTGAGCTCTGCCATCTCATGGAGCATAAAGAACACAAATATGGTGGGCTTGAGCTCTACACTCTCATAGAGCATAAAAGGGGGGACCTTCCTAGAGAGCTCGTCGAGAAGATGATGATGCTTTATTTGGAGTCCGGCTTCAGGTTAGCCGGAGAAGGAGACCAGCAGAGGTCCATCCTCGAGCAGGAACGGGCGAAGATGGAAGTTGTTTTGAGTTGGATATTGGCCCTCATTCGGCAATGGAATAATGATGTATCGAAAATCCCTTTTGAAGATGCAGCAGAGCAAAATCCTCATCATCACCAGCAACATCAGGGGGCAAAAGTCTAGATTGTGGCGGAAGTCTGATGCACACATATACTTTCGGTTAACCGTTTCTTGTGAATCTTGGTGTTGACCACTCAATTTCATTGCCCTCGCTACAATATTTGGTGTATTCCAAATATAAGTTAATAGCAAGATATCAGTCCTCGACAGGCACCATGACAAGTAAATTGACTTACTTGGCTCACTTGGCTCACTCGAACTTTTGGTCTCTAGCCCATCATTCTTTACCGTCGGTCTCCCTTGTCTTTCCAGCCCGTCCTTTGCCGGGGGCAACATCAAACTTCAACTTCCAAATATCCTCCTGTTTGAACATTGTAATGCACTCAGCCGCACTTGGCTGTCCGTATTCAGGATCCGCGCCACCATCTAGCAGCTCCTTGATTTCGTTGTTAGTATTACGTTTCAGCTCTCCATCTAAATATATATTCTAATCTGGAACATCTTCAGAGAATGACTCACTTGGATTACTGCATCTTCCTTCTTAAACACCGCCCCAGCGAGAGGACTCTGCCCTCGGTCATTGAGGCGATTAGGGTCCGCGCCATGTTGAATGAGAACCTTTACAAGATCGGCATGGCCATGATACGCAGCGAGCATAAGCTTCGATTATCAGTACAGACTTCTTGAAGAGGTGATGGTCGAGATATGCTTGAGTGTCATGATCATACCAGAGTATCGCCCTTGTCATTTGTCAGATTTGGAGGTAAGCCTGCTGGAAGAGCCTGCTCAAACGTAGCCACGTCTCCCTTCCTCGCTGCATCGTACATCCTGCTTGCGAATTCAATCATCTCCGATGTGAGAGATCCCGCGCGGGCTGGTTGGTTTGAAATGTCGCTCATGATGGTGCCCTAATTGCGGCCTCAATACGGTTATGTGATTTTCGGGTGGCAAGGCTGATTAATGAGTGCAAAATGTTTAATTTTTGAGTAAGTCACAAAGAAACGGTCGATTATGGGTGCTTGTGATGTTGTCGCGATGATGGAAGAGAAGCCCCGAGTTATCGAGTGAGGTTGAATGAAATGACGTATGCTAGCTTAGTAGGTATGTAGCTTTATTCTAATGGATGGCGTAAATGCCGGTAAGACAGTTTGATGGGACAGTTACGGAGGCGTACTTCAAAAGTACATGACAAGGCTGTTTTCCTAAAACAATAATATTGCGCAAAACTATTTGCTAAGCTGCCTTTCTTGGAAGATCTTATTTCCAGTTGCTCTCGTGTCATTCTTGGTGATATCAATACACATACTCAATCTGCATCACGCCCAATGGTGGGTGGTCTCTGACCTCAAAACTCATATGCCCAGGTTCCCAGGCTCAACGACTCGTAAGAAAAAGAACAGGAAGAAAAAGTGTCATCACCGGTGGTGAGCCTCGTATTTTGCTCGTATACTAACAACGGGGAAATAATGGAATCGCGATGCATTCTCGTACAGTTGTGTTCACAAGGGGATAGATAGATAGTTGTTCAAAAACGCCATATGTAGAGCATCGATTCGTTTCATGCTAACCATTTCTGATCAGTCGAAAAATAGTGAGTATCATCAGAGAACCTACCGTAAGGTACTCGTTTATCTCAAATGTTCGTTTCACACTGCATTTAGTGCAGAAAGTCTGTAATACCGTCGCCTTCGCCATTGTCTGGCTCATTTGGAATCGGCGGGTCAGGTTTTGGCGTCTCTGGACGATGCGCAATGGCAACGATCGGGCTCATGATGACTTTGATGTGTTCTCCCTTCTTCTGATGATATTATGTTCGGGTCTTTGGGATCAGTTCGACCGAGAAGATGACAGCTCTTTAGCCTCAAATATTAAAGAGGGAAATGGGTGGGATATATAAAAGCAAAAAGTCAACTAACAGCGCGGGGGGCACGTTACGTTACGTCAGGGTTTTGTGAGCTATCTAAATCATTGGAGGAGCTGAGCCAAGACAAAAAACGTGTGGTTTACATTCCATCCAATACATTCCGACTCAACAATTGCCGCGTGGGTTAATAAGGGGTTGCAGTCGGGTATGACGAGCACTGTAGTGAGTGATCATGCGATTCTTCGAGGCCCAATCTCAGGTTTCTTTGGATATCCTCAAAAGGGCCGTTAAGTACCAGGACCATGGATATCATTTAGACAACATTTTATAGTTGACAGAGAATGCGGGGGGTTGGAGATTGTTCTTCAGATCTTTGGTAACATGTCCTTGCTTTTTCCGCGGATCTGGATAATTAATCGTTGGTAAAGGTCCCTGATGAGCATAGGGTAAATGAATTGTTACAAGTTATCTGTCATGATGCACTGCATTCATTGCACATTGAACCTGGTCTCGATACTTGCATGACATGACATGATATGATATGATATGATATCAAGCATGTGATTCGAGCCTCACGACATGCAATAAAATTGACTGGACCCTGAACCTCTCTTGGTCATCGCTGACTGATGCCAGCAATTATAGAGACATCTTTTGTCTCTGGAAAAACACCATTTCTTCATTCAAAGGAACCACCTAGACCAAGCAAAAATGCTCGTCGCTCAACTTTCCCCATGTACAGTATGTAGCCCCCATCACGATGTGGAAGTCTGACAGGGACAGGGAGCAAGGGTCGAGGAAACCCAATTGGTTGTGACATCCTTGGAGCAGTTGGCAAAAAAGACAGACAGACAGACAGACACAAATAATTGACAGTTGACGAGTGTGTCTGTTGTCGAAAATTGAGCGAGATTGGCATCTTGTACGTTTCGGGTTCTCCATGATAGCACCAGCCCGTGAACGACACATTCTTGGAGATCCTCAACACCACGCTTAGATTACCCGAAAACAAAGCGATGGAAGAAAACCAGCCAGAATGGAATTGCTGCCAAGTTGCCCATTGTTACGATCTCCATTCCCCTGATATTTTTGTACTTCTGATGCTGTGTGGCTGAACTAACAGTCGGATCCGGCGGGAGAGGGAGGGTACTTCGGCTTGTGATCCTACGAACGAGATGAGGGGTAGCTCTCTACTCAAAGCGGTTCAACACCAGTACCTCATGGCAAATGTTGGTTCTCAATTGATCGTCATCGAAATCTCAAGCTTCTTGGATTTGGCCGAGCTTTCCACTGATGGGTACTGTAAGACTCGAATCCTTTGCGGATCGCTTTCTAGCGGGGAGACGTAATATCAGATCAGGGCAAAGCGGGTGTCGTGCATGCATGAGACGGACTAGACTGTCTAGATTGGCATCAACTTCTGAGCTGTACGGACGGTGCATGCGGTCACGTCGGATAAAATGGAGGATACAGACAGAGAGAGGTCAAAGTCAAAACCCAAAGGTCCACCATGAGTTTGCTTGCATCCATCCATCCATCCTTGAAGGGCGTGTGTGCATGGAGAGGAGACGAGACGGGAGCAGGAAGCGCTTGTGAGACAAGTAAGTGGATATATCTTCCCCAGAACGCCCAGGGCCAAGAGAGGCCCTTGCTGATCAGCTCGAATATCGAGGTTTTGGAGAAATGATTGACCATCATCGTTGATGAGTCCAACAACAAACAAGTCATGAGAGACAAAAGGGTTCGTGTATGACCTCAGAAGTTGGGGACTCACTGACCCAAGGTATGTATGCATCTCGGACAGGTCACAGGTCCGCCCTTTGCGTTCGACAGCGTAACCCTACAGTACTGTACAGTACAGTACAGCACAGGAGAAATTTCCTTTCCAGTAAAACAATACGCAGGAATTATCATAACTCATAAAGCATGCCACAAACTGACTCTTGACAATCCCCAATCTTTGGATGGGAACCCAATCGGCCGGTAGACGGCCAATTTGCGTTGCATTTCAGGCCACCAAACACGTCGGGTGAGCTGCTACCGACCCGATATGAGATGCCATCATGAGAAAAATTTGAAAGAAGGACATTCTCGTAAAATTGAGGCTAGGGTAAAAGTATCATGATATCAGTCCTTGAGGAGCTCTAACATCAGATGTTAGTTGGATCAGCCACAGACGATACATGGCGGATGGATACAGGTACTTGACTTTAGCCTGTGGTTCGTGTGAATGCTCAAGTACAGACTGACTAAGCTCGTGTACCTCCGGCACCCGCACCCGTCTAAACCGTAAGCGGGTCTCCACCAGCGGCCGGGTCCTCCCACTGATTGATTCTTCCTCTCCCGACATCATCCTCCTCCTCATCATGGATAACTAGCCATGATCCATTCATTAATTGTTACACCCCTGTCAACTCTCTTCTCCTCCCCCTGGGGCCCCAATCAAAGCTCCCCATTCTCCAGCTTCGTCCCCTGCCCGTCAGATGTCAAGCATGTCCTGCGTGGCCATCTGTAACCTGGAAAATCAAGTAGCTTACCTATTGATTGTGCTACTGATAGTCAGAAAACGACTGTCGATGTGAAATAAGGCCCGACTAGCTAACATGCCACATTCTGAGCCTTTCTGGGCGCTGTCAGTTTCAACCTGCTTGCTTGCTAGCTAGCTGAGCCTGCTCTCAATTTATCCCCGCGTATCAACGGTCACGAAACGATTCTATACTGCCTATACAGTGCTGCCATGCTCGTCGGCTCCACCAAGCCCATCAGCACTTTGAGCAATTTGACTCTGCGATTGACTTTGGTAGTGATTACGATTACAATCCTCAGCGCCTCTCACAGCACGAGTTCGGTAACACAAGGGGAATATAGCTACAGCGGGAGGTGGCGCTAGCAATGCCCTTCCCGTTTCGGTGGCTGCAAAAAAACATATCGAGATACAAAGATACATCAGACCACTTTTTGCAACGACCGTCAACATCCATCGTCACCATCCGAAGCTCCAGAACGTGTCAAAGCTATCCACCTTTGACTCGCTCTTGGCTGATATCTGCCAACAAGAAACAAGAGCTAATATGCTAGCCAACCTTACTTGGGTACCTATACCGATCTCCCCTTCTGTGCCCCCGGCGGAGGATGAGATATCGACGTCCTCCAGGCAGACCACTTCGCTACCCATCCCATCCCATTCCACTGTCTGTCCTGTCCTGCCCGGTCCGTCTTCCTTGCTCTCTTCCGCTCCTTATGCCTCTTCTGAATAGGCAGGGTAGCTTAGGCAATTGGGAACGTCCCCCACGCACGCCACTATCTTGCCCAACGCTCATCTCATTACCCATCTTGTGTCTGAACTTTGAGCCGCCCAGCAACCTCCTACGGTACTACGTGCCATCCAATCCGTGACAGTGGTAATCTACACCCACGCCCTTGCCCTCGCCCTCAGCCGTGCACAAAACCTATCCCATCTCCCTCGTACTCCAATTGGATCACCATCCTGCTGTAACCTCTGCTGATCTCGTCAACGGCCGTCTACCCATACGTAGTAGCTCCATGGGCCATGGGTTTACGTTACCCTACCCAATCTGCGGCGAAGACTTCAAACTAAGCCTGGTATAGTATGTACATACATGTCGTAGCATGTAGCATGTAGCAGGTAGGAATAGCATAGCCTTTCGTTTCCCTTCGGCGTTCTCTCACCGCACTCCCCGTTATCCTCTATACCTACCTCTCTTCTCCTCTTTCCTTGGCAACCCTTTCGGCTTTCTCATATAAGAAGTCTTGGAAGCTCTGCATATAGAGTTCTCTCTTTTGTTCTTTCTTCTCATCTCTCATCCCAAGAGTTCAACCTCACTTACAACTCTTACAACCTCATCACTCATATACATATATCCTAATTACCCTACCCCAATGACTGAGGAAGTCAAATCTATCTCGCCCTTTGGCATTGCCCGCTCAACTGTCAAGGGCGAGCCTCTCTCCAAGGAGGAGATCCAGCAGTACAATGACTTCTTCAAGGCCAGCTGCTACCTCTCCTTAGGTATGATCTACCTCAAGGAGAACCCTCTTCTTCGAGAACCCCTCAAGGCCGATCATCTCAAGCTTCGATTGCTTGGTCACTTTGGCTCTGCCCCCGGCCAAATCTTCACATACATGCACTTTAACCGTCTGATCAAGAAGCACGATCTCGATGCTCTCTTCATCTCTGGTCCCGGACACGGTGCCCCCGCTGTCCTGTCTCAGTCTTATCTGGAGGGTGTCTACACCGAAGTGTATCCTGACAAGACTCAGGATGCTGAGGGTATGCAAAAGTTCTTCAAGAGCTTTTCCTTCCCCGGTGGAATTGGCTCTCATGCTACTCCGGAAACCCCAGGATCTCTCCATGAGGGTGGTGAGCTGGGTTACTCCATCTCACATGCTTTTGGTGTTGTCTTCGATAATCCTGACTTGATTGCTCTTACTATGGTTGGTGATGGTGAGGCTGAGACTGGTCCCCTGGCTACCGCCTGGCACAGCAACAAGTTCCTCAACCCAATCGTTGACGGTGCTGTCCTCCCTGTTCTTCATCTCAACGGTTACAAGATCAACAACCCTACAGTCCTTGCTCGAATCTCACACCGAGAACTTGAATGTCTCTTTATCGGTTATGGCTGGCAGCCATACTTTGTTGAGGGTGACGATGTTGAGACCATGCACCAAGCTATGGCTGCTACTCTAGAGCACTGCGTGGATGAGATTCGAAAGATCCAGAAGGAGGCCCGTGATTCCGGCGAGGCCAAGCGACCTCTGTGGCCCATGATCGTTCTCCGAAGTCCCAAGGGCTGGACTGCCCCTCGCAAGGTTGACGACAACTATCTGGAGGGTTACTGGCGAGCTCACCAGGTCCCCATCGCAGACCCCGCCACAAACCCTGCTCACCTCAAGGTCCTTGAGGATTGGATGCGAAGCTACGAGCCTGACCGTCTATTCGACGAGTCTGGCGCGCCTATTGCTTCTCTCCGTGCTCTTGTGCCTGAAGGTAACCGACGAATGAGCGCCAACCCCGTCGCCAACGGCGGTGCGCTTAGGAAGCCGTTGAGGATGCCCAACTTCAAAGACTATGCCATCAAGGTTGACAGCCCCGGAAATGTCATGAACGCCAGCATGACCAACATGGCTGTCTTCCTCAAGGATGTCATTGCTGAGAACCAGACAAACTTCCGTCTCTTTGGCCCTGATGAGACTGAGTCTAACAAGCTTGGCGGTGTCTACGCTGCCGGGAAGAAGGTCTGGATGGGCGAGTACTTTGAGGAGGATGCCAACGGTGGTAACCTTGCCAAGGCCGGCCGTGTCGTTGAGATGCTTTCTGAGCATAACTGTGAAGGTTGGCTTGAGGGTTACCTCCTTAGTGGTCGTCACGGTCTTCTCAACAGTTACGAGCCTTTCATTCACGTTATTGACTCTATGGTCAACCAGGTATGTAACACGCTCTGTCCCAAGGTTACTCTTACTGACTATCCCTATAGCACTGCAAGTGGATCGAGAAGTGTCTCGAGGTTGAGTGGCGAGCCAAGGTTGCCTCCCTCAACATTCTCTTGACTGCAGTTGTCTGGCGTCAAGACCACAACGGTTTCACTCACCAAGATCCCGGTTTCCTCGACGTTGTCGCCAACAAGAGCCCCGAAGTTGTCCGCATCTACCTACCTCCTGATGGCAACTGCCTGCTTTCTGGTATGTTCAACTCGCGATCTTAGTCTGAATTTGACTAACTTGTCACAGTCATGGACCACTGTCTCCGATCAGTCAACTACGTTAACGTTGTTGTCTCTGATAAGCAGGAGCATCTTCAGTACCTCTCCATGGACGCTGCCATTGAGCATTGTACCAAGGGTATCGGTATCTGGCCTCAGTTCTCCACCGATGCTGGACAGGACCCCGACCTGGTCATGGCCTCTTGCGGTGATATCAGCACTCACGAGTCTTTGGCTGCCATTGATCTACTGCTTGAGCACTTCCCTGAGCTCAAGATTCGATGCGTCAACGTTGTCGATCTCTTTAAGCTGATCCACCCCAGCGACCACCCCCACGGTCTTCCCGACACTGAGTGGACCAGCCTCTTCACTGATGACACTCCTGTCATCTTCAACTTCCACAGTTACCCCTGGATGGTGCACCGCCTGACATACAAGCGTCCCGGTAGCCGCAACCTCCACGTTCGCGGTTACAAGGAGAAGGGCAACATCGATACACCCCTCGAGCTTGCTATTCGCAACCAGACTGATCGTTTCAGTTTGGCTATCGATGCTATTGACCGCATGCCTCAACTGCACAACCGGGGCGCCTCGGCCCGCCAGGCTCTCCTCAATGCACAGATCCAGGCCCGCAACGAGGCTTTCGAGACAGGCATGGACCCTCCCTTCCTTAAGAACTGGACCTGGAAGCGCAATGGCCTTTGGAAGAAGGTTGCCGACGGCCTTGTCTCTCGATAGATGGATATAAAAACACTTTACAGGTCAAGGAGAAACGGATGCGGCCCATCGCTGGATATCCCTTCACGGCACCAAAGACTTCTAGACGGAAACGAATAGATGAAATAAATTCAACAAAAATAAGACGGTGGGCGTTGCTGGACGGACGGTTGTCATGTTAACAAGATGTTATGGCTTTCCTATTTCTTCTCATCTCTTTACGAATTTCCATAGTTATGCAATACGAATCGTTCAAAATAGTTCCCATGAAACACTCAATTCTGAACTGCTTCTCTCTTCATGTGATACTGCGTCATGCCCAGCTCAGGGAACTCACTTGTCCCAACGACCCTGAATCCGAACTTCTCATACAGGCCCCTTCCTTCGCCAGAGCTATTCAAATAAGACATCCAACCTTCTTGGTCGGCTCTCTCAACACCAAATCTCATGAGCGCAGATCCTACGCCCCGTCGCTGAGCCTCTTTTGCTGTGGCGATCGTGCTTAGGAACCAATGCTTCTCACCAGCGACGTGTTTGAAAGTCTCATCAGCATTCCTCTGAAAGAAATCCGCCGCGGTCGCCTGGTCCCCTGAAGCAGGAAACGTAGAAGGGTCGATCTGCTTCCCCGACAATGGTGGGTTTTCTCTACGAACCCAGCGCGCCCAGCCGAGGATTTGAGAATCGTCCTCTGCGACAAGCATGAAATTGTCGTCCTTGTCGTCGATGTTGGTTCGGAGAAATGAAGTTTGGAAGGCTTGGGCATCAGGAGATGACGGGGAGAAGCAACGCTGGTTTAAAGGCGAGGAAGAGAATGCCGAGAAGAAGACGGCGAGCATTTGGAGGATATCTTCGGGCGTTGCTGGGCGGATTGTTATGGGTGACATGATTGCGGTCGGTGAAAGGTTGAAGTTGTGATTTGGGTAAGATGAAGAGAACGTCGGTATAAGTTCTTTGACCAATAGGGTGACTCACGCCGATAAAGCAAAAACATCTTTGCCTCTGTTGAAATATCAGCTGGTCAGCCGCAAGCACTCATACAGAGGTCACTTCTGATACTGTCACCAACACAACAGAAAATAGGCCAGCACGAGAGTGTAAGTTGGGAAAATGACTAGCCTTTATCTATCACCACTACAAGTATTGGCCAACTCAATCATAGCGTGTGATTCGCCAGACAACCAACTGATGGCGACTATGTTCTCCGACTAGGCCAGTTTCCTGACTAGTTCAAACGGTCTCGTAGTATTCCCATGATTAATTCCGACTTCCTGAACGCCCCGTTGCCGAACCAACCCATCGCCGTGCTACATCGCTTTAGCCAAGATGACTGCTATTACAGCTACAGAGCCTTGACTGACTGAAAGAAAGGGTTTGCCTGCAGCTCAGCATTTGCCCCAACGAGCTCTTTCAAAGCAGCGACTTGCTCTTCGCGGCTCATATCCCCTGCCTTGACCTTATCCTTCCACTCCACCAAGACTCGCTTGAGCATGGCGCTCCCCGTCTCAACGTCTTGCTTGCTGTACTGCAGTGCTAAATCCTCATGCTTGGTGGTAAAGTCCTCGAGCTCATCTGCCTTGCGTTTGGCCATACGGACAACCTTGTCCGGGAAGCGAACCAGCTCGGCGACGTGGATGCCGAAACTCTGGTCGCACACACCTGGTGCTACCTTGTACAGCAACGTCACTTCGCGCTTCGCATCCGCATCCGCATCCGCATCCAAAGCCGCTGCTGAGCTAGTGCCGCCGATGTGCGCCGTGACATGGAGGTTCTGTACTTGCGGATACTGGTCGGCGAGAGCTGTGAGTTCGTGGAAGTGAGTGGCAAACATGGCAGAGCAGCCGATCTCCTTCACAATGTGCTCTGAGATAGCCCATGCAAGACCGAATCCGTCATATGTCGATGTGCCACGTCCAAGTTCGTCAATAATGATCAAGGACTCTGCCGTAGCTGACTTGAGGATATTGGCAGTTTCAAGCATCTCGGCCATGAAGGTCGAGACACCCTTGAGTTGCGAATCGCTAGCACCTACGCGTGCCAATATGGAGTCATAAATGGTCAACTCGGCCTCTGCACAAGGTACGAAACACCCAACCTGTGCCATAAGTGCAATGACACCCGTTTGTCGGATATAGGTTGACTTACCGCCCATATTGGGGCCGGTAATGATGAGGAAAGAAGACTTGTCGCGACTAAGCTCAATGTCGTTCGTGATGAACTGAACATCGTCCTGAAGTTCCATACAAGGATGACGGGCTTCGCGAAGTATCGTCTGGCCCTCGCCACGAGCGTGGATCTTGGGCCGGACATACGACTCAGGGGCATGGACTGAGGCGTGGGAAAAGGAAACGATTACGTCAAGGTGGGCAAGAACACCAGCTAGGCGCTCTAGAACTGGGCAGTAGGAGGAAGCAACTTGGACAACTTCGTGGACAAGACTGCTTTGTGTTCTGTTGTAGTTCTGGGACAGCTGATCATACTCGCGACGATAAGCCTGCAGCTTTTTGGTCGTGAAATAAACACCGTTCTTTTGTGTCGAGCACTCTTGATACTTGGAGTTGTTTCGAATGCAGCCAGCCTCTTGTCGTGTGAGACGCATGCAAACTCCGTGTACCTTGTGGCTGGTCTCAAGGAAGATCTTCTTGTCGGGATCTTGGCCTAGGTCTTTAGCCGAAGCCGTGAACTCGGCACGAATATCCTTGTCAAGCTGGTCAAGTTTCTTTCGGATGATGCGCAAGCTTTTATCAAAATCGGCTTTAATGATGTACTCATGTCGATCAAGAGCGTCGAGATCAACGGTTTGCTCCACCATATCCTGCAACTTGCCCAAGCTATCAGATAGGTCACGAAGCTTGATAGTGTATGCCTCGTCGAGGGGGTCTTTATAATTCTCATCCATGACACCTTCAAATGTGCCAATAAAGCCAGGTAGACGGATGACAACCTGGTATGCGCGGACGACGTCCTCCAGGTTAGCCTTGCCACGCTGGAAGCGCTTTGAAAGTCTGTAGAGGTCAGGAATGGATCGAAGGTGTTCCTCCTGGAGTGTCTGTCGGAGTTCAGTATCAACATAGAAAGCTTCTACCAACTGCTGACGCTTCTCAATCTCCGCCTTGCTCATCAAAGGCTGCTTCAACCACTGTGCCAAGAGTCGACTACCAACTGGTGTCTTGCAGTGGTTGAGTACACCAAAAATGCTCATTGTTTTGGATCCATCTCGAGGACCTGGCATGAGGTTAAGGGCCTTTAGAGCAGCAGCATCTAGCTTCATGAAATGTGCCAGGTCGTGTTGATATAGCTGATACTGGCCAAAGTTGGAAGGATCCTGCAGAACACCAAGGTATTTGATCAGAGATGCAGCAGATCCCATGGCAAGCTTAAGATCAGTCTGTGGTAGAAGAGATGCCGATCGCTCATCCTTGAGCAGACGTGCCAGGTCTTGTTCAATATCCCTGGTACCAAAGTCGCCAGCTGGTCTCTCTGCGATAGCCACACCGCAGTTATCAATAATCTTCTTCAGCTTGGACAGTTCGGGGTCCTTCTCCTTTTCACCCTTGTCGATCTGGATCAAGCACTCACGGACACCGAGCTGGATAAGGAGTGCTTCAAAGTTGGAGTAGAGGTCGTTGTCGAGAAATTCGCTTACACCAAGCTCGCGGACGCTGGCATCGGCGAAGCAAACACCAACATTTCGAGCTTCGGATGCCTTTGTGGAGATTTTGACGGCGAGAATCATAGGGGCCGACTCAATCTGGCCTCCAAGGTCATCCTCAACATCTTGTAAGTTGCCTGGCGAAGCCTGCTTGACACACTGCCAGTTCATGCGACCAGAAGGGCTTTGCCAGATCTCTATTCGCTTTCCCAATTTGAGCAGGGCTTCTCGAAGGAATTGTCGGAATACAGTCATGGTCATGGTGACCGAGGGTAGTCCGGAGTTGTCATTTCGGCCGAGTTGTCGGACAACTGAAGTTGTCTTGTAGACCTGTAAAATAGTGTTAGCGGTGCTCAGACCTTGATTACAGAAGAGACATACAGTTTTGGCGATATATGTGGCATCTCGACCATGTGAAGTATACCAATCTCCTCGGTCAAAGATACGGATTGTGTCTTGGTTAACGGCTGGCAATGATTTGTAGAAACGAATGAAGCCGCCCTCGTCATCGAGCTGGTGATATAAAATTAGTTGGGTGTATTCTGAGGTAGTTCATTTTCTGGAGGTACCTTTAGTTCTGGTCGTGAAGCCATAATAAGTTGATTGTCTTGTGAACTCCGGATACAAAGTCAATCAACGTAAGGGTCTCGTCGTAGTAAAAGTGCCTGAGAGACGTTGTACTTGTCGCGTCACTAGCTCCCGCACTGGCCGGGAAACGCGTTTTTGTGGGGTTCTCAATTAAAGTGGTGACGCGAAGCCTGCATAAATTGGGTGTTGCATAATGTCTACATAAATACGCACATGCATGCATGCACAACAACTCATTCAGGCTGAGTGATTCATGATTGGCCAGTTGACACAAAAGCACACGGCACCAGCCCGTGATTCAACCTCTATCCCTTAGAATTCGAGGGTACCTCTATGGTATCTTTCGGGGACTAGCCAATCAGGTATATGGTATCAAAGATACTTCCTTTAACATAGAGATTATACCTAGATTTAGGTATCTACAATACTGCAACCTGTAGATCGCTACCTTTAGCCTCACTATTCTTCCACCTTAAGGCTGGTATCTGTGGCGTATCGATCGGCAGCCAATCAATACTGGGTCAAGCCCCATAAATATACTGCAGAGGTCCCTTCTCGGATTCTAAGGGATTGGAAAGGCAGAGGCGCCTACACTTCCGTTTCTTCACATATCAAATCATCAAAAGTCACAGTGTATCTCGCTATTGACATCCCACGATTCTTATCATCAAATAGTCCCCTTTCAAGATCAGCGTCAATGATTTAACAGCAGCTAGCTGAGGGACCCTTGACATGGCTAAGCTGAAGAGCTGCCACCATGCCAGAAGAAGTCAGCCTCATCTCAAGAAAGGCACGGCGGACTCGAATGTCTCGAGACCAGGAATTATAATCCGAGACATATCTTGAGACTATCGATCTTCACATCGTGATAACCAATCAGAGGTGCGCTATCAAAAGTTCAGTCGCCAGGATAACTTTCAGTCAGCCACGCCCACAACTCTACTAGGATATTGTCGAGATCTCATTTGACTAGCGTCAGCCGGCCCGTGTCATTGCTTTGAGACTTCTTATCACGAATATGGGGCAAGGGTGTGAATCTTGGGCCGTGGGGGCTTGGGAATCACTGCCTATGGAACCGTACGTGATTATTTCTCGTTTTGTGGCGAGCGACTATTGAGAAGAACTACTTGTGACGTGATGTGCGCTGGCGAATCACTAGTTCTTGCATGAGGATTCACTTCCAAGGCATGAGTTGAGTGAAAACAATGAGATTGTATTCGCAGTGCTCGTATTGGGCCAAGCACACAGGCACACGATGCTTCTTCTCCGTATAGAAGCTGGAAAATAGAGTCATTTTTAACCTTGTTTTTAACTTCTGCCAAGTGGGTATTTTTCGTTTTCTTTTACAGCAAAGAGCCGCAACCTAAATCTGCAAGTGGAAGCTAATTTTTTACAGGTGAATACGATGGAAACTCCGCTGTAAAAACCATTGGCATTGTCCTTGGTCAACAAGAGCAAGTTGTGCTTGAATATTCCGTGGCTTGGCGACAAGGATTGAACGCTCGACATTGACCATCCGGGTTCTCACTAGGGGCCCAAAATGGTAATTTACCGATTCATAGTGGTCACAGACAGACACAGACCACAGACACCTCAAGGCCATCAAGGTCCTCAAGGTTCTCTCAGCCAAATCCACTATTTCCTCTATCATGGCTGCGGTTATTGGCTTCTCGATGGCGGCTGGAGGAGACGACTCTTCTCTGAGTAAGAGGCTGAGACATTAACTTTTGCTCTCCCTCTCTGTTCTGTGCGCTTTTATTAAGGGCTCACATTGATACATATTAACTTTCTTCACTGCTACCCAGTATCTCCAAAGTCTTCCTCCTCAAACAACCCTTTTGGACAGTTTCAAGTTCCACCTCCTAACTCGAAACACACTCTCTCTTCCCGGTTCTTCGGCTTCAAGAGACGCAAGCTAGCGATTTAAGCATAAATTTCGACGCAGTCTCTCGGCTCTCCTGTGCCGTAGTCAGCACTCAACAGTCGATCTCGTGCCGTTACCCGTCCGTCTCGCGCCTACTGGCTGATCTCAAGATGCACACCTCCGCTTTGTCACTCGCTGGATGGGGCCTTGTCTTCTCTGCGGCCTCTGCTGCTGCCAGCAATGTCCATATCGCCCCTAGAGCTACCCAGGCTCCCTCGACCACCGCAGCCAACCCTGAGGTAACTGCCATTACAGGTTGCCACCTGCATGCCTCTGAACTGTTAGCAAGTACCTCTCACAGGTCGATGCGGTTGACTGACACCCCTTCAGATATTGTTTCGCTGGTGAGACCGAGTACTTGGTAGATGTCAAGGTCACTGCAACCACAGACGTCCCTTCGCAGTACACCGACTGCCATTCCCATGGCTCTGATATGTAAGCTACTAATTGTGCCCCGCCATTGGCTCCTAGGTACTAACTCTTGTGACCTAGGTTCTGTGTAGACTCTGACGGTGCAGATGTTTCTGTTCAAGCTGAAGGTGCTGAGTCAGAAGAGGACCACGCCAAGGAAGATGAAGATCACGACCACGACCACGATCATGAGGAAGCAAGTGGCACCGGATCTGCAGCCGCAGCTGGAAACACCAAAGAAGCTGAGAACGAGCACTGCCATTTCCATGCTGGTGTTGAGTAAGTCGCTTCCTTCACTTCCACGTGTACATCATCAACACTCGCTAATGCATCTATGTAGACACTGCACAGGTCATAGCGATTCTGAATCCAGCGAGTCCGAGTCTGGTTCTTCCTCTTCTGCATGCCAGCCTCGGAGGAGAGACTATGACGTTGGTCTCCGTGTTGGTCTGCTCTTCGTTATCCTAGCCACAGGTGCTCTGGGTGTCTTTGGCCCCATCCTGCTGCACAAGATGATGCCCAGCAAACTCAACATTGTCCTCATTGTATTAAAGCAATTTGGAACTGGTATTATAATCTCTACCGCCTTTGTTCACGTATGTGAGATCATCTACCTTAACGAACGATTGCTAACTAATATCTCTAGCTGTACACCCACGCATTTCTCATGTTCGGTAACCAGTGTATTGGAGAGCTGGGCTATGAAGCTACGACATCCGCTCTTGTCATGGCTGGCATCTTCCTTTCTTTCCTTGTTGAGTACATCGGCAACCGCATCGTTCTCGCAAAGACAAGGGCTTCAGCCAATCTCTCTGATGCTGAAAGGAAGGGTGCCTGGTTGTCTACTGAGGTTGTCAGTGTTCTGGTTATGGAGATGGGTATCCTCTTCCACTCTCTTCGTAAGTGTTCCCTCTATCATCCAATGTGTAGTTGGCTAACGTCACTGCTAGTGATCGGCTTAACGCTCGTTGTAGCAGGTGATGAATACTTCCTAACCTTATTCGTCGTCATTCTTTTCCATCAGATGTTTGAAGGTATCGCTCTTGGGAGCCGAATCGCCACCATCGGTACTTCGAACGATAGTCACGCCCCACCCGTGGCTCGCATCTCCCAGGACACTTCCTCCGCTCAAGATTCAGACAAGGCGCCTGCTTCCACTGAGACGATCCCAAACGAGGAATCGACCCCTGTTGGTTTGACCATGAAGAAGAAGCTAGGCCTTGCCTCTCTTTTCGCCTTCATTACTCCTATCGGTATGGCCATTGGTATTGGTGTCTTACAACAATTCAATGGTAACGACAAGTCTACTCTTATCGCAATCGGTACCCTCGACGCTGTCTCCGCAGGTATCCTCATGTGGGTTGGACTTGTAGAGATGTGGGCTGCAGATTGGATGTCAGGGGGTCATGGCCACAAGGCTGAGCTCGCTGACGCCAACCTACTCACAACCATTCTTGCCGGCACTGGTCTGGTTGCCGGCCTGGTGGTGATGAGTCTTTTGGGTAAGTGGGCATAGAATTGGGGTTATTGGGAATGCTTTCTAAATATTGATCTTGCCTTCACGATAATACGATTGGCTAAGGAGTTTGGTGCCTGTATTTACGGAGTTCGTGTCAGGAGCATATGCAGTTGGGTTTGCCCTTTTGACAAAACTGGGGGCAACAACTGCTTGGATCTATACTACATACAAACGGCGTCGCTAGGATAGAGCAAATCGAAACGAGGTAAATGATGATGGTATGCATCACTGCGTGCCCATGTTTGTGACCAATGAGACGATTCATATCAGCCCAAGCCAAGTGCCAGATCCTCACAAGGTAGCAGGCTTCCGTTACCGGTTAATTTTTTAGGATCCCCTTTCCAAGGCTCGGGGCCTGGTACTTGGGTGCTCTGTACTTCAATGTCGAGTTGCGTGTACCGTTGTACGGCAGCACCTGGATACTGCTGGCCGTAGGGCTGTTCATGACATCCCAGTGATCGGAGATGCTTGGATTGCCGTAAGGCCGAAGAGCTGCAAAACGCATTCTTCACAACTGTCAGAGCTTCCTATTGGTAGAATGAGAAGGTACTCACGTGTAGTTTCCGGGGGCTATTCTTGAACCGTTGGCGAGCTTGCCGAACCACCAAAAGACGTGAAATCCTCGTGATTGTCGTTTAAGCGGGAATGGCAATGTGTCATTCGGATCATTGACAGTAGGGTCGAAGAACCAGAATTCCTCCGCATCTCGCATTGTTGTTGCTGAACCAATAAACCCATGTCTTCCGACCCGTGGAGGATAAGTCCATAAAGATTCTGACCAACCTTGTTCGAAGATCTGCTATCCATTAGATATCATGATCAATGGGAATCTACGGATAACTTACGTCCCACCTAAGATTGTCGCAGGCGTATGATGTCCTACCGCCAATTTCAATAAAGTCACTCGCATCTCTATCGATATTAAAAGACCATCTTCCCCGTCGTCAGCAAAATGTGTACACGGGTTGAGTCACTTACGCTGAATCTTTATCAGGATCCGTGACAAATGGATCAACAATGAACATATTGTCAAATGCTTTCTCGGTGTCATATGCAGCTCCTGCCAAGGCCTCTGTAAGCTAGGCGTGTGAATTCTTTACAAAGAGCTAACAAACCTCCGTATGGGATAGCCAATTTCTCCCCATGATCGGAATTGATCAATACCTTGCCACTGTATAGCGGCAGGTAATCATCGTCAACGTCAGGAAGCCCAAAAGTAACACTAATCACTGTAAGAGACCAAAATTTTGTCATCAACTCAGACCTACCTCAGTTCTCTTGTCTCTCCGGGTTCAATAAGGACCCTGTGTGGGAGCCTCACAGGGGGGACAATGTTTTTGGGCTCAATAGCATAGAGTAGAGCCACTCCATATTCGGGATCGTAAATGTTGAAACCAGCTTGAGGCTCAAGTTTGAAAGAGTATTCGTGTGCTCTGCCGCCGGTATTGGTGATGTTGAAACTCCATCGTGGCCGGAACAGCTCTGTGTCCATCAAAGAAAAAGGCTCATACTCGAGTTGAGTGTCATAGTTGAGAACTTTCCAGGCGTCAACCAGTCCAGTACCGACCTGGAAAGGCGATGCTCTGTACTTGCGCATTAGACGATTATTGACAAACGGTAGGGTCGTTCCACTTGATGCGATGCGATCTCTGAGCATTTTGGCAAAGCCTGCACCATTGAAAGCACGACCACCGTACTGACCCACGAACAAAGCCGCAATGCCTGCAATGTAGGGGGCCGACATGGATGTCCCACTCAGCTCCTCGTAGCTCTGGTTCAGTACAGTGCTCATGATCATGTATCCAGGGGCGGTAATGTCGGGTTTAAGAAGCAACTCGTTGGTCGGGCCCCATGTCGTGAAGTAGACGGGAAGTGGCCCAAGGTCCTCGCCAGTTCTGCTAGCATTTGGCTTCGTAGTAACATTAGCAGCGGCGACAGCTAGAACTCCTCTGCCGACAGCTCCGCTACTGGAGTAGAACGGTCCAAACTCTCCTTCGTTACCAGCTGATGCTATCACGACGACGCCCTTGTCTACCAGTCGGCTGGCTAACATAGCCCAGGGGTTATCTGACCAGCCATTGGGTTGGCCAATGCTCGAGGTGATAACATCAGCCTTTAAATTCCCTGTCAGCAGTAACACATACTTGTGCATAATAGTACTTACTCCCGCATTATAAGCATCACACAGTGCTTGCATAATGGTCTCTTCGTCGGTCTCCCAAGGATCCTGGCGATTATTAGCGGCAGAACTCGCGAAATAGTTCTTATTGGTCTCAAACACTTACATCAGAGAATACCTTGTATATGAGAAGTTCGGCCTCGGGCGCAACTCCAGTAAGCCTGAGGTCCATGTCATTAGAACTCTATCGTATTTGCCTCCAACAGAACTGACCATTCATTCTTAGCAGCAATGATACCTGCGACGTGAGTTCCATGACCTTGGTAGTCCATGGGATCATTATCGGGTTGCTTGGGGTGCATTCTCTCATTGTGAGTCTCCCCTGAATGAAATGTAAGCCCTTGGTCATGGAAACAAGTCCAGCAAACCTACAGTCTGCTCCAACAAGATCATAACCCCCTTTGACTTTGCATCCAGGTCCAAAACAGCCTCCGAGCTTTACAAAATTAGTACGAAATAGAACCTCCTTCGCAATGAACATACCGCTTTATGAGTATAGTCAATGCCGGTGTCAATTATAGCGACAGTTGAACCCTTTCCACGAATACCGGCAGCATGGAGTTTGTCAACGCCCGTCCAGTGATGAATAGAATAGTTCCTTATAGATGAAGATGGGCCGCTCTCTGAGAACTCGACTTTTGGCATGGCCACTTTGTGGGCCTGCCACACGTTCACAACCCCTTCCATCTGGAGCAATGTATCCATATTATCTGTGTCAGTTTCAACCACCATCCCACTGAAAACATCACTGCAATCAAAGCTCTGGAACAAAGGCCTTTTTCGATCGGGTTTCATGAGAAGTTGACGTGTCACTGCGGTCGTGCCTTGATTCTGCAAGTGTGAGTGATGAGTTCAAGGACAGGACTGGTTTCTTTACCGGCTCGACTTCAACAATGAACTTTCGGGTGTTTCCAGCACTCGCTCGACCAATTCTGGAGGAACTAACAGCCGGTTTATTGACTGCCTTGACATCAACGGCCACTGATGCCGCAACCAGCAAGACTTTCAACAGATTGTATGACTTCATGATGGCGGGGTGGTTTGAACGAATGATAGGGGATGAAGAATCGCTGGTAGAAAAGAGCACTAAGGCCAGGAGAACATATATATCACTCGTTATACTTCCATAGCATTGGTGCTTCTTCGGAATATTAGCATGGTCGGCAAGGTCTCGGGAGGATGCATTGTTAACGTTGCAGTCCTCACTTGGACCACGGAAAGGGGCAACAAGTGCGAATTTTCCAGTTGCCGTTGCGGGATTCAACGTTGAATGTTTTGGTATCACAGAAAGGGTAATCTTTCCCTGCCTCTTCATGTAGCGAATGTCCTTAGCCAAAGACTGCAGGGTTAGCCAAGACATCGTTCAGGAGGTTGAATTGATGTACGGCTAAGCACATCAACCCGAGTCGTGGGTCGGCTGTACTGGCTTCTACTTGGAGAGCACCGTAGCATCCCCTGATATTTGAGAATGTAGCAAGCCTAATGCTGAGAGTGCCCCAATTGATAATTGGGCGTGACGTGAGGTTCTTGTGCTGTCTAACGGCTGAGTTTGATATATATGAGTTATCCGGAAATTGCCACTGCCGGATTGTTTTGATGTAACGCAAACGACCTTTTGGGGTTCTATATCACTGTGATAGGCCGGCTGCAACACATATTCTCGAACAAGAGCGTTGTGATCCCGAAGCTGTGGGACCTATCTCAAGATCTAGCGAGAGATCCGGCAATGACAAGGAAGCACATCAGGACATAGTTCTGTTCCATTTTCGGGACGTGGATAAGGGTTCTTGTGTCGAGAGGATGATGCATCCATCGACAGACGTGCAAAGGGCAATCAAAGGAGAGTGAGCAGTGCTATAACGGAAAGTTGTGCTGTTTCTTGTGTAATGTCGTGCCTCGACGAAATGATAATGAGTGTATTCGACGAGGAACCAAAGCAAAGTGCCCAAGGAAACTTGTCCAAAATCACGAGTGTAGGAGATGCGGTTCAAGGTGACAGCTCACGTGAAAGATGCCATGATGCAATGCAGTGCGAGGAAGTTGCACTTTCAGTTTGACAGGCTGACAGGTAAGGCAGTCGCGATCCACCACACCACCGCATGCAAGCCACAGTTATATTCTGATTGCTTGTCCTCCTTACAACCAACTCATTGCTTCTCATGCGGCAGATTCGATTTGTTTGATAACCGCTTGTAGCATTTTGATCTCTTCCATATGATTCTTTGGCTGGGCAAAAGGCTGCGTCTTGATACAAAATACATCGATATCTGTCTACCTACTAATCTAGCGATTTTCTACTGTAGGTTCCGAATTCTAGCTTACCTTATAATAAACCCCAATTTCTTGAAACACATCCAGGAGCCAAGGTTCTCTATTAATCGACAAATGCACTAACAAGCAATAGATCACCAAAGTTTCTACTCATTAACCAAAATGAGCTTCGCTCTCGTTGTTTCTATCAACTCTGACTGGCCAGAGCTTGAGCCGGTTCCGAGTCCGTGCCTGACGATCTCTCAGCCGGTCTACATACTTACCTGACTCGTTGTGATAATCCCAAGCCAAGCCACATGGTCAAAGTAGTCAATATTCGCACGTTTTTGGCTTGAAACGGCGAAGAGAAACTTTTATTCCCATCCAAATCCATCAGTCTGGAAGCCATGAGCTGCGCCACTTTGTTCATGGTGGTAAAAACTCTGTCAATGAACAGCGAGCAACAGGCTAAAACTGCCAGTGAGCCGGGCAAGACGACGAGAAAGGAGATCGCGTAATCGAGATGGATGAACCGATTGTTTCTACTACTGGTAAGCGGCGCTGCAAAAAAAACGTGCAGCTCGTGCAGAGAAACCATACCCGATACAGCATGTCCAATGAGCCAACCATGCTCGCTCACCGGAGACCAACAGGGGGGGCTGGTTCACTTCGCCGCTATGGAGAGGGCGAGGATGGGCTGCAGGAGATGTTGATTCTCTTGGAATATTGTGAGCAACAATTGATCATTTCTTGGGGAAATCTATATCATATGAAAATCACATAACCCTCATCTTAATCTCGGCTGATCGACGAGCTGAAAGACATGTTCTGCGGATGACATTTTCTGAGTCGGATCGTCCCACGGTTGCAACCTAGGATCAACATTTAGAATAGAGTGTGGATACTGACTCGCAGAAACCATGTGGTTTGACGGTTTCCATGCCTCATGCCCATTTCCATTTGACTTCCTTTCTCGCGTGGAAGCCCCAGATACTGCGTTTCCTTGTCAGGAACCAATGGAACCTCGTTCGTGTTCGGCATAAAACGAAACCATCGTCTGCAAACTACTTCTCCTCTTTCTGAACTGGGGATTGCATGCACCTAGACACCCCCTGCGTCAAAAATGTCAACCCGCCAACGACACAATCAATGCTGGTGTGCTATTTAGCGCCTCGGCCAGCGCTGGGAACAGACTTGGTCTTCTGAGGTCCGAGCTAGATGGAATAGCTACGTTATTAGCTTTTGGTCTAATTAACAAAGAGTGTGGGCTTCTTTCTTCACGGGCTGAGCTGAGGACAAAGAACAAACCAAACGCCTTTTGACGGGCCGTCAACGGGAGGATAGGGGAGAGCTTTGACAAGTTGGTGTGCAAGATTATCATGGCTTCAGGCCAAGCCAAGAGGTCACAGTGACTGATGGTTGCAGTGATTTCCACCTCATGCTCCAGCCTCTTCAAGGCTCTATCCTCTCTCTTTTGTTTCTAAAGTCAAGAGCCACGAGGCAAGCTTTCGCCAACCTCCTTAAGGCTCAATCAAGTAAGGACAGAGAATCACTCAATGACCATCAACGTTACCTTTCAGGGGGCCTCAACGCTCAAGCATCTGCAGGTTGCTCCCCAAAGCTTTTCGGTCGCATGGCACCCTTGACACATCCATCCACTTTCACGCGACCAGTTCCAATTAGCATCCCCTGTCTAGACTAAACCCACTTTCCGGGCCTCCCCTGTTGAGTGCATCCTCTTTGGGTTCTCGCCAGGTCAGCGAATGAGAGCATACTCTTCAGCTCAAGATGCCACTGTCGTCTGTCTTCAGTGGAGAGAGTCAGGCGTCTTACGCGCTACAGACTCCACTAACTCTCTAAAGTTACCTAGGTGCCTGCGGGCTGCTGCCCCCGGTGTGCTCCCCTAGACAACTACCTAACACTAACTCCCTAGGGGCCCATGCATGCATTTTCAGCACCTCAACCTTGAGTCTTATCTTCCATCCAATCCTCCCCCCTCGTTCTTGTCCCTCTTCCCTGTACCTGTCGCAATCGTAATCCTTCTTCTACCCCCAGTCTCCCGCTCTCGTTCACATCCACTCATTCATTTTTGACTCCGATCTCTTTCGTGGACAAGGAAACATAACTCCAGGCGATTTGCTTCCTCTTGCTCACGCTATTAATGTCCCCTACTCTCTTTTAATACTGTCCAACCAGCCTCGATATCACCGAAACAACCGAGCAACCTGCATCTGTACTTCACCTGCTGGTAACCATATCTTGCAAACACCAATACCCAGTCAAGACGAACAATTGCCTCCCCCTTTATGATTAGGGTCAATTCAAGGACAACACAAGACACACAATCCCCCGAGACGAAACATTTTCACTCGGTACAAATCAAAAGCGTACGGCATTGATTGCAGTACGAATACCTGGAAACTTAATCTCCACATACTCGACTCCTCCATTACGAAGCCAGCCTCCCTCGCCGCGCTCAAATCTCACCGAGAGATCCGAACTGATCGCCCTTACATATACACGGGCTCAATCTCACCTCTTCTGAACTCATCACCTAAAAGTTCATACACCCACCGCAAAAATGGGCAAGTCTCTCATGGACAAGATCCAGGCCAAGCTGGAGCTCTTCCGTCTCGAGCAACGCTACACCCGCCGCCGTCACCGACGTTCCACCTTCGTCTCCAACGCTGTCTACGTTGACGGAGAGTACGTCTACCAGACTCCCAACAGCACTGGCTCTTCCTCCGGTTCCTCAAACATCGATGCCCTTCACGGGGACAAGGCCGGTGTTGGCTCTATGCCCGCACCCTCGAGCGTGGTCATTGATGAGCACCACTTCCCTTCTGAGGTTCAGCACCAGCAACAACCACCCATGGCTACTGCTGAGCGCAAGCGTCTGAACCGCTTCAGCTCCATTCCTCACTTTGGAGGCTCAAGCAACAAGCAGATGCCCAGCATTCAAGAGCGACGGAGCAGCATGATCCGATGAGTTAATTCTCGGACAGTCAAACCAACACAAAAAAGACAAAATAATAAAAAAAATCATGCGATGGTCCTTTTTTTATGATTGACGGCATTGGCGCCAAGCGATGGTTACAGCTTAGGCGCAGGCGTAGCAGGCGCATAGCTACAACGTGTAAGCAACGGACACGATGAGATGAGCTGAGATGAGATGGGGTCGGATCGGCTTGGATTGGATTACATGAGACGGGAGACCATCTGATGAATGAATCGGACTTGACGGATACCCCCAATTCATTCAAGGTTTTCCCTACGACGAAACTCACCCAGTTTTGTTGGTACACGTTACAACATCAGATCACATCACTCACTACCTACCTACCTACCTCACCTTTTGTTTTGGTTGGGTTTTGTGTACCCAGCCATGGGCCCTTGTTTAACGACTTGTTACTTTGGTTACTTTTCCGTCCCACATGCTTTCTCTCCCCCCTTTCACTCTGGACCCTTTGGAGAGGCTTCATTTTGGACATCTGGGGGGGGGGCCTACGGACTGCAGAGCTTTGCAAGGCTGGACGTGGCATCGGTCATCACCGACTTTTTTACCTAATTTTCCTTCTCTGGCGTTGATTTATACTTTTTTGCTGTTGTTGTTGCTTCTACATCTTACTACTCAGCTTCCCACAGGAACAGCTTGGGGTTGTTGCATCACCATTTCTAGAGCTGACAGGCAACTGTCAGGCGTTGCAATCTGTACATAACACAACAAAAGGTATTGCAGGCGAGTTTTGTGGGAGGATACGGGCTTATGGACTTTAACTTGAGGTACCAATGAATACAAACAGATATCATGTTCAAACACTTGACTTCGTATCTTGCTGCCGTCTATGACGAATGAGGATGAAACAAGTCTTGATCGATACGAGATGTGGCATTGAATTTTAATTTCCGTGGATCTGCGAGCTATGTCTCAGGCTTTCAAATTCCTAAAACAAGGTCTGTTTTAGCTGACCGTCGCAATGTCATCATAACTGTCAGATGCACAACACGATTGCGAATAAGAGGACATCTTTAATCATGGTCATAAATATATATATCAATGGGTCACATGCATTCTTACACGAAACTCTGGGCTTCGGCAGCCGGTTTCTAGCGTCTATAGCTCTTAAATCATTGGATCGTCTAAGTCTGGGTCGCCAGAGACGTTGGGTACTACAGACGCCAGTGGCTATACACAAACCTAAAGTGACAGAAGTCGTTTCATATGGTGCGATCGTCCCAAAATTCCTTGATCAACGCATAAGATACACACTTTTACGGTGTAAGTGGCTGTGCTGTCTGGTCTGGTCTTGTCTTCTCATATATGCATGAATGTCTGAGCGCGTAACATGCTTACGGGTTGGCTCATGCTCAATCAACCAAAGAATTGACAAGATGTTACAGAATCTGATCATTGAAAGACGTTTGAAGCAATAATACAGAAGCAAGAAATGCAGAGGCCCAAAATTACCTCTCCAAATACCCCGTCACTTGAGTAGGCTACCCTATAGCTTCACCACAACTTTTGAAGTTCGTCCCACCAACTGAAACGCGGCATCTACTGGAGGGCTTATTTATTATCAAGGAAATATTCAAAATAGGACATTGAGTACCGGTGGGCAATACCAAGCTTGCCTTCTTCATGGATGATATGTAAATATGTATTCACTAGGTGGTTCAGTC
Organism: Fusarium proliferatum ET1; assembly: GCF_900067095.1. Lineage (NCBI taxonomy): Eukaryota > Fungi > Ascomycota > Sordariomycetes > Hypocreales > Nectriaceae > Fusarium > Fusarium proliferatum. Next base: position 2,368,971 of record NW_022194792.1, on the reverse strand, counting down.
ATGATAGTTTCATGTCACAATCCATTATTCCTACAACAAAGGACACACATGGAATACAGGATATTGTAAGTGGTTGTTACTTGGACACAATATGTGGTGCAATTTCGAACCCAATTAATGAATAAACAAACACCTAAATGACAGCCTTTTACCACTGCCTTCCATGCAACCTTTGTATAAATTCAACTCACCCAAACTCCATGAACTCGCCTCGCTTTCGAATGCATCCAACAACTTCGAACAAAACAGGGGGGTATACGGCTATGATATAAAACCAAAAGCATTGGATGCCCATCCTATCTCCGGGTGAAAACCAACTTACGCCATGCTCAAACAACAAGTCCGTCATAAGCTCTCTCCACGGTTCGGCTTCCCATACCTGGAACAGTCCTCAGCTGCGCAAGACTGTCGATACGGCCACCAGCCTCGTCATCGTTGACGAGCTCAAGATAGTCAACCAGGTCACGGGCTTTCTTTGCACCGAAGCCGACTAGGCTCCGGATCTGATCGAGGTTGCGTGAGTTGACAATATCGAGAAGATGCTGAGTTCGAGGCGATGCGGGACCTTCATCATCACCCGAAAGGATGGACTTGGTGGCAAGAGCCTTAACCTTGAGCTTTCGAGACTTGGGCTTTGGGGCACGGTGAGCAAACCCTTCCTCATCAACGTCTGCCTCGGCAGTCTCATAATCACCGTCTGCATCATCGTAGACGAGCCTTCGTTTCTTGCGCTCCGAACGAGGAGTTTCCCGGCGAGGAGAAGGAGCGGGAGCGTTCCCGTTTAACCGCGATCGCAGTCTTTCAATTTTGTTGAGCAGCTTTGCTTGTCCAGGAAAGTAGGGCAAAGCTCTCTCGTACATCTTGAGCGCGATCTCATCCTCGCCACGCTCCTTGTGTTGGCGAGCAGCCAGGAGGAACCTCAAACCCTCCGACTTGGAATCATCTCGCCATTCATCGCTGTCAATCCGCCGCTCGAGAGCCTCCAATCGCCTTTGCACAGCATCGCTGATTTCAGGATGGACCGTTGGTTGTGGCTGAGATTCCTTTTCAGCTGCAACTCGAGCAGCAAGGATCTCACTGACCTTCTTCTCAACCATGGCTTCAATTTGAGCAGCGGAAACCGTAACAGATGCTGGAGCTGCAGGTCTTGAGATCTTACTAGGTCTCATAGCAGCATCATTTTCAGACGGCCGCTTGACTGGATTGACTCGACGGGCGATATTGGAGCTCACTAGGGGACGGCTGACAGGTGCTGCTGGCTTGGACTTGTCAGTGTAGACGCTGAAGGCCTTGACGGGCTTATTGGCATCGGCAGCCTTGTCAGCGGCCTTGGCAGCAACATTACCGTTGTGCACATTGGTGAGATTGGCAAGTGGTCGAAGAGGTTGACGCTGGACATTGGAACCTGTGAGACCCGAGTTTGCCCTAGGAACTTGCTTGTACACAATCTCATTCTCAATCTCCCGAACCTCAATCCTTTTCGCTCGAGAGCTGACGTTGAGACTGCTGAGGGTGTCGAGGTGATAACTTCGCAGAGGGGACAGATTTAAGATCATGACAGTGATTCCATTGTTCTGGCCCAGTGACAGAATTCGAGTCATCTTGGACTCCCGGTAGGGTATCCTCTTGTCACCGCGGCCGATAGCATCGATGCACTGGCTCAGGACAAAGAGACTCTTGTTGATGGCCGCAGATTCCACCAATCTCTCCTTTCCGTTGTCGGTTCGGCGGTTGTCTTCAGACCCGGCCAAGTCAATGGCGGATGCAGTGCTCTCCCTGACCATCTCCGAAGTCGTTTGAATCAGCTTGACCCGCAGGATAGCATGGCTGCGGCTACTGTGGGCATTGAGCTTGGTAGCTGCCGTGACACGGTTGTTGTTGGCTTCGATATATAGCTTCTCAAAATCCTTGAGGTCTTCGCAAGCTCTTTCTGACAGACCGACAACGATAGTCTTGCCATTGGCCTCAGCTCGTAGTGGCAGACCGGTTGGCGTCCGCTTCTCGGGTGGCTCGAGGAGATCAAACACCTTGTCGTTATAGATCTCGTAGTAGGACAGCAAAACCTGCACATCTGTCTCACCACGAGAATCCTTCATGATCTTCTTGCCCCTTCGAAAGACGTTGCTGAGCATCCGAGGAATCACCCCGCGGTCTGCCAGCTTCATTCCGCCTCGCATCGTGTGTGTTTTACCGGTACCGGTGACACCATAGGCGAATATTGTGACATCGTATCCCTGGAAGAGAGACTTGACGTGCGGCGCCACTATTCGAGTCAACACACGATAAGATACGAGCAGGAAAGAGAACGTAGTAAACGAAAACAAGACGAAACAAAACGCGTTAGCTTATGAGATCGCACCTTCAGCAGTAAACAATTCCTCTTGAGTCGTAGATCGGTCGTACACGCCATTGAATGCGAATGAGAACTCCTCAGCCTCGTTTTTGGGGTTGGGAATCTTGACGATCGTGTTTGGCTTGCCAGAATCCGCGGTATCGGCTCGAACGATAATGTCACATTCGCGCTCCTTTTCCAGCAGCGGTCTTATCCTGGAGACCACTCTCACACTCATTGTGTAAGTATACACGTGTATTCGGTATCGAGAGAATTGTATTGGTTGTGAGGGCGAAGAAGCTCAAGGTGTCGTTGAGTCAGACTCTGTCAGCCTACCAAAATGGCCGCTACCACGTCCTGAAAGTTAGCAAAGATTTGCTATAGAGAAAGATAGCATGGGTAGCGGTCTAGTGAGATGAGGAAGAAAGCACGGGCCGTTGGCACAGCAACGCATGTCCACGTGATATGCATGACGTGTGGAAACGGGAAAAGCCGCTAATAAGACTGATTCGCTTTTGGTGATAGCGGGTTGAGGTTGAATGTGAGGTGGTAGATATACAAGTTGTACAGCTCTCTCAGAGCTCATATATCCAACAAAATGCGAGGCCAATTGCCCTTGACGAGAGCGGCGCGAGGATTCCGGCTGCGGGCATTACCCTCGTATACTTGCACTCAGTGCAGGAGTATTCAGATCAACGCTGCGCCGAGCACTGAAGCGCCAAAGGTTGGAGCCGATGCCTTTGGAGCTCTCGAGGCAAGGGATCCCGCGGGTATGATTTCTATCTGCCATTGAGCAATGACAGAAGCGAGTCTCTGACCCTTGACATGTTTAGATGCTCGATTCGAGGTTCTCGGCTCACCATATTCGCTCCTTTCTGTGACCTTGTCGGCATCGCAGAAGCTCTATACTCGGAGGGGTACCTTGGTTGCTGTAGCCGGCAAGCCTGAAAATGTACGCAGCATCACGACAAAGATACCGCAAGATTTATTAATACGATAAACAGGCCCAGTCCACTCTCTCGGTCCTCAACCCGATCACACGAGCCTTTCTCGGGGTTCCCTTTCTCTACCAGCGCATCTCAGCCACGACGCCCATCACGGCCTTGATATCGACGAAATCACCGACAACCACTTTTACAGTCCTCCACCTTGACGGAACGACAGATTGGATGATCTCACAGAGAAACGCACTGTTGGCTTGGACAGGTCACACTCTTGCGCCCTCGGCGCGCATTCAGAGCAGCCTCACACTGGCCCATTGGGGCAACACGCTCCTAACGGGACGAGGTCTCGCCGCTCTATCGGCACCAGGGCAAATCTACGAGCTCGCTCTCAAGGAGGGAGAGGAGTTTGTCGCACACCCCGGAAGTGTTGTCGCCTATTCGATCAGCCGACATCCGCCACAGCCTTTCCGCTTTAAGAGCAACAGCCTACGACTCCAGGTGCCCTCGCTATCGAGATGGATCTCAGAGCCTGAGTGGGTGAAGACTGTGCGTAACTCGGAGGTATGGAAGTACCTTGCAAGAGCCTTCTACAGCATGCGAACGGCTACTCGACGAACCATCTGGGGCGATCGTCTTTTCCTCCAATTCCATGGTCCCACAAAGATCCTCATGTCTAGCCGAGGAGTGCGCGCTTCAGACGTTCTCACTAACAAGCAAGTGAATGAGATTGCCGATGCGCAGCCCGGTGTTCTGGCAGAAGCTCTCGGCCTGAAGAATAAGCCCAAGCTGACTGACGGTACCGAGACCAAGCCTGACCCTGTCAAAGCTGTTGAGCCAGAAGTGGAAGATAAGTCAGTGACGGGAATTCACATTGCCACAGTTGAGAAGGATGGTAAGGTGAAATTTGAGGACAACAAGGATCTCAAAGAGTTCATACGATGAGAATGTGATATGAGTGAGCCATGTTGCGGAGCATGAAAAAAAAAAGGAGGCAGACGAGCAGGAGGCTTTTACACAGCACAACGTTTTGTTTGTCATGTATGATTACTTCCCTACCTATATTATTCATCATAGAGCTGAAGCCTTTATGTACCAATATTGAAATGTTTGAAGAGCTGTTACTTGATTGGTGCGCTCGGGAATCCGGCTCATACTGAAGTTGTGGCTTGAGTCTTGAAGAGGCACAGCCAGCACCATCACAACAGCGCATGCCACTGGGTAGGGTAGGTAGGTACCGGTATTTGATGGTCGGTCGGGCTAATCAATTCTCGCATCGGATCCGAGCGGTCTATTCGGTCTGGCCCCTATCTATAGGAGGAACAGCTCAACAACAGGCTAAAAGTAAAAAGTAAAAAGCACGACGATCACTGACTCATCTCATGCAGCCAACTTATCGACAAGCCATTCGAGCCATTCCTTCTCAGTTGTATTAATAATGTAGGCTCGAAAGGAGCACTCGTATGTTACCATAGCTCCAAATTATTGGATGATTTCTGTTGCCAGCCACGCTTTGGGCTTAGACAGCTCGCGACTCGGCTTTGAGTTAAGTCCAATGTCAGAGTGAGACCAGCCTTATGTCTTGTGAGCGAGTACCTACCTACCTAGTGTGATAACGGGTGAAATAAGCAAAGGGCACCCTTGTTAAAGCCGATACTGATCCACACTTGGACGGATTTATCACCTCCGCCAAGGACGAACACCGATTGACGGTGCAAGGATAGATACGGTACCCCGTAGGTATTGGTTTCAACAACGGGAGATCTACCCCACTAGCTAACATAGATCATGTATTATAGTACATAGGTAAGGTAGGTAGGCAGATGTAAGACGGTGAGATTTACAGAGCGTACTTAGGTAGTTATAAAGGCTCTGCCCATATGGGGACTCAGATATACAATCACTACACAGCAATGATTTTCACTTTGTTGGCACTGACATATATCATGGCCCAGTGGCAGCTTGAGTAACAAACACACAACATACAATAATAATTCTTTCCTTCCTTACGTTAGTACCTACATCTCAGATTACACCTACACAACCATCATCATGGCTCGTTCGACAATATCCTCCTCCTCCGAGACGGTCAATGACAGAAACCTCCAACCAACCACTTCGACAGATCCTGAAAAGTCAGGTCCTCAACCTATTGCCAAAACAGAAGCCAACATACACCCAGAACCTGCCAACGCCGTCGCGGCAGATCTTGAGCGTGGTGACAATGATGAGAAGAAACAGAAGCAACCGCCAGCAGGCCCTCCCCCAGGAATGGCACCAGCTGATTTCCCCGATGGTGGTTTCGAGGCTTGGCTTGTTGTCTTTGGTGGATGGTGTGCTCTGTTCTGCACATTCGGCCTTGTCAACTGCGTGGGTGTGTTCCAGAAATACTATGTTTCTGGACCGCTTAGGGACTATGATAGCTCTGCCGTGAGCTGGATCACCTCTGTTGAGGTGTTCTTCATGGTCTTCTGTGGTGCCATTGTATGTCTACACATCCTCCTCGTATCAATGCAATGAACTAACATCTTGCTAGTTTGGCAGTCTGTTCGACAACTACGGCCCCAAGTACCTTCTGTGGTTTGGGTCCATCGCCTACATCTTTGGTCTCATGATGATTTCCTTGTCGAAGGAATACTACCAGTTCTTCCTCTCACAGTCCATCGTCGCGGCCATTGGATCAAGCGCTGTCTTCAACGCTTGCATGTCCTCGCTCGTCACCTGGTTCTTCAAGCGTAGAGCTGGCGCTTTCGGTATCATGGTCTCAGGCTCATCTCTCGGAGGTGTTGTTCTTCCAATCATGATGGACAAGATGATTCAGAGCGTCGGCTTTCCCTGGATGATGCGGACCATGGCTTTCATGTTCCTCATTTTGCTTGTCTTCTCTTGTCTCACTGTCAAATCGCGTCTACCTCCTCGCCCCAAACCCTTTATTGTCAAGGACTACATCAACGGTCTCCGCGAACTTCCCATACTCATCACTGTCATAGGCTTCTTTTTCTTCATGTGGGGCATGTTTCTTCCCTTCAACTATGTCCTCCTCCAGGCTCAGGCTGCGGGCATGTCCGAGACTCTGATCCCTTACCTGCTACCTATCCTCAATGCTGTGAGGTAAGTCACGCCCTTTCTAGACCATGCTTTGCAGTACGTCCTGACTTTATCACAGTATCTTTGGTCGTATTATTCCCGGCATTATCGCCGACAAGATCGGTCGATACAACGTCATGATCATCATCACATTCATATCCGCCCTCTTTTGTTTCTGTGTCTGGATTCCTGTCAAAGATACAGCCGGCATTGTCGTATTTGCTGTCATTTTTGGGTTCTCATCTGGTGGCTATATCAGTCTCGTCCCGACTCTCATCGCACAGCTCTCCGATATTCGCCAGATTGGTACTCGTGTTGGTGCTGCGTTTGCGATCCAGTCTTTTGGTGCTCTGACAGGAAGTCCCATCGCTGGGGCTATCGTGTCTGCTCAGAATGGTGACTATCTGGGCCTGCAGCTGTTTTGTGGCTGTTCTATGCTGGCCGGTTGCATATTTTTCGTCTTTGCGCGCTATGTGCAAGTCGGGTTGAAGGCTGTCAAGGTCTGAGGTCTGTCCAGCACGAACGGAAGAGAAAGTTACAGACTAGAGAGTCGCTGAGTTGGCAAAATAGGATCAAGGGCAAAAGCAGAAGGAACCCACACGAGACGGGATGAATGAAAACATTAAAAAACGGTTAACATTGAGAACGCAAGATAATCCGCATTTAATGAAAAAGATATCGCTAGCTTATACTGGCGTGAATAATGAGATTGCCGTCAAGTCAGATCAGGGTGGACAGACAATGCTTGTGGTACACATGAAAGAGCAATATACCAGAATAACTATACTTGGATGAGTTAGCAACACCTCCAAATCAGCTTGCAGTAAATAAAGATAGAATGAGCGGGTTCTCAGGATGTAGATATTGGTGAGCGTTGGAATCATTTATATCATAAACAGCCTCTGACTCGAGATATCATCATAGAACGGTATACAAGAAGATGAAAGAAATCAGACGTACCACGATGCTTCACAAAGAGGAAGTATGGTAAATGCATAGATAACGAGCTAAGTGTCTTGGTACAGTTAGTATTTTCCCTTGAATATTTAATAGACTTATAGCAAGTGAGAATAGGGGCTCAGGATGTAGATATTGGTGAGTGTTGGAATCATTAAGATCATAAACAGCCTCTGACTCGGTATATCATCATAGCAAAGTAAGAGAAATAGGGAAATACGTGACCTACCATGTGATATGATAACATGTGGTATTTCCTCATGATAGAAAGCTATCAAGGTAATCTACCATAGTCAGTGAATAGTCCAAAATAACATCATCAAAACCATGCGAATTAATAGGGGATTGTGCTCAGGATGTAGATGTTGGTGAGGTTCGGAATCATTTAAGATCATAAACAGCCTCTGACTCGGTGTATCATCATTGCAAAATGGGGAGGGGTGAATGAAAGCTCAGATAACATACCTTTTGGGAGAGAACTGACTGCCCAAGCGTGAGTTGGCACAGTTCAGAGCTTCACATGGAAACAAAACAAAACTCCAATTCTCTAGTGTAGCATCTCTTCCTCGCCCAGAAGAGTTATGTACAATCGCTCCCGTCCCGTTCGCCCGCTTGTCGCATCGTGCTTATTGGCTACCCTCGACAGTCGCCTTAATGGGGTTAATCTCAACACCGTACTTCTCACTAAGTCGCTCTGCCCTTCGCTCCTCATATCCAGGAGGTCGGATACCTATCAAAGTGTGAGAGGTTGTCCGGCCACATGAGACGTCGTGCGCGACTTACCTCGGCCCTCGCCAATCTCTGAAATAGTCTGCTCAATTGGCAGTCGGGTGCTTCGTCGGATGATCTCCTTGCGCTCGAATTCGTCGTCCTCTCTCTTGAAGCTGTCGTATCGGCCGCCGAGGTAGTGGAACATACCCTGGAAGATTGCGAGACCACCACCTAGTCCCATAACAACGGGCATTCGTCTGGCTGCAGCGTGTTAAATCATGCGGTTTTTGCGATTTGAGGTACAAGATCAGGTCATACTGGGAAGGCCGAGAACTGAACCCAGGGCAAAGCCACCGAGAGCAGCAGAGAAGGCGTCGTCCTTTTCACGGAGGTTCATTGAGCTTCGCGAGACGAAGACATATGCGGCGGGAGCGGCGGCTATATGACATAATTAGTACCGCTAACCCTCCAATTGATCTCGTCCACCACATCTATCGTACCTCCAATACCGATAATATGAGCACCTCGGGTGAAGACGCTCAAGATGCCGACATTGTTCTTGGCCATGGCATTCTTGACGGAGGACAGGAAGAGACCACTGAGAGCGCCGATCACACCAGCCTTTGCGGTGTCATCGAGGACATCGTAAGGCTTGAAAAGGTTGTCGGCCTTCTTGTGTGCCTTCCAATTCGCGCTCGACGGGTGCTCCATTGCGATTGCTGTGAGGGAGAGGAGTTGGGAGCTTTTATTTCTTGGACCTGAGGTTGAAGCCGAGCTCTGGAAACTGTAGGATTGAGATGGCCTCCACAAGAAACACGTGACGTTGGTCATCCAATTGCTCTGCTCTCATTGGTTAAGGAGAGTTCCATGAAATCCAAGTCCTCTGTCGCAGTACGTACCTCCATCATGCCCCACCATCGCTGGACTCAGAGAAAAATTGGCTATGAGCTTAATAGATATAGTCTTTGTCTTGAGCTTTAATTCTGAGTAGAGCTATTCGACGGGTTGCCATTGACTCATATAGAAGCTCGGTTTCTATTGATTTTATGCAATTATTTTAACTTCGGAAGCTGCTCGACAATAAGGTTGTTACGCAGCTCATTTTCCTGGTCGACGTTATCCTGCCAAATCTCTTATACGACTTAATCTCACGTTTAGAGAAGTTGACCTCAACTTATAATTAATTTATCAATACGCGATATTGGTTTTCTGTATAGACAAGACCGAAAGTATTGATTCCCCCAAGATGGAGCCAACAACAAGTGAAGGAGAGACAGATCTGCCTCATCAGGAGCCATCCTCACTATCAGAAAATTCAGCCAACACTGGAGATAGTGAGCAAACAGTAACCACCGACTCTCACACCAGGCCAACAGATAATGTGCCCCTTACAGAGGGCTCGAATATTCCTCAAAAACGGCCTGCAGATGACGAAGCCGCCGCACCAATGTCCAAGAACGCTCTCAAGCGTTTAAGAAAACAGCAGCAATGGGAAGCCGGAAAAGAGGAGCGCAAGCAGAAGCGAAAGGATAGCCGAGTCGCACGCAAAGTCCGCAAGCGTGAAGAAAGGGCAGCGCTTATCGCCCAGGGCATTGATCCAAATGCCAACAAGCAGCAGAAACCTCCTTCAGTCAATGTGCCTGTCACACTCATCTTCGACTGTGACTTTGAGCAGTACATGCGCGAGAAGGAGCTCATCTCACTCGGCAGCCAAATCACAAGATCATACTCGGAGAACAAAAATGCGAGATATCGTACACACATCTTCGTCTCGGGTTGGAATGGAAAATTGGCTGAGCGGTTCCACCAGATCCTCGATGACAAACACAAGAACTGGAAGGGCATTGACTTTGTGGACGGAGATTTCATCGAGTGTGCGAAGCAGGCCCGGGAGAGGATGAAGGATCCGAATGATCGCATGGTCGATCAACTCCAGAGGAGCTTGGATAACAAAATCCCTTGGGCAAGGGATGAAAAGGACCCTCTCCCCTTGCCTGACCCCGAGCCAGAGCCCTCTCCCGAATACCAGGACATCGTTTACCTATCATCAGACTCACCATACACACTCGAACGCCTTGAGCCCAACACAAGCTATGTCATCGGCGGCCTCGTCGACAAGAACCGCGAAAAGGGGCTGTGCTACAAACGAGCAAGGGAACGTGGCATCCGAACGGCTCGGCTGCCTATCGGCCAGTACATGGTGATGCAGAGCCGGACGGTTCTAGCGACAAACCACGTCGTCGAGATCATGCTCAAGTGGCTTGAGTATGAGAACTGGGGCGATGCGTTCATGAGTGTTATCCCTAAGCGCAAGGGCGGTCATTTGAGAGACCAGAGGGGTGATTCAGGTGAGGCAGAAGAAGCTGAGGGTCAAGGGGTCGAGGAGCTTGAGGAGGAGGATCAAGAGATAAAGGACCCTGATGCTGAGGAGACCACACCTCAAACCAGTACCCCTGAAGTCGAAGCTCCCTCAAAGTAGAAACATCTGTATTGGTGTCGTGCTGCGCCAGCCAGTTCCAAAAGCAAATATCAAATGTACCAAATGTACTAAATATACTGTTCATAAGTCTAGACCATCTCATATCGCATCTAAAAGTCCATGGTTTCATCCTCCCGCTCCCGTTTAACCTTGACATCCTTCTCATCCTTCATCAACCCATTAACAAAGTGTCTGAACTGCTCAATATATGGCTTCAGGCTTGTCTTTTCCCAGTCAGCTATGCCTTTGCCACCCTCCTCCTCCTCCCCCTTCCAGGAGTCGATCTCGGCCAAAAGTTCCTGCACCGTAGGCACACCTAGAGGATCAAAGTCCTCGAGATTCTTTGTATTAATGGGCACACAAACTCGGCCAGTACCAGGATGCACGACAAAAGGACTCTTTAGCAAATGGTTGAGTTTCTTGCTGACTTCAATATCCAGTCGGGGGTAGGTGTATTCTAAGACGATGTCTTGCTTGGCTTCAAGGAGCTGTCTGGCGTCAAGGTTTTTGCTGGCGCCTGACTTTGCTACTGCGTCAATGTCTGCCCATTTTGAGGCTGATGCACGTCCTGGAGCGGCATCCCATTTCCTTCTAAGTGATTCGTTGAGGTTCTGGTTTGGGAGCAACTGTAACAGCTTCTCAGATTGCTCAGCAGAAGCCCATGGGTCTTGGACATCCAGAACGTCTTCTTGGAAATGAGTTTTCAGGATCTCCAAGCTTCGTCTGCAAGGAATTAGTATACCGTCTTCATAAGAGTCTATGCCATGAACTCACGCCAAATGAGGATGTAATGGTCTCCTCACATTCACCTTCTTTCCGCTCTGAGCACCTCCCTTGACCACCTCTAGATAGCCTGCAATTGCTCTTCTCTTCTGATCGTCCATGCTTCGAACCTTCTTATCGCAAACCCAGGCGTGAGCACCTCGTCGTCCTGAGTACACCCACATGATGTGCTTGAAGCCAAAGTCTTCCCTCAACGCAACATCTACCACTTTAATAGCCATTGTCATGAACTGCCAACACTTGTTGCAGATGTTCGCCTTGTCACAGCATGTTCGAATATCATCGTAATCTGTCAAATCTATATCGAAACACAGCTCTTTCGCGAGGGGCTTGAAGGCGGATGAGTTGCGGAGTTGCTTTCGGTCACGGGGATTGGTGGTGTACACTGGTCCGATTTCGAAACGAGAGGGCATCAATCGGAGAACGTCCTTGCGAAGCCTGTAACAATATGAGTGTTAAATCGCAGTGAGCAACAAGACCACGTACATGTCGGCAGTAGGGAAGGATTGGTATCGGAGGTAGGCATCGTTCTGGAGGGTGAAGGCAAACTCTCGGTTGCCAAAGTCGTTTGTTGGGGTTGGACTGTGATTGAGCCACTGAAATAGGTATCGCCAGGGGAATAATCGCTGATAGAAGCTTCGCATTACCTCAGGATCTGAGGCTTTCAATGTCATAGCATCGCTATAACTGATTAGTTCAACCGCGGTGCCCAAACGGGGATTTTACGTACAAAAGCGGTGCAACTTGTGAGCTTGGCTGAACAGCCGCAGAACTGGGGAATTCCTCGTCTGAGTCGACATCGTCGAATAGGTCCTCGAGTTGTTTGGCTTCCTTTTTGACGTCGTCTGTCTCGTTCATCTTGACATCAGCCTCCGGCGCATCAAGACTCCCATCAGAGATTCCTGTCTCCTCCGTAGGCTCGTCCTTAACGTTACTTGGGGATGACATGGCTTCCGCTTCGACAGAATGGGGCATTGTGATTAATCGACAGTGATTACAGTCGTGATCAATTTCAGAGCGCCTATAAATTCGAAGTTGTCGTTGCTGGTTGTCGCAGTGATGGGACTGGAAGATTGACTAAAGATGGTGGTTGAGGGGTGAAAGTGAAACGCGTCAAGACGCGCCCTTTCGCGTAAAGCTGTTTCCACTGCTGGCAATTAAATGAAGTACGTATCTTTTTTAATCCTCATCCCACCAAAACGATTCATCGATCTTGTAAATTCTCAATCAGATTCCATTTGCTCCATAACAATATAGCTACCTCTAAATGTCAAGTTAACTCGACGCCTGATATAAATTAAACTTTTAAAATCGTTTCTCAAGATAAAGCCTCAGTCTGTATCTTGATCTATATGCTTGGGTATTTTCCAATATGTCTCCGCCTCTCGGACGAGGTCTCAGCTTTCCTCGACTTCCTCGATCTTTCTAATCATATCGCCACCAATCCTGGCAATCTCTGACAATACTGCCTTACGGTTCACCACGACTACATCTCCATCCTCGTCGGTGACCTTGTGGAAATTATAAGGAAGACCAGCTCGGAACTTCTGCTGCTGAAGCTTCGGGTTCCAGATCGCCCCTATCACAGCATCGTCCTCGTCGCTGTTGTTGGTTCCCCGGAAGAATACAAGTGAGTCGTCGTATACACGCTGTAGCTCCTCCATCAATACGTCGACAGGATGAGCACGGATGGGGAGCGGTGCGCGACCCGTGCGATCATCGAGGTTCTTGAATTGGGAATGACGGCGGGCTGATGGGTCAGAAGCAGCCTCTCGAAGTATTGAGCGAATAGCTTTTCGAGATAGATGGAAAAGGACATCGTAGTCTTCAAGAGAAGTTTCGAAAAGCTCAGTAGCATCAATACGGTATCCGCTGTCCTTCACAAGCTTACATGCAGCCTTGGCCAGTCGGGTCATGCGTGAAGCGATGAGCTTAGAAGGTCCACTGCGGGTATAAGCGAGACCAGAAGTGTCATTGGAGGTGGCAACAAACATGACTGTGTGGTTCATGTTGGGGTCCTTTTTGCGCCGAGACTCAAGCTCTTTGCGAATGTTATGGCGATCGTCGTCAGTCAGCTCCTCTGCAGAGTCGACAATCAGAGGCTCATCACGCCAATCCCAGCGCGACAGGAATGTCAGGGTGCGTAAGAAACCTGTTGAGGCACTCGTGGGGGCCCTCCATGGGTATGGTTGCAAGAACACATGTAGAACGAAGAGCTCAATAAGCTCCTCGCTGATGTGGCTTGAAAGCTTGTGAGAGTTGAACCAGTTTTTTACCAAGCGGATGGTCTGTGATAGAGGATGAAGGCGTGTGCAAAAAGTTGAGATAGTCTGTGTATGAAGTGGTAGGGTAGCAAAGAACCAATTGGTCCTAGCAAGTACTGCTTCCGACTCTTCTCGAATGTGAGCATCAAGCGTTTTGTTCTTGATTTGGCGCTCAAGGAGGGTATCTTCCAAGTCTGCATGGATTCTCAACCGGAATGCCGCGCCAGATTCGTAGATAATATCGAGATACGCTAAGTTCTCGATACCAATCTCCTTATTATCCCGGCCAAGGTAGGTTGTAATGTTTTCTTTCGCGGCCGTGAGACGCCTGTCAAAGTCCAGCAAAAACTCAATCTTGGTCTCTTGAATGGCCACTAGGTTCTCAGGCCATCGATTCGACGCCTCGAAATAGAGGTTCACATCTATAGGCTCAATAGTACCTCTGTGGAAGCCTGGGCTTGGGGCATCAACTGAAGCATATCTAACGGCTGGTGAAACCGGTGAAAGCTGTCTAATCTGCAGTGGCAACTCTTCAAGATTTCGGATATCGTATTCGAGGGTCTGGAACGCCCTTCGAGCAGCATCGAAAGCCTCCTTATCCAGATGAGAGAAGGTGACAATGTTAGAAAAGCCAGCTCCAAAAGCTATGATATCTTCGCTGGCAATCTTCAAGTGTCGTTTCAAGGTGTACGCTGCGATTTCCTCGCAGATCTGGAATGGAACTTTGCTTGACCACTCAACGCATTCAAGGATACTGCCATCCTTGAAACGACGCAGCTCGGCCTTCTCGCCCCAGAATTGTCGGAACTTGGCAGCTTCTTTTTGTTCTTCTGCTGCGGGACCATGCTCCATCTGTCTGGACATCTGGGCGAATTCGAACATGACACTAAATTGAAGCTTATCAGAACTTGAACTTGGCGCGGAGCCCAACGACCACCCAGCTCTAGTAGGCAATTGAAAATGCACGAGATGGGCACGATTGCCGTAGGCCTTTGCAAGTACCCTGTGTGCTTCTAGGCTAAAGTCCCATGCAGGTCCTCTGCAGTCAGTAGAGCTACTGGACTTGACAATATTCTTGCTCTTGATCTCAAAGATAGCATCGAATGTCTGGAGGGGAGCATCAGACCTGACAATAAATGTCGGGTCGAACTTGTCGGCAGCTTCGTCAGCGAGGAGGTCGGTGGTAGACTTGGCGTGCATTTGAAGTAGATTCGCAGACCAGGGACTCATCTTTGACAACACGTTGAGCTCTCGAATCGGGTCATACATGACAGGGCCAGCTTCTCGGACAGAGTCGGCACTTATCTTCGAGGATCCGAAAATGAAAGGCTTCTTGTTGAAATCAGTGGCCGAAAGGAACTGAACAGCAGCTTTGAAAAGTTCAGTGCTGCTAAGAGAGTTTGAAAGCGCTGCCTGTCCATTCCGCCCACCCATTTGAAGCAAGAGAGCAATCATGACAGACCACTCGAAGTGACCGAATCCGCCTTGCGAAATGGAACTCCCGAAACCCCTCTGCTGCAGCCAGATTCTTCCCAATACACAGGCATCAGTCAGGGCAGGGCACTCGTTCTTGGCATGCGTAAGAACACGCAGGTAAGAGATGAACGTCTCCTCAGCTTTCAAAGTAGAGTTATAGAAAGGCGTTCCGGTCTGGGTCTTTTTGTCGTCGGACTCTCCA
Source organism: Fusarium proliferatum ET1 (assembly GCF_900067095.1). Lineage (NCBI taxonomy): Eukaryota > Fungi > Ascomycota > Sordariomycetes > Hypocreales > Nectriaceae > Fusarium > Fusarium proliferatum. The sequence continues at coordinate 2,353,739 of NW_022194792.1, read as the reverse complement.
CTTCGGTTGTTGTTAGAGCTAGGAAGTAGTTTTGACTTGGGGAAAAGGCCATCAGGAGCGCAAGGGATGAGTCGAATAGTATACGGGGATTTCGCAACCTTCGCCTTCTTCTTGGAAGCTTTCCCATTGGCGTCCTTGGCGTCGGTCTGATCCTCCTCGGACTTGGGTCGAAGTGCAAGTACAGGCAGAAGTGGATTCTCGTTCAGGTATTCAAAGCCGATACCCATCGAGTCTCCCAACTCTTTCTTGACGCTGGCGGCGACGTAGGCGATGTAATATGCTCGGCGGTAAAAATATCGCATGCTTGTAAAGTCCTTCTCCTGGAACATGGTCTTGGGCATCTGAACTACCATATCGATGCCAAATTGCACCTGGGACTTGGTCATGGTCTTGGCGACATAGCTACCAACGACATTGTATGAAGCTGGTTTCTCAAAAGAAAGCTTGTAGGAAGCATCTATAGCAGGCTTCGGATCGGGATAAGGAATAACTATGCGATGCTTTTTCTCAAAGCGGCTCGTGACTTCGGTGATCTAGAAAATATGTTAGTCGTCAAGATCGGCGACTTTGCGCATAGTACGAACAGGCTCGGGTCTGTGGGGAGTCGCAGTGTCAATGGCTTCCTTCAGTCGGTGAAGATTTGCATCAACATCCTTCAATGCCTTTCCATAGTCAAGCTTTGCCTCCTTGAGCAGCTCGTCCGTTTGGAGGACAAAAGTGCTAGCGGTTGAGACTCTGGCAGAGCTGCGAGCCTCAAAATCAATGAGAGCATCGTGTCTTAGACCAGATCCAGAGTGGTCTAGCTTCCGGCGCTTTGAACTAGACTCCATGGCGGTTTAATTATGCGCCAGATGGTGGACGGCGATTATCAACAAATTCGAGGTCCGTTGGTGTTGAAGCTGCCACTATTGACTTTGGTCCGCGCTCATGCTGTAATTTTTTTCTGAAGCCAGGATCTGCGGGGCGATAAGGAGCTTATCGGAAACGGTACGTACTACCGCCTCTAACCAGGCATTCTCAATCGGATCCTGGACTCTCGGATCCGAGCGTCATTGATTTGCGTCAATACAATCATCGTCTGTTCCCTTCTCACAAACGTACCTCTCCTTTCCTTCGGTTAGATCGTTGCGTATTCTCCTTTTGAGAAACTCACGCCATATCTTCCCTGCACATAAATTATGCAGCTACTACTGTAAAGCATATTTCCAACCGTTCAGGCGATTACACCCAAACAACTCCTTGCTTAATTATACCCGCCAGATAGACCACGCCTTGCAGAACGCTCAGGCCAGTCCACTCTGATACGTGATACCAACCAACTCTCTCGCCCTTCTCTTTTCTGGCCCCGCCCCCCATCTTTCACCTTCACGATCGTGATCGTCAAGCCATCAGTTCGAAGCTGAGACATGTGAGGATTCATGTTGGTTAACCACTTTCAACTATGTGTGTAAATTAAGAAAGGCACTCTTCTGAGACAACTGTTTGATGACATGACCCGCGAAGGCGTGGGATTTCGGGTTGTTTACCATTCCAGTATAAAAGTTATACTGACCAAATGGAGTCAAGGCCCTGAAATTCAACCACAACTTCAGCTCAGCTCGAGACACACGCTTGTTTATGTTTATGGTGATAGACACCAGCCAGACCGAGAGACCAACAATGCAGCGCCTACAGTAGCTCTGCTCGTCCATGCATTAGCCTTCCAGAATGAGAACCCCTACTTGCAAAGCGACCTAGTCGCTGCAGGTTTCTTCCGCCCTTGACGTCTTTAGTCTTTTGGACCTAAACGATTGGTCTTTGACGTAACACTGTCGTGTGTTTGTTTTGTTGTGTTTGAGTGTCTTGCCTTCTCCTTGCCTTAACCTCCATACCACTTAGCCTGAGTTGGCCTGGCAAGCCCCAGATGGCACCCACGCCAGGTTCCGTGCTTCCAGTCTCGAATCATTGCTTTTGTGGTGTTTAATGCAGTTGAAGGCACGCAGCATGTAAGGAGAGTTTGCGTTGGAGTTCTCGGAAATTGCCTTTTGTTCATCAACAGGTGGCTATAAGAACAAGGTAACCCTGTCCATCAGTTTATGGCTTGCTCATGCAAACCATGTATCTGATTGTTGAACAACTCTGATAGCTGCGGTTTCTGTCCACTGGCCTAGTCTCTAAGTCACGACGGGTATTTCTCCTTTTGTTAGACTGTTGCCTCGCGGCGCGTCACGCTTCTCATCATACTACTGAACCTTGCCTGAATTACTTGACACTTCTGTCCGTGAAGATCAGCAAGCCAGTGTAATCCAAAAAAAAAAAAAAAAAACTACTTCCACTTGTCAAAATGGAGTCATACACAAAACCAAGACCATCTCTCACGCTTTCCTCATCAGCCATGGACCTTGACACAGATCGAAGAACACCATCGCCGGTACCCTCACTAGGCTATGATGCTCTCAACACACCCACAGCCGAGATGCCCACGCCGCCAGCTTTTGCCTCAACGTTCTCGCTGCCCATAAATGCAGCCAAGAATATGTCCCTTGGTACCTCTGCTTCTCCAAGAATTGCAAACGACAACGACTTGCTGCCTTCTTCGCTGCCTCAAACCGAAACATGTGGAAGCGAGAGATCGGATATGTCTTGCATGGGAGGAACTCCCGACTTTCTCCTCCTGTACTGCTTCGACTTAGACAGAGCGGTAAACTTTTACTCGCGTTGCTTCGGCTGGAGGTTCTTTGGGGATGTGAACGCCCAACAGTCTGACGACCTATATATGAGGCAATGGGGATCTTCACACTTTGACGTACAGCCCATGAACTTCTTCAACTCAAGCCAGAGCGGAGGATCTCGCATCACAGGAGCTTTGATGCAAGTGAGAGACACGGGAGACAGCCGTGCTCAGCTCGAATACAAGCGACAGGTAGCCATGGCACGTGGTGTAACACCAGCATGCCACATCCGAGTGGCTGATCTTAGTATTGCCGAGACGTTGATCGAAAATAACTACGGCGAGATCAAGCACCTGCGATACGGCGTTCGACAATGCATCATGGATATTGGAGAGTTTGTTGACCCTGAGGGAAACTTGATCGGGCTGGTATCTCTTCACCCAGAGAATGCCACTACTGCTATGTAATGTGGATTATCGAGTTGAATTGGAAATGGTTATTGTGGAGGATAAAGGAATACCCGGTGGTTCATTTTCATTCTTCCGCTCATGCGAGCATCCAATGTTTTAGGGAACTGCCACGATTTGCTTATAGAGCTAATGATGGCATTTGGAGTTTGGAGTTTGCGTCCGAAATATCATGGATACTTGGCGTTTTGTTGCTGAGAAGAAGAAGAAGAAGAAGAAGGGAGGGAGTGTTGATAACCCCATGCTTCTAGCTCGCTCACCTTAGTATTTAGTAACTAACTTGGAAGTGAATTAGAGTCCATAGCCGACCTCGGATCGGAAAGCAACCGGGTCGGAAATCTAGGATACGCTCAGTAGTCACAACAATTGCTACTAATACACATAATCACCAATGAATAAAACGGTGGCTGAACCCCGAGATGTTCCTCTCCAAGAATCAGCAAGTTTTCCTAACAAAGCTAGCTCGTCGAGGTGAAAACCCGGCCTGTTTGGCTGTCATGAGAAGCACTGTTCCGTCATGACAAGTCAACTCCCGAAACGAATAGCCGTGAGGTTCGGAAAACCCATTACCCGCCCACTAAATTACAGCGCCAGACTGCCCTGCCCCGGACTTGGGCCCCCGCTGTTCTCGCTGTCCTGCCACTCATGATCACTTTATCCTCGGTCTCCACATGCAGAGATCGGGGAGATCCTCCACTTCGCTTCCGGTCAGAGGTGAAGGTTCTCTTGTACGGGGACCACCCGGCAGCCGTTAGAGGAGAGCTTATGAGGGTGACCCGCCTAAATGTTCCTGTAAATGCTGTTTTGGTATCATACCGAATGCCGATTATCGCTTCCGAACTTTGGTCGCGGAATTGTATTCGAGCTTAGACGGAGGTCGATTTACGGCCAGAGCCGGCCTTAATAAACGGATATCCCCCGCCAACGGCCCGTCGACTTCTATCGTCATTGTCGGCTCAAGTTCTCCCTCATAACACCTCTTCTTAGAATTCTTGCTCTCTGATCTGTCTCTGGAAGAAAGAGCCCTGGCGCATGAAGCTCAATTGATCGTACAAATAAGCATATACCATAGCTACTCTCCTAACCGACAGCAGGGTTGTCGATACTGAAGCTATTCCCGACCTACTCATCCGTCCTCTCCAAACACAGACATCATGTCTTCCTCAGCTTTCCGGTTACGGACCCTCCGAGCCTTTGCTCGCAATCCCACAAACGTAGGTCTCTTGGGCAGCTCAATGCACATCTCCGCTATATACTGACAATTGTCAAGCCTAATGCCGTCCTCGCACGATCCTTCTCGGCAACCGCTCGCCGCGCCGAGATCAACAAGGTCTTCCCCTCTGCCAAGGAAGCTCTCAAGGACATGAAGCCTAACACAACCCTCCTCTGCGGTGGTTTCGGTCTCTGTGGTGTTCCTGACTCACTTATTAACGAGGTTCTCGAGAAGCCTGAAATCAAGGGTCTCACAGCCGTGTCCAACAATGCTGGTACCGACAACTTTGGTCTTGGTAGACTTCTCAAGACTAAGCAAATCCGCAAGATGATTGCTAGCTACATTGGCGAGAACAAGACCTTTGAAAAGATGTACCTCACTGGTGAGGTCGAGCTTGAGCTGACCCCTCAGGGAACTCTCGCTGAGCGATGCGCCGCTGGTGGTAAGGGTGTGCCCGCCTTTTACACCCCTGCTGCCTTTGGCACAGTTGTTCAGACCGGTGATCTTCCTCTGCGCAACAAGGCTGATGGTTCTCCTGATGTCTACTCTTACCCCAAGGACGTCAAGGTGTTTAAGGGAAAGTCTTACCTTCTTGAGGAGAGCATTGATGGTGACTATGCCTTCGTCAAGGCCTACAAGGCTGACAAGCTTGGTAACTGCCAATTCCGCCTCGCTGCCCACAACTTCAACGGCGCCATGGGTCGCAACGCCAAGATGACCATTGTCGAAGCTGAGCACATCGTTGAGCCTGGCGAGATTCCTCCTGAGGCTGTCCACCTGCCCGGTATCTACGTCAAGCGCGTCATTCAGAGCACCGAGGAGAAGTCGATCGAGAAGTACACCTGGGTTAAGGACCCCAACGACCCCGAGGCTACCAAGGCCCTCGGCTCTGGTGACACAGCTGCCAAGCGTGAGCGCATCGTTCGTCGTGCTGCTAAGGAGTTCAAGAACGGCATGTACGCTAACCTGGGCATCGGTATGCCTATGCTTGCCCCTGGCTTTGTCGGTCCTGAGGTTGAGGTTCAGCTCCAGTCTGAGAACGGTATCCTTGGCTTAGGTCCCTATCCTCAAAAGGGCCAGGAGGATGCTGACCTGATCAACGCTGGCAAGGAGACCGTTACTCTCAAGCCCGGTGCTGCTGTCTTTGGCAGCGAGGAGAGCTTTGGTATGATTCGCAGCGGCCGTATCAACCTCACCATCCTTGGAGCTATGCAGGTCAGCGCCACTGGCGATCTTGCTAACTGGATGCTTCCCGGAAAGGTCAAGGGCTTCGGTGGTGCCATGGATCTTGTCAGCAACCCCAGTGAGACTAAGGTTGTCGTGACAATGGAGCACACAGACAAGAAGGGCAACCCCAAGATTGTCAAGCAGTGTGCGTTCCCCCTGACTGGACGTGCTTGTGTGTCGAGAATCATTACTGAGCTGGTGAGCTTCCCCAAATCTTCTTCATGTCATCAGTTGATGAATGATATACTGACTCTCATCCTAGGGTGTGTTCGATGTGGACTTCGCCAACGGCCTTACCCTTATCGAGATCGCAGATGGTGTCACAGTTGACGAGGTCAAGAGCAAGACAGAGGCTCCCTTCCACGTCGCCGAGGATCTCAAGCCCATGCTATAGATGACGCAAATAAAAGAGAGGGAATGATATTACGATTGGATACCATAGCGCACGGTCATGAGAAAAGTATTTTGAAGAAGGATTACCCGGCTTTGAGATGACAAGCTCGCGGATTGGAAAGAGGGTCTAATGGCTTGAAGCCATTGCATCAGAGGGCGGTCGTTGTAAGCCACCGTCTGAGCGGTTTCGCTTGTTCCCGTTGATGCATGGAAAAAAACAATAGGCTTGTTGAGACGGTGTTTCCGCAAGGGAGAACAATTAAAGGATTTCAAGCGACAAACAATATAAAAAATTCAATATAACCCAATGAGAGGCCACATCTATCATACTTGATTATTTTTCTTTGGTTTATTATCATGCGCAAAGTCGGCTCCTTCAGTACAGGTAAGTTCTTGTCGGTGTTACAGAGGTAGTGAAACGCACCTCAGGGAGAAAGAAAACCTCTAACATTAAACCAGGGTGTCAAAATAAACTGGTCTAGAGGCTTACTAAGATATACGCAGACTTACCTGAGTCTTTTTATCACTCAGACAGAATATACCAAGTTTTCCTGCCTCCCCTTAGTTGCAGTCTCACTCAACCTCGCCACTTTCTCAATTTCATTCAAATCAGTCATGTTCGACCCAGAATCTGGTCCAGCGTTTACGGAGTATCTCATGACCCGAGAGGCTCTTACGGCTGAGAGCAATGCTGACTGGAGCCGGCGCCGTCCATACCCTTCCTTTAAGCCTCGAGGCACAAAGGGACCTCGATCTTTGGTAGACATAGCTATCAGTGTTGTTGGCGATAATTTCGGCAAGATTCGCTCTATAGCCTATCTCGAGTCATTGCCAAAAGCCATACTATGGCGCGTTTGGAGGTATCTCGAGGCACGGTCAGTACGACAACCTGCGGATGGCGCGGAAAACATCTGGAGATCTGCGACTGATGCTGATACTGAGGTAGAGGAGTGTCTCTTCATGCTTGGAGGTACCTCTCCAAACTCCTCCTGGATGAAGGAGATGAGAAAAACCTTGGCCTGTACCGCTTTCGACAGCACATATGCCATCCTGGCAACAATCTCACCCGCTACACTCAACCTCTGACAGCACCGCCCTCGGACTTCATAACACACATAGTCATCGCTGGCGGTTGTACCTTTAATACCCATGATCTTCTAGGTTTGGCGGACATGCCTAATCTCGGTGTCCTCGAGATAATTCAGCCAACAGAGCGGACTGCGTTCCCAAATATTTCAGATCGTCTTGTCCGGGGATGGTCTGAGAAACCAGGTCCATTCCCCTTACTTCGAGTATTGCGAATATGGGGAGATGAGACGACATCCAAGGCATCTCTACAATGGGTGTCGAAATTCCCTTCTCTTGCCCTGTACGACGTTATTGGTGCAAGGGACGTGTGGGACGCCAGTCAGCTGGCAGCGCAAGAACACGGGTGGGAGCAGGCAGATGCACCGCCACATAGGTTGGATGACTCACTGTTGCGCTATCTCATGCTATTTGCGCCGCTAGAAGAAACCCGGGACAGGAACATGCGTGACCTCGCTGCAAGTATCGATAATGACTTGGTGTCGTTGTGCAGCGACTCGCGATGTGCAGTTAAATTCGTTCAGGATCGTCAGGCACCACTTCTTCTTAACTACCTGTGTGATACTGCAAAGGAGAATACGCCTTGGTGGGATATTGATGCTGCATCTCGAGAAGCTCGCACATGCCATGGAGTTGCATTTGAGGCTTGGGCATTTTGGCTTTACTCCTTTCTCGGCCAACTTTGTTCTGATCAAGATTTGGAAGCCCGTGGCGCCTTTCCCTACAAGGCTGTAGCAGGTCCCTTCATTCTACCCTCACGGCCGATTGCATGCCTCCACTTGGGTCACACTTCTCAACGTGGTGGTATTGATACCAGACCATCATATATTAGCCGGGGGCTGTTCGCAACACGACAATTCACGTTTACACGAAAATCCGTCATTCCGCCCAACGGGAAGAAGCCTGCTACAATACCAAAGGGAGCCAGCTTGGTGTGTTCAGAGAGGTCCGCACCTATGTTAGCAATAAGGAAGGCCAAGAGAAAACGAGTTATTGATGTTTTGGAGGATATGGGTCTCGGGCGTCCAAAGAATCCATGACATACAAGTCTCTTTCAGATTAGTATTATAGTATGTTGACATAAGCTTTGATCTCTCTTCTTTAAACCTGATAGTACGTTTCAACTGAGGAATTTATCCTCGGAGAAACCTTCTCACTCTAAACTTAGGTATTAAGAATAATCATTCAAAAGGTCAACTAGGTCTTGTCTAAGTTTGCCTAAGTTTACGTTAAGTCTTTTGATCGCTTAGCTTAAGTTGCCTTGCCTCCTCTTGTTCATATATTGGGTTTCACTAATATTCGCTCATTCAGTTATAGCAATTTCCTTCCCTCTTGCTTTTGCACCCCTTAATACATAAAGTTTGATGATGTCCTGAGTGAACGTGATTCGTTGATAGTCTAGAACACTGGTCAACGAACAATCTTCTTTTGTTCTGTCAAAGTGCCGCGAGCCATGTTCTACCGTGACAAGTGACAGTTTTGAAGTATATATAAGGAGACACTTCTTGAACATCTTCAGTATGGAAGTTTAATAAAAAAAACACTTCAACTCACAAATTCAAATCATACCTCTTTGCTGTGTCCCATAAGTCTCTCGTGGTTTCATAACCTATATATTTCTTTGCTCTTCGTCTTGAAAGGGGCCTTTCTCGTAAAGTTCCCACATCAGAAGTACTACTTTCTGTAGAGAGCAGAAATGCCGGACTCTAACATGACCAGTCATGATGGCTCAGAATCATGCTTCGCTTTCCCTGACCCTCTCATTGCACTAACCTTCTTCAACGGCGACCTGACGGACTCTGTTCTACCGAGTGATGAGGGTTTCATCAGTGACGATGATGATTCTGATGATGAATTATCCGTCCCTTCGACCTATTTGACAACATTCCCTGTTGAGCAGCTTCTTTCACCGCTGCACGAGTCTAGGAGTACCAGCATATTGTCGATGAGCTCAGAACTCGATAGTAGCTCACAGAATGGTCTATCTGACAGCAACCCAGATATTGACAAGACGAGAACCCCAGTTACATCTCCCGATCACGACTGCTTGTCCTCAGGCTCTTCTAGTTCTAGCTCTGAAAGCGACGACGACTCCGATATCCTCGCGCCCCCTCGTCGTCGTTCCCAGGAAGGCAATAGCCCAGATGAGCCACCCAGAACCTCTACGATCGTGTCACCAACGCAGAAACTCAACACGGAAACGCTTTGTGAGTCAGATTCGGATCTGCCGTCGTATCATGTGCACCAACTCGACTGGAAGCATCCAGTACATGCTGGTAGGCTCCGCGAGCGTGGTGAACAACATGACAGGGAGATCAAAGCACTCTTTTGGGACACGAACCACATATTCAGACCGACGGATGTTCCAGGGAGCTCTCGGTATAGAAAAGAGCTGAGGGACTGGCGAAGATCACGCCGAGAATATATCATGAACAAACCAACTGCTCAGAAGCAAGCACAGGATCAACAGCATCTACTGGCGTTGTCATATCTTATTGAGAAAAGAAACAGATTCTTTGGCAAGAAACGCTAAGGAGAAGGCGTCATGTGAGTAGTGTAGAACACGAAACGTGTAAGAATGCTTGGTGGCCCGATGGTAGCTAAGTTTGGAGGTGTAGTTTGTGTAGGAGAAACCTTTATCTGTTGGTTATTCTGACGCATATGCCAAGATAGATCGGCGGCATTGGCATCGCAACTTTAAAGAACGGGAATGTATTCAGTGTCAAAAACCTAGTCAATATCAAATAAGGCCAGCATAAAAAGCTCATCACCAACATATTAATGCATCATATGATGGAGTAACGTGAAGAATGAGGTGTGATGAATAACCTACCCTATACAGACCCAGCACGTTAACATTTCGAGATTGTCATGGCAAAACGCATGATTGATCTCGAACACAGACGTCGAGCTTGGTAGCGCTCAGGAATTTCGAAAAACGAAGAACGAGTGCGGGAAGAGTCTTAGCATTATGCCTCGGTTGAATTTTGAAAGGTTTGCAGATTCTAGGAGGTACTACTGCAGCCTTCATCTTTCGCTGAGGGTGTATTATATGGTCACTTTGTGAATATGAGGGTAGCACGACGCAAGCATAGGTATGAAGCTACATATATGCCAGACAAGTGAGGAAGCATCCATCTGCTCGCACATCTGACTCACCTCAATTATGATTTCATATTCTAAAAAGATATGAAAGAGTATGTACCGCGTCAAAATTTCTCTCTCCCAACGTAGCAAAAGCTACAAACAGAACAGAGGGTAAGTGTCAGCGGTAATTCATCTTTCCTCCAGTTTCCCCTCCAAGTACCTCCATGGTGTAATGAAAGCCAGAGTGAATTTGAAGGATTCAGTTTTTCTAGTAGGTTGAAGAAGAAAGGAAAAAAAGAGACAAAAACGCGGCTCAGTCGATGTGATTTTGTTTACCTGAGTGGGGCACCAAAAGCGGGAGCGGAAGATTGATGTGCCGAGAGCCACTGTAAGTAAGTAGGGTCCATCCATCTTATGGAAGTGCCTGAGAAGTGGGTCTTGGGAATCAGATACACAGGAAGTAGGAGTCATTCCTAAAGTTTAGTGAGTAGATTTCAACTCAACGGAACCGAAGCCAAAACCTTGAATCATGGTTTCAGCCTGAGATCAAAGGATGAGTCAAGATCTCAAAAGAAATTAGAGCTTTGTGTCGCGTGCACGACAGACGAGCAATTTATTATGCATGCCCGTTGCAAGCACACTCTGCTGGCGGCATGAAACACGCCCCTCAGTGAGCTGATCAAAACACGATAAACAGGGGTTCTCTTATTCGTTCAGTTATTCCAGCGCCCAGCCGCCCAGCCCGTTCCTGAAAGTCTGGAACAACTGTTCGCAAACTTCACTTGATTCACAGTGTAAGCTGCACTTAGACTTGATATAGTGAATCACTGCAAGCTCGATAGGGGTATCGTTATTTTATTTTAAGAGTTGAAGTATTGTACATTGGACACCCAAGGATTGAGTCATACCAGGTCTTGCTTGTCTGCGTTCTGCTTGAGTTAATCAGGCTCCTGTGCGACGTAAAAGTCTCTTATTAGCCTTGATCTTTACGCCTATCACTTCGATCCGTTCACGTTGATAAACTTCTGAGAGAAAAAGTGATTTATATTTTGACTCATACTCCACCTGCAGTGATTTGAAATTTGACTTGAAATCATATATAAGAGAAGCAAGGTCACTCAAAAGTTCCTGATCAACAGTCCATCACTCTCTCTCATGCTTGTTCGTTTATCAGAGCTGCCGTCATTAGCTACCCCGCTACCCCGCCCTGCTGAACAAGTTTGACCAGCAAACAAACGCTCATCTGTGAGACGGCGTGATAATCGACAACACAGAATATCCTGACCTCAACGATTTGAACAGGTCACAACACAGGAGTCTCGAGATAGATTCCGCCCCCCCCCCCCGACACGAAACGACACACACACCTACACTACTACTTACTACTACTACTACTACCTACTACTACTACGTCTACGTACGTACGTCCGTCGTACGGTACGCGTCGTCGTCGGCGGTCG